>NC_066584.1:332110233-332795882 GCF_024323335.1 Lathyrus oleraceus | reverse complement strand
TATTTGTATAATTATTTGCATGCATCATACTATCATGTTGCCGTCCTCTGTGCAGGTGGTTCCTCTGTTTTGGGGTGGGTGTTCTGAGTGGGGCTAAAACCCAGGCCCGAGTATACACCTAGGATTAGCGTGGTCTCACGTTCCTCACATGCCGGTTGGGCATGCTGTTGCGACGTGACATACCACAAGCCAGACGAGGTTCATCTGAGAGTGCTCTTCCTCAGTGGGGTTTTCCACTCTGGTTGGGTTACCTCTTTTGAACTATTGACTCTGGTGACCGATCATTTCCCGGATCTTTGGTTTAGACGATCTTAAGAGAGCTACAACGGCACACCCAAAAGGGCAAACCCGTTGAGTATCTTTGCCCAATTGTCGAGATCATTGTCCGCCTTAGGATGACCTGATTAGAATTTACCTGTGAGGGGAGGGTTGATTCTTACAGATGCATGTCCTGATGGTGACTTTATTGGTGACTATTGGTTGATCAGAGTCCTATTTATGAGTCGGATTTATGGATCTATTTCTGGACGCCGGAGGTTTGATCCTGGCAGTGTGATCGGAAGGTTCCGTTTATTTCGGACCCCTGGGTTGAATTTGAGGATGCTCAGATGTGGATATGGTTCAGTTGACTTGGGTTCAGATGACTTTGGGTTTCAGATGAAGTTGTGATACCAGAGTTCGAGCCGAAGCTTCGATCCTGTGTTGTGTGACGATCGGCCGACCAGTCTTGGCTCCCTCATTTGCATCATAGCATGTTTATTTTCAAAAAAATATATATATAATAATGCATGAAAAAAGTTAACCTGCATATACATCACGCACATCATACACACACCATATTGCATAACAGGTGTTCTTGTGCCGACTTCTCACTTTGGTTCCTGTGTCAGGCAGGATAGCTGATCAGCGACCGCACCGGTATTCTACCAGACTTAATCAGCGCAGAAGCATGGATCAGGTTCAGAACGAGTTGGCTGAGATGAGGGCGAACATGGCCCAATTTATGACGATGATGCAAGGGGTTGCTCAAGGTCAGGAGGAGCTCCGTGCTTTGGTTCAGAGGCAAGAGACGGTTATTCAGGCATCTAACCGTGGTTCACCTGTTGCTCCACCTGGGTATGAAACTGTTAACGTTGCTGCTGCTCCCGTTCATGGCTATGCTACGGGAGAAGAACTCAGGGGAATACGAGTTGATGGTCAGCCTCTTGCTGCTGAGGTTAATGCCAGAGCCACCCGGGTTCCGTTGCGTCACCCAGCTCCTCTTGTTGACAGACAAGAGGACATGTTCTCAATGCCGAGTGAGGATGATGGTGACTTTGCCAGAATGGAGGATAGGGATCGTAAGGTCGATGCCCTGGCTGAAAAAATAAGGGCGATGGAATGCCAGAACTCTCTCGGGTTCGATGTCACTAATCTGGGGTTGGTTGAAGGTCTGAGAATCCCCCATAAATTCAAAGCGCCTACCTTCGACAAGTACAACGGTACTTCTTGCCCTCGCACTCACGTGCAGGCCTATTACCGGAAGATCTCGGCATATACAGATGACGAGAAAATGTGGATGTACTTTTTCCAAGACAGCCTATCTGGGACATCTTTGGATTGGTACATGGAGCTCAAACGAGATTCTATCCGATGTTGGAGGGATCTGGGAGAAGCTTTTCTCAGACAGTACAAGCACAACATGGATATGGCACCGAGCCGGACTCAGCTGCAGAGCCTGTGTCAGAAAAACAATGAAAGCTTCAAAGAGTACGCCCAGAGGTGGCGTGAACTTGCTGCCAGAGTTCAACCCCCTATGCTGGAAAGGGAGTTGACAGACATGTTCATTGGCACACTTCAGGGAGTGTTTATGGACCGAATGGGGAGTTGCCCATTCGGAAGCTTTTCTGATGTGGTTATATGTGGGGAGAGGACCGAGAGTTTAATCAAGGCTGGAAAGATCAACGATGCTAGTTCCTCTTCATCTAAGAAACCTTTCTCTGGGGAACCTCGCCGTAGAGAAGGGGAAACTAATGTCGTTCAACACCGCCGAGGTCAGAACAGAAATCAGTACCGTCAGGTTGCCGCAGTGACCATTCCTGCACCTCAACAACGTCAACCTCCGCAACAACAAAGGGTTCAACAACAGATGCCACAACAACAACAACAACAACGTCCATATCAGCCGAGGCAGAGGATGCCTGATAGGCGTTTCGACCCACTACCCATGACTTATGTCGAACTGTTACCCGAACTGCTCAGACTAGGGTTTGTCGAGCTGAGGACCATGGCGCCATTGACAAAAATACCACCTGGGTATGATGCCAATGTGCGTTGTGACTTTCATTCTAGGGCGCCTGGCCACCATATAGAGAATTGCCGGGCTTTCCACCATAAGGTTCAGGACCTGATTGATGCCAAGACAATCAATTTTGCTCCTGTACCAAGTGTTGTGAACAATCCCATGCCCGCGCATGGTGCTCACCGGGTAAATTGTATTGAAGGGGTCGAATCTGAAGATTTGGTTGTCCGTGTTGAAGAGATTCAGACTTCATTACTGGTGGTTAAAGACCGTTTGCTGAGCAGTGGTGTTCATCCGGGCTGTGGTGAAAACTGTTTGGGCTGTGCAGATGCAGAGAACGGTTGTGAACTGTTAAGGGCTGGTATTCAACGTCTGATTGATGAGGGCTGTGTCCAGTTTGGTAGGGCTGACAACAGAAATCGTGGGGCAGTGTCTACTGTCACGATATTCTTTAAACCGTCTGAAGGACGGGCGCCTACAACGAGTGGTACTCCGGTTACCATTGCTGCACCAGTTGCTACCAACGCTCCGACAACAATCGTTGCTCCGGTACGAAGGGCTGTGAACAGTAATGCTGTGCCTTGGAAGTATGACAATGCCTACCGAAGCAATAGAAGGGCTGAGAACCGGGTCAGACCCTCAAATCAAGCACCCGTGACAATTAATGTGCCTGTCAGTAAAGCTCCTGCGGTTGTGAGTCCAGCGGTGGACAATGTGGGTGGACCAGGAGGCTTTACTCGTAGTGGCCGGCTGTTTGCGCCTCAATCGTTGAGGGATGCCGATGCTGAGGCATCTACTAGAGCTAAGGGCAAACAGGCCGTGGTTGACGAAACGCCTGCTCAAACGAACGTGCCTGGTGGCTCGTTTGAAAAGGACGTGGAGGAGTTCATGCGCATAATTAAGAAGAGTGACTACAAGATAGTGGATCAGCTCAACCAAACTCCCTCCAAAATCTCTATCCTTTCCCTGCTGTTGTGCTCTGAGGCACATAGAGACGCCTTGTTGAAGATGCTGAATATGGCATATGTACCTCAGGAGATTTCTGTCAATCAGCTTGAAGGTGTAATTGCTAATGTAAGTACCCGACACGGCGTGGGGTTCACCGATCTTGATTTGACACCTGAGGGGCGGAATCACAACAAAGCCTTGCACATCACCATGGAGTGCAAGGGGGCTGTGTTGTCACATGTGCTGGTGGACACCGGGTCTTCGTTGAATGTGCTGCCAAAGCAAATCTTGAAGAAGATACCTATTGAAGGGGTTGTGCTGACGCCTAGCGACCTGATTGTCCGTGCATTTTACGGATCCAAACGTTCTGTGTTTGGGGAAGTCACTTTGCCTATGAAGATAGGTCCTGAGGAGTTTGACATCGTCTTCTATGTCATGGACATCCAGCCTGCTTACAGTTGTCTTCTGGGACGTCCATGGATACATGCAGTAGGGGCAGTCTCGTCGACTCTCCATCAGAAGCTCAAGTACGTCTGGAACGGTCAAATTGTGACCGTATGTGGTGAAGAGGACATCTTGGTGAGTCATTTATCCTCGTTCAAGTACGTCGAGGTGGATGGTGAGATCCACGAGACTTTGTGCCAGGCGTTCGAGACCGTGGCTCTTGAGAAGGTGGCCTACGCGGAGCAGAGGAAGCCAGGTGCTTCAATTACTTCTTACAAGCAGGCTAAGGAGGTTGTTGATTCCGGTAAGGCTGAAGGTTGGGGCCAGATGGTGGACTTGCCTGTCAAGGAGGACAAGTTTGGCATTGGTTATGAGCCTCTCCGAGCAGAGCAGGGTGCAGCAGGTCCTAGTACCTTTACCAGCGCTGGGCTGCTGAATCATGGTGATGTCTTTGCTACTGAGGGTGAAGATGTTGACAGTGATTGTGATCTCAACTGCTGGGTCCGCCCGAGTGCACCAGGGGAAGTGATCAACAACTGGACTGCAGAGGATATAGTCCAAGTTACTCTTCAGACAGAGTAATTTTCTTTTGTTTTTTTTCATTCTGCACAAAACCCTACGTTCTGCCCAAGACGTAGTGGTTCATTGTAGGGCCACATGTTTTCAATGATTATCATTAATAAAGGACGTTTTGCAAACAATTTTGTGATCCCTGTCTTTCTATTTTTTGTTTTCATTTTTCAAAACAATAAAAATGGCAATGTTTTGTTTTTGTGACTTTATTGAAATCTTTTTCTAAAATATAGCATTAAACATGCAGAAATGACCTTATGGCATCCACTATGAACAAATCTGTTATGGCTCAGTATGATTTCGACAATCCCATCTACCAAGCTGAAGAGGAGAGTGATGAAGACGGTGAACTCCCGAAAGAATTGGCTAGATTGTTGAAGCAGGAGGAAAGGGTCATCCAACCTCATCAGGAGGAGTTGGAGATTGTGAATCTTGGTACTGAGGACGCCAGAAGAGATATCAAGATCGGGGCTGCTTTGAAACCAGAGGTCAAGAGCAGGTTGATTGAAATGCTGAGAGAGTACATGGAGATATTCGCCCGGTCTTATCAAGATATGCCTGGGCTGAATACTGATATTGTGGTTCATAGATTACCTCTCAGAGATGATTGTCCTTCGGTTAAGCAGAAACTTCGTAGAACGAGTCCTGATATGGCAGTGAAAATCAAGGAAGAGGTTCAGAAGCAATTCGATGCGGGTTTCTTGTCAGTAACAACTTACCCACCGTGGGTAGCCAATATCATTCCTGTGCTGAAGAAGGATGGCAAAGTCAGAATGTGTGTCGATTACCGGGATCTGAACAGAGCGAGTCTGAAAGATGATTTCCCATTACCTCACATTGATGTATTGGTGGATAATACGGCTCAATCCTCGGTATTCTCTTTCATGGATGGTTTCTCGGGCTATAATCAGATTAAGATGGCGCCAGAGGACATGGAAAAGACGACATTCATCACACCTTAGGGCACGTTCTGCTATAAGGTGATGCCATTTGGGCTGAAGAATGCTGGTGCTACCTATCAGAGGGCAATGACGACTCTCTTTCATGACATGATGCACAAAGAGATTGAAGTGTACGTGGATGATATGATTGCGAAGTCGCAGACAGAAGAGGAGCACCTGGTTAATTTGCAGAAGTTGTTTGACAGATTGGTCAAGTTCAAGCTGAGGCTGAATCCGAACAAATGTACGTTTGGTGTGAGATCAGGGAAGCTGTTAGGCTTCATTGTCAGTGAGAAAGGGATTGAGGTTGATCCAGCTAAAGTCAAAGCTATTCAGGAAATGCCTGAACCGAAAACTGAAAAGCAGGTTCGTGGGTTTTTAGGGAGATTGAATTACATTGCAAGGTTTGTATCTCACCTAACTGCCACGTGTGAACTGATATTCAAATTTCTCAGAAAGAATCAGGCAATCAAGTGGAATGATGATTGTCAGAAAGCTTTTGACAAGATAAAAGAATATTTACAGAACCCTCCAATCCTGATTCCTCCGGTTCCAGGGAGACCACTGATAATGTACCTGTCAGTAATCGAGAACTCGATGGGGTGTCTATTGGGACAGCATGACGAGTCTGGTCGAAAAGAGCATGCCATATACTACCTTAGCAAAAAGTTTACCGACTGTGAAATCAAATATTCACAGCTTGAGAAAACTTGCTGTGCTTTGGCCTGGGCTGCTCGCCGAATGAGGCAGTATATGTTGAACCATACTACCTTGTTGATTTCTAAGATGGATCCAGTGAAGTACATCTTTGAGAAGCCGGCTCTCACTGGACGTGTGGCCCGTTGGCAGATGATCTTAACTGAATATGATATTCAGTACACGTCGTAGAAGGCTATCAAAGGTAGTGTTTTGTCAGACTATCTCGCTGAACAACCGATCGATGATTATCAGCCTATGATGTTTGAATTCCCTGATGAAGACATCATGTATCTTAAGATGAAAGATTGTGAAGAGCCTCTTGTCGATGAAGGACCGGATCCTGATGACAAGTGGACATTGATGTTTGATGGGGCTGTGAATGTGAATGGTAACGGTGTTGGTGCAGTGTTGATCAATCCGAAAGGTGCTCATATACCTTTTTCTGCCAGATTGACTTTTGATGTCACCAACAACGAAGCTGAATATGAGGCTTGTATCATGGGAATAGAAGAAGCCATTGATTTGAGAATCAAAACTCTTGACATATTTGGAGATTCCGCTCTGGTGATCAATCAGGTCAATGGAGATTGGAATACGAACCAGACACATTTGATTCCGTATAGAGATTACACCAGAAGAATGCTGACGTTCTTCAAAAAGGTGAAGTTGTATCATGTCCCTCGGGATGAGAATCAAATGGCGGATGCTTTGGCTACTTTATCTTCTATGATAAAAGTTCATTGGTGGAATCATGTGCCACATGTTGCGGTGAATCGACTTGAGAGGCCTGCGTATGTGTTCGCAGCCGAGTCTGTTACGATTGATGAGAAACCGTGGTATTATGATATCAAGAACTTCCTCAAGACTCAAGAGTATCCTGAAGGTGCATCAAAGAATGATAAGAAAACCCTGAGAAGGCTGGCTGGAAGCTTTTATCTGAATCAGGATGATGTGCTGTACAAGAGGAACTTTGACATGGTCTTGCTCAGATGCGTGGATAGACACGAAGCAGACATGTTGATGCAGGAAGTGCACGAGGGTTCGTTTGGTACCCATGCTGGTGGTCATGCAATGTCGAAGAAACTGCTGAGAGCCGGTTATTACTGGATGACTATGGAATCCGATTGCTTCAAGTATGCTCGGAAGTGCCATAAGTCACAAATTTATGCTGATAAAGTGCATGTACCACCAAGCCCGTTGAATGTCATGAACTCGCCTTGGCCGTTCGCCATGTGGGGGATTGACATGATTGGGAAGATTGAGCCTACTGCTTCGAATGGACATCGCTTCATCTTGGTGGCGATTGATTACTTCACCAAGTGGGTGGAAGCAGCTTCCTATGCTAACGTTACCAAACAAGTGGTTGCCCGATTCATCAAGAAAGAAATCATCTGTCGTTATGGAGTTCCTGAGAGAATCATCACTGACAATGGTTCGAACCTCAATAACAAGATGATGAAAGAGCTTTGTAGAGATTTCAAGATTGAACATCACAATTCTTCTCCTTACAGACCGAAGATGAATGGTGCTGTAGAGGCGGCAAACAAGAATATCAAGAAGATTGTGCAGAAAATGGTCGTGACGTACAAGGATTGGCATGAGATGCTGCCTTTTGCTTTGCATGGGTACCGTACCTCCATGCGTACGTCGATCGGGGCAACCCCGTACTCCCTTGTGTATGGTATGGAAGTTGTCCTACCAGTGGAAGTGGAGATTCCTTCTCTGAGGGTATTGTTGGATGTCAAGCTGGACGAAGCCGAGTGGATTCGAACAAGGTTTAATGAGTTAAGCCTTATCGAAGAGAGACGGCTAGCAGCTGTGTGCCATGGGCAGTTGTATCAGAGAAGGATGAAGCGAGCCTTTGATCAGAAAGTGCGTCCTTAGACATTTCAGATCGGTGATTTAGTTCTGAAGAGGATCCTTCCTCCCGGTACAGATAATAGGGGCAAGTGGACTCCTAATTACGAAGGTCCATATGTTGTGAAGAAGGTCTTCTCCGGTGGAGCCTTGATGCTTACAACAATGGATGGTGAAGATTTTCCGTCCCCTGTTAACTCAGATGTAGTCAAAAAATACTTCGCATAAATTGACCCGCTGGACAAAAAGAATAAAAGAGTCCAGGCAAAAAAGGGCATCCCGGCGAACCAAAAAATAGAAAAAAGGTTCGGGCAAAAATTAGGGATAAAATGAAAAGAATTTGTACACCCGGTAAGTCAAAAACCCGCAAGGGCGGCTTAGGCAAAAATGGGTATCCCGGTGGATTGAAAACCCGAAAGGGCGATCCAGCCAAAAGAGGGATTAAAGCGAAGACTACAGTCTGAGTTATCTGTACTTCATCGCGCTTCATTACCTGCCATCTCGAAAGATGCGATCGGTCCAGTCATTCTTCTCAGAAAGCAAGGGAGTTGGGAGGAACAACTGATGATCTGTGAGTTATAACAGGATTGGGAAATAGTGGATGCCGTGTTCACATTGTCATTAGGATAGATTTTTTCTTTTGTGCGCAATTGCCTCTTTCTAGGAATTGCTTCCCATTGTATTCGCCTTTTCAGGCGCATTTTCAATCAATAAAAGTCGTTATTCAGAGAAATAGCTCTCTTGTTTTTATTTTACTGTTTTGTTTGCAAAAACGTCTGAATTTTTGATAAACATTGCATATAAAAACGTGAAGGCTTAACAATAACTTGCAGAAAGATAAAAACATTTGAAAATCATTTTGAATGTTGAGGACACTTGAGCATATCTTGTCCATGTATCCCTGGGGCATATTGTAATGTTGTTTTGCAGGTCGTCATCTGTAAGCATTTCCCCCAGAAGATGTTTCTCTAAACAAGTTTGGAAGTTTTCAGAACTGTGTTCCCCTGTAGAGGTGTTTGTGGATGGTGTCCCCTTTCCCAGCAGATCTAAGGATGGCCTAGCCCCAACAGGCAGATGTTTGCAGATTTCCCAGTGGGTGTATTTATCAGTGGAATGTTGTTCCCCAACAGAGTTGTACTCTTCCTCAGCAGAGAGGTGGGTTATCCCCAGCAGGGTGGCTTTCCCTAACGGATCTCCCGAGCAGAGATTGGTGTTGACAGATCTTCCTCAACAAATTCCCCGAGTGGAGCGGGTTTCAACGAAGTATATCTCCAGCAGTTATCCTACCTGTGGATTAAGAAGTATTCCGGAGCGGAATGATATTTGTATTCCCAGCTGAGTTTCTCCTATGTGTGGATTTGGAGTGGGTCGTCCCCAACGGAGTAGCAGTTATTCCCCGAAGCAGAGTATCTTACCTGCGGATTGGTCGATTTCCTCAGTGAAGTCACCTGGTTATCCCTGGAAAAGCTCTATTACTCCCCAGCGAGGAGATCCTCAGCACAGTTCCTGGAGTTCCCCGGTGTTGTCTCTGGAGGGGACGTATTTTTATGCATCCATCATTTAGACAAGCATAGCATATTGCATCATTAGTGCATAGCATTTCCATGATCATGGGGCATTGTGTAAAACAAAAAAAAACTCATGCATCAACATTGCAAACATGTCCATTAGCCCTAGGCAGTGGTGACCAACCGAGATTGGGTTGTTGGAAAAAGTTTAGCATCGCGCCATTGGATCGGCTTCAGAGTTGGGTTCCCCAGCATGGTTGAGAGGTTGGTGTTTTCTCAGCAAGCGACTCCTTAGTCGAGCGGGTATCCCCAGCAGTACAATTCCCCTAGCAGATGTGGATGTGTCTGATCTCTCCATGTAGAGTCTACCCCTTAAGCAGAAAGTGTCTACCATTTCCTTCTGTGTTCCCCCACTGAGTTAGATCCTCGTGGATGACGGTTGTTTCCGTTCCCTCCCTCACGGGACGGGTTTCCCTATTGAGTTCTTTCCTCATTAGGATGAGTCTTGTTTCAGTCTGCCTTTTGGGATTGATCCTAAATTGGCTCCCCGTTGACTGTTTGTTGGCTTCTACCTACAAACCGGTAGCTGTAAGTCCTATCGTCGTGGTTTTCTACCTACAAGCCGGTAGTTGTAAAATCCCACTTTCATCCCCTAGCAGAGGTAGCCTTTGTGGTTCATTCTGTTTGTTGGCTTCTACCTGCAAACCGGTAGTTGTAAGTCCTATCTTTGTGGTTTTCTACCTACTAGCTGGTAGTTGTAAAATCCCACGTTCTCCCCTTGGTGGAGTTAACCCTTTGTGCTTATCCTAGTTGATGACGGTTACTGTTTCCCGTGGTTTTCTGCCTATTAACCGGTAGATGTAATCCCCTCTTTGTGGTTATCATTATCCAGTTTTCGATATTGATATTCCTTTCCTTTCGGATATTTGCTTTGATTAAGCAACTTTATCCCCAGCGGGTATTCCCTGTCCTTTTGATTGGTCATCTTTGCATACCTAGTCCTGGTACCCCGATGCCTTTCTTTTCGGTCGATTTATCCATTTTACAACCCACCCGGTTATGGATAACCTTCCATGCGAGTATGTTGTCTACGTTTCGACGGCTATAGATAATGCATCTCATGCGCTCTTGGGTCGAAGTCGTCCTCCCCAGTTGAGTAAGATTTGTATTCCTTTGTTCGGAATCGAATGTCCATCCTTTAACAAGTTTGCCTTTGCTCTCTTCAGGATGATGTCGGTCGATCTATCCATCTAACAACCTCCAATCCGGTTATGGATAATCTTCCATGCGAGTATGTTGTCTACGTTTCGACGGCTATAGATAATATATCTCATGTACTCTCTGGTCAGTCTTTTGATTGCTTTCTCCAGCAGAGTAAGATTCGTATTCCCTGTGGAATCGAATGTCCATCCTTTAACAAGATCGCTTTTCTAGCCCTCTTCAGGATGTTGAGTGTTTTGGAACACAAACTAATTCACGTTTGGTCGGTCACCCGTTTCATACCTACAACCCGGTATCCATGGTGTTCCTTCCTGTTTGCTCACTGTCGTGACCTTGTTCCCCAGTGAGATCCCCTGCAAGTGTGTAGCCTTGCCCAGACATGTAAATGTCAGTATCCCGTCAGCACCCGCGTGTGTTGTTCTTTGGTGTCGGTAAACACCATCTTTCGGTGATTTCCAGTCATGCGTAGTGTCTGGTCTCCTTTGGTGTCGGTAAACACCATCTTTCGGTGATTTCCAGTCATGCGTAGTGTCTGGTCTCCTTTGGTGTCGGTAAACACCATCTTTCGGTGATTTCCAGTCATGCGTAGTGTCTGGTCTTCTTTGGTGTCGGTAAACACCATCTTTCGGTGCTTTCCCAGTCATGCGTAGTGTCTGGTCTTCTTTGGTGTCGGTAAACATCATCTTTTGATGTGCGTAACATCGTCCCTTCCCTAGTGAAGTTTCCTCCTCTCCGTTGGTGTCGATAAACGTCGAGTTTTTCCTATGCGTCCGATGACGTATAGTTGCTTGTTCCCCGCAGATCATTTGGTAATGCCAGATAGTTCCCCTCAGAGTTTCCTCCTCTCCGTTGGTGTCGATAAACGTCGAGTTTTTCCTATTCGTCCTATGACGTCTAGTTGTACCCTTCCCCATGCGGATCTACCTCTCCGTTGGTTTCGATAAACGTTGAGTTTTTCTCATTCGTCCGATGACGTCTGATTGTATACCCTATTCCCAGTCATTCATTAATGTCTGGTTGATTTCCCAGCCAGAATCCCCAGTAGACGTCCTATTTGGTGTCCGGTTGTGGTCTCCCTTTCGTCCGTTGGCGTCTGGTTGAGTTTTCTCCTTCTCCGTTGGTGTCGATAAACGTTGAGTCTCCCTTTCGTCCGTTGGCGTCTGGTTGAGTTTTCTCCTTCTCCGTTGGTGTCGATAAACGTTGAGTCTCCCTTTCGTCCGTTGGCGTCTGGTTGAGTTTTCTCCTTCTCCGTTGGTGTCGATAAACGTCGAGCGTCTCCCTTTCGTTTGATGACGTCTGGTCGAGTCTTCCCATTCATCTGATGATGTCTGGCTACCTCTCCGTTGGTTTTGGTAAACGTCGAGTTTTTCTTGGTTGTCCTCCAGTAGAGTTACCTCTCTGTTGGTTTCGGTAAACGTTGAGTTTTTCCCATTACGTCCGCTGACGTATGGTTGTATCCTTTCCTGGTCGTCCCAGCTGATTTACCTCTCCGTTGGTCTTGGTAAACGTTGAGTTTTTCCTAGTTGTCCGTTGGCATCTAGTTGAGATTTCGGATCCTGGTCATTGTCGTCCGATTGTCTGGATGTGCTTGTGATTTTGAAGAGAAGACAGAAGAATAAAAAAAACAAAAGAAAGAAAAACAACAAAAGTTCCCAGCAGTGTGCAAATTCTACGGTTCTTGGTATTCAATCCCTGTTTACCCTGAAACTCTGACAGCCGTTGCTCTCATCCATTTGGGTTCCCAGTTGATTGAATAGGGGCAGTTGTAGCACCTCAAATTTGCACCTCCCATTGTACATACATTTTCATCATTAGGTCATTAACATAACATGGTCCATTGCATAGCCTTTGCCCAAGTGCAAGTTCAATTGACAAATTAGGTCAAACTGGTCAGGAGATCAGGTCAAACAAGCAAGCTTGTGTAATTTCCATTAAGACAAGGCCCTAGGGTTGGTTTATCAAGTTCATATGGTCTAAGGATCATTTTGAAGTGATTTGGCCAAAGATTGGATGCTCAGAAGTCATCAGTCAAGCTGAATTTCAGCTGAAATCCTAGAAAGTCAACTGTGGTCAACTGTGCCTGATTTTATGGATTGGAAGGTGTGAGATGGTTTGAAAGGCTTCATTCATGTCCATATAAGTCTCATTTGACATATCAAAGACCAAGGTTGAAGATTTGGGGGTCAGACAAGAAGTTTCCAAAAATAGCAGGTGACTTGTAATTTCAGCTGCCCAAAATGGAAAGTTTATCTCCTCAAAATTACTTCATCATACAAGCTTCAAATCAAAATTTGTCCAACATGAAAGTTGAAGATCTTGTTCTTGCCTTTCCAAAAAGTCCAAGAACACTCATTTCCCATTTATGGTTGGCAAGTTATGGTCAAATCATTTTCAGAAAATGCCTGAATTCAAAGTGGCATAACTTTCACATGGAATGGCCAAATTGGATGGTTCTTCTTTGAGCAAACCACATTTAACATGTACTATCCAAATCCATCATCACATTTTGCCAAAAGCCTTCACATAAAAAGGTCATTTTTCAAGTGTACCAATTAAAAAGTGGAGGGTAAAAAGGTCCAATTTCAAATTACATGGAATTTTCACATGGGACCAATTCCAATAGCTTCCAAATATGATTTATGACTTGCTCAAGGTGAAAAAACACTGTTACATTGATCCAAACTATCCAAGGGCAAAAAGGCCAAAGTGCATTACAAGCTCATTTTCACTAATCACCCAATTTTGTGCTAATCATGATTAAAGAGTGGATTAAGGGCAAGTATAAGAGCTTACTTCTAACAGAATTGAAAGAGGGATAATCATTTTTTTCAGATCCAATCCAAAAACTCACAAAATTCTCTCAATTTTCACATTTTTCACATTCACTTTCTTCATCATTTCATCGATAATTCATCAATATTGTGGCAAGCTCTTTGTTGATTCTTCATGTGCAGGTGATTCTAAAGTTCTGTTTGAAGCATTTGAAGCAAGAATCGTGGCCAATTCCAACTGTGCAAAGCATCACTCTCACATGGCAGTTACGATTTTCCACTGATCCGTGCATCGTTGAGCTGAATCTTCACTTCTATTCACCTTCTACATCATCAATCGCGATCTGTTTTGTACTTTGGAGCTTTGAATCCAACGAATTCAACGGCTGCATCTCATTTGAGGTAAGATTCGACCGAGCTAATTCTTGCAATTTCTATATGGATCTTGTAGATCTTGGCATGTAGGTCACGTTAAACTTCGAATCGTGCGAATCCATTAGGTATTGAGCTAGATATGTTGATCTGAATATTTGTGTGTGAATCTTGTTTCGATCGGTTCATAGCACGTGGTTAGAATTAGGAGAAACGCTTGTTATATCCATGATCCTCGTTGCATGCCGGTTCCAACGGTATATAGTTTGTATATTTTCGTGCAACTTTGTTCTTCACGAAATCTGGAAGTGATGGACAGTGACGGTGTTCTTGAGTTTTTCTGGAAAAATGCGCGTTAGATCCTTCAGCCTGGATTTCCAATTCGAATTCTGTTTCCCGCCGCGCCTGGACGAATCACTCGCCGCCACCTCATTTAATTAAACTACCGCGTTTTGGCCCTGGCGAAGAGAATTACAAGTTTGCCACTCAGCATAATTAAATCACTTAATTCATTTAAATAATTATTTCACATTTTGATCAAACTTCTAAAAATCATAATTAAATCATCCTTAATCCAAATTAGGTGGGATTTTTTCTGTTAATCTCAGAATTTCCTCTAGTTTTTTTTAGGCATAGTAGTCAAAGTTGTGCCTGATGAATTTTTGACTTTGCCTAGTGATCTTGTTCATGAGTGCATTTTTTGTATGTTTTACCATTTTTTACATGAAATCTTGATGCCTCAGCCAAAATGCATGAAATTTTATAGGCTTGTTCTTGACGCCTTTATGGTGATTTTGATGTATAGTTTGTGAATTTTGAATTTATGGGTTGCAAGATATGATGTGTGCAAGTTGAGTGTGACAATATGTGTCACACTAGGTTAGGTCAACTTCATGATTTTATTTGGCATGCCTATGCTTCTCCAATTGCTCCCAATTTTTGCATGTGATATCTTGTATATGTCTAGTTTTGCCATGATATTTTGTAGGAATTGTTGAACCATTTCCTATTTGATTGGGATTTTTGCTTGCTGTTTAGACATTTTAGTGTTTTGCTTGAGTGATTGCCTTATATGCTATGTGAAATGCTCATACCTTATCATATGAAGATGAAATTTGATGGAGTGATTCCTAACATGTTTGAGTTCACTTTGACTTTAGTCCCATTCATTTCTTAATTGTTCTCACTGTTTTACATTTGATTGAAGTCGATGCCTATTTTGCTACCATGTATGAGCTTGCTTGGATTTCTGTTGAGTTTATGATTTTCATTGACCTACTTCCTCTTGTCTAAATGTCATGAAAATTGATATGTAGCTCATTGAATGTGTCCTGTTTAGGCTGGAATTTTTGTGGAATTTATTGAGCTGTTTAGGTATTTTTTTGAGTGTGACCATTCTGTTTGCTCATATGTGGTTCATAATTGCCTAGTTTGACTTAAATTGTGCATGAAATGAATTTGGTGCATGGTTTTGATGTGAGACCAATTGGATTCTCTTTTTATTTGATTAATCTTCGTTTTGATCATGTTTCACTTGCTGTTTTGACCTTTTCACTTCCTTTTGACCCTAGGCTTGTCCTAGTGGTCTTGTATCTCATGTTTGAATGTGATTTTCAGGTTAAGAAGCAAAATACCTTAAGGAGGTGGATTCACATTTGATTGAGTGGTCTCATTTGATATTGTAAACTAACTTGGTTTATGTTGTAGGATGCTTGGCTCCTTTGAGTCGACTTGCACTTTGGTGCATTGGATTGTGTTTGTCTGTGTATAGTTAATTGTGAACTATTTGCTGTTTAGTTTTGTGATTGGTATACTGATTGTATTTGATTGATTTCAGGTACATTAGTTGCTAATATTGCTTTGCTTTTCTTGATAAGCAATTTGCACTGAGGTATAACATTCTTGCCTCCATGTAGTCTGGAAGACCTGGCCTGTTACTTGGCCAGACACCTGTCTGAAGTCCTCCTTAAGAGGCAATGATTGTGATTGTTTACTTTTGTCCCCAAGCAGGTAAAGACCTCTATGAGGCAATTGGCGGATATAAGAGATATGCAATCTATCTCCCGCTATTCTGTTGAGTCGTCCCTCTGCTCACACCACTGTGTTGACGCATTGAGGACTGTAACCCAAGATCTTGTACAGTTGTACAGTTGAGTCAGAGTCTTGAGTGTAGAAGGGTTCCCACATTCTGAACCCACGCTCCTTTGTCTGAAGCTCTCCCTGACCAGGGATAAGAGCTGTGAAGTCTAATCTTCACTCACCTTTCATCTGGCTTCACCTTAGCCCCTCAATGGCAAGGTTAAGAGCTAACACTACCCCTGTACAGATGACTTGCTCTTGCAGTCTTACCCTTTGATTGAGCCCCTTTGGTGTGCATATAGTGTGTGCTACTTGTGAACGCTTGATTTACTGCTTGTGTTGAATAGGATAGGCTTGCTTCCTGTGCAAGTTAGCTAGAAACCTTGACTTAGGGACAATTTTGCATGATAACATCTAGGCTCGAGTTAGTCTCCCTAGTTGTGTCTCCCTCTGTCATCTGGTTAGGCTAGTCCTGTGTCCCTCCGTAGGGGAACTACGTCGCCCTGATCCTCATACCAGATGAGGTACGTAGGCAGGAGATGAGCAGATCTCTCCGGGCGCCTGTGTCTTTGTTTCGTGTTGTTGTGTGCTTGGAAGCTGATGTAAGTCCATCGAGTGGCGTTCGGGTTCCAGTGTGGGTTCGATTGGTTCGGATGCTGATGTAAGTCCAGTGATTGGCATTCAGGCTCCACGTTTGCCTCCTTGTGTGTATTTTTGGTTCGGATGCTGAAGTAAGTCCAGTGATTGGCATTCAGGCTCCATGTTTGCCTTTGCCTGTGTTGGTTTGTGTGCGTGTTAGCCGAACTACGACAGCTCTGATTCTCGTTCCAGACGAGATACGTAGGCATAGGATGCGATATCCTAGCGAGCCCCCTCCTCTTCTACCCCACCTGTGTGGTCTTCAGTGTGTGTGTGTGATGTTTGTTTAGCAACCTTTTCTTTCTTTTAGAGCGTGGATCCCGTCGAGTACGACGGACGTGAGGGGTGCTAATACCTTCCCCTTGCGTAACCGACTCCCGTACCCTTTCTCTTTGGTCGCGAGACCATGCTTTTTCCTAGGTTTACTCTGAGCGTTTCCTTTCCCTCTTTTGGGATAAATAACGCACGGTGGCGGCTCTGTTGTTCTTGTTTTCCCGCCGGTTTTTCGCGTAATGCGACAGTTAGTAACAAAGATTCCAATATAATTTATAATATTTCTAAATTTAGGAAAATATTTATGAATGAAACATTCGTCTTCTTTGTATCGTGTGTTCATTCTGTTTTGTTCGATACTTGGAGAAACTTCATAAATCATTTCAGTATCTCACATTTCTTTGGCAGAATTGAAATTATAAACATAAAGGAGTTTACTAAAATTTAAAAACATTACTAGAAAAAATATAGTTTTGAAATCAATTTCAAATTTTCTTTCCTTTTTGGAAATCAGGTTTATCTACTACTTCTTCATTTATATGGTGAGTAGGGATAAACAAACCAGTGATTATTATTTCTCACTATTTACACGACTATAAAATATACATTTTGTAACATCTTATTACTTTGGTCATTTAATCGAATGTGGTAATAACTCTTATTTTGACACCTCCATTATTTATTTATTAACATTTTTTACAACGGTCCATACTAACAGTTGTGCTGATAGGTTAAGGATTACATGTTTTGAATCCCAACACCAATAATTTTTCATTTTTTTCGTTACAAAATAAGGCGTGTTCTATTAATTTGTATATCTATATTAAAATTAAAATACTTTTCACAATGGTCTTTACTACCAACCATGGTGAAATGTGGCTCTCAATTTTTCAATATCAGAAAGTTTACTTTTCACAAACTTGCAAAGAGTTTAGTTTTCACAATAACAAAGTTTATTTCTTATAGACAAACACAATTTTTACAATCTCATATACGCTTCGTGTGCAATATCTTCATTCATTTTTACGATACCTTGAAAATTTTGGCATTAAAGATCAATGTTAAGGTTCTTGTATACTATTTACTTGATATAGTGAATCTTAACATTAATCTTTAAACCATGTTTTTCAATATAGTGGATTAACTTTTGAAGAATGGAATATGAAGGTTGAAGACGGAATGAGTTCAGTTTAATAAAAAGGTGAATGATGTGCTTGTAAATCCCTTAATAATTTCACCACGGTTGTTAATAGAAAATATGGTAATATGTATAATATATTACTACAGTTGTTTTTGTCAACCGTGATGAAAATTTTTTCTCTGAAATTAATACATAACATGCTTTAGTTTATTTTTCTGCATAATATAAGTGCCCTAGCGAAAGAATAGAAGAAGGCGATACAAGGGACCGAGCAAACTCTATCATTTCAAGTTCAAATCAACGAGGGCAAAGGTGAAACTTCAAGAAGTGTACACGAAAATCATTTCTTGGCCTCTTCCTCTTCTTCACAATTCCAGTACGTTATCTATTTCATCACCATTCATGTTGAGTTTTAGGTTTTGGCTATTTGTTGAGATAGTTTATAGGTTTTTTGTTGTTGTTTAATGTTATATTTTATTGTTATTGAGTCAGATTGAGATTGTTTTTGTATTGTTCAAAATGATATATATATTATTGTTATAGTTGCTTTCATTCTAATTGTGTTGTTGTATTGAGAGGTTAACATGTTGACAATGTTGTTCCTGTATTGTTTTATTATCGTATATATTGTTTTTCCATATTGTTAAGAATTAATGTAGTAAGTTGTTGTATTGAGAGTGTTGTTTTTTTGATGTTGTGTTGTTATATTGTTGTATTTTTAACTGTATTTATAAGCTTTTAATATAAATTTCAGAATACATTATGGATTAGGTTGGATGAAAGTTGGTAGATTAGGTATGGTGTATGAGAAAGGAGTTCTTGAATTCCTTAATTATGGTTGCTTAAAAATGTGTCAAACTTAATAACATAACACATCAAATAACTCTTCACCACACATTCGTATAATAAAATTTACCGTTGGATTGAAAACTATTATTCCATAAATCATCTCTATAAAATTTAACATCAATAAAAAATTATTTGATATGTTAACAAAATGCAAAAAAAATAACGTATTACAAAACTTTAACAAAACTGTTAATTTTGATCATCTCTATAACATATCAAATTATTTTCGATAGATGTTAAATTTTATAGAGAGAATCTATATGATAATAACTTTCAATCCAACATTAGATTCTGTAATACAAAAATGCGGTAAAGAGTTATCGAATGTGTCATGTTATTAAATTTGACATTCCGATATCATTCGATCCTATATATATGTTGGCAATGGTTGATTTGAAAATGAAATTAGCCAGCCAAACATATACGATTCCTTTTAATTGTCGCCAGACACACTAATAATTTATTCGATTCCTTTTAATTATCGCCAAACACACTAATATACAATTCATTTTCATTAACATTCACTTCACCATTTTTTCTTTTACCATTTCTGCAATCACAGTTTGTGAAACCCTAACCCGATAACCTATAGTATCAAAACCCACAACTCGTTCTTCCTCCGCCGCATTAACCATCTTCAGACCTGAAACCTTAGTTGAAATCAACAATGATGCTGACGGATTTCATGGTTTAGGTTCACTGAAAACATTGTCAATTGTCTTTGCGGTGACAATTTTTTATGGAGTATGGAAAAATAATGGTGGATGAGGAGGGAACAAATGGTCTCTAAGAAACTGCTAAGCTTTTCCAACTTTGGCCAATTCCCCGAAGAAGATCATCCACGACCTCCAACTTGGTGATGAAGCTGACGCTTATCACAATGTCGGATGGTGGGACAGCCGCATCTTTAGATCATTAGGGAACGATATACAGGTTGTGTATTTCAGAGCCTCGTGGGAGCAACTAGCTTACTCCGACAAAGAACTAAGGCAGCATTATAAGTGGGTCAATGGAAATTGGATCCCGCCATTTCCACAATAGGTGTCTTTTATTTTCATTTTTTCCGGATTGATAACAAGGTTTGATTTTTATTGCATGTGTTACGATGTTAACTAAATATTGTGAGTGATAATGATATTGTTTGTTAATTATTAATATTATAGGATGATGATAGTGAAATAAAAGAATAGGAGCAAATAAAGGCTCTTGAAACTGTGAGTGGAGACAAGGGTGATTTCAAGTTTAAACCAGGGACATTGGTTGAGATGTGGAATGGGGGAGATGGTTCCAATGAGGCTTGGATTTGTGTAACCCTGGTTGAGCCTAAGGCAGGATGGAAGTTGTTGTCGAGTATGAAAATGTTCTTGATGATGATGATTTAAAGTTTTTGAAAGAGGAAATCAATATGATTCATATTAGGCTTTCTCCACCAAAAATTGATGATGTTTATCAGTTTAAATTTCATGATGAAGTAGATGCATAATATAAAGACGATTGGTGGGTTGTGATTGTTTCTAAAGTTCTCAGAGACTCCAAATATATTTTTATTTCAGGAACTTCGATAAAGAAATGGAATTTTCAACATACCGAGTTAAGGGTACATCAGGACCTGATTGATCATAAATGGGTAATGGCTTCTAAGGTATGATTGCAATGTTTGAATAGCAGTATATTGTCAAAAATAATTTGTTGCCTAGTGAAGATTGACATGAATAATCCTGTCATGGAATCGTGTTAAATTGCATCCATGTTTTTAAAATGATTGTTTTTTAAGAAAACAATTTACAATTGTAACACGTTTATATGATTATTATTGAAATTTAAGTCAGTGATTATTTACTTGTTTTGTCACTTGCTTTTATGCTCTAGATTTCTAAAATCTGGATTATCACTGTTTTTGTTATGATCTGCATATTTTATTTTTGGCTGTAAGTGGCTTCTCTTTAGAAAGAGGTGTTGTAGGTTTAGATATATGTATTTGTTATTTACATCCATTCCTTTGACATTTTAACAAACAATGTCTTAAATTGTGATTTGGTTTGTAATTTGTACGCTCCTTTTTTAGCATGCAATACTATATTTTGATTTGGCGGTCCTAACATCAAGCTTTTCGTTTTAATTTTTTCAGCTTTGAAGTTTTGAATGCTGGAGATAAATCCAGACTATTATTAGACTCAGTTCTTGTTATCCAAAACTTTGGATTTGTAGTTCTAAACTACTACTCTTCATTAGAGTTTGATGAAATAAAAAATATACTTGGAGTCTCCGAGAACTTTAGAAACAACCCCAACCCACCAACCGTCTCTATAGTATGCATCCACTTCATCAAGAACCTTAAACTCATCAACAACATCAGTAGGCCTTGCCTAATCTGAAACAAAATGATTTCCTCTTTCAAATGCTTATAATCATCGTGATTAAGAAGTTTTTCGTACTGCACGACGAACTTCCATCCTGCCTTGAAACCATCTTCGTCATTGCATACCTTTTGTGGAAATGGTGTGATCCAACTTCCATTGACCCACTTATGGTGCCTCCTCAGTTCTTCATCGGAGTACGCTTGCTGCTCCGACCAATCTTTGAAATACACTGCTCACATACCACCTCCAAATTATTCGGATATGCGACCTTCCAACCATCCGTTGTTGTCATAAGTATCAACTTCATCACCAACTTGGAAGTCCTTGGTGATCTCATTATGAGGAATTGGACGGAGTTGGGAAAGCTTAGTAGTTTCTTGGAGGGCCTTTGTTCCCTCTTCATCCTCCATTATTTTATCATACTCCACAACAAACTTGTCACCACGGAGACAATGGAAAATCATTCCGGTGAACCATGAACCATAGTATCCATCTACATCGTTGTTGATTTCAACTCATGTTCCCGGTCTGAAGATGGTTGATGTGGCGCAAAAAGAACAGGTTGTGGGTTTGGATGCCAGGGATTATAGGGCTAGGGTTTCACGCGATTTGATTGCAAAAATGGTAAAAAAAGAAAAAGGTTAAATGAATGTGAATGATAAGGAGAAGAGTGTTTTTATAGCTATTTTCTATTACTTTCTTCTGAGTACACTAGCTGCTCTGGCCAGTCTTTGAAAAACATGACTCACTTACCCTCTACTTTATATCTGGAGATGCAACCCTCCCACCATCCTTCGTTGTGATAAGCCTCAACTTCATCACCATGTTGGAAGTCCTGGATGATCTCCTTGGGGGGGATTGGACGAAGCTGGAAAAGCGTAGCAGTTTCTTGGAGGCCCTTTGTTCCCTCCTCATCCTCCATTATTTTGTCATACTCCACAACAAACTTGTCAGTACGAGAGAACGAACAATCTTTCCAGTGAACCATGAACCATACTATTCGTCTACATCGTTGTTGATTTCAACTAATGATCCAGGTATAAAGATGGTTGATGCGGCGGAAGAAGAACAAGCTATAGGTTTGAAAGCCATGGATTATTGGGTTAGGGTTTCAAGCGCTTTGAGTAGTATGGGTAAAATAGATAATGGTGAAGTGAATATGAATGAGAATGGGAAGAGTGTTTTTATAGTTGTTTTCTATTACTTTGGGCCAGCTTGTTTAGATTAAAAAAATAGATTTTATTTTTAAAAAATCTATAGATTTTTTTCCAGAGATTTAAAAATAAAGTTGAAACTAATTTGAGTTTGTTTTCTGTCATAAAAATATTTTTTTTCTAATAATTTTTTTTTGTTCGGCAACTTAAACATAAAAATAATTTTTTAAATATAAATTACTAAAAAGAACTTACAAATTAGTATTCATACTTATGAATAGATAATTATTCATGATTATGAATTAATATTTATTACTTGATTTTTAAAAATATTTATGATACTTTACAATTCAAAAATAATAATGCTTTTAAATATATATATTATATATATATATATATATATATATATATATATATATATATATATATATATATATATATATATATATATATATATATATATATATATATATATATATATATATATATATATATATATATATATATATATATATATATATAAATTTTTTATTGGATTAGTATCAACATTTAAATGAAAAATTTATATTGAAACATTTATATATATTTTGGATAAGATCTCTAATGCTAGTTTCTCCATAGAAATCTGTTTAATGCAATATAAAATGAATACATAAAATAAAACTAAATTTTTTTAAAAATTTTTAAAGCCATCAAATATAAAAATAAAACTACATCTTTTTTAAGTCTCATTCTAGTTTTTTTAAAGTCATCAAACATAAAAACAAAATTATTGTCATTGTTGTCCCATGTTTCTTGGCAATTGGTCTCTGATGGTGTTTCTTATGTATTCAATATATCTAACATCATCTTGAGTTGGAGTTTTCCATTCACCATGAGCAGGTACACCATTTCCATCTCCTTCATGGAAATCTTGCTCATTGTCTTGTAAACCATTGATGTTCTCTAAACATTCAAGAATATCCAAGTCACTTCAGTTCATTCTTCTCAAAAAGTTATTAAGTGAAAAACAAACTCAAATAATAGCGATTTGAGTTTGAAACTTGAAATTAGACATTTCTTGTAATACTTTTCATCTTGCTTTTACCACACCAAAAGTTCTTTCAATCACACTTCTCAAACTAAATTGATAATAATTTAAAAAATCATTTCTTGATCTGAATCCTGAAGTAAGTCTAAAATGTGCAAGATGATACCTTGCATTCTTGTATGGTTATAAGAAACCTTTAAGTGACGGATATCCTGAATCTACAAGATAAAATTTGCTTGTGTATATAAACAAAATATATCTCACAAGAGTATAAAAATATTAATTATACTAATAAAAATATTTGAAGTACAAAAACTAACCTTTTGCAGGATAAGGAAATTGCAAATCGATTTACAAAGAGTATCCATAAGAATATTTGCATCATGAACAGATCCTTCCCATCCACACAATGCAAAAGTAGAACACATATTAAAGTCACAGACATCCATCACATTAGTACTTGTATGTCATTTCCTATTGAAAAACAGTTTTTGTTTTTATGTTGGGACGTGTAATTTAATATGTGTGTCATCTATTGCCCCAGGGCCGGCCCAATTATATCGGAGGCCCCGTTCTAATTACAAAAATGAGCCTAATTTTTTTTTAAACACAATTATATTAATTCAAAAATATAATTATATATTAATGAAAAATAAATTTAATTATAATTATTTTGAATTTTGATCAATCTTGATTTTTGTATGTATTGAGTTTTTCTCATAAGTTTTTTTGATTATTGAGTTTTTTTAATAACATTTTATTTATTTTTATTAATATTTATGAAAAAAAATTTGAAAATTTCAAAAATTTGGGTCCTCTAATATTTGGGGCCCTATGCTGCAGCACATGCTGCACATGCACAGGGCCAACCCTGTATTGCCCCTATACAGTCTTTGAAGTAAGGCCAATATCGATTATCATCTCTGGTATATTTAGAAGAGTTAACAAGATCAACGGGTTTTATGACTTTTTTCCACAACTTGCATACAACTTCTAAAACTTTATTGAAATGTTTATGAATGGTCTCAATAGAATGTTGAAATCTCTATTGGGCATTTCTATATGAGGAAGGTTGCTCTATCATATATAAGACTATCTCAACACTTTCCTCAACTCCAATGTGTTTTTTTAAGTGTCAATCCACAATTATTAGTTAACTTGCATACAAAATGCCGAAAGACTTGTTTCCTCATTCTAAGTTGCTCAAAAGTCATGTTATCATTTCCTGTTATCAACATTGTATACCATAGTTGGTCGGAGAGAGTTGACGTAGTTCTCTTTTCTTTGACAATGTATTTCAAAACATGGTTTGTAACCATAAAAGCAACCACCACCATTGCAATTTGATATTGATTTCTTCTAACTTGTTGGACTTTAATATCTATTTCATAAGTATTGTCACTCTCATATAAACTATCATCTAAACTCTTGCCCAAACTCTCATTTGAATTGTCACCCATCCTGTTACACAAAAATGTAAAATTATAAAACTTTGGATAGTTAAAAATCATGACACCTTAAAGCCTTAAAACAAGAAAGTAAGAGCACAAGAGTGGCCCTTAAGAATCCAAAGTTACATATTCTAACAAGTCAATAATGACATTTCCATTTGGGATCAAAACCACAAAGTAATTTGGAAAATATCATATTACATCAAGCTAATAAAAACATAGTAGTTTTAACTATTAATGGTTTTTTTTTCTAAGAAGCATACAATCCTATCAACGATCACCTGGATTTTTTTCGGGACAAGTGTATATCCAATCAAGAGCCATATCAGTAATGGAGGTATTCATGAAGTAAGAAAATGTTTTCCTATTTTATTTATTGGCAAGGATTCTAACAATCTTAAAGTGTAAACGTAATCCTTTTACCAAGGATGAGATTTCATCCAACATTTTCAAATATTTGTCACAACTAATGTTGTCTTCTAGGAGTCATTGTTGACTTGGCCCAAACTCATCGAGTATACGATCAAGAGATCGTTGAAGTTTCTGTATTTCCCCGATTTTCTCTCCTTTCCCTAAAATCTTTATCTTTTTGGAATAACTTGGTGTTGGGTTGGGTTGTACTTCATTTCCAACATCAAAACTATATGCATCTCCTTCATCCTCAGAACTTGGTGTTGGGTTGGGTTGTACTTCATTTCTCACGACCGTCTTCAAAAATAGATTTTGATCTTTAACATGGTGATTAATCTTCATATGGTTTATAAAGGGAGAATCCAAATCTATGGCACCCTTGAAACACTTATCAAGAAAGTCAGTAAATTTAGATCCTCCATGTTTCCATTTCAAAATATTTGGATCCTCCTGAAAAATAAATAAACATTCAAAACAGATATAATAGAAAATTTCATGAAATTAATTAAATACTAGTATAGTATACATTGACACAACCATACCGTACTCTTTTCACCCCATTAATCATCGTCAGCCATGACAGTTTTCTTTTCATTATCCCTTCCTACTCCAATTTGCTTATCCACAAATGACAAAAACTCTCTTTTCAATGTATCCCATCTATTTTTTTAGTTGAGTTTGATCAAAAGCATATCCAGTTTTCTTTTTAAATATTCAGTAATATTCTTCAATCATTCTTTACTGAAGTGGGTAGTTGGCCTATTACCCACTTTTATTTCTTCAATGCAAATTTTCAGCAAAAATTCTGTTTTACTATCATCCCCCCATTTTGCAACAACTTTTCCATCCATCTCTAAACTTTTCACATACTTTTTAGATGTCATTCTAGTCATCAAATACAATATTTATATTTATCACTAAAATAGTAGAAATTTGAAACTAACCTATTAATATTTATCACTCAGATCAGAACTTATGTGTGTGTAGTATGGTATTTATAGACCTATTAATATATACTTTTTGATGAAACTAATTACAACATCTATCATTATTTACAAACCTATCATTATTTAAACCTCGTGGTTGATATAAAAACATATAACTCTATAGAAGTAACAACAATTACATGCTCTCAATAAGAATTATGTGCTTTATACAACAAAACAAATTCAACCATGTGTGGGGAATGACTATACTTAAAATGCGCCAATGGTATAACCTATTAATCAAAATACAATACCATAATAAGACACAACTAAACTGATATGAGCATAATTGTAATTAGAAATTTCATAGTACATAAACATCTAATGTGTCAATTAAGTGTTTCTATTGTAAAAAAGTTATTGCCCCCGAATGGTTAATCCAAATGTTTAAAGTGAGGCTTCGAAAAACCATTATGAAGGAGGTTCAAACTTCAAATTAATTTCAAACCCAAGAAATGACAGACAATTTATATAAACTTCAAATTAATGTCAAACCCAAGAAATGGTCATGTAAAATAGGTACATTTGAAAGTAAAACTAACATTTTGTTCTAGAACATTTGAAAGTAAAACTATCATTTTGTGCAAAGAAGAAGAAAACAACACTGCTCACGCCGCCATTGAACCAGAGGGGAAGAAAAATCAATGTTCACAATTCTGAACAAAATGAAGTTAAACATTCGAAGGTTATTTTTGGAATTTTAAAAAGATTTTAAGGGTAACTTTGTAACTTTGCTATGGATGCAACTTTCCGTATTTTGCATTTTCATTTTCTCACTCATCTTTTTACTATATGCTCTATCGAATTTAAACTCTAATTCACTTTTATTTAAGGAAGGTATTTCTAAGTTTTTTCTCCTTAGTAAATTTACTTAGGTTTTTTTTCTACTTAGTAAATATATCTTTTTACTCTATGTCCTATCAGATTTAAAGCCTAATCCACTTCTTTTTCATCGAGACCAAAGTCTCACATGTTACAGCCGAATTTTTAATATTAGCTATTTAGAACTCAAGAATTTTATTTCTCTCCACCATATATTCATTATAGTCTTTAAGGCTTGAATTATGATTTTAAATCTTATCATTTTCTTCAATTAATGTAGCACTTAATTTAAATAAATGTTTGTAAGCTAGCTTTGTTACCTCATGATCATCTTTCTCATGAGATATTTTCAAGAAGACTTCGTCTTCTTCATTGGAAGAAGATTTATAAAAGGTTCATCCTTAGGTTGAATCTTCTTCATTTTTGGAAGTTTTGTTTTCTCTTCTTCTCTCGAAGATCTACTAGATGAGGCTTATTCTTCTTCACATTATCTCATAGATGAAGTTCCCTCATTTGATGTTGAATCCCTCGAAGATCGTTCAACTATATAGATAGTTCTTTTGGAGGAATCCACGAGAGTTGTTTGGTAGGAGTTTGATTAAGTTGCTGAGGATTTTTATGTTTCAAGCATATACCTTCATCTTTAAGTAACTGAACTAATTTTTTCAACCTTTCCACAATTCCTTTTGTTGGAACAAGTTTGGTTCTACATCTACAATCCTTAAGTTTTGATGATAGTAAAGTATAAAGAACAATTTTGTACGTACTCTAATAGTTTCATTAAGTGTTGAGAATGTTAAAGATAAGGAAAGTAGATTCTAGACTATGGACAAAGAAGTTCCGGGATCTGAATAAAGTAGATTTTGGACTCTGGACAAAGAAAATTTTGGTCTCTAGATAAGCAGACAATGGACTCTGGACAAGAAAAATCTAGACTTTAAACAAAGCAAACTCTAGACTCTAGATAAAGAGACCCAATAATCTAGACATCAAGAGATTCTTATACAAAGTTAAAATATAAAGAAGTGTTTAACTCATAGTCAACCATTTGGATAACCAAGTCAATGCTTCTAGAAGAAACAATCCAAATTTACTCTGATAACCCAAGCCCCATTTTCACTAGACTCTGAAGTCCAACATTCAAGGCTTTAAACTCTGATCAAGCTTTAAAATCATATCTAAAATGAAGCCAATGATTGAGAGATAATATTGACAGAATATTCTTGAAAATCGTATGTTCAATTGGAAACCCAATTCAAACCTCAATTTCTTGTGTTTCTTGAACCTTCACCTTCCTTCTTAGATTTTTTATGAAGATCACAAAAACTCTCATCTTTTAATTTAAGGATTGGATCACATTTTTATTTCAATTTTTAATTCTTAGACATTTGTTAGTAACAAAGATTCCAATATAATTTATAATATTTCTAAATTTAGGAAAATATTTATGAATGAAACATTCGTCTTCTTTGTCTCGTGTGTTCACTCGCTCTTGTTCGATACTTGGAGAAACTTCATAAATTATTTCAAGAGTATATCACATTTCTTTGGCGGAATTGAAATTATAAACATAAAGGAGTTTACTATAATTTAAAAACATTACTAGAAAAACTATAGTTTTGAAATCAATTTCAAATTTTCTTTCCTTTTTTATATAGTCTAAAGGAAATCAGGTTTATCTACTACTTCTTTATGTATATGGTGAGTAGGGATAAACAGACCATTGATTATTATTTCTCACAATTTACACTACTATAAAATATATATTTTGTAACATCTTATTACTTTGGTCATTTAATCAAATGTGGTAATAACTCTTATTTAGACACCTTTATTTATTTATTTATTTATTTTGAATCCCAACACCAACAATTTTTCATTATTTCGTTACAAAATAAGGTGTGTTATATTAATTTTTATATTTATTTTAAAATTAAAATACTTTTCACAATGGTCTTTACTACCAACCATGGTGAAATGTGGCTCTCAGTTTTTCAATCTCAGAGAGTTTACTTTTCACAAACTCGCAAAAAGATTAGTTTTCACAATAACACAGTTTATTTCTTACAGACAAACATAATTTTTACAATCTCATATACGCTTCGTGTGCAATATCTTCCTTCATTTTTACAATATCTTGAAAATTTTGGCGTTAAAGATCAATGTTAAGGTTCATGCATATTGTTTATTTGATATAGTGAATGTTAACATGCTTTAGTTTATTTTTCTTAATAATATAAGTGCCCTAACGAAAGAACAGAAGAAGGAGATACAAGAGACCGAGCAAACTCTGTCATTTCAAGTTCAAATCAACGAGGGAAAAGGTGAAACTTCAAGAAGTGTACACGAAAATCATTTCTTAGCCTCTTCCTCTTCTTCACAATTGTAGTACGTTGTCTATTTCATCACAATTCATGTTGAGTTTTAGGTTTTGACTATTTGTTGGGATAGTGTATAGGTTTTTTGTTGTTGTTTAATGTTATATTTTATTATTATTGAGTACGATTGAGATTGTTTTTGTATTGTTGAAAATGATATATATTATTGTTATAGTTGTTTTCATTCTAATTGTGTTGTTGTATTGAGAGGTTAACATGTTGACAATGTTGTTCTTGTATTGTTTTATTATGGTATATATTGTTTTTCCATATTGTTAAGAATTAATGTAGTAAGTTGTTGTATTGAGAGTGTTGTTGTTTTGATGTTGTGTTGTTATATTGTTGTATTGTTAAATGGTTTTATAAGCTTTTAATATAAATTTCAGAATACATTATGGATTTAGTTGGATGAATGTTGGTATATTAGGTATGGTGTATGAGAAATGAGTTCTTGAATTCCTTGAACATTGTTGCTTAAAAATGTGTCAAACTTAATAACATAACACATCAAATAACTCTTCACCACACATTCGTATAATAAAATTTACCGTTGGATTGAAAACTATTATCATATAAATCATCTCTATAAAATTTAACATCAATAAAAAATTATTTGATATGTTAACAAAATACCAAAAAATTAACGTATTACAAAACTTTAACAAAACGGTTAATTTTGATCATCTCTTTCACATATCAAATTATTTTCGATAGATGTTAAATTTTATAGAGATAATCTATATGATAATAACTTTCAATCCAACATCAGATTCTGTTATATAAAAATGCGGTAAAGAGTTATCGAATGTGTCATGTTATTAAATTTGACATTTCGATATCATTCGATCATATATATATATATATATATATATATATATATATATATATATATATATATATATATATATATATATATATATGAATTTCACTCAATATAATTATTATTACAATTAATAAAAAAAAATTATTAAACACGAACACATACATGGAATGAAAAAAAGATTACGTACATACGTTGGCAATGGTTGATTTGAAAATGAAATTAGCCAGCCAAACATATACGACTCTTTTAATTGTCGCCAAACACATCAAAATTTTATTCGATTCCTTTTATTTGTCACCAAACACACTAATATACGATTCATTTTCATTCACATTCACTTCACCACTTTTTCTTTTACCATTTCTACAATCACAGTTTGTGAAACCCTAACCCGATAACCTATAGTACTCAAACCCACAACTCGTTCTTCCTCCGCCGCATTAACCATCTTCAGACCTGAAACCTTAGTTGAAATCAACAATGATGCAGGCGGATTTCATGGTTCAGGTTCACTGAAAACATTGTCAGTTGTCTTTGTGGAGACAATTTTGTTATGGAGTATGGAAAAATAATGGTGGATGAGGAGGGAACAAAGGGTCTCTAACAAACTGCTAAGCTTTTCCATCTTCGGCCAATTCCCCTAAGAAGATTATCCATGACCTCCAACTTGGTGATGAAGCTGACGCTTATCACAATGACGGATGGTGGGACGGTCGCATCTCCGGATCATTAGGGAACGATATATGGGCTGTGTATTTCTAAGCCTCGTGGGAGCAGCTAGCTTACTCCGACGAGGAATAAAGGCGGAACCATAAGTGGGTCAACGGAAGTTGGATCCCACTATTTCCATAATAGGTGTGTTTTATTTTCATTTTTTTCTGGATTGATAACAAGGTTTAATTTTTAGTTCATGTGTTACGACGTTAACTAAATATTATGAGTGATGATGATATTGTTTGTTAATTATTACTATTATAGGATGGTGATAGTGAGATAAAAGAATCGGAGCGGATAAAGGCTCCTGAAACTGTGAGTGGAGACAAGGGTGATTTCAAGTTTAAACCAAGGACATTGGTTGAGGTGTGGATTGGGGGAGATGGTTTCAATGAGGCTTGGTTTTGTGCAACCCTGGTTGAGCCTAAGGCATGATGGAAGTCGTGGTCGAGTATGAAAATATTCTTGATGATGATGATTTAAAGTTATTGAAAGAGGAAATCAGTATGATTCATATTAGGCTCTGTCCACCAAAAACTGATGATGTTGATCAGTTTAAATTTCTTGATGAAGTAGGTGCATAGTATAAAGACGGTTGGTGTTTGGGATTGTTTCAAAATTTCTTAGAGACTCCAAATATATTTTTTATTTTAGGAATTTCGATGAAGAAATGGAGTTTAAATATACTGAGTTAAGGGTACATCAGGACTGGATTGATCATAAATGGGTAATGGCTTCTAAGGCATGGTTGCAATGTTTGCATAACAGTATATTGTCAAAAATAATTTGTTGCCTAGTGAGGATTTACATGAATAATCGTGTAAAATTGCATCCATGTTTTTAAAATGATTGTTTTTTAAGAAAATAATTTACAATAGTAACACATTTATATGATTATTATTGAAATTCAAGTCAGCGATTATTTGCTTGTTTTGTCACTTGCTTTTATGATATAGATTTCTAAAATCTAGATTATCACTGTTTTTGTTATGATCTTCATTTTTTATTATTGGCTTTAAATTGGCTTCTCTTCAGAGAAATGTGCTGTAGGTTGAGATATATGTATTTTTTATTTACAATTATTCCTTTGACATGTTAACGAGTTATTGTTTTAAATTGTGATTTGGTTTTGTAATTTGTAGGCTCCTTTTTCAGCATGCAATACTATATTTTGATTTGACGGTCCTAACCTCAAGCTTTTCGTTTTAATTTTTTTCAGCTTTGAAGTTATGAATGCTAGAGAAAAATCCAGACTATTATTAGACTCAGTTCTTGTTAGCCAAACCTTTGAATTTGTAGTTCTAAACTACTACTCTTCATTAGAGTTTGATGAAATAAACAATACATTTGGAGTGTCCGAGAACTTTAGAAACAACCCCAACCCACCAACCGTCTCTGTAGTATGCATCCATTTCATCAAGAACCTTAAACTCATCAACAACATCAGTAGGCCTAGCCTAATCTGAAACAGGTGAATTTCCTCTTTCAAATGCTTATAATCATCGTCATCAAGAAGATTTCGTACTGCATGACGAATTTCCATCCTGCCTTGAAACCATCTTTGCCATTGCACACTTGTTGTGGAAATGGTGTGATCCAACTTCCATTGACCCATTTATGGTGCCGTCTCAGTTATTCGTCGGAGTACGCTTGCTGCTTCGACCAATCTTTGAAATACACTGCCCACATACCGCCCCCAAAATGATTCGGAGATGCGACCTTCCCACCATCTGTTGTTGTCATAAGTATCAACTTCATCACCAACTTAGAAGTTCTGGATGATCTCATTCAGAGGAATTGGACGGAGCTGGGAAAGCTTAGCAGTTTCTTGGAGGTCCTTTGTTCCCTCCTCATCCTCCATTATTTTGTCATACTCCACAACAAAGTGTCACCACAGAGACAATGGACAATCTTTCCGCTGAACCATGAACACTAGTATCCGTCTACATCGTTGTTGATTTCAACTAATGTTCCCGATCTAAAGATGGTTGATGTGGCGGAAAAAGAACAGGTTATGGGTTTCGATGCCATGGATTATAGGGTTAGGGTTTCACGCGATTTGATTGCAGAAATGGTAAGAAAAGAAAAAGGTTAAATGAATGTGCATGAGAATGAGAAGAGTGTTTTTATAGCTGTTTTCTATTACATTATCATATAAATGGTTAATGTGTTTGGCGGCAATTAAAATGAGTAATATATGTTTGGATAATTTCATTTTCAAATCAATCGTTGCCAACATATGTATGTAGTCTTTTTTTAATCTAACGTCCTATGTGCTCATGTTTAATAAAACATATTTTATTAAATGTAATAAAAAATTAAATTGAGTCAAGTTTAATAAATGGAAATATATTAATAAGAAAAATAGAACACTTTTTATATTATAAATTTTTAATCATTTTAAATTAGAAAAAAATACAAATGGCGCACAAGAAGGTCAGTTCTTTTTCTTCTTGTTTATCTTTTTACTATGTACTCTATTGGATTTAAACTCTAATTCACTTTAATTTGAGGAACGCCTTTGAGTTTATAAGATCAAATCAACTTTTTTCCTTAATAAATTTACTTAAGGTTTTTTCTACTTAGTTAATATATCTTTTTACTATGTGTTCTATCGGATTTAAATCCTAATTCACTTTCTTTTTCATAGAGACACAAGTTTCATATGTTTTCTACCATAAATTCATTATAGTCTTTGAACTTAAGGGTTTTATTGTTTTCTACCATAAATTCACTATAGTCTTTAAGGTCTGAGTTATGATTTTTAATCTTATCATTTTCTTCAATTAATGTAGCATTTAATTTAAACAAATATTTCTAAGATAGCTTTGTTACCTCATGATCATCTTCCCCGTGAGATATTTTCAAGAATACTTGGTCTTCTTCATTAGAAGAAGATTCTTTGAGCGTTCTTCCCGATGTTGACTCTTCTTTATTTTTGGAGTTTTTTTTCCTCTTCTTCTCTCGAAGATCCACTAGATGAGGCTTATTCTTCTTCACATCATCTCATAGGTGAACTTCCTTCATTTGATATTGAATCTCCCGAAGATCATTCAATTACATATATAGTTCTTTCGGAGGAAACCACGAGAGTTTTTGGTAGGTGTAGCCGTAAATTTTTTGAGATTAAGCTATTGATTAACTTAACTCATAAAGCAAGAGTCTTCATCGCGCTTTTATTGTTTCCAAAGGAAAGGGATAAAAGAACAAACAAAACCCAAAGAAATTTTAAAACAAAACTAATAAAAAAAGATAAGGATTCGGGGCTTAGTTATGCAAAGGGAAGGTATTAGGACCCTAAACATCTATAGTACTCAATAGGAACCTCTTTGAAAATATGTGCGTTTTGTCTTAAAATGGCGTTGTTTGCAAAATATTTGGAATATGAGAAAAGAAAAAAAAATTATAATGTTTGTGTTTGTGAAGACTTTCCGAGTCTTATGCCTACGTACCAACAAAGTGCACTGGATGATCAAAACTTCGCAGTTCATGGTAAAAATAACAAAGATGTTTGTTTTGATTCATTTTTAATGAAGAGACATTTCGTCATTTTAAGGAGAACACTCAACTAGTGACCCACAAGTATGAGATTTTTACATCACCACAGAGAAGGGCTCCAACTTGGATAAAGATCAACAAGTATGCCACTAGCTCTCTTAGGTGGAAAAGAATTATCATCAATACTATGGGGAAAGGAGAATTATATCTCAACTATGGAAATGACTCATGTCTAAACTTTGAGAAATAGTTTTAAAAGAAAAAGTGCACAAAGGGCACAAAATGGTTTGAATGAGTTATTATTTTTTTAGTCTTTTTGAAATTGGTCTGAATATACTTAAGATCTATTATCATTTAATAAGAAAAATATTTTGAAAATCACTTGACAAAAGTTAAGGTTTATTGAGAAAGTGGTTCAAGTTTTAAAGGAAGAAAGTTTTTGAAATAGAGAGAAGATTTTATAAATCAAAGAAGGAGAGGAGAATAAGAGACTATCCTAGAGCATAAAGGAAAAGCTAGGGAGGATAAGACCCCAAATTTTGACCCTAAGATCCCTCATGCTATCTCATCATATGCATTAGCATTGGGATCATACCTTGGCATCCTCCTTACCCCTCATTCATTGGGTTTGTATTAGGAGAGATCACCAAGCACCATGTGATTGTATGATACTTTGAATTTTATCATCTTTACTAACCAAAATACTAAAAATATGTCTTTGCATTTGTCTAACTCTTTTGTAGGTAGGGCACTTGATCCCCTTTGACCTATCCAGCACACATCTAGGGTTTAAGACCCTCATTGCTAAGAGCTCAACCAATAAATGATCCACAATGGCTCTAGGCATCATATATGAGTCCCCATGATCCCTGCATGTTATTTTGATCAAGAATTCTTCAAGAGTTTGGAATTGGCTTGCCTTGGAAACCCTAGTTCATCTGGGTATCTTGTGTAACTTATTCAACAAGCTTCTTCAAATATTGATCAAATATTTCAAGGGTCACTTAAAATTTCATCATCTTATGCATATATGATCTCCTATGAGTCTCAAAAGTCAAGAGAATTTCAAGCTAGCAAGGTGGTTAATGGTGGTTGACCAGAGGAATTCATCTGATCAAAACTGGGGTCCCCTAGACCCTATCTCCTACAATTTTCATCATATGAAAATGATTCCAAGATAAACGTTACTTTAAATGACATTCCAAACAACTTTCATGTTGAGAGCTAGAGCTAGTTTTGCTTGGAAAGTCATTTTTTATGTTGAAAGATTATAGGTCATTTTGTCTAAACCTCAATTTGGAGGTCAACTTCCCAAGCCCATAACTTGCTCAATTTTTATGAGATGAAAGATTTCCAAGTCGCAAAATCAAATTCAATGTGTCTACTTCAACGTTTATGTTTGGAGGAATAGCTAATTCAACTTTTATGAGCATGTGATATAAGGATACATTATAGGTCATTTTGGATCAATACCATTGAACAAGTGATTTTCCTCAACTTCAAAAATGCATAACTCATTCATCCCAAATCCAAATGAGGTCAAATTTGTGACCATTTTGAAGGTCTTAGAAATATATACAACTTTGATGAAGACACTTTTCTCATTTTAATCTCACATAGGAAGTTAGCCAAGGTGGAATAAGTGAACATATGGCTTGACACTTAGAATTTTTTTTGATATGTTTAAATTTCTAAAATTCCACCTAAAAAATAATCATGATACAAGCTTCAAATGGAAAAGTGTTCAACATAGGAATTGTTCCTCTTGATCTAACCTTTCCAAAGAGTCTAATTTCATTCATTTCGGACAAGGTTTGGATGGTTTGCGCCTGGCTTGAACATTGTATCATCATTTGGCAAAGATCAACTTCAAACAGCTGCACACTTTTGCCTTGCATTCCAATTCACTTTCAGACTCAATTACATGTGATTATGGACTTAATTGAGTAGCTTCATGGGCCTGCACACGCCCATGAAAGCATGCATCACTCAATTGCCAAATTTGGAAACAACTTTGAAAGGTGCAAATATGACTTGCTTTAACTATTAATAAGAGCCTCTAGCATCAGAATTAGGGACCCTGGGCGCGCCAGCTTTGATCCAAAACCTCTAACCCTCACATTTGAAAGGAAAACATGAGAATTTTCTTTTGAAAATTGAGTTTGAATCTCACTGTTTGGAGATTCAAAACTCCAGGGATCCAAAGCTTTGTTTCAATCCTAAGCCACTTCTGCAAGCTTCCTAAGTAAGATCAAACAAGAATCAAAGCAAGATAGATCAAGTTATGTACAACATTGAAGGTATTTTCCAGAATTTTTCTTTTTTTCGATTCTCTCTCAATTCTCATCAATTCTCTTGGATCATTGGTTGTCTGAAGTCCTACCAATGTAGGCAAGAAGATTGAGTTGCTTTGAGGCCAAATGGAAGCAACTCAGTTCATGTACCTCAAATTTCAACTCCATGTATCTCTCAATATACTTGGAGTTAGGATGAATTGAGGCCAGATTCGTGATCAGTGCCATTTTTACTTTAAAACCATGTCCTTCTTTTTCATTTTTATGATGCTGATGAGAGAACCAGTTCGCCCAAGGTCGCTTGAGAAGACGACCGGTGCTTTGCTCCGGTGATGAGCTGGATAGGTTTTGAGCCATAGGATCAAGGCATTTTGTTTTAATCATGAGCGTTCCTTTTGAATACCATTGGTGTGGCGCGCTGACTCAAGTGCACGATGGAACGCGTGTTTTGGTCCACTTGATCTGCCACCTCATTTAATGAGGGATATCAAGTGGTCCAAGGTTTTTCTGATTATTTGATTTTCATTTTATTTGTTTTATTTTCATTAATTCATATTAAATTTAATATTGACCCAAAAAATATGAGAGTTTCACCAAAAAAATTAAATAAATTCCTCTTCCATTTTCTGAATTAAAATTATTTTTTGGATCATTATTAATATTTTTCATGATTTAATTAATTTTGTGAATATTTTTAATTATTTAAAAATACTTTTAAGTTTCCAAAAATTATGAAAATTTTCCTCCAAGGTCCTTTGACCTTGTTTGACCTATGATAAATCTCATGGCCATTTCTTTGGTGTTTTAATGAGGTTTTAGGAAATTGACCAACCATAATTTAATTTAATGCATATTTTTATTATTTCTAATTGTTTAAATTCCAAATAATTTGTGTAGAGCCATTCTAATTGACTTGTGTTGTTGGGCCTTGGTCAAGGTTGATTTGACTTTGTTAGGTTAAGATCATTGGATTTAGGGGATTGATGGAATGTACATTCCATCTCCCAAATTGAATGAATGATCTTAATTTTGTAAAAGTCCTCCTTTGACCAAGTTGTGTTGAATCCATCCCCCCCCCTTCTTCATCTCATTCCCCTTCTTTATCCATTCATGTCATGGACCTATGATATCTCTATATCCTAAGGCTAGTTGATTGCAAAATCAACATAAGTATGGATGAGATTAGGTCCCCCATTTTGCATATTCTTTTTGTGTGTGGCATGTTTCATGAGCATAGTTTATCATACTATGTCTCTAATATGTATTAGCACCAAAATTCTATTGCCCGGCCTCAGATAGTTGTGACTTCTACATAAGTCCAATTACGATTGCTTAACATAGCACTAAATTTGTGACACAAAAGGCATATCATTCTAGTTAGTGAGATTGTAAGTCTCCCCTTTTTCATGGTATTGTATGGAAACTTGGCCTTTTTTCCTTCCTTTGGAAGATGTCTTGGTTCAAGGATCCATGCTTGTGATAAGTGGGTTGAGTGTTCTCCAAAGAATGACTTAAACAAAAACAAAGAAAAAGCAATACTAACTTCTAACCAACTAACAACTAACATTTAATTTCAAGTTATTTACTTTTAATGTACTTTAATTTTTAAGCTGTATTCATTTGCCATTATTCATACCATCCAAGTTGTTTACTGTAAAGTCATTTTTACTTTGCCCATTTGGGCCATATTTTGTGATATATTGTGTTTGTATATACTTGTGTGTTTGTGTGGTCTTTTGACCTTAATGTACATAATAAGAACAAAAACCTTAAGAAACATCTTATGTGGACTGTTGGTTTGATCTGAGAATATTGGACTTAGAATTAGGCAACACTCCCTATGCAAAAGGACTTGGCCAATACCAACTTTCACGAAACCAAGTGCTTGTGAAGTGAACATTCATCTGATACAAAATTGAAGATCCATTTGAGTTCATCTGCAAGATGATCATTGTGAAGTTGTTATTTTGAACTTGTGTCGTATGCTCATCTTTGAAGTCATCTGATACATGGGAAATTTTGAAGAAGATCATGGAGTTGCTAAGCTTGGATGTGGCTATCTTTATTTGATGCCTTTCTATTCATCTTTCTATTTGTGTATTGATATTGCTTAATTCTAAAGTCCAAGGGAAATTTGGGTTTCTATATGACATTCTTGTTTATTGGATTGCAGCCCATTGGTCAGATCTTTTCAACTCTTAACTTTTAAATTTATGCTTAGGATTAGTCTCTTCATATCCTCCCCACTTCTTTAATTTCAAAATCTTTTCCCCTTTTTTTAAAAATCTTCTGTGCTTGTGCTTGTTTTCTAAACTTAGACTATATTGCAAATTAGAAACTTCGGCCTTATGCCATTGCATTTTCAAACTTCTTTTTCTTAAATAAACTTAACTATACTTGACTTAAAATTTTCAAAAGACAAAAAGAACTAACACTCATTCAAACCATTTTAGGCCTTTGGTGCCTTTGTTAAACTTAAATTTTTGTTAAAAGCAACACACTCACTTTGAAATTGATACCACGAACTACGAGGTTTTGATCCCTCATTTTATGTTGGTACGTAGGCACAATCCCGAAGGTCTTGTCAAACACAAAAATATATAATTAATGAATTATTTTCTCATCCATCCACTCTATTTTATTGCAAACATCACTTTGTACAAAAACACACATGCACACAAAAAAGGGCTCCCTAGGAGTACCTAGGACACTTTGGGTGCTAACACCTTCCCTCTGTGTAACCAACCCCCTTACCTATAATCTCTGGCATTTTATTAGTTTTAATTTGAAAACTTCTTATCCTTTTGGGTTTTGTTCGTACTTTTCCCTTTTCCCCTGGAAACAATAAAAGCGTGGTGGAGACTCTGGTTTAATTCACGTCTAGCTTATCCATAGCTTGATGGTCATGAATTTACCGCTACAGGGAGGAAAAATCTAACCAAGAGACAACAAGCTTTATGACGTAAGTCAAACAAGAATTATCTCCTTTGGATTAAGCCTCAAGCAAACCAAATAAGCAAAGAATAAACCATGTATCAGATGAAACTAGGATAATCAAGCCAAGTCTTCAAAAGAAGTCAAAAGTCAAAGGTACTAGATGAATCCCAAAGTCTTAGATCACAAACCCTCAAAGAAAAGGTCAAGGTCCTAATTCTAAGTCCATAACTCCACAACAATGCTAAGGATAGTAACCACAAGTCCATGAATCAAGAGAACCATTTTTTAGGTGATTTTACTTTATTAATGTCTTAAAAAAGAAGTCCAAATGGACAAAGGATAAATAGCACAAACATAAACAATATGATATGAGATGCTAGAATAAAATCATAAAGTAAATGACAAAAGGATAAAGAGCATAAGATAAATGACATTAAAGTAAATTTAAATCCAATAAAACTTTAGTATGTGATGTTAGTGATCAAAAAGAGAAAGATGGTTTGTCATTTTTTGGAGAATGTAGCAGGGTATTCGTTACCATTAGATATATTGACTAAATCCAAGGTAAATCATACAAGTCGAGTCGCCACCGCACTTCTATTTATCCAAAGGAATGGTTAGAAAGCGAACAAAAACCTAATAGTTTTAACAAAAACTAGTAAAAGAGAACAGAGATCTGGGTAAGGGGGTTGGTTATGTAATGGGAAGGTGTTAGGCACCCAAAACATCCTAGGTACTCCTAGGGAGCCCTTTTCATACTTGTTGTAAAGGTTGTTGTTTTTGTGAAAACTTTGTTTGTGCAAACATGATTGAAGAGATGAGAGGAGAATGTACAAGTTATTTACATTTTGTGTTTGGATGGATGAACCCATTGCCTACGTACCATCTTAAAAAAGATTAGGATTAAAACCTCGTAGTTCAGGGTAAAAATCTCAAAATGAGTTGGTGAATTGATTGGTCCAAAAGCCTTAAGGTCTTTTGTTATCCAAGGGAGAAAACTCAACCTAACCACAAATCCACCATGTGAGGATAGCTTCATCATGCTAGTGAGGGGTTAACCCTATAATAAGCATGGAAGACTCATTGTCCATCACTAAGGATATAGGTCAGTATTACATCTACCACAAGGATAACTCAAACCTAATAGCTAAAGGTTATGAAAAATTTGATTAATGAAGTGGCCATTGGAACCACAAAAGACATTTGGATGGGTTATATTTGCCAATTAGAAGTATATACAAAAATGGGCAAAGTTGACTTAAAAGTTCAATTCAAAATTAGTGTTATGAAAAGAAAGTTTGAAAATCAAAAGCCTAAGGCTTAGGTTTCTAATGTTTGAAAACCATAGTTAAATGTTTGCACAAAAAGTTTTGGCTTGGGTTAGAGTGGAGAGAAGAAGAAGAAGGGCTAAGATCCTAAGCATACAAGAATTTAGGGGAAAGAGAACAAAACCACACAAGGAGTTCCTCTCTTGAGATCATATTGATGATCCAAGTAGCTCCCATCCTTTGGAATAAGCAATCACAAAGCATAAGCAGTCAAACAAGTATCATAAGAGATCCTCAATGTGTCTTGTATCTTTCACTTTGAATGATCATGGCAATGGTCCTCCAATTAAGCTCAAGTAGAATTCCCTAGCACAAAAACACACACATCAAAAGTTCCATGAAGTAAATCAAGAATGGACAAGAGGGAGTTTAGAGATTTGGTCCTTCTAATCCATCTTCTTCATTAAGGTCCATTTACTCCAATTTTGCATAAGGAAAGTCCTAGAATCTAAGTCCAATTCTCCATTCTTTGCATAGGGAAAGTCCTAGAAACTAAGTCCATTTCTTGGCATTTGGTCCACAACAATCAAAACAAAAACACAAGCACAATAGTATATACACAATTATATGCTCAAGTGAGCAAAAGGCAAATGGCAAATGGATAAGCAAATGGATAATATGTGCAAGAATAGTAAATTGCATAAAAGTAAAGAACAAAAAGTAAATGTTAATTGTCAATAGTTAGTGTTAGTAGTTAGTGTGCCATAAGGCAAATTTAGCGCTATGTTAAGCAAATGTAATTGGACTTATGTAGAAGTCACAACTATCTGAGGCCGGTCAATAATAATGTAGGCAACAACACAAGTTAGAAGTCTTGATTAGTGAACCAAGTTCCAACAACTTGCCATGCCAAAAAGAAAAAAAGAATTGATCTTGTATTGGTTTAAGCCTTTTGCATGATTTAGAAGACAACCTATCCTTAATGCAAAGCCATTCACTTGATCAATTGATCAAGATGAATTAGATTTGAATCAAGGAAGATTAAGTCTCCCTAATCAATACTAACTTATCAACCTTCAACTCATTGATCAAAAGGAAAGAAGAAAGAAGAATATGAAGAAGAAGATGAAGAAAGGATAAGGAAATGGAAAGATCAAAATGCATAAGATGAAATAATATGTACCAATCCATATGTATTGACCAAATGACATTGAAAGTCAAAGCCAAACAATGATATATCAGAAATGAGATGAAGATTGGAGATCAAACAATAAGCATAATATTTTTGGCATTTTCAATATTAAAATAAACTTGAATTAAAAATAATGGAAAGGTCAAACTTCAAAATCATTTCAAATCAACCTTGAAAGGTCCAAGTAATTTATCCTAAGTTCAACAAGGTCAAACAAAGTTTGACAAAAAATTTCAGCATTTTTTAAAGTCAGAAACTATTTTTAATCAATTAAAAATGAATAAAAATAACCTAATTGAACTAAAATCTCAAATAAATCTCAAATCAATTTAAAAAGTGATGAGAATATTTTTCATAGATCCATCATCATTCAAATAGGTTAGGAAAATATTTTTTTATTTTTTGAATATCAAAAACTATTTAAAATGAATTAAAAATAACCAGAAAAGAGAAAATTCACAAAAAATATCAAATGATGAAATAAAAAATATTAACAATCAGAAATAACTAGAATTTATTTGGAGACTAATGCAATTGGTCCCATAATTTTTGGATTAAAAATGAGAGAGATATTGATTTTTGAAAATAATTGGAATTAAAGAAAATAAAATCAGAAAATAAAAAATGCAAAAAACAAGGAGCGTTAGATCTGAGCTCATTAATTGAGCTGGCAGATCATACGCTCCAGAGATGCGCTCCCACCATACGCCTTGGTCAACTGAACCACACGCATCATTAAAACAAGTCATAACATGGAACGGTCCAGATTAGATCTGGAAACAAGATCGTGTGGCCAGGAATTGATCTGGAGTTGGGATGGCCACCGGAGCCACCGTCTTCTCCGGTGAGCCTCAGAATTCCGGCCAGAGTTGCAGAGATCCAAACCTTAATGAAAATGCACGATCTATACATCTTTGGAAAGCTGGGATGATGTACATCATCCCTGTACCATCCACTTTCACTCTAGATTTCCATGGTGTGAGAAATCTGAAGTTGAAAAATCTGGTGTTCATCATGAACTCAATGGATTTCAAAAATTGAATGCATAATCATGATGCCTCTATTGAGAGGACTTCAGCCAACACAAGATCTAAGCCAATAGGTCAATGGATGATGAGATTCGAATGAAATACTAGTTGAAGAGTAAGCTTGAATTCTGGTAACTTGAGCTCAATTCCTTGCTTGCTTTGCCAAAACAGAAGATCAGTGAGATAAATGATGAAGGTTTATAAGCTTTAGATCTAAGAAATCAACCAGATGAAGTTGAATTTTGGATCTGAAAAATTTGAAGAAAAATGGAAATTGCTTCTTTGGTGAGGTTGGGGAATCACTTCAGCAGGGTTTCAGGCGCCTTTAGGTTGAGTTTGAATGAAGCTGAACCCTTCTATTTATAGCAAAACAAACTGCAAGCAAGGTGAATTCTCATGTGCATGGAATTTGGATCCTTCATGCATGGGCATGTACAGGCGCGTGCAAAGCCCAAAAGATGATGCAAATGCATGTTGAACGCAAACCAAGTTGAATTGGACGTGTAGTTTGAATGGCAATTGCTTGTGTATCAAGATTTCATGTGCATTCCATAATTATGCCTAAATGTTCAACTCTTTGAAAATACCATTTTCCAAATCCAAATATGATCATGTGAGTAATGGTTGGAAAGGTCTTGATGTAAGTAACAATTGTTATGTTGGGCAAAAATCCATTTGGATTGTGGAAATTTATGAAATTTGAGTTTAAAGTGTGATGTGCAAAACATGTCAATGCAAAGTTTCCAAATTTAGCCAATGTTCAAGCCCTTATGTTTTAGAAATGCAAGCCTCAGGTGAAAAAACCTCCAACATCAAGGTTGTATATCTTTTCAAGAAAATCAAGATGGACTTAAAGTTTGCATCATTTGGATTTTTGATGAGAGAGTTATGGGCACTTGAAGTTGGACTTTTTTGCCTTTCAATGCATTTGGCCCAAAAGGACCTATACTGTCTTGCATTATCACATGTATTTCCTTTGAGATTTTGAAATTTTATTCAACATAACATTTGAAATAGACATCTTAATATTTCCAATGCATTTGATCCCACCTCAAAATCATAAAAAATGAATGAGTTATGTCCTTGGGAAGTTGACCCACAATTAGGGTTTCAGTCAAAATGACCTATAATGTATTGGAATGGGAGATGGCCTTCCAAGCTTCAAATCAATTTTTGATGAACATGAACGTTGTTCATATTGTCCTTAAGAACAGTTTTACTTTTGAAACCATCTCCATTTGACCAACACATAAAAAGTTAGGTCTCAGTGCATTTCAAAATAGTCAGATGGATTGACTGATCAACTTCTCAAGTTCACAACCCATATCTTGATGAATTGATGATTGAGGACACTAAAATAAGTTCAAATATGCATGAAATGATGAATTAAAGAACTTCCCTTGATTGTATTTGATCATGGGTTGAGGTTGCTTCAAGAGCAGGGCATTGTGGGGCATAGATGAATTAAGGTTTCTTTGGGGGACAAACCTCAAACCCTTTGACTTGCTTTGATCAAAATGATGAATTGAGATGCTGGGGGGGCATATTTGATGGATGAGAGCTTTGGGAACCATTACCATGCTTTCTATCATTTCCTCTTGACCATGTCTTTGTACCAATGATCTCCTTGAAGCTTTTGACCTTGTGATTGCTCAAGCTACAAACAAAAGATGTTAGTGACATATTTTTGTGCTTTTGTTTAGTAAATAAAATAAGAAAAGCAATGATATACAATTCAAACATGCTTGGTGATCTCAAACCACTCACAAGGAGTCCCACCCAAAGGCAAGGGGAACCAAGATGCTTATGATCCTTGAGGCAATGCCAAATGTAGTGTTATGATACCATGAGGGATCTTAGGGACAAAATTGGGGTCTTACAGAGAATACTCAACTATTCACCCACAAGTATGAAATATATACCTCTAAATCACCTATGAGAAAATCAACAAGTATGCCACTAGCTCTCATAGGTGAAAAGGAAACAATATTTTTCACATAATATCATGAGGAGTAGAAGACTTACAACCTCACTTATAAAAATAACTTGCTTTCGGGACAAATTTACCGCTATTTGGACTGATGTAAAAGTCACATCTATCTGAGGTCGATCAATAATAATGTTTGTGTTAATACATGCTATATAAATTATATGTAAATCATTCTTCTAAGTTTATGCCACACAAAAAAAAGAAAAAATAATTGATCAAGCAGAAAGGCTAGGAGAGTGGTCCATTACATCATTCAATACTTCATAATATTTATGACAAACTTATGCATCACTCCAAAGTACCTTAAATGATCCATGATCAATTAGGAGGTAGATTTGAAATGATGAAAGTTCATCAAGCACCAATCCACACATCATGAACAAGATGAACACAAATCATCCAATTGATCAAGAGGAAAAAAAAGATATGAAGAAGAAGAGGACAAGAGAGATCACACTCAAATTGGATCAAAGACTTGATCAAGTCATCTTCAAAATCAATCATTCATTTTGGTGGATTAGGGTTTTCACCCCATCAACACCCAAGATCCATTGAGTTTGATGAGATCAATGATCAAATCAACTAAGATCCAAGACTAACAAAAGTCAAACAAATATAAAATACAATAAAATAAAATAAGTGCATTAAAAACATTTTTAAAATGAATTATAAAAGGGAAATAAAAGAGAAAATTCATACAATCCTTCAAAATACTAAATAAATGGCCAAGAAAATTATGGAAGGTTGAAAATAAAATAAGAAGCATAAAATAAATTTTTCAAAATTTAAAAATGCATAAAAGTATTTTTAAACCAATTAAAACAAAGGAGAAAATGGAAAACCCATAAAAAATAGAAAATCTAGAAAATAAAATGTTGAAAAATAAAAATCAGATGAAGAAAAATAAAATAAAATTTTAGAAATTATTTTGGTATTTTTTGTATGCAAAATGAATCTTCTACGAATTTTAAAATAAAAAAGAAACTTAAGACAAAAAAAGAAAAAGAAATAAAATCAGAAAAATACAGAGCGTTGGATCTGGCCTCATTAATTGACGTGACAGATCCAACAATCCTCAGGCTAGGATGCATAGTGGAAATTAGCAAAAGTGAAACACGTGGTTGCATTTAAATTGAACAAATCAGAACATTTTAAATTGTCAATGTTTAAGCAAATTCAGATGACCTGAGATAATCTTCGGTCATCTTCCCCGGTGATCCCTCACTGAAGTTTCATTGTTTGGTAAATTCAGAAAACGAGACCACCACCAATGTGATCGCCTCCTCATCACGAATTCAATTTCATGCTCTAAATTCATTTATCTAAATTGAGCATAAGGAATTTTATAGAAGTTTCAGAAACAAGCAAGCCATGAAAAATAAAATTAAATGATGAATACGATCAATCAACACCAGATAAGTTAGGGGAAAATATCATAGAGTGAAGGAGTACATTGTGGTAACTTGTTTGAGTTCAAATGATGCTCAAAACTACCTTGTCTAAATGATGATCAGAAGTTGATGCAGCTCAATCTAGTCAGGGCACTTCAGAAGGTCTTAGAGCTGGGGAATTGTTGCAAAAGCTTCAGATAAGACCGAAGATGCTAATGGAATCAAGAAATTAGATTGAAACAAGTTGGAAATCAAAACACGATAGTTCAATTTTCTGGAAAAATTTCATAGTGAAGCAGGGATTTCTTGGCTCTCAAAAGCTTGGAAATGAATGCAATACGTTGCTCTATTTAGAGGAAATGTATTGGGATCCAGATACGTGTGGAATGAAGCTCAATTCGTGCAAAACGAATTTGACCAAAATTTGTGAAAAGTGTGACTTCCAATCCATCAAAACTCGAATTTGATTAGAGTTAGTTATAGAGTATACCCTGAGAGTATACTTCGCCCCTTTGTCGAAATCAAAAATAAAAACAAAAAACAAAAATGCAAACATAAACACATGTATTCACATATATTAGTTCATTCATGATTGGTTTACAATCTCTAGTTCAGTTCTTATGAAAAAGAAGTTTCTTTTAGGGAGAGGTTTAGTAAAAATATCTACGAGTTGATTATATGTGTCTATAAATTCAAGCATGGATTCCCCCTTTTCAACGTGATCTCTAATATAGTGATGCATAACGTTAATATGTTTGACTTGAGAGTGAAGTATTCGGTTTTTTGTGAGGTTTATGGCACCGGTGTTGTCACATTTTATTGGAACAACTCGAAGTATGACACCGTAGTCACTGAGATGTTGTTTATAGTGTATTTTGCCTCAACTATGGATAACGCTACACTAGCTTATTTCTTGCTATGCCATGAGACAAGAAAGTTTCCAAGTAAGTGACACATATCGCTGGTACTTTTTGCTATCTAATATGCACCCAGCAAAATCAGAGTCGGAGTACCCAACTATGTGACAATTTGCTCCTTTATGGTACCATAAACCCAGTTGTTGTATGCTAGTGAGATATCTCATAATACGCTTGACGACACTGGGATGTGATTCTTTTGGGGATGCTTGAAAGCATGCGCACACGCATATAACAAACTATATGTCAGGATGGGATGCAGTTAGATAAATGATTGAGTGGATCATATCTCAATATTTTCTTTCATCAACAACTTTTCCATCTTTGTCTTTGCCTAGGGAGCATGATGTTAACATTGGGGTTGCTAATATATTTTCCTTTTCAATATCAAATCTAGTTTGTAGATATTTTCAATATTTAGCTTGATTTATAAATGTTCCTCCTTTTATTTGATGGATTTGAAGTTCTAAAAAATATTTTAGCTCTCACATCATTAACAATTTGAATTCATTCTGCATTAATTTAGAAAACTCAATGCACAAGGATTCATTAGTAGCACGAAAGATAATATCATCAACATAGATTTAAACTAGTAAAATTTCATGCACGATTTTCTTGATGAAAATGGTTTTATCAACTTGTCCTCTCTGGAACTTATTTTTAAGAAAGAATTTACTTAATCGGTCATACCATTCTCTAAGAACTTTTTTCGGACCATATAGTGTCTTCTAAAGCTTAAAGACATGATATGGATACGTAGGGTTGATAAAATGTTGAGGTTGATCAACGAATACTTCTTATTGGATGTAACCATTTAGAAATTCACTTTTAACATCCATTTGAAATAGCTTGAAATTCATGATGCATGAGAAAGCTAATAGCATCCTTATGGCTTCTAATCTAGCTATAGGAGCATAGGTTTCATCTAAATCTATCCCCTCTTATTGATTGTATCCTTTCACAACGAGTCTAGATTTATTTCTTAAAACATTGACATATTCATCCAACTTGTTGCAAAAGACCCATCGGGTTCCAATAACTAGATCAGTTGTAGCTTTGGGAACGAGTTCACAAATTTTTCTTTGTTCAAATTGATTTAGTTCTTCTTGCATAGCAAGGGACCAATGTTTATCGATTATGGATTTTACGATTCCCTTTGACTCAATTTTTAAAACAAAATCCACATAGCTACATACCTTGTTTAGTAGTCTTATAGTGGTGACTCCTTTCGATATTTCTCCAATAACATTCAATATTGAATGATCTTTTGTTAGTCTTCATTCCTTAGGAAGATCTAGATTTTCTGTAGAGTATATGGGGTTTGATCCTGAATTAATTCTTCTTATATTACTTGATTTTCATTTTTCTCTTGGTTTAGTTCGTGATTATCTTCCAGACTTGTTTTCATTTTTTGGGACAGATTTGTGCAAAAGTTGTATGTTTCGAAAGACTTTGACAATAAACATCAAGAACATTAAACAATAAAGAAAATGCAGTAAAGTATGGATAAAAAGAAAATTTTAAAGTAAAGAATTAAGTTTATAAATGGAATGCAAATACATACACCAAAAATTTGTTTCTCACTTTCGCAGTTGGATACTTTGGGAGTGTAATCTGTAAAGTTGTGGACCCCTAAAACTACAAACGAACACTGCTTATATACTAGTCCTAACATAACCATCTACAATAGTCGACTTAGAAAAACTTGACACTTCTTCGTCTTTATCCATCTTTCGTCTTTGACAAGTTTCCACGTGTTCTTGAATAATTGTATGATCGTATCCGACTCTCTTTGATAAAAACATAGTAGCCACGTCAACTAAAAACCCAAAATCTCACTAAGTCTATTACCTCGATCGGGGTCTTCCATAGGCCTCTCGAACAGCTTCCCGACCTCCTTCAATAGGAAGTTCTCCTTAAATGGTTAAGTGGTCTTATGGTAAAAAATGATTGTTTCGACTATAGGTGAAACGTTAAATATCCTCCATACCTATATTCGACCATGAATCCTCATGTTTATTACCTGTGTCGAAAATATGAGGCAACGACATCATGGAGAAATTTAATTTCTCCTTGCTTAAAACCACTGATGTCATCCATCTTGTCCATAATTTTTTTTTATAAATAAAATCTTTCTAAAAGCAACTTTTCTATTTTCACCCAAGTTTCTATTACACAACTTGGTAACATCTATATCCATTCATTTTCTCTACCTATAAGAGTTAGAACGAACAATCTAAATTAATGTTGACATTCGATTATCCTCGCTCGGTTGCAAAACAAACTTGTATCCTTGAACCTTTCTAGATGCTCATAGGATATATAGTTGTGGTTTCTTTGAATGATTATCTCTCAAACATGCAAGCACATAACTTTTATTCTCAAAGAAACATAGGTTTCCCGGTTGGAATCCATAAGCAACCTTTTATTAGACAATCGTTGCCCAAAATCTTCTAAAGTAAATATAGGTGAGCTTTCTGTAAGTGATATGGATGAAGTTATTTGAAGGGACCCACTATCAGTAGAACTATGTGGTGATATCTTTGCTAATTTCTCATATTGTTTAGCTAAACGATTTGCTTTTGGGATTACTTTGATGATCCTTTGAATTTTTAGATCAAATTGGAAATCCTTTGAATATGCATTGTACAGAAATCAAACAAATGAATATCTTTAATACTACAAAATAAATTGAAAGAAATTAAATACTAAAATTGAAGAAGAAAAAAAATCAAATGCAACACATATCAAGTATAATTGTTTAATATTGCTTGCTGAAAGAATTAACAATGCCCAACAATATCGTCATTTTGTTGGACTACAAATGCAAGAGTAATATAAATTGTGTTGGTGTAAGCCCTAGAGGCCAATACTGTTGGTACTTGTATCGAATTATTTATTAATAATAAAAGGCTTTTTCTTTATTATGGTTGTTTAATAAAGTCCCTAGAATAGATAGTTCGTTTAATGTATGAAGTGTTACTTAATCATGGGAGCACATTAAACATAGGGACACTATTCTTAAAGTATCCATAGTCGAGCTTTATTGTGAAGTGGGATAACATTAAAGCATTAAGACTATTATGTTTGTAGACTGATGATCACATCTCATGGATCATGGATAAAGAGTTATCAAGTCTTAAACATAGGTATCAATATTAAGAGTAATATTTATACTAGATTGACCCGCTATGAGAATACTATATAGAATGTTATGCAAAGTGTCATAAGTTATTCTCATGGTGATAATGGTGTATACCACTCTTCGACCTGAAACCACTATGGACCCTAGATGTAGAGTCGAGTGCTTTATTGATGATCCAACGTTGTCCGTAACTGTATAACCATAAAGACAGTTGATGGGTACTCCACGAAGCATGCTGAGGGACATGAGTGACCTAGATGGAATTTGCCCATCCTGCGTAAATGGATAAATGTCTATGGGCCCAATATTGAACTGGACAAGGATGACACGGTCTATGCCTTGTGTTCAATATAGACATAAGGGCAAAGGGGTAATTATACACATAATTATTATCACAGAAGGACTTGTCAGATCACATGACATTTTTGTGTCTTGGGTAGCAGTGATGTGTTGCTAGATACCGCTCACTGTTTATTATGTTAAATACGTGATTTAATATAATTGACAACGCCGCGAAAACCTATAGGGTCACACACAAAGGACGGATTGATGAGAGATAGAGTAACTAAGGAATACCATAATGTACGGTGCCCTTAAGTGAATTATAGAACATCGTAAGGTACGATGTACTTAAGTAGAATACGAAATATGGTAAGGTACCACACACTTAAGTGATTTTGGCATATTATGAGATATGGGCCATATACACTTAAGTGGGCTTTTTAGCTTACAACCCACAAAAGTGGTTCTATAAATAAAACCTTTATGGAGAGGAATGGTCACTCTTGCTTGCAATTTCGTTTCTCTCTCTCTCTCTCACTCAAAGCCTTCATTCGTAGTAGCTAGCACTGAGATTGAAGGAATCTGTTCGTGTGGGCTGAGTAGAGACGTTGTCATCGTTCAACGTTCGTGATCGCCACAAGAGGTAACGATTCTATCACTGATCATGCCCATTCGTAAGGATCACTAAATGGAGAAAATTTTAAATTCCGCTGCGCCTTGGATGGAAATTCTCCTTCAGTGGTATCAGAGCCTGGTTACGAAACCATGAATCTGATAACTATTTATTTTCTGTATTAATACGATTAAAGACAAAATGAATCAAAGATTAAATTGAGATCGATCAAGTTATATATATGATATAAGTAATCCTGATGCAAAATACATTATATATGATATAATGTTCTTGTTTCGTTCATTCAAACACTCAATGGTTGTTTTCCTTTCAGTGATCAATGGTCGTTTGCTTCTTGATTCGACATTAATATGGTGAAGCAGTGACGTGTTGATCAATCATACTGAATCAACAATCGAGATGTGTTTGATGGTCTGAAATTGGTGCATCAGGGTTAGTGACGGCACAAGGGTTGTGTTGTCAGAGAGTTATGCGATTGGGGTTGTGACTACACAAGAGTTGTGCTTTCTAAACACTTTTTCGAACAGTGTTAACCGGTTAACGCAATACGAAATAATTTTTTTTGAGATTTTCAAACAGTGTTAACCAGTTAACGCTTTTGGTTAACCGGTTAACGCAAGACGGTATACAGTTTTCCAAGAGATTTTCAAACAGTGTTAACCGGTTAACACATTTGGTTAACCAGTTAACGCAAGGAAGAAAACAATTTTGAACAGATTTTAAACAATGTTAACCGGTTAACGCATTTGGTTAACCGGTTAACGCAAGGCAAAATTCACCCCGTTCGGCTAACTCTGCGTAATGTGATCGGTCGTCGAGATTTAATTTGGTTTTAATTAATTAAAGGAATTAAAATTAATAATAATAATGTGTTTATTATTATTGTCATGTGGTGATCGGTTATGGCCTTAGTTTTCCTTTATTTTGTTTTGCGTTTTAAAATACGACCTGCGTGTCGTGCCTCTCTTTTAATCTCTCAATGTAACTTCTTTTCTCATCTCACTCCCTTGTATGTAAAACGAGTTTCTTTATGTAATGTAATGTTATGAAGAAAGAAAAGAAGTCAGTGCCAAAGGAGGACAACCTTGAAGATCTTGCTTAGAGAAGCTTAGATCGTTATTAGGTTAGCTTAAGTTCTCTCATTGACTTGGGAGAACAACTGTGCTAGGGGTCATAACTGTTTCATTATGTATGTATGTATGTATGTTGATGCATGTGAATGTATGTTGATGCATGTGAGAGACGATTTATATGATAAATAAGCCGGTGAGATCAAATTGCAATTCCCTCAAATTAAATATTAAGTTTATGCTTTCCAAGTTTTAACACTCATCAAGACTAGTATCGGATAATGTAGGTTTCGCCTACGCGAGGTGCATGTTCTATATTAGTAAGGTGCGATGGGATAATTGTAATATCCAACTATTAAAACAATGGGTCAAACTTAACTAAACAAATTATAATAATATTATATATGTTTGCTTTCCAAGTTTTAGCACTCATCAAGACTAGTATCGGATAATGTAGGTTTCGCCTACGCGAGGTGCATGTTCTGTATTAGTAAGGTGCGATGGGATAATTGTAATATCCAACTGCTAAAACGATGGGTCAAACTTAATTATAATAATATTATATATGTCTAGAAGCAAGAGTTGGGAATGATCCATATGATGGATTGGAATAAGGAGTTATTCACCCAACTGAAATTTTCGAGAGTTGTATGAGATACAATTGGAAGGAGTTCCTACCTAAATAACCTAGTTTTGTGTAATCCGCCTACGCGGACTTAGAACGAAGTGAAATATGGATCTCGACCCACTAGAAAATCTTCCAACGGGGTTTTCCGAATCAAATGATGAGGGTCATTTGTTTTGAGTAAAATAGTGGGAGAATATTTAATTAAAGGCCTAATTAAATATGTCAATGATACTTATATTTTCATTAATCCTTATGTAGATTACCATGACAACAAACACCTCTAACGACATCTTGCGATCAATCCTTGACAAGGAAAAATTGTCTGGGACAAATTTTCTGGATTGGTACGAAACTTGAGGATTGTCCTCAAACATGATAAAGGGAAAGGCAAGGAAGTTGCCAAACACAAACCCATTATTGCTGCTCTGAAGCGTAGTGGAGGCATAGCAAAAGAAGGCACCTGCTTCCATTGCGGTAAGACCGGACACTGGAAGAGAAACTGCCCAAAGTACCTGGAAGATAGGAAGAATGGAGTAGAGACTCCAACTTCAGGTATTTTTGTTATTGAAATTAATTTATCTACTTCTGCATCATGGGTATTAGATACTGGATGCGGTTCTCACATTTGTACAAATGCGCATGGACTTAAAGGAAGTAGAGATTTGGCAAAAGGTGAAGTCGACCTACGAGTTGGCAATGGAGCAAAGGTTGTTGCCTTAGCCGTAGGAACTTATGTATTGACTTTACCTAGTGGTTTAATAATTCAGTTAGAGAACTGTTATTATGTACCTGCAATTAGCAGGAATATTATTTCCGTTTCTTGTTTGGACAAGTTTGGTTTTTCATTTATAATAAAGAATAATTGTTGCTCAATTTATTTGAATGATATATTCTATGCTACTGCACAAATGAACAATGGACTATATGTCCTTGATCTTGAAATGCCTATTTATAACATTAATACTAAAAGGATGAAACCTAATGAGTTAAATCCAACTTACCTTTGGCATTGTCGATTAGGCCACATAAATGAGAAACGCATTTCCAAACTCCATAAAGATGGACTCTTGGACTCTTTTGATTATGAATCATATGAGACATGCAGATCTTGTTTAATTGGAAAGATGACAAAGTCTCCATTCACAGGACAAGGTGAAAGAGCTAATGATCTTTTGGCCCTCATACATACTGATGTATGTGGACCACTGAACATACCAGCCAGAGGAGGTTTTCAGTACTTCATCACATTCACTGATGATTTCAATAGATATGGTTATGTGTATTTAATGAAACACAAATCAGAATCCTTTGAAAAGTTCAAGGAATTCAAGAACGAAGTACAAAACCAACTAGGTAAGAATATTAAAACTCTTCGATCAGATCAAGGTGGTGAGTATTTAAGCCTAGAGTTTGATGACCATCTGAAAGAGTGTGGGATCATATCCCAACTCACTCCTCCTGGAACACCCCAATGGAATGGTGTATCTGAGAGAAGAAATTGAACCTTGTTAGACATGGTCCGATCCATGATGAGTCACGCCGATCTTCCAAACTCCTTTTGGGGACATGTACTGTTGACAGCAGCTTACACACTTAACCGTGTTCCATCCAAAAGGGTTGAAAAGACACCATATAAGATATGGAGTGGTAAGAAACCACATATGTCTTACATGAAGATTTGGGATTGCGAAGTTTATGTGAAACGACAAGTTTCAACTAAGCTTGAGCCCAAATCTGACAAATGCTTATTTGTGGGGTATCCTAAAGAAACAAGAGGGTATTACTTCTACAATCCTTCTGAGGGCAAAGTGTTTGTCGCTCGAACTGGAGTTTTCCTAGAAAAGGATTTTATTTCCAAAGGAATCAGTGGGAGGAAAGTAGATCTTGAAGAAATTCAAGAATCACAAATCATCGATACACCTATGGAGGAATTAAAGCAGGAAACACAAGTAGTTGTGGAAGAGCAACCTGCTCAAGTAGAACAAGACCAGCGTAGGTCAAGCAGGATACGTCACCTACCTGAGAGATATGGATATCTCATAACAGATCAAGGTGATGTATTACTCAGGGATCAAGATGAGCCTGTGACCTACCAAGAGGCCATAACTGGTCCCGAGTCTGAGAAGTGGCTAGAAGCCATGAAATCTGAAATGGATTCCATGTACACAAACCAAGTTTGGACCTTGGTAGAGCCTTCTGTAGGAGTTAACCCTATAGGATGCAAGTGGGTCTTCAAAAAGAAGACCGACATGGATGGTAAGGTACATACCTATAAGTCAAGACTGGTTGCAAAAGGATATAAACAAATTCATGGGGTTGACTATGATGAAACCTTTTCACCAGTTGCAATGCTTAAATCTGTTCGGATTTTACTTGCTATCGCTGCATATCATGATTATGAAATATGGCAGATGGATGTCAAAACTGTTTTCCTTAATGGGAATCTTCTTGAGGATGTGTACATGACACAACCTGAAGGATTTGACATACCAGAAGAAGCCCAAAAGATATGTAAGCTACAAAGATCGGTCTATGGATTGAAGCAAGCTTCCAGAAGCTGGAATCTTCATTTTGATGAAACGGTAAATTAATATGGATTCATCAAGAACGAAGATGAACCTTGTATCTACAAGAAGGTTAGTGGGAGCATGATCGTTTTCCTGGTATTATATGTAGATGTCCCTACCCTGCAACAAGTAAAGTCTTGGTTGGGGAAATGTTTTTCTATGAAGGACCTAGGTAAAGCAACCTATATATTAGGAATCAGAATCTATAGAGATAGATCACAAAAACTGCTTGGCCTAAGTCAGAGTACGTACATAGACAAAGTGATAAGACGCTTTAACATGCATGATTCCAAGAAAGGATTCATACCTATGCAATATGGCCAGTGTCTATCAAAAACACAATCCCCTTCAACTAAGGAAGAAAGGGATCGCATGAATAAGATTCCATATGCATCTGCAATAGGATCTATCATGTATGCCATGTTATGTACTCGACCAGATGTCTCGTATGCTTTAAGTGCAACGAGTAGGTACCAATCTAATCCTGGTGATGCCCATTGGGTAACTGTCAAGAATATCCTTAAGTACTTGAGAAGAACTAAGGACTCATTCTTGATATATGGAGGTCATGAAGAGTTGGATGTAATTGGTTACACCGATGCTAGCTTCCAGACAGATAAGGATGACTTTAGATCGCAATCTGGTTATGTGTTTTGCTTGAACGGTGGCCTTGTGAGCTGGAAAAGTTCAAAGCAAGATACAGTTGTTGATTCTACAGCCAAGGCCGAGTACATTGCTGCCTCAAATGCAGCAAAGGAAGTTGTTTGGATCAGAAAGTTCATTAGTGAACTTGACATAGTTCCTAGCATTGTGGATCCCATTGGTCTCTATTGTGATAACAATGGTGCTATCACACAAGCTAAGGAGCCTAGATCTCACCAACGATCCAAACACATACTTAGAAATTATGACCTCATTCGAGAGATAATAGATAGAGGAGATGTGAAAATATGTAGAGTACCTACACTTGACAATATTGATGACCCACTGACAAAGCCTCTTGCGCAGCAGAAGCATGATGGCCATACTAGATCAATGGGCATTAGGGGTATGCCTGATTGGCTCTAGTGCTAGTGGGAGATTGTTGGTGTAAGCCCTAGAGGCCAATACTTTTGGTACTTGTATCGAATTATTTATTAATAATAAAAGGCTTTTTCTTTATTATGGATTTTAATAAAGTCCCTAGAATAGATAGTCTGTTTAATGTATCAAGTGTGACTTGATCATGAGAGCACATTAAACATAGGGACACTATTCTTAAAGTATCCGTAGTCGAGCTTTATTGTGAAGTGGGATAACATTAAAGCATTAAGACTATTATGTTTGTAGACTGATGATCACATCTCATGGATCATGCATAAAGAGTTATCAAGTCTTAAACATAGGTATGAATATTAAGAGTAATATTTATACTGGATTGACCCGCTATGAGAATACTATATAGAATGTTATACAAAGTGTCATAAGTTATTCTCATGGTGATAATGGTGTATACCACTCTTCGACCTGAAACCACTATGGACCCTAGATGTAGAGTTGAGTGCTTTATTGTTGATCCAACGTTGTCCGTAACTGGATCACCATAAAGGCAGTTGATGGGTACTCCACGAAGCATGCTGAGGGACATGAGTGACCTAGATGGAATTTGCCCATCCTGCGTAACAGGATAAATGTCTATGGGCCCAATATTGAACTGGACAAGGATGACACGGTCTATGCCTTGTGTTCAATATAGACATAAGGGCAAAGGGGTAATTATACACATAATTATTATCACAGATGGACTTGTCAGATCACATGACATTTTTGTGTCTTGGGTAGCAGTGATGTGTTGCTAGATACCGCTCACTGTTTATTATGTTAAATACGTGATTTAATATAATTGCCAACGCCGCGAAAACCTATAGGGTCACACACAAAGGACAAATTGATGAGAGATAGAGTAACTAAGGAATACCATAATGTACGGTGCCCTTAAGTGAATTATAGAACATCGTAAGGTACGATGTACTTAAGTAGAAAACAAAATATGGTAAGGTACCACACACTTAAGTGATTTTGGCATATTATGAGATATGAGCCATATACACTTAAGTGGGCTTTTTAGCTTGCAGCCCACACAAGTGGTTCTATAAATAGAACCTTTGTGTAAAAGCATGGTCACTCTTGCTTGCAATTTCGTTTCTCTCTCTCTCACTCAAAGCCTTCATTCGTAGAAGCTAGCACTGAGATTGAAGGAATCCGTTCGTCTGGACCGAGTAGAGACGTTGTCATCGATCAACGTTCGTTATCGCCACAAGAGGTAACGATTCTATCACTGATCATGCCCATTCCTAAGGATCACTAAATGGAGAAAATTTTAAATTCCGCTGCGCCTTCGATGGCAATTCTCCAAATTATGCCAACAAAAATCATAAGTACTGAGTAAATTTGTATTGTCTCCATATCAATTGTTTTTTATTTTGACAAAACAGCAGAAACTATATTTGTTATCATAAAATTAAACAACATAGTATAAATGAGGGAGTACGTGTAACGTAATTGGATTGATTGTGTGAATAATTGTAAAATGTGTAAACTAAAATAATTGTAGACAACTCTAAAGAGAATACAATTAAGTCATCCTTTTGAATCTTTAACCCTTTTCTATGTGGTTAATCTCTACCGAAATCTATAATAACTATTTTATATCAATACTATTTTACAAAATAGTTGCACATGATTTCTCTCCATGCAACCCACTTTGTCTCACTACAATCTCTCAATTAGTAACACTGAAGAACCTACATCATACGCTCAGGCAAGTAAACTGCAAGTGTGGAGAGATACCATGGCTTAAGAACTTCAAGCATTGGAAGACAATCAAACATGGGAACTAACCACACTTCCACCTGACAAAAAGTTAATAGACTGTCGATGGGTGTACAATATTAAGCACAAAGCCACGAGAGAAATTAAGAAACATAAAGCTCGTTTGTTTGCAAAAGGATTTACTCAAACTGAAGGAGAGGACTTCCATGAAACCTTTGCACCCGTTGCGAAAATGGCAATCTTTTGATGCTTACTAACTGTTGCAGCCACCAAACAATGGATCCTCCATCAAATGGATGTTAGCAATGCTTTCCTTCATGGCGATTTAGATGAATATGTCTATATGAAACCTCCATAAGGCTATAAAGCTACACATCCTAACATGGTGTTCCGGTTGAAGAAGTCTTTGTACGGGTTACACCAAGCCTCTCGAAACTGGTATTCCAAATTATCAAAAGCTTTGATTGACTATGGTTTCCAGGAGAGCCATGTTGGTCACATCCTCTTCACGTACACCAAACCATCCATTTTCATAGTTGTCTTTGTTTACGTTGATGAGTTAATCATTGTTGGAAACCATGAAGAAGCCTGTGCTAAATTCAAGCACTACTTGAGTCAATGTTTTCATATGAAGGATATTGGCATACTTAACTACTTCCTCAATATCGAACTAGCACACGACCAAGAAGGCTTATTTATCTGTCAACAAAAATATACACTTGATATTCTCATTGAATGTGGCATGCTTGGTCCCAAGCCTTCCCCATTCCCCATGGAGGCCACCCTACTCTGATCCGTTAAACTGTAGACGACTCATTGGTCGACTCATTTACCTCACAATCACAAGGCAAAAACTAACATGCTGTGTCCATATATTGAGACAATTCATGCAAGCACCCCTCCAAGATCTTTGGGACGCAACCATGAGAGTCCTTCGATATCGTAAATCCTTCCCAGGTCAAGGCATCGTCTTACCTAAAAACAATGACCTCCAACTGGTTGCCTTTTGTGATTCGGGTTGAGCATCATGTCCCATAACCCGAAAACCTACATCAGGATATTTGATGTAACTTGGAAACGCCCACATTTCATGAAAAACAAAGAAACAAGTGACCATCTCTCGCTCATCTAGTGAAGCTGAATATAGAGCAATGACACATGCTACAGGTGAAATTATTTGGCTTCGCAACTTACTGAATACTCTTTAAGTCACTTGCACACATCCTACTCCATTATACTGTGATAATCAAGCAGCCATTCACTTAGCCGTCAATACTGTCTTCCACGAAATAACTAAACATATTGAAGTCGATTGTCATTTCATCAGAGATCATATCAAATCAGGCACCATCACTACGACTCATGTTTCAACTCAGCACCAACAAGCTGACATATTCACTAAATCTTTAGGAGCTAAGGTTTTACCATGACTTTTTGTCCAAGTTAGGAGTTCATAATCCTCACTCTCCAACTTGAGGGGGAGGATTAGAGATAAGGTTTATCATAACCACTTTTATAGGCTATTATTTAGGTTGTTATTTCTTTTTCCCTTTTATCTCTTATGTTAATTAGTTTGTTATTATTTCATAGGTCCAATAGCTTATATAAACAGTCAATTGTAACCTTTATTTTATGAGAAAACATAGATAAATAAATCTCTATAATTAATCTTAAATAGATACTAAGAGACCTTACAAGATATTGGTAGTTTAATAGATTACATAAACTATGTATACTATATAGTGAAAAACCCATCATTCACCATTGAAATTGCTACTCCAATTTTCTTCAAATTATTTTAAACAAACATGGATATATTGCTTCAAAGTGAAGGGGCTAACGTTAGATTCATACAGTGTTGCAAACAACTTATTCCAAGAGAATTTAGCTCCTCACCATTTCTACATAAACAATATGGTTACCTTATTGAGTTTTAAGATTATGACATTTAAATATTGTTATCCCGTTTATCATCCAAAGCTAAAATTACGTGTAGAACCGAATTCACAACGCATGTGCTATGATTGGATTCTAGTGATCTAAATATCTATCATTTGAATCTCTATTAGGCAAAAAGCTAAGGGATAACAAATCGCATGCGAATAAGCGAGACGCGACAAACTACATTAGGAGTAACAACATTCAAGTTTACAAGACTTGAAAACATGTACTTCCTCAACAAAGAGCATTGATATTATCAAGAAGCATGAGGGACTTGTTATTTTCCAGAACACTAAAAATTAGACAAGGTAATTGTCGGAACAAGGACCAGGCCGAGACTTACCCTCCAATAAAGGTAGGGATCGAGAATGACAAAGACCTCCACAAAGGGCAACTCGGCTATGTAAACAATAAACCTCTGGTCGGATAATGAAATAGTATATATAAACAATAAACCTTTGATAGGACATGCAAATTAAAAGCCTCTGGCCTCCATTTAATGACAAACCCCATGGGGCTCTGAACGTCAGTCATGCAAAATAAAATCGAGACAATGCAGCTAATATCCTGGTCAGTTGTTGGACATCTTTCACTGATGTCGGGCTTCTCATATTAATGATTTCCTAACACTTGTCTGGATTTGCCTCTATTCCCCGATGTGTCAACAGAAAGCCCATAAATTTGTTGGCTTGTACCCCGAAGATGCACTTGTTGGGGTTAAGCCTCATGTCAAACTTTCTTATTGATTCAAATGTTTCTTTCAAGTCTTTTACATGTTTTACTTTCTCCTGGGTCTTTACTAACATGTCTTCAATATATACTTACATGTTTCTTTCTATATGTGATGAGAACACCATATCCATCAGCCTCTGATACGTAGCCTCAGTGTTTTTAAGACCAAATGGCATTACTTCATAGTAATAGTTATTTTAATTGGTCATGAATTCTTTTTTGGGAGCATCCACCAGATTAATTTGTATTTAATTGTAACCTGAATAGGCGTCCATGAAGCTGAGAAGGAGGAACCCGGATGCGGCATCGATCAATCTATCAATATGTGGTAATGGATAAGGGTCATTTGGTAAAGCCTTGTTAAGATCGGTGGAATCTACGCACATGCACTACTTTCCCGATTTCTTCTTTACCGTGACGACATTGGACAACCAGGTGTAATATTTTATTTCTCGGATGAACCCGACCTTCAAGAGCTTATCGACTTCTTCTGTGACAGTCTTTCTTTTTTTCTTTTCATTTTTTGTTTCCTCTACATTACGACCTTCGATGATGGATCATGAAAAAGCTGATGGCACACGAAATTTGGGTCGATCTCGTGCATATCCAATGGCTTCCATCCGAGGAGGTCGATATTATCTCTCAGTACCTTGATGATGTATGCTTCCTCTTCCTGAGATAGGCCTGAACTTATCTGTGTGACCTGAAAGTCCTCAACATCGATTTACACCTTTTTTAATTCTCCAATAGGGGTCAAACAATCATTTGTTGGATCTCGCCAAGGATCAAGGTCGACCAAGTCCTCCTTCAATGTGTTTTTTGTCATAGGACCATCCTGCTGGGTCTTCTTTTTAATTTCAGACTATCCTTGTAGCATTTCCTAGCCAGCCCCTGATCACCTTTAATTATTCCAACTTTTCCACCTTCTAAGGAATACTTCATGGTTAGATAAATAGTGGAAAGAGAAGCCTCCAGAGTGTTGAACACCGACCTTCCGATGATGATATTGTAGGGTGACGACGCATTCACTGTCAGGCATCTCACTTTGATGCCTTTGGCGTTGCTTCCACTTCTAAAGGCGGTCATGATAGGCAGGTTCCCTAATACATGAACTTGTTCCCCCAGAGAAACCGACTAGGATACCTTTGAAGGTTATCAGCTCGGATGTATCCATGTTCATGCCTTTGAAAGCATCACAATACAATATGTCAGTTCAGCTTCCCGAATCAATTAACACTCATTTGACACCCCAATCAATAAGTACCTTTATGACCATCAGGTCATTCTTATGCACAAGTACCCTCCTGAATTTTGTCTTGAAAAACCGATAACGACACGTCTTTCATCCTTTTCTGAAAACAAATTTTGTGATACATGCATTATTCATCGGGCATATCTTTTTCTTGCTGAGATTGTTTCTCCTCCACCAGTAAAACCTCCCGAGATGGTGTTAAGTTTATGGCGGGTCATTCGGGTCTCACGTACTTCCTCAGTGTTTTTTCCCTTCTTGGAAGAGAGGTTCTCTGCGTTTGGTTCTCTCCTATAAGGACTTCTTTATCCTACATATCCTTCTACCTCTTTTACATACGACAACAGCAGGCCTCTTTGGATTAGAATCTCGATTTCTCTTTTTAACAGGTGACAGTCATCAGTATGGTGACCTCTTAAACCATGATTGGCACACCATGCTTCCTTATCATTTCCTAGCACAACATTGATCCTCTTGAAATGAATAGGTTCCGATATTAACTTGGGATGATATACTTCTCGCATAATATCAACATGTTTTCTTCCTCCTTATATATATATATATATATATATATATATATATATATATATATATATATATATATATATATATATATATGTATATATATATATATATATATATATATATATATATATATATATATATATATATATATTCGTTTATGAAATTTCATATATGTATATATGTATGTATATTCATATATATAAATATTCGTTTATATAAATATCAGCATGTTTTCTTCCTCCTTTTGATATTATTATATAAATACATATATGTATATATGTATGTATATTCATTTATGAAATTTCATTCAATATAATTATTATTGTATATATTCGTTTATGGAATTTCACTCAATAAAATATTTTATTAGACACGACCACATACATTAGAATGACAAAAAGAAATTACATACATACGTTGGCAATGGTTGATTTGAAAATGAAATTAGCCAAACATATATGACTCTTTTTAATTGCCGCCAAACACACTAATAATTTATTTGATAAAGTAATAGAAAAGAACTATAAAAGACCCTTCTCTCATTCTCATTTTCATTCACATTCAATTCACCATTTTCTCTTTTACCATTTCTGCAATTAGAGTGTGTGAAACCCTAATTCGATAATCTATAGTATCAAAACCCACAAATCGTTCTACCTCCACCGCATCAACCATCTTCAAACCCTGAACCTTAGTTGAAATCTGCAATAATGCAGACTAATTCAGTGGTTCAAGTTCACTGGAAAGATTGTCGGTTGTCTTGGCAGTGGCAATTTTTTTGTGGAGTATGCCAAAATAATGGTGGATGAGGAGGGAACAAAAGGCCTACAAGAATCTGATAAGCTTTCCCAGCTTCGTCCAACTCCCCCAAGAAGATCATATAGGACTTCCCACTTGGTGATGAAGTTGACGTTTATCACAATGAAGGATGGTGGGACGGTCGCATCTCCGGATCATTAGGGGACGATATACAGGTTGTGTATTTCAAAGGCTCTTGGGACCGACTAGTGTACTCCCAAGAAGAACTGAGGCGGCACCATAAGTGGGTTGATGGAAGTTCGATCCCACCATTTTCCCAACAGGTGTGTTTTGTTTTCAATTTTTCGAACCGATTGAAAGGTTTCATTGTTATTGTATGTTTTACGATGTTAACTGTATACTGTGAGTGATAATAATATTGTTTGTTAATTATTATATTATAGGATTATGATAGTGAAATAAAAGAATCGGAGCGGGTAACGGCTGCTGAAACTGTGAGTGGAGACAAAGGTGATTTCAAGTTTAAACCAGGGACATTGGTTGAGGGTACATCAGGAATGGATTGATCATAAATACTCTTGTCATGGAATCGTGCTAAATTGCATCCAGGTTTTTAAAATGATTGTTTTTTAAGAAAATAATTTACATACAGTGACACGTTTATATGATTATTGATTGAAATTCAAGTTTGTGATTATTTTCTTGTTTGGTCACTTGCTTTTATGATCTAGATTTCTAAAATATGGTTTATCATTGTTTTTGTTATGATCTGCATTTTTTATTGTTGGCTTTAAATTGTTCTTCTCTTAAGAAATTCTCTTCAGAGAAAGGTGTTGTAGGTTGATATATGTGTATTTGTTATTTGCATAGATTCCTTTGACATGTTAACAAACAATGTTTTAAATTGTGATTTGGTTTGCAATTTGTAGCTAGAATAAAAAATAATTACTAGATCTTGGCAGCCACCTTTTCAGCATGGAATACTATATTTGATTTGCGGCCACCTTTTCAGCATGCAATACTATATTTTGATTTGACAGTCCTAACCTCAAGCTTTTTGTTTTAATTTTTTCAGCATTGAAGTTTTGAATGTTGGAGAAAATCAATTTAGTATTAGACCCAGTTCTTGTTAGCCAAACCTTTTAATTTGTAGTTCTAAACTACTACTCTTCATTAGAGTTGATGAAATAAACAATATATTTCGAGGAGCCTTTAACCTCAAACAATTTCCCTGGTTTAAACTTGAAATCACCCTTGTCTCCACTCACAATTTTAGGAGCCTTTAACCTTACTATTTCTTTTATTTCACTATCATCCAATCTAAACAAGAAAAAACAATGGTGGAGATGCAACCCTCCACATCCTTCCTTGGAGATGCAACCCCCCAACTTCCATTGACCCACTTATTGTGTCGCCTGAGTTTTTCTTATGAGTACACTAGCTGCCATGACCAGTCTTTGAAAAACACGGCTCACTTACCCTCTACTATATATCTGAAGATGCAACCCTCCCACCATCCTTCGTTGTAATAAGCCTCAACTTCATCACCATGTTGGAAGTCCCGGATGATCTCCTTGGGGGGAATTGGACGGAGCTGGAAAAGCTTAGCAGTTTCTTGGAGGTCCTTTGCTCCCTCATCATCCTCTATTATTTTGTCATACTCCACAACAAACTTGTCACCTGCGAGATAACCGACAATCTTTCCAGTGGACCATGAACCATAGTATCTGTCTACATTGTTGCTGATTTCAACTAATGTTCCCGGTATAAAGATGATTGATGCGGCAGAAGAAGAACATGTTGTAGGTTAAGAAGTCATAGATATTGGGTTAGGGTTTCAAGGGCTGTGAGTAGTAAGGGTAAAAGAGATAATGGTGAAGTGAATATGAATGAGAATGAGAACAGTGTTTTTATAGATGTTTTCTATTACTTAGGGCCAACTTGTTTCAGATTTAAAAAATAGATTTTATTTTTAAGAAAACTAGAGATTTTTTTAGAGATTTAAAAATAAAGTTGAAACTAATTTGCGTTTGTTTTCTGTCATAAAAATATTTTTTTCTAAATGATTTTTTTTGTTTGGTAACTTAAACATAAAGAGTAATTTTTTAAATATAAATTACTAAAAAGAACATACAAATTAGTATTCATACTTATGAATAGATAATTATACAAGATAATGAATTAATATTTATTACATAATTTTTAAAAATATTTATGTAACTTTACAATTAAAAAATAATAACTCCTTCATGGAAATCTTCCTCATTGTCTTGTAAACCATTGATGTTCTCCAAACTTTCAAGAATATCCAAGTCACTTGAGTTTGTTCTTCTTAAAAAGTTATGAAGTGAAAAACAAACTCAAATAATATCCATTTGAGTTTGAAGCATGAAATTAGATATTTCTTGTAATACTTCTCATCTTGCTTTTACATCACCAAAAGTTCTTTCAATCACACTTCTCAAACTAGAATGATAATAATTTAAAAAATTATTTCTTGATATGAATCCTGAAGTAAGTCTAAAATGTGCAAGATGATACCTTGCATTATTGTATGGTGATAAGAAACCTTTAAGTGACGGATATCCTGAATCTACAAGATAGTATTTGCCTGTGTATATAAACAAATTATATCTGATAAGAATATAAAAATATTAATTATACTAATAAAAATATTTGAAGTACCAAAAACTAACCTTTTGCAGGATAAGGAAATTGCAAATCGGGTTTACGAAGAGTATCCATAAGAATATTTGCATCATGAACAAATCCTTCCCATCCACACAATGCAATAGCAAAACACATATATATTAAAGTCACAGACATCCATCACATTTGTACTTGTATGTCATTTCCTATTAAAAACAATTTTTGTTTTTATGTTGGGACATGTAATTTAATATGTGTGTCATTTATTGCCCCTATACAGTCTTTGAAGTAAGGCCAATATCGATTATCGTCTCTGATATATTGAGAAGATTTAACAAGATCAACGGGTTTTATGACTTTTTTCCACAACTTGCATACAACTTCTAAAACTTTATAGAAATGTTTATGAATGGTCTCAATAGAATGTTGAAACCACTATTGGGCATTTTTTTATCAGGAAGGTTGCCCTATCACTTATAAGAATATCTCAACACTTTCCTCAACTTCAATGTGTTTAGTAAGTGCCAATAAGCAATTAATAGTTACCTTGCATACCAAATGCCGAAAGACTTGTTTCCTCATTCGAAGTTGCTCAAAAAACATGTTATCATTTCATGTTATCAACTTTGTATACCATAGTTGGCCAGAGAGAATTGACGTAGTTTTCTTTTCTTTGACAATGTATTTCAAAACATGGTTTGTAACCATAAAAGCAGCCACCACCATTGCAATTTGATATTGATTTCTATTAATTGTTGGACTTCAATATCTATTTCAGAAGTATTGTCTCTCTCATATGAACTATCATCTGAACTCTCGCCTAAACTCTCATTTGAATTATTACCCATCCTGTTACACAAAAATGTAAAATTATAAAAGTTTGGATAGTTAAAAATCGTGACACCTTAAAGCCTTAAAGCAAGAAAGTAATAACATAAGTCACATATTCTAACAAGACAATAATGACATTTCCATTTGGTATCAAAACCACAAAGTAATTTGGAAAATATCATATTTCATCAAGCTAATAAAAACATAATAGTTTCAACTATTAATGGTCTTTTTCTAAGAAGCATACAATCTTATCATCGATCACAAGGATTTTTTTTCGGGACAAGTGTATATCCAATCAAGAGCCATATCAGTAGTGGAGGTATTCATGAAGTAAGAAAATGTTTTCCTATTTTATTTATTGGCAAGGATTCTAACAGTCTTAAAGTGTAAATGTAATCCTTTTACCAAGGATTGGATTTCATCCCAAATTTTCAAATATTTGTCATAACTAATGTTGTCTTCTAGGAGTCATTGTTGACTTGGCCCAAACTCATCGAGTATACGATCAAGAGATCGTTGAGGTTTCTCCATTCCCCCGATTTTCTCTCCTTTCCCTAAAATCTGTCTCTTTTTGGAATAACTTGGTGTTGGGTTGGGTTTTACTTCATTTCCAACATCAAAACTGAATGCATCTCCTTCATCCTCAGAACTTGGTGTTGGGTTGGGTTGTACTTCATTTCTCACGACCGTCTTCAAAAACAGATTTTGATCTTTCACATGGTAATTGATCTTCATATGGTTCATAAAGGGCGAATCATGTAGCTATGGCACCCTTGAAACACTTATCAAGAAAGTCAATAAACTTAGATCCTCCATGTTTCCATTTCAAAATATTTGGATCCTCCTGAAAAATAAATAAACATTCAACACAGATATAATAGAAAATTTCATGAAATTAATTAAATACTAGTATAGTATACATTGACACAACCATACCTTACTCTTTTCAGCCCATTAATCATCGTCAGCCATGATAGTTATCTTTTCATGATCCCATCCTACTCCGGTTTGTTCATCCACTAACTTCACAAATGACGAAAACTCTCTTTTCAACGTATCCCATCTATTTTTTAGTTGAGTGTGATCAAAAGAATATCTAGTTTTCTTTTGAAACTTTTCAGTAATATTCTTCCGTTCTTCTTTACTGAAGTGGGTAGTTGGCCTATTACCCACTTTTATTTCTTCAATGCAAATTTTCAGCAAATTTTCTGTTTAACTGTCATCCCCCCATTTTGCAACAACTTTTCCATCCTTCTCTTAAATTTTCACATCTTTTTTAGATGTCATTCTTGTCATCAAATACAATATTAATACTTATCACTAACACAATAGAAAATTGAAACTAACCTATTAATATTTATCACTCAGATCAAAGCTTATGTGTGTGTAGATGTCATTATTTAATCCTCGTGGTTGATATAAAAACTTATAACTCTATAGAAGTAACAACAAATACATGCTCTAAATAAGAATTATGTGCTTTATACAACAAAACAAATTCAACCATGTGTGGGGAATGATTATACTTAAAATGCGCCAATGTTATAACCTATTAATCAAAATACAATACCATAATAAGACACAACTAAACTAATATGAGCATAATTGTAATTAGCAATTTCATAGTACTGATACATCTAATGTGTCAATTAAGTGTTTCTATTGTAAAAAAGTTGATGTCCCCGAATGATTAATCCAATTGTTTAAGTTGAGGCTTCGAAAAACCATTATGAAGGGGTTCAAACTTCAAATTAATGTCAAACCCAAAAAATGACATACAATTTATATAAACTTCGAATTAATGTCAAACTCAAGAAATGATAGATAATTTATATAAACTTCAAATTAATGTCAAACCCAAGAAATGGTCATGTAAAATAGGTACATTTGAAAGTAAAACTGACATTTTGTTCTAGATCATTTGAAAGTAAAACTATCATTTTGTGCAAAGAAGAAGAAGACAACACTGCTCGGGTCGCCATTGAACCAGAGGGGAAGAAAAATCAATGTTCACGATTCTGAACAAAATGAAGTTAAACCTTCGAAATATATTTTTGGAATTTTCAGAAGATTTTAAGGGTAACTTTGTAACTTTTCTATGGATGCAACTTTCATATTTTGCATTTTCATTTTCTCACTCATCTATCACATAATGATATTTTTAAAGCTACTTGAATCAGCTTCTCATTTTTAGTAAAAAAATCATTTTTTTAACATAATCATTTTTAAAAAATCTGAAACAAACTCTCTAAAATGATTAGAAATGATTTTTTAACTAAAAAAATAGATTTAAAAAACAGTTGTAACAAACGTAGCCGAAATCATATAAATGATTAATGTGTTTGGTGGCAAATAAAAGGAGTAGTATATGTTCGGATAATTTCATTTTCAAACCGATTGTTGCTAACATATGTATGGAGTCTTTTTTTAATCTAACGTCTTATGAGGTCATGTTTAATAAAAAATATTTTATTAATTGTAACAAAAAATATTTTATTGCTCTCCACCATAAATTCATTATAGTCTTTAAGGCTTGAGTTATGCTTTTAAATCTTATCATTTTCTTCAATTAATGTAGCACTTAATTTAAACAAATGTTCGTAAGATAGCTTTGTTATCTCATGATCATCTTTCTCGTGAGATATTTTCAAGAGGACTTCGTCTTCTTCATTGGAAGAAGATTTTTCGAAGGTTCTTCCTGAGGCTGAGTCTTCTTTGTTTTTGGAGGTTTTGTTTTCTCTTCTTATCTCTAAGATCTACTGGATGAGGCTTATTCTTCTTCATATTAACTCATAGATGAAGTTCCTTCATTTGATGTTGAATCCCTCGAAGATCGTTCAACTACAAAGATAGTTCTTTCGGAGGAAACCACGAGAGTTGTTTGGTAGGATTTTGATTAAGTTGTTGAGGATTTTTTATGTTTCGAGCATATGCCTTCATCTTTAAGTAATTGAACTAATTTGTTCAACCTTTCTGCAATTTGTTCTGTTGGAACAAGTTGGTTCTACATCTACAATCCTTAAGTTTTTATGATAGTAAAGTATAAAGAATAATCTTGTACGTACTCTAATAGTTTCATAAAGTGTGCAGAATGTTAAAGATAAGGAAAGTAGATTCTAGACTATGGACAAAGAAGTTCCGGGATCTGAATAAAGTAGATTTTGGACTCTGGACAAAGAAAATTTTGGTCTCTAGATAATCTAGACTTTAAACAAAGCAAACTCTAGACTCTAGATAAAGAGACCCAATAATCTAGACATCAAGAGATTCTTACACAAAGTTAAAATATGAATAAGTGTTTAATTGATAGTCAACCATTTGGATAACCAAGTCAATGCTTCTAGAAGAAACAATCTAGATTTACTCTGATAACCCAAGCCCCATTTTCACTAGACTCTGAAGTCCAACATTCAAGGCTTTAAACTCTGATCAAGCTTTAAAATCGTCCATAATACGAAGCCAATGATTGAGAGATAATGTTGATAGAATATTCTTGAAAATCATACGTTCAAGCGGAAAATCAAATGTTTCCTTAAAAGGAAAAATATGTTGAAATTATTAAGGAATGTACTACCAACGGATCTCCATGATTCACAGTTCAACCTCGTACCACTATTACAACTGTAAAATTGAAGAAGTTTCCAATTATATCCTCCAATGGTACTATTTATCATATATTTAAAGAGGATAAGGAATTGTGAGGATATAAGTGAAGAATAAGAATAACAACGATGTGAGTAAAAAGAGAACATCGAACGAGATAAACAACAATTACAACACTCACTACACTTAGAGCTTTTACTTGTATATTTTCTTAAGTGTATACTCTAAAATTTATTTTCCGTACTGCTTGTTTAGAAGCATTCTTGTAAACACACATTCTTTTTATTTTAATTTTGGTTAAATTCCTTGAGAGACTAAGTTTAGTTTGTAGTCTCAAGAAGTCGTTGATAATTGGTCTTTGAGTTTTCCTTGAGGGACTAAGTTTAGTTTGTATCCTTGAGAAGTCATTAATAGTTGGTCTTTGATTTAGTAACCTGATTGATTAGTAGATCAAGTCCTCATGAGAAGGCGAAATCACTCTGACGTGTGGAATGGACGAACTTAGTTAATAGTTAACCAGTATAAAAATCCCGTGTATTTTTATCATTGTTGTTCTTGTCATTGGTTTGCGATTGGTTTGTAAAAAGTTGTCACATCAGAAACCCAATTCAAACCTCAATTTCTTGTGTTTGTTGAACCTTCATCTTCCTTCTTATATTTTTTCTAAAGATCACAAAAACTCTTATCTTTTAATTTAAGTATTGGATCACATTTTTTATTTCAATTTTTAATTCTTATACATTTGTTAGTAACAAAGATTCCAATATAATTTATAATATTTCTAAATTTAGGAAAATATTTATGAATGAAACATTCGTCTTCTTTGTCTCGTGTGTTCATTCTGTCTTGTTCGATACTTGGAGAAACTTCATAAATCATTTCAGTATCTCACATTTCTTTGGCAGGATTGAAATTATAAACATAAAGGAGTTTACTAAAATTTAAAAACATTTCTAGAAAAAATTTAGTTTTGAAATCAATTTCAATTTTATTTTCCTTTTTTATAGTCTAAAGTAAATCAGGTTTATCTACTACTTCTTCATTTATATGGTGAGTAGGGATAAACAGACCATTGATTATTATTTCTCACAATTTACACTACTATAAAATATACATTTTGTAACATCTTATTACTTTGGTCATTTAATCAAATGTGGTAATAGCTCTTATTTAGACACCTTCATTATTTATTTATTAACATTTTTTACCACGGTCCATACTAACAGTTGTGGTGATAGGTTAAGGATTACATGGTTTGAATCCCAACACCAATAATTTTTCATTTTTTCCGTTACAAAATAAGGCGTGTTCTATTACTTTTTATATCTATATTAAAATTAAAATACTTTTCACAATGGTCTTTACTACCAACCATGGTGAAATGTGGCTCTCAATTTTTCAATCTCAGAAAGTTTACTTTTCACAAACTCGCAAAGAGTTTAGTTTTCACAATAACAAAGTTTATTTCTAATAGACAAACACAATTTTTACAGTCTCATATACGCTTCGCGTGCAATATCTTCATTCATTTTTACAATACCTTGAAAGTTTTGGCATTAAAGATCAATGTTAAGGTTCGTGTATATTGTTTACTTGATATAGTGAATCTTAACATTAATCTTTAAACCAAAATTTCCAATATAGTGGATTAAATTTTGAAGAATGGAATATGAAGGTTGAAGACGGAATGAGTTCAGTTTAATAAAAAGGTGAATGATGTGCTTGTAAATCCCTAAATAATTTCACCACGGTTGTGAATAGAAACCATGGTAATATGTATAATATATTACTACAGTTGTTTTTGTCAACCGTGATGAAATTTTTTTCTCTAAAATAAAAACATAACATGCTTTAGTTTATTTTCCTTCATAATACAAGTGCCCTCGGGAAAGAACAGAAGAAGGCGATAGAAGAGACTGGACAAACTCTGTCATTTCAGGTTCAAATCAAGGAGTGGAAAGACGAAACTTCAAGAAGTGTACACGAAAATCATTTCTTGGCCTCTTCCTCTTCTTCGCAATTGCAGTATGTTATTTATTTCATCACCATTCATGTTAAGTTTTAGGTTTTGACTATTTGTTGAGATAGTTTATAGGTTTTTTGTTGTTGTTTAATGTTATATTTTATTGTTATTGAGTCAGATTGAGATTGTTTTTGTATTGTTGTAAATGATATATATTATTGTTGTAGTTGTTTTCATTCTAATTGTGTTGTTGTATTTAACATGTTGGCAATGTTGTTCTTGTATTGTTGTATTATGGTATATATATCTATATATCTATATGAATTTCACTCATTATAATTATTATTAGAATTAATAAAAAATAATTATTAACACGACCACATACATAGAATGAAAAAAAGATTACATACATACGTTCGCAATGGTTGATTTGAAAATGAAATTAGCCAGCCAAACATATACGATTCCTTTTAATTGTCGCCAAACACACCGATAATTTATTCGATAAAGTAATAGAAAATAACTATAAAAGATCCTTCTCTCATTCTCATTTTCATTCACATTCACTTCACCACTTTCTCTTTTACCATTTCTGCAATCACAATTTGTGAAACCCTAACCCGATAATCTATAGTATCAAAACCCATAACTCGTTCTTCCTCCGCCGCATTAACCATCTTCAGACTCGAAACCTTAGTTGAAATCAACAATGATGCAGACGGATTCCGTGGTTCAGGTTCACTGAAAACATTGTCAGTTGTCTTTGCGGTGATAATTTTTTTGTGGAGTATGGAAAAATAATGGTGGATGAGGAGGGAACAAAGTGGCTCTAAGAAACTGCTAAGCTTTTCCAACTTCGGTCAATTCTCCGAAGAAGATCATCCACGACCTCCAACTTGGTGATGAAGCTGATGCTTATCACAATGACGGATGGTGGGACGGTCACATCTTCGGATCATTAGGGAACAATATACGGGCTATGTATTTCAAAGGCTCGTGGGAGCAGCTAGCATACTCCAATGAAGAACTAAGGCGGCACCATAAGTGGGTCAATGGAAGTTGGATCCCACCATTTCAACAATAGGTGTGTTTTATTTTCATTTTTTTCCAGATTAATAACAAGGTTTGATTTGTATTGCATGTGTTACGACGTTAACTAAATACTGTGAGTGATGATGATATTGTTTGTTAATTATTAATATTATAGGATGATGATAGTGAAATAAAAGAATCAGAGCGGATAAAGGGTCCTGAAACTTTGAGTTGAGACAAGGGTGATTTCAAGTTTAAACCAGGGGCATTAGTTGAGGTGTGGAGTGGGGGAGATGGTTTCAATGAGGCTTGGTTTTGAGTAACCCGGGTTGAGCCTAAGGCAAGATGGAAGTCATTGTCGAGTATGAAAATGTTCTTAATGATGATGATTTAAAGTTATTGAAAGTTGAAATCAGTATGATTCAGATTAGGCTTTGTCCACCAAAAACTGATGATGTTGACCAGTTTAAATTTCTTGATGAAGTAGATGCATAGTATAAAGACGATTGGTGGGTTGGGGTTGTTTCTAAAGTTCTTAGAGACTCCAAATTTATTTTTTATTTTAGGAACTTTGGTGAAGAAATGAAGTTTAAACATACCGAGTTGAGGGTACATCGTAACTGGATTGTTCATAAATGGGTAATGGCTTCTAAGGTATGATTGCAATGTTTGCATAACAGTATATTGTCAAAAATAAATTGTTGCCTAGTGAGGATTGACATGAATAATCTTGTCACGGAATCATGTTAAATTGCATCCATGTTTTTAAAATGATTTTTTTTAAGAAAATAATTTACAATAGTAACACGTTTATTTGTTATTATTGAAATTCAAGTCAGTTATTATTTGCTTGTTTTGTCAATTGCTTTTATGATCTAGATTTCTAAAAGCCGGATTATCATTGTTTTTGTTATGATCTGCATTTTTTATTATTGGCTTTCAATTGGCTTCTCTTCAGAGAAAGGTGTTGTAGGTTGAGATATGTGTATTTGTTATTTACAGCCATTCCTTTGACATGTTAACGACCAATGTTTTAAATTGTGATTTGGTTTGTAATTTGTAGGCTACTTTTTCAGCATGCAATACTATATTTTGATTTGACGGTCCTAACCTCAAGCTTTTCATTTTAATTTTTTCAGCTTTGAAGTTTTGAATGCTGGAGAAAAATCTAGACTATTATTAGACTCAGTTCTTATTAGCCAAACCTTTGAATTTTTAGTTCTAAACTACTATTCTTCAATAGTATGATGAAATAAACAATATATTTGGAGTCTCCGAGAACTTTAGAAACAACTCCAACCCACCAACCGTCTCTGTAGTATGCATCCACTTCATCAAGAATCTTAAACTCATCAACAACATCAGTAGGCCTAGCCTAATCTGAAAAAGACTGATTTTCTCTTTCAAATTCTTATAATCATCGTCATCAAGAAGATTTTCGTACTACACGATGAACTTCCATTCTACCTTGAAACCATCTCCGTCATTGCACACCTGTTGTGGAAATGGTGCGATCCAACTTCCATTGACCCACTTATGGTGCCACCTCAGTTCTTCATCGGAGTACGCTTGCTTCTCCGACCAATCTTTGAAATGTCAGAAGAAACGATTCGTTTGTAAACTTCTGTATTTTATTAGAATGCAATTTTGGACTTTTATACATACAGAAAACTTTAGCTATTCTACTAATTAAGATAAATAGTAAATACTCTTAATTTTCCCACTGTCTCTTAACCTTCCAAATCTCTCCATTAACTTATTATTAAAACCCACTAACTCTAGCATTTAAGTTTATTCAACAAAACTCCTCTGTAAACTTAAATGTTTCTTCTATTCATCATCCCTATCAATTTCTTGCCTCTGTCGAAGATTTCCTTTGATAGTGGTTTTGTGAAAATATCTGCTGCTTGGTCCTTACTTGCTACATGCTTCAATTCGACACTTCCTTCCTTCACATAGAGGGCATGTTCGTACGGACATTGCTCGAACCCATTCTCCTTGAAATATGTGTCGATACGTGTGTTCCATGCCCGCGGTGCTTGCTTCAGCCCATATAACGCTTTCTTCAATTTCAGTACCTTCTTCTCTTCTCCAGCTTTCATGTACCCGAGTGGTTGTTCGACATAGACTTCTTCTTCTAGTACACCATTCAGAAAAGCTGTTTTGACATCCATTTGAAATATTGGCCATTTGAATTGAGCAGCTTGAGATATGAGTAATCGAATTGTCTCCATTCTTGCAACAGGTGCAAATACTTCGTCATAATCAACTCCTGCTTTCTGCCTGTATCCCTTCGCAACAAGTCTCGCTTTGTATCGTTCTATTTCTCCTTGAGCGTTCATCTTTTTCTTGAATACCCACTTTACACCAATTGGTTGACTACCTTTTGGCAATTCAACTAGCTCCCAAGTGTTGTTGTGGATAATCGCCCTCATCTCTTCGTCCATGGCACTTTTCCACTTCTTGTCTCGTACTGCTTCTTCAAAACTGATGTTTTCAGCATCTGCCAAGAGACATACAAGGTGCACTTCACTTGTCGAATCATACAGATCTTGCAAACTTCGCATTCTGGGTTGTGTAGGTTCATCTTCATCGTTAGAATCTTCAAGTTTTGTCGAAATGTTTGATGGTACAACGACAGATGATTCTTCAACTTCGACAACAACTTCTGTCGAATTGTTCCAGTCCCACTTACTTGCTTCGTTTATTCGAACGTCTCTACTCACTATCACCTTCTTTCTTATGGGATCAAATAGCTTGTACCCTTTTGTTTTCTCATCATACCCAATGAGTATGTATTTCTGACTTTTGTCTTCAAGTTTCGTTCTTCGTTGATCTGGTACGTGTGCATAAGCAACACTTCCAAATACTTTGAGATGAGAGACTATTGGCTTCTGTCCGCTCCACGCTTCTTGTGGTGTTTGATCTTCTAACTTCGAATGTGGACATCGATTTTGAACATAAATGGCACATTTTACAGCTTCTGCCCAAAACTCCTTTGGCATGTTCTTGCTTTTAAGCATTGATCGAACCATGTCAAGGACTGTTCGATTCTTTCTTTCAGCCACCCCATTTTGTTGAGGTGAGTATGCTGCAGTTAGAAATCTCCTTATACCCTGCTCTTCACAATACTTCATAAAGGCTGTCGAAGTATACTCACCACCTCTATCTGATCGAACTGCTTTAATGTGTCTGTCAGTCTCCTTCTCCACCATTACTTTGAACCTTTTGAACACCTCGAATGCTTCAGACTTTTCTTTCAAGAAATAGACCCATGTCTTCCGTGAGTAATCGTCGATAAAGGAAATAAAGTACCTTTTGCCACTGAAAGATTCTGGCGTGATTGGCCCACATATGTCGGTGTGAATCAAATCAAGGATATGCTTAGCTTGATATTCTGCCTTCTTTTGGAATGAAGTTCTTGTTTGTTTGCTCAGTACACATTCTTCACAGAACTTTCCTTCATAATCCATATCTGGTAGTCCATGCACCATGTTCTTTTTCGCCAATCTTCTTAAACCAGCATGATGTAGATGACCAAAGTGTAGATGCCATAGTGACGCTTTGTCTTCGACATTTACTTGTAAACATTTTTCTCGAACGTTTATCAGATTCAGTTTGTACATTCGATTTCTCTCCATTTCGACACGAGCAATCAGATGTCCCAGCTTGTCCTTCAAATACAGTATCCGTTCTTTCATCAGTATCGAATAACCTTTTTCTGTAAGTTGTCCCAAACTCAAGATGTTGGTCTTAAGATTTGGTACATAATAAACATCTTGAATTGATCCAATCAACCCATCTTTCTGCAGGTAACGAATCGTTCCCTTGCCTTCGACCTTCACTTTCGATGCATCTCCGAAAGACACATTGCCATCTTCAATCTTTCTCATTTCTTTAAACAAGTGTTTGTGACCACACATGTGGTTACTTGCTCCTGAGTCAAGATACCAAACGTTGTCATTTGTGTTGATCTCATTTTGAGCCATCAACAGAAAACCTTCATTTGCTTCAGCTTCCAAGGTTAGATTGGTTGTTTCTTCTACCTTCTTTTCGATTCGACAATCTTTTGCAAGATGTCCCACTTTATCACAGTTATAGCATTTGAATGAGTTGCAATCCTTCGCATAATGACCATACTTCCCACACTTGTAGCATTCAAAGTTGGAATAATTCGACCTACCACCTCTTTGACCACGTCCTCTGCCACGCCAATTTTGCTGGATCGACTGTCCTCTGTCGAAGTTGCTGCCTCTACCACTTCGACCACTGTCACGTCCTCCACGACCACGTCCTCTTCCTCGAAAGTTTTGAGAAAAGAGTACCTTTTCGTATTTGATTTGCTCCTTGGTTTGATTTGCTTCCTCTACTCCTTCTTCCTTCTTTTTCATCTTACGTTGTTCATGTGCTTCGAGGGAACCTGCAAGCTCTTCGACTGCGAGCGTCGAAAGGTCCTTCGACTCTTCTATTGCACACACAATATTCTCAAACTTATCTGTTAAAGATCTCAAAATCTTTTCGACAACTCGTGCATCAGTTACTGTTTCGCCATTTCTGCTGAGTTGGTTCACCATCTTTTGTACACGCGTGATGTAGTCAGATACATTTTCTGACTCCTTCATCTGCATCCTCTCCAATTCGCCACGAAGTGTTTGGAGTCGAACTTGCTTTACTCGATCTGCTCCTTTGAACACTTTCTCCAGTGTGTCCCACGCTTCTTTCGACGTAGTCGAACCGGCAATCTTTTCGAAGCCTGATTCATCAACAACCCTAAACAGCATGTAAAGTGCCGTTTTATCCTTCGATCGCGTCTCTTTCAACGCCTTGTTTTGAGCTGCCGTATATCCCTCAACATCTGTTGGTTCTTCAAACCCATCTTTGGTCACCTCCCACGCGTCTAGAGATCCGAGAAGAGCTTTCATCTGGATACTCCAGTTTTCGTAATTCAACTTCGTTAGCCGTGGTAACGGCATTTGATTCATCATATTTGCCATTAGCTCTGATGCCAATTTGTCAGAAGAAACGATTCGTTTGTAACCTTCTGTATTTTATTAGAATGCAATTTTGGACTTTTATACATACAGAAAACTTTAGCTATTCTACTAATTAAGATAAATAGTAAATACTCTTAATTTTCCCACTGTCTCTTAACCTTCCAAATCTCTCCATTAACTTATTATTAAAACCCACTAACTCTAGCATTTAAGTTTATTCAACATGAAATTCACTGCCCACATACCTCCCCCAAATGATTCGGAGATGCGGCCTTCCCACCATATATTGTTATCATAAGCATCAACTTCATCACCAACTTGGAAGTCCTGGATGATCTCATTAGGAGGAATTGGACGGAGCTGGGAAAGCATAGCAGTTTCTTGGAGGTCCTTTGTTCCCTCTTCATCCTCCATTATTTTTTCATACTCCACAACAAACTTGTCACCACAAGGATAATGGACAATCTTTCCGGTGAACCACGGACCATAGTATCTGTCTACATTGTTGTTAATTTCAACTAATGTTCCTAGTATGAAGATGGTTGATATGGTGGTGCAAAAAGAACACGTTGTGGGTTTGGATGCCATGGATTATAAGGCTAGGGTTTCACGCGATTTGATTGCAGAAAGGGTAAAAAAAAAAAAAGGTTAAATGAATGTGAATGAGAATGAGAAGAGTGTTTTTATAGCTATTTTATATTACTTTATCATATAAATGATTAATGTGTTTGGCGATAATTAAAAAGAGTAATATATGTTTGGATAATTTCATTTTCAAATTCATTGTTGCCAACATATGCATGTAGTCTTTTTTTAATCTAACGTCCTATGTGCCCATGTTTAAAAAAACATATTTAATCATTTTAAACATAAAAAATTAAATCGAGTGAAGTTTAATAAATGAAAATATATTAATAAGAAAAATAGAACACTTTTTATATTATAAATGTTTAATCATTTTAAATTAGAAAAAAATACAAATGGCGCACAAGCAGGTTGATTCTTTTTCTTCTTGTTTACCTTTGTACTATATACTCTATCTGATATAAACTCTAATTCACTTTTATTTGAGGAACGCCTTTGAGTTTATAAGACCAAGTCAACTTTTTTCTTTAATAAATTTACTTAAGTTTTTTTCTACTTAGTAAATATATCTTTTTACTATGTGTTCTATCGGATTTAAATCCTAATTCACTTTCTTTTTCATCGAGACACAAGTTTGACATGTTCCATTCGAATTTCTAATATTAGTTATTTTGAACTTAAGGGTTTTATTGTTTTCTACCATAAACTCATTATAGTCTTTAAGGTCTGAGTTATGATTTTTAATCTTACCATTTTCTTCAATTAATGTAGCACTTAATTTAAACAAATATTTCTAAGATAGCTTTGTTACCTCATGATCATCTTCCTCGTGAGATATTTTCAAGAATACTTGGTCCTCTTCATTAGAAGAAGATTCTTTGAGGGTTATTCCCGATGTTGACTCTTCTTTATTTTTGGAGGTTTTGTTTTCTCTTCTTCTCTCAAAGATCCACTAGATGAGGCTTATTCTTCTTCACATCATCTCATAGGTGAAGTTCCTTCATTTGATGTTGAATCTCCCGAAGATCATTCAACTACATATATAGTTCTTTCGGAGGAAACCACGAGAGTTGTTTGGTAGGTGTAGCGGTAAAAATTTTGAGATTAAACTATTGATTAACTTAACTCATAAAGCAAGAGTCGCCATCGCACTTTTATTGTTTCTAAAGGAATGGGAAAAAAGAACAAACAAAACCCAAAGAAATTTTAAAACAAAACTAATAAAAAGAGATAAGGGTTCGGGGCTTAGTTATGCAAAGGGAAGGTATTAGCACCCTAAACATCTATAGTACTCAATAGGAACCTCTTTGAAAATCTGTGCATTTTGGCTTAAAATAGTGTTGTTTGCAAAAGATTTGGGAGATGAGAAAAGGAAAAAAAATTATAATTTTTGTGTTTGTCAAGACTTTCCGAGTCTTATGCCTACGTGCCAACAAAGTGCAATGGATGATCAAAACCTTGCAGTTCATGGTAAAAATAACAAAGATGTTTGTTTTGATTCATTTTTAATGAAGAGACATTTCGTCATTTTAAGGAGAACACTCAACTAGTCATCCACAAGTATGAGAATTTTACATCACTACGGAGAAGGGCTCCAACTTGGATAAAGATCAACAAGTATGCCAGTAGCTCTCTTAGGTGGAAAAGAATTATCATCAATACTATGAGGATAGGAGAATTATATCTCAACTATGGAAATGACTCATGTCTAAACTTTGAGAAATAGTCTTAAAAGAAAAAGGGCACAAAGGGCACAAAATGGTTTGAATGAGTTATGTTTTTTTTAGTCTTTTTGAAATTAGTATGAATATATTTGAGATGTATTAGCATTTATTAAGAAAAATATTTTGAAAATCACTTGACAAAAGTCAAGGTTTATTTATAAACTAGTTCAAGTTTGAAAACAAGAAAGTTTTTGAAATAGAGAGAAGATTTTGAAAATCAAAGAACGAGAGGAGAATAAAAGACTATCAAGCTTTATGACATAAGTCAAATAAGAATTTTCTCCTTTTGATTAAGCCTCAAGCAAACCAAATAAGCAAAGAATAAACCATGTATCAGATGAAACCAAGATAACCAAGTCAAGTCTTCAAAAGAAGTCCGAAGTCAAAGGTACTAGATAAATCCCAAAGTCTTAGATCTCAAACCCTCAAAGCAAAGGTCATGGTCCTAATTCTAAGTTAATAACTCCACAACAATGCTAAGGATAGTAACGACAAGTCCATGAATCAAGAAAACCAATTTTTTTAGGGGTTTTTCCTTTATTAATGTCTTAAAAAAGAAATCCAAATGGACAAAGGATAAAGAGCATAAACAATATGATATGAGATGAGATGCTAGAATAAAATCATAAAGTAAATGACAAAAGGATAAAGAGCATAAGATAAATGACATTAAAGTAAATTTAAATCCAATAAAATATTAGTAAGTGATGTTAGTGATCAAAAAGAGAAAGATGGTTTGTCATTTTTTGGAGAATACTCAACTATTCACTCACAAGTATGAAATATGTACCTCTACATCACCTATGAGAAGGGCTCCAATATGGATAAAATCAACAAGTATGCCACTAGCTCTCATAGGTGTAAAGGAAACAGTATTTTTCACACAATATCATAAGGAGTAGAAGACTTACTAACCTCACTTATAAAAATGACTTGCTTTCGGGACAAATTTAGCGTTATGTTAAGCAATCATAATTGGACTTATGTAGAAGTCACAACTATCTGAGATCGATCAATAATAATGTTTATGTTAATACATGCTAGAGAAATAATATGTAACTCATTCTTCTAAATTTATGCCCCACAAAAAAAGAAAAGAGAATTGATCAAGCACAAAGGCTAGGAGAGTGGTCCATTACATCATTCAATACTTCATAGTACTTATGACAAACTTATGCATCACTCCAAAGTATCTTAAATGATCCATGACCAATTAGGAGGTAGATTTGAAATGATGAAAGTTCATCAAGCATCAATCTACACATCATGAGCAAGATGAACACAAATCATCCAATCGATCAAGAGGAAAAGAAAGAGATGAAGAAGAAGAGGACAAGAGAGATCACACCCAAATTGGATCAAAGGCTTGATCAAGTCATCTTCAAAATCAATAATGCATTTTGGTGGATTAGGGTTTTCACCCCATCAACACCTAAGATCCATTGAGTTTGATGAGATCAATGATAAAAATCAACTAAGATCCAAGGCTAACAAAAGTCAACCAAAGTCAAACAAACATAAAATACAATAAAATAAAATAAATGCATTAAAAAACATTTTTAAAATGAATTATAAAAGGGAAATTATGACCAAGATATTAGTTGCAATAAAATAAATGCATTAACAAACATAAAAGTCCTTCAAAATACTAAATAAATGACCAAGAAAATTATGCAAGTTTGAAAATAAAATAAGAAGCATAAAATAATTTTTTTAGAATTTAAAACTGCATAAAAGTATTTTTAAACCAATTAAAATAAATGAGAAAATAGAAAACCCATAAAAAATAGAAAATAAAGAAAATAAAATGTTGAAAAATAAAAATCAGATGAAGAAAAATAAAATAAAATTTTAGAAATTATTTTGGTATTTTTTTGTTGCAAAATGAATTTTCTATGAATTTTTAAAAGAAAATGCAATTTAAGACGAAAAATAAAAGAAATAAAATCAGAAAAAATACAGAGCATTGGATCTGGCCTCATTAATTGACGTGGCAGATCCAGCAATCCTCAGGCTAGGGTGCACATTGGAAATTAGCAAAAGTGAAACATGTGATTGTATTTAAATTGAACCAATCAGAACATTTTAAATTGCCAATGTGTAAGCAAACTCAGATGACCTAAGATAATCTCTGGTCATCTTCCCCGGTGATCCCTCACCGGAGTTTCATCGTTTCGTAAATTCAGAACACGAGACCACCACCAATGTGATCGCCTCCTCATCACGAATTCAATCTCATGCTCTAAATTCATTTATCTAAACTGAGCATAGGGAATTTCAGAGAAGTTTCAAAAACAAGCAAGCCATGAAAAATAAAATTAAATGATGAACAAATCAATCAACACCAAATAAGTTAGGGGAAAATATCAGAGAGTGAATGACTACATTGTGGTAACTTGTTTGAGTTCAAATGATGCTCAAAACTACCTTGTCCAAATGGTGATCAGAAGTTAATGCAGCTCAATCTGGTCAGGGCATTTCAGAAGGTCTTAGAGCTTGGGAATTGTTGCAAAAGCTTCAGATAAGACCAAAGATGCTAATGGAAAAACACAATAGTTCAATTTTCTGGAAAAAATTCATAGTGAAGCAGGGATTTCTTGGCTCTCAAAAGCTTGAAAATGAACGTAATATGTTGCTCTATTTATATGAAATGTGTTGGGATCCAAATATGTGTGGAATGAAGCTCAATTCGTGCAAAACGAATTTGACCAGAATTTGTGAAAAGTGTGACTTCCAATCCATAAAAACTCGAATTTGATCATAGTTAGTTATAGAGTATACCCTACTCCCCCTGAGAGTATACTTCGCCCCTTTGTCGAAATCAAAAAGAAAGAAAAAAAACAAAAATGAAAACATAAACACATATATTCATATATATTAGTTCATTCATGATTAGTTTAGAATCCCTAGTTCAGTTCTTATGAAAAATAAGTTGCTTTTAGGGAGAGGTTTAGTAAAAATATATGCGAGTTGATTATATGTATCTATAATTTCAAGCATAGATTCCCCTTTTTCAACGTGATCTCTAATAAAGTGATGCATAACGTCAATATGTTTGACCTGAGAGTGAAGTATTGGGTTTTTGGTGAGGTTTATTGCACTGGTGTTGTCACATTTTATTGGCACAACTCGAAGTATGACACCGTAGTCACTGAGATGTTGTTTACAACATATTTTTCCTCAACTATGGATAGCGCTACACTAGCTTGTTTCTTGCTATGCCATGATACAAGCGAGTTTCCAAGTAAGTGGCACATATCGCATAGACTTTTTCCTGTCTAATTTGCACACAACAAAATCAGAGTCGAAGTACCCAACTATGTCACAATCTGCTCCTTTATGGTACCATAAACCCATTTGTTGTATGCAAGTGAGATATCTCGTAATACGCTTGATGACACTGGGATGTGATTCTTTTGGGGATGCTTGAAAGCATGCACACACACATATTACAAACATTATGTCACTACGGGATGCAGTTAGATAAATGATAGAGTTGATCATACCTCAATATTTTCTTTCATCAACAACTTTTCCATCTTTGTCTTTTCCTAGGGAGCATGATGTTAACATTGGGGTTGCTAATATTTTGGTATTTTCAATATCAAATCTCGTTTGTAGATCTTTTCAATATTTAGCTTGATTTAAAAATGTTCCTCCTTTTATTTGATGGATTTGAAGTTCTAAAAAATATTTTAGCTCTCACATCATTGACATTTTGAATTCATTATGCATTAATTTAGAAAACTCACTACACAAGGATTCATTAGTAGCACGAAAGATAATATCATCAACATAGATTTGAACTAGTAAAATGTCATGCACGCTTTTATTGATGAAAATGGTTTTATCAACTTTTCCTCTTTGGAATTTGTTTTCAAGCAAGAATTTACTTAATCGGTCATACCATTCTCTAGGAACTTGTTTCAGACCATATAGTTCCTTCTAAAGCTTAAAGACATGATATGGATAAGTAGGGTTGATAAAACATTGAGGCTGATCAACAAATACTTCTTATTGGATGTAACCATTTAGAAATTCACTTTTAACATCCATTTGAAATAGCTTGAAATTCATGATGCATGAGAAAGCTAATAGCATCCTTATGGCTTATAATATAGCTATGGGAGCATAGGTTTCATCTAAATATATTACCTCTTGTTGATTGTATCCTTTCACAACGAGTCTGGATTTATTTCTTAAAACATTGACATCTTCATCCAACTTTTTGCAAAAGACCCATCGGGTTCCAATAACTAGATCAGTTTTAGCTTTGGGAACGAGTTCACAAATGTTGCTTTGTTCAAACTGATTCAACTCTTCTTCCATAACAAGGGACCAATGTTTGTCGATAATGGATTTTCGGATTCCCTTTGGCTCAATTTGTAAAACAAAATCCACATAGATACATACCTTGTTTAGTATTCGTATAATGGTGACTCCTTTCGATATGTCTCCAATAACATTCAATATTGAATGATCTTTTATTAGTCTTCATTCCTTAGGAAGATCTGGATTTTTTGTGGAGTATCTGGGGTTTGATCATGAACTAATTCTTCTTATATCACTTGATTTTCATTTTTCTCTTGGTTTAGTTCTTGATTGTCTTCCAGACTTGTTTTCATTTTCCGAGACAAATTTGTGCAAAAGTTGTATGTTTCGAAAGACATTAACAATAAACATCAAGAACATTGAACAATAAAGAAAATGCAGTAAAGTATGGATAAAAATAAAAAGTTAAAGTAAAGAATTAACTTTATAAATGGAATGCAAATACATACATTAAAAAGTTATTTCTCACTTTCGCAGTTGGATACTTTGGGTGTGTAATCTGTAAAGTTGTGGACCCCTAAAACTACAAACGAACACTGCTTATATACTAGTCCTAACATAACCGTCTACAATGGTCGACTTAGAAAAACTTGTCACTTCTTCGTCTTCATCCATCTTTCGTCTTTGACAAGTTTTCACGTGTTCTTGAATAATTGTATGATCTTATCCAATTCTCTTTGATAAAAACGTAGTAGCCACGTTAACTAAAAACCCAAAATCTCACTAAGTCTATTACCTCGACTGGGGTCTTTCACAGGCCTCTCAAATAGCTTCCCAACCTCCTTCGATAGGAAATTATCCTCAAATGGTTAATTGGTCTTCTGGCCAAAATGATTGTTTCGAATATAGGTGAAACCTTAAATTTCCTCCATAGCTAGATTCGACCATGAATCCTCATGTTTATTACTTGTGTCAAAAATATGAGGCAACAACATCATGGAGAAATTTAATTTCTCCTGGCTCAAAACCACTGATGTCAGCCATCTTGTCCACAAATTTTTTTTATAAATAAAATCTCTCTAAAAGCAACCTTTCTATTTTCACCCAAGTTTCTATCACACAACTTGGTAACATCTATATCAATTCATTTTCTCTACCTATAAGAGTTAGAACGAACAATCTAAGTTAATGTTGACATTCGATTATCCTCGCTCGGTTACAAAACAAACTTGTATCCTTGAACCTTTCTAGATGCTCATAGGATATATAGTTGTGCTTTATTTGAATGATTATCTCTCAAACATGCAAGCACATAACTTTTATTCTCAAAGAAACATGGGTTTCCCGGTTGGAATCCATAAGCAACCTTTTATTAGACAATCGTTGCACAAAGTCTTCTAAAGTACATATAGGTGAGCTTTCTGGAGGTGATATGGATGGAGTTATTTGAAGGGACCCACTATCAGTAGAACTATGTGGTGATATCTTTGCTAATTTCTCATGTTGTTTAGCTAAACGATTTGCTTTTGGAATTACTTTGATGGTCCTTTCAAGTTTTAGATCAAATTGAAAATCCTTTGAACATGCATTGTAGATAAATTAAACAAATGAATATCTTTAATACTACAAAATAAATTGAAATAAATTAAATACTAAAATTTAAGAAGAAGAAAAAAATCAAATGCAACACATATCAAGTATAATTGTTTAATATTTCTTGCGGAAAGAATTTACAATGCCGAACAATATCGTCATTTTGTTGGACTACAAACGTAATAGTAATATAAATTGTGCCAACATAAATCATAAGTAGTGAGTAAATTTGTATTGTCTCCATATTAATTGTTTTGATTTTGACAAAACTGCAGAAACTATATTTGTTATCATAAAATTAAAGAACATAATATAAATGAGGGGGTACGTGTAATGTAATTGGATTGATTGTGTGAATAATTGTAAAATGCGTAAACTAAAATAATTGTAGACAACTCTGAAGAGAATACAATTATGTCTTGAATCTTTAACCCTTTTCTATATGGTTAATCTCTACTGAAATCTATAATAATTATTTTATATCAATATTATTTTACAAAATAGTTGCACATGATTTCTCTCCATGCAACCCACTTCGTCTAACTACAATCCCTCAATTAGTAACATTGAAGAACCTACATCATACGCTCAGGAAAGTAAACTGCAAGTGTGGAGAGATGCCATGGCTTAAGAACTTCAAGTATTGGCAGACAATCAAACATGGGAACTAACAACACTTCCACCTGACAAAAAGTTAATAGACTGTCGATGGGTGTACAAGATTAAGCATAAAGCCACGAGAGAATTTGAGAATCATAAAGCCCGTTTATTTGAAAAAGGATTTACTCAAACAAAAGGAGGGGACCTCCATGAAACCTTTGCACCCATTACAAAAATGACAATCGTTCGATGCTTACTCACTGTTGCAGCCACCAAACAATGGATCCTCCATCAAATGGATGTTAGCAATGCTTTCCTACATGTAGATTTAGATGAATATTTCTATATGAAACCTCCACAAGGATACAAAATTACACATCCTAACATGGTGTGCCGGTAGAAGAAGTCATTGTACGGGTTACACCATGCCTCTCGAAACTAGTATTCCAAATTATCAAAAGCTTTGATTGAATATGGTTTCCAGAAGATCCATATTGATCACAGACTCTTCACGTACACCAAACCATCCATCTTCATAGTTGTCGTCGTTTACGTTGATGAGTTAATCATTGATGGAAACCATGAAGAAGCTTGTGCTAAATTCAAGCACCACTTGAGTCAATGTTTTCATAAGAAAGATCTTGGCAAACTTAAGTACTTCCTTGATATCGAACTAGCACACGACCAAGAAGGCTTATTTATCTGTCAAAAAAAATATACACTTGATATTCTTACTGAACGTGGCATGCTTGGTCCCCATCCTTCCCCATTCCACATGGAGGCCAATCACAAACTTGCCTTGGCTAATGGACCACCCTACTCTGATCCGTTAAAATATAGATGACTCATTGGTCGCCTCATTTACCTCACATTCACATGGCCAAAATTAACATGCTTTGTCCATGTGTTGAGCCAGTTCATGCAAACACCCCTCCAAGATCATTGGGGCGCAGTCATGAGAGTTCTTCGATACCTTAAATCCTCCACAGGTCAAGGCATCGTCTTACCTAAAATCAATGACCTTCAACTGGTTGCCTTTTGTGATTCGGGTTGGGCATCATGTCCCATAACACGAAAATCTACATCAGGATATTTGATGAAACTTGGAAACGCCCACATTTCATGGAAAACAAAGAAACGAGTGACCATCTCTCGCTTATCTAGTGAAGCTGAATGTAGAGCCATGGCACATGCTACAAGTGAAATTATTTGGCTTCGCAACTTACTGAATACTCTTTAAGTCCCTTGCACACATCCTACTCCATTATACCGTGATGATCAAGTAGTCATTCACTTAACCGTCAATCCTGTTTTCTACGAAAGAACTAAACATATTGAAGTCGATTGTCATTTCATCAGAGATCATATCCAATCAGGCACCATCACTACGACTCATGTTTCAACTCAGCACCAACAAGCTAACATATTCACCAAATCTTTAGGAGGCAAGATTTTCCATGACTTTTTGTCCAAGTTAGAAGTTCATAATCCTCACTCTCCAACTTGAGAGAGAGTATTAGAGATAAGGTTTATCATAACCATTTTTAGAGACTATTATTTAGGTGAGTTAGGTTGTTATTTATTTTTCCCTTTTATCTCTTATGTGAGTTAGTTTGTTACTATTTCGTATGTCCAATAACTTATATAAATAGTCAATTGTAACTTTTTTCTATGAGAAAACATAAATAAATAAATAAATCTCTATAATTAATCTTCAATAGATACTAAGAGACCTTACAAGATGTTGGTAGTTTAATAGATTAAATAAACTATGTATACTATATAGTGAAAAACCTATCATTCACCACTGAAATTGCTTCTCCAATTTTCTTCAAATTATTTTAAACAATCATGGATATATTGCTTCAAAGTGAAGGGGCTAACGTTAGATTCATACAGCATTGCAAACAACTTATTCCAAGAGAATTTAGCTCCTCACCATTTCTACATAAACAATATGGTTACCTTATTGAGTCTTAAGATTATGACATTTATATATTGCTATCCCGTTTATCATCCAAAGCTTAAATCATGTGTAGAACCGAATTTACAACGCATGTGCTATGATTGGATTCTAGTGATCTAAATATCTATCATTTGAATCTCATTGTAATCACATTGAAGATTATTCAGGTATATAAATTCATGGTGCACAAGTGATGTTGCAGTGAATGTCCGGCAAAAATAATGTTCTACGGAGAGAATGGTTGAGGAATCAAAGTGCGACTTCATTGACAAACAAAGAGGAGCCGGAAAAACAAGTCAAGCTGAAATACATGAAAAGAACAATATATGGGACTACAACAAAATAGTCATCTGCGTTAGATCTCAAACATTTTCGTCATTTAAGGAATGTCTTCATCACCTATAGGAAAATCATTCCTTTCTTTTTACAATTAACAAGTATATCAAACTATGTCATAGTATAAAGCTAAAATATATTTTAAAATTATTTATCTATTAGGCAAAAAGTTGAAGGATAACAAATCGCATGCGAATAAGCGAGACGCGACAAACTACATTAGAAGTAACAACATGCAAGCTGACAAGACTTGAAAACATGTACTTCCTCAACAAAGAGCACTGATATTATCAAGAAGCAGAAGATACTTGATATTTTCCAGAACACTTAAAATTATACAAGATAATTGTCGGAACAAGGACCACGCAGAGACTTATCCTCCAATAAAGGTAGGGATCGAGAATGACGAAGACCTCCACAAGGGGAAACTCGGCTATGTAAACAATAAACCTCTGACCGGGTAATGAAATAGTATATCTAAACAATAAACCTTTGGTCGGACATGCAAAATAAAAGTCTTTGGCCTCCATTTAATGTCAAACCCCATGGGACTCTGAACGTCGGCCATGCAAAATAAAATTGTGACAATGCAACTAATATCTTGGTAAGTTGTTGGACATATTTCATTGGCGTTGGGCTTCTCATATTAATGGTTTCTTGACACTTGTCTGGGTTTGCTTCTATTCCCTGATGTGTCAGCAGAAAGCCCATAAATTTGCTGGCTTGTAACCCGAAGGTGCACTTGTTGGGGTTAAGCCTCATGTTGAACTTTCTTATTGATTCAAATGTTTCTTTCAAGTCTTTTACATGTTTTACTTCCTCCTAGGTCTTTACTAACATGTCTTCAATATATACTTACAAGTTTGTTTCTATATGTGATGAGAACACCATATCCATTAGCCTCTGATATGTAGCCTCAATGTTTTTAAGACCAAATGGCATTACTTCATAGTAATAGTTATTTTAATTAGTCATGAATTATTTTTTGGGAGCATCCACCAGATTAATTCGTATTTAATTGTAACCTGAATAGGCGTCCATGAAGCTGACCAGGCGGAACCCGGATGCGGCGTCGATCAATCTATCAATATGTGGTAATGGATAAGGGTCATTTGGTCAAGCCTTGTTAAGATCGGTGAAATCTACGCACATGCACCGCTTTCCCGATTTCTTCTTTACCGTGACGAGATTAGACAACCAGGTGGAATATTTTATTTCTCGGATGAACCCGACCTTCAAGAGCTTATCGACTTCTTCTGTGACAGTCTTTTTTTTTCTTCTGTTTTTTGTTTCCTCTACATTACGACCTTCGATGATGGATCATGCAAAAGCTGATGGCACACGGCATTTGGGTCGATCTCGTGCATATCCAATGGCTTCCATGCGAGGAGGTCGATATTATCTCTCAGTACCTTGATGATGTATGCTTCCTCTTCCTGAGATATGCATGAACTTAAGTTTATGGCGGGTCATCCGGGTCTCACGTACTTCCTCAGTGTTTTTTCCCTTCTTGGCAGAGAGGTTCTTTGAGTTTGGTTCTCTCCTATAAGGACTTGTTTTTCCTACATATCCTCATATCTCTTTTACATACGACAACAACTGGCCTATTTGGAGCAGAATCTCGATTTCTCTTTTTAACTGGTGACAGTCTTCAGTATGGTGACCTCTTAAACGATGATAGGCACACCATGCTTCCTTATCTTTTCCTAGCACAACATTGATCCTCTTGAAACAAATAGGTTCCGATATTAACTTGGGATGATATACTTCTCGCATAATATCAACATGTTTTCCTCCTCCTTATATATATATATATATATATATATATATATATATATATATATATATATATATATATATATATATATATATATATATATATATATTCGTTTATGGAATTTCACTCAATAATTTTTTTTATTAAACACGACCACATGCATTAGAATGACAAAAAAAGATTACATACATATGTTGGCAATGGTTGATTTGAAAAAGAAATTAGCCAAACATATTTGACTCTTTTTAATTTCCGCCAAACACACTAATAAGTTATTTGATAAAGTAATAGAAAACAATTATAAAAGACCCTTCTCTCATTCTCATTTTCATTCACATTCAATTCACCATTTCCTCTTTTACCATTTTTGCAATTACAGTGTGTGAAACCCTAATCCGATAATCTATAGTATCAAGACCCACAAGTCGTTCTCCCTCTTCCGCATCAACCATATTCAGACCCTGAACCTTAGTTGAAATCAGCAATGATGCAGACTAATTCAGTGGTTCAGGTTCACTGAAAAGATTGTCAGTTGTCTTGGCGGTGACAATTTTTGTGTGGAGTATGCCAAAATAATGGTGGATGAGGAGGGAACAAAAGGCCTACAAGAATCTTCTAAGCTTTCCCAACTTCGGCCAATTCCCCCCAAGAAGATCATCCAGGACTTCCCACTTGGTTATGAAATTGACGCTTATCACTATGACGGATGGTGGGACGGTCGCATCCCCGGATCAATAGGGGACGATATACAGGCTTTGTATTTCAAAGGCTCATGGGAACAACTAGCGTACTCCCAAGAAGAACTGATGTGGAACCATAAGTGGGTCGACGGAAGTTGGATCCCACCATTTCCCCAACAGGTGTGTTTTATTTTCATATTTTTCGGATCGATTCAAAGGTTTCATTGTTATTGCATGTTTTACGATGTTCACTGTATACTGTGAGTGATGATAATATTGTTTTTTAATTATTAATATTATAGGATTATGATAGTGAAATAAAAGAATCGGAGCGGGTAATGGCTGCTGAAACTGTGAGTGGAGACAAAGGTGATTTCAAGTTTAAACTAGGGACATCGGTTGAGGGTACATCAGGACTGGATTGATCATAAATGGGTAATGGCTTCTAAGGTATGATTACAATGTTTGCATAGCAGTATATTGTCAAAAATAATTTGTTGCCTAGTGAGGATTGACATAAATACTCTTGTCATGGAATCGTGTTAAATTGCATCCATGTTTTTAAAATAATTGTTTTTTAAGAAAATAATTCACATATTGTGACACGTTTATATGATTATTGATTGAAATTCATGTCAATGATTACTTGCTTGTTTGGTCACTTGCTTTTATGATCTAGATTTCTAAAATATGGTTTATCATTGTTTTTGTTATGATCTGCACTTTTTATTGTTGGCTTTAAATTGTTCTTCTCTTAAGAGATTCTCTTCAGAGAAAGGTGTTGTAGGTTGAGATATGTGTATTTGTTATTCACATAGATTCCTTTGACATGTTAATGAACAATGTTTTAAATTGTGATTTGGTTTGCAATTTGCAGCTAGAATAAAAAATAATTACAAGATCTTGGCGGCCACCTTTTCAGCATGTAATACTATATTTTGATCTGCGGCCACCTTTTCAGCATGCAATACTATATTTTGATTTGATAGTCCTAACCTCAAGCTTTTTGTTTTAATTTTTTCAGCGTTGAAGTTTTGAATGTTGGAGAAAATCAGTTTAATATTAGACTCAGTTCTTGTTAGCCAAACCTTTGAATTTGTAGTTCTAAACTATTACTCTTCATTAGAGTTGATGAAATAAACAATATATTTCGAGGAGCCTTTAACCTTAAACAATTTCCTTGGTTTAAACTTGAAATCACCCCATTGTCTCCACTCACAATTTCAGGAGCAATTAACCTTACTGTTTCTTTTATTTCACTATCATCCAATCTAAATAAGAAAAAACAATGGTGGGATCCAACTTCCATTGACCCACTTATTGTGTCGCCTGAGTTTTTCTTTTGAGTACACTAGCTGCTCTGACTAGTCTTTGAAAAACACGACTCACTTACCCTCTACTATATATCTGGAGATTCAACCCTCCTACCATCCTTCATTGTGATAAGCTTCAACTATATACCTGGATGATCTCCTTGGGGGGAATTGGACGGAGCTAGAAAAGTTTAGCAGTTTCTTGGAGGCCCTTTGTTCCCTCCTCATCCTCTATTATTTTGTCATACTCCACAACAAACTTGTCACCTGCGAGACAACCGACAATCTTTCCAGTGTACCATGAACCATAGTATCTGTCTACATCATTGCTGATTTCAACTAATGTTCCCGGTATGAAGATGGTTTATGCGGCGTAAGAAGAACTGGTTGTAGGTTTAGAAGTCATGGATTATTGGGTTAGGGTTTCAAGCGCTGTGAGTAGTAAGGGTAAAAGAGATAATGGTGAAGTGAATATGAATGAGAATGAGAAGAGTGTTTTTATAGTTGTTTTCTATTACTTTGGGCCAATTTGTTTTGAATTTAAAAAAATAGATTTTATTTTTAAAAAATCTAGAGATATTTTTTAGAGATTTAAAAATAAAGTTGAAACTAATTTGCGCTTGTTTTCTGTCATGAAAATATTTTTTTCTAAATGATTTTTTTTGTTTGGAAACTTAAACATAAAAAGTAATTTTTTAAATATAAATTACTAAAAAGAACATACAAATTAGTATTCATACTTATGAATAGATAATTATACATAATAATGAATTAATATTTATTACATAATTTTTAAAAATATTTATGTTACTTTACAATTAAAAAATAATAACTCCTCCATGGAAATCTTCCTCATTGTCTTGTAAACCATTGATGTTATCTAAACTTTCAAGAATATCCAAGTCACTTGAGTTTGTTCTTCTTAAAAAGTTATGAAGTGAAAAACAAACTCAAATAATAGCCATTTGAGTTTGAAGCTTGAAATTAGACATTTCTTGTAATACTTCTTTCTCATCTTGCTTTTACCACACCAAAAGTTCTTTCAATCACACTTCTCAAACTAGAATGATAATAATTTAAAAAATTATTTCTTGATATGAATCCTGAAGTAATCTAAAATGTGCAAGATGATACCTTGCATTATTGTATGGTGATAAGAAACCTTTAAGTGGAGGATATCCTGAATCTACAAGATAGTATTTGTCTGTGTATATAAATAAAATATATCTGACAAGAATATAAAAATATTAATTATACTAATATTTTGAAGTACCAAAAACTAAACTTTTGCAGGATAAGGAAATTGCAAATCGGGTTTACGAAGAGTATCCATAAGAATATTTGCATCATGAACATATCCTTCCCATCCACACAATGCAAAAGCAAAACACATATTAAAGTCACAGACATCCATCACATTAGTACTTGTATGTCATTTCCTATTAAAAAAAGTTTTTGTTTTTCTGTTGGGACATGTAATTTAATATGTGTGCCATTTATTTCCCCTATACAGTCTTTGAAGTAAGTCCAATATCGATTATCGTCTCTGATATATTGAGAAGAGTTAACAAGATAAACAGGTTTTATGACTTTTTTCAATAACTTGCATACAACTTATAAAACTTTATTGAAATGTTTATGAATGGTATCAATAGAATGTTGAAACCGCTATTGGGCATTTCTATATGAGGAAGGTTGCCCAATCATATATAAGAATATCTCAACACTTTCTTCAACTCCAATGTGTTTAGTAAGTGCCAATCCATAATTATTAGTTAACTTGCATACCAAATGCCGAAAGACTTGTTTCCTCATTCGAAGTTGTTCAAAAAACATGTTATCATTTCCTTTTATCAACTTTGTATACCATAGTTGGCCGAAGAGAATAGACGTAGTTTTATTTTCTTTGACAATGTATTTCAAAACACGGTTTGTAACCATAAAATCAGCCACCACCGTTGCAATTTGATATTGATTTCTATTAACCTGTTGGACTTTAATATCCATTTCAGAAGTATTGTCTCTCTCATATGAACTATCATCTGAACTCTCGCCTAAACTCTCATTTGAATTATTACCCACCCTGTTACACAAAAATGTAAAATTATAAAAGTTTGGATAGTTAAAAATCATGACACCTTAAAGCCTTAAAGCAAGAAAGTAAGAACACAAGAATGGCATTTAAGAATCCAAAATCACATATTCTAACAAGACAATAATGACATTTCCATTTGGTATAAAAACCACAAAGTAATTTGCCAAATATCATATTACATCAAGCTAATAAAAACATAATAGTTTCAACTATTAATGATTTTTTTCTAAGAAGCATACAATCCTATCTTCGATCACATGGATTTTTTTAGGACAAGTGTATATCTAATCAAGAGCAATATCAGTAGTGGAGGTATTCATGAAGTAAGAAAATGTTTTCCTATTTTATTTATTGGCAAGGATTCTAACAGTCTTAAAGTGTAAACGTAATCCTTTTACCAAGGATGGGATTTCATCTAACATTTTCAAATATTTGTCATAACTAATGTTGTCTTCTAGGAGTCATTGTTGACTTGGCCCAAACTCATCGAGTATACGATCAAGAGATTGTTGAAGTTTCTCTATTGCCCCGATTTTCTCTCCTTTCCCTAAAATATTTCTCTTTTTGGAATAACTTGGTGTTGGGTTGGGTTGTACTTCATTTCCAACATCAAAACTAAATGCATCTCCTTCATCCTCAGAACTTGGTGTTGGGTTGGGTTGTACTTCATTTCTCACGACCATCTTCAAAAACAGATTTTGATCTTTCACATGGTAATTGATCTTCATATGGTTTATAAAGGGCGAATCCGGTAGCTATGGCACCCTTGAAACACTTATCAAGAAAGTCAATAAACTTAGATCCTCCATGTTTCCATTTCAAAATATTCAGATCCTCCTGAAAAATAAATAAACATTCAAAACATATATCATAGAAAATTTCATGAAATTAATTAAATACTAGTATAGTATACATTGGCACAACCATACCTTACTCTTTTCAGCCCATTAATCATCGTCAGCGATGATAGTTTTCTTTTCATGATCCCATCCTACTCCAGTTTGCTTATCCACTAACTTCACAAATGATGAAAACTCTCTTTTCAATGTATTCAATCTATTTTTTAGTTGAGTGTGATCAAAAGCATATCCAGTTTTCTTTTGAAACTTTTCAGTAATCTTCTTCCATCCTTCTTTATTGAAGTGGGTAGTTGCCTATTACCCGCTTTTATTCCTTCAATGCAAATTTTCAGCAAAATTTTTGTTTTACTATCATCCCCCCATTTTGCAACAACTTTTCCATCCTTCTCTAAAATTTTTACAACTTTTTTAGATGTCATTCTAGTCATCAAATGCAATATTAATATTTATCACTAACACAGTAGAAATTTGAAACTAACCTATTAATATTTAACACTCAGATCAAAGCTTATGTGTGTGTAGATGTCAGTATTTGATCCTCGTGGTTGATATAAAAACATATAACTCTATAGAAGTAACACCAAATACATGCTCTAAATAAGAATTAAGTGCTTTATACAACAAAACAAATTCAACCATGTGTGGGGAATGCCTATACTTAAAATGCGCCAATGTTATAACTTATTAATCAAAATACAATACCACAATAAGACACAACTAAACTGATATGAGCATAATTGTAATTAGAAATTTCATAGTACAGATACATCTAATGTGTCAATTAAGTGTTTCTATTGTAAAAAAGTTGATGTCCCCGAATGATTACTCCAATTGTTTAAGTTGAGGCTTCGAAAAACCATTATGAAGGGGTTCAAACTTCAAATTAATGTCAAACCCAAAAAATGACAGACAATTTATATAAACTTCAAATTAATGTCAAATCCAAGAAATGGTCATGTAAAATAGGTACATTTGAAAGTAAAACTGACATTTTGTTCTAGAACATTTGAAAGTAAAACCAACATTTTGTGCAAAGAAGAAGAAGACATCACTGCTCAGGCCGCGATTGAACCGTAGGGGAAGAAAAATCAATGTTCACAATTCTGAACTAAATGAAGTTACACCTTCGAAGGATATTTTTGGAATTATCAAAAGATTTTAAGGGTAACTTTGTAACTTTTCTATGGATGCAACTTTCCGTATTTTGCATTTTCATTTTCTCACTCATCTATCACATAATGATATTTTTAAAGCTACTTGAATCAACTTCTCATTTTTAGTTTAAAAAACCATTTTTTTAACATAATCATTTTAAAAAAATCTGAAACAAACACTCTAAAATTATTAGAAATGATTTTTTAACTAAAAAAATAGATTTAAAAGAAAGCGGTAACAAATGCAGCCGAAATCATATAAATGATTAATGTGTTTGGCGGCAAATAAAAGGAGTAGTATATGTTCGGATAATTTCATTTTCAAACCGATAGTTGCTAATGTATGTATGGGGTCTTTTTTTAATCTAAAATCTTATAAGGTCATGTTTAATAAAAAATATTTTATTAATTCTAACAAAAAATTAAATTGAGTAAAATTTAATAATGAAAGTTTATTAAAAAGAAAAATATAACACTTTTATATTATAAATGTATAATTATTTTAACATAGAAAAAATACAAATATTGATTCCTTTTCTTCTCATTTATCTTTTTACTATATGCTCTATCGAATTTAAACTCTAATTCACTTTTATTTAAGGAAGGTCTTTCAATGTTTTTTCTCCTTAGTAAGTTTACTTAGGTTTTTTTCCTACTTAGTAAATTTATCTTTTTACTCTATGTCTTATCGAATTTAAACCCTAATCCACTTCTTTTTCATCGAGACCAAAGTCTCACATGTTACATCCAAATTTCTAATATTAATTATTTCGAACTTAATCATTTTATTTCTCTCCGCCATAAATTCATTATAGTCTTTAAGGCATGAGTTATGCTTTTAAATCTTATCATTTTCTTCAATTAATGTAGCACTTAATTTAAATAAATGTTTGTAAGTTAGCTTTGTTATCTCATGATCATATTTCTCGTGAGATATTTTCAAGAAAACTTCGTCTTCTTCATTGGAAGAAGATTTTTCGAAGGTTCTTCCTGAGGCTGACTATTCTTTGTTTTTGGAGGTTTTATTTTCTCTTCTTATCTCTAAGATCTACTAGATGAGTCTTATTCTTCTTCATATTAACTCATAGATGAAGTTCCTTCATTTGATGTTGAATCTCTCAAAGATCGTTCAACTACATAGATAGTTCCTTCAGAGGAAACCACGAGAGTTGTTTGGTAAGAGTTTGATTAAGTTGCTGAGGATTCTTTATGTTTCGAGCATATGCCTTTATCTTTGAGTAATTGAACTAATTTTTTCAACCTTTCTACAATTTTTTCTGTGGGAACAAGTTTGGTTCTACATCTACAATCCTTAAGTTTTTATGATAGTAAAGTTTAAAGAACAATTATGTACGTACTATATTAGTTTCATTAAGTGTGCAAAATGTTAAAGATAAGGAAAGTAGATTCTAGACTATGGAAAAATAAGTTATGGGATCTGAATAAAGTAGATTTTGGACTCTAGACAAAGCAAATTATGGTCTCTAGATAAGCAGACAATGGACTCTAGACAAGCAAACTCTAGACTCTAGACAAAACAAACTCTAGACTCTAGATAAAGAGACTCAATAATCTAGACATCAAGAGATTCTTATACAAAGTTAAAATACGAATAAGTGTTTAACTGATAGTCAACCATTTGGGTAACCAAGTCAATGCTTCTAGAAGAAACAATCCAGATTTACTCTGTTAACCCATGCCCCATTTTTACTAGACTCTGAAGTCCAACATTCAAGGGTTTAAACTCTGATCAAGCATTAAAATCATCTCTAATACGAAGCCAATGATTGAGAGATAATGTTGACAGAATATTATTGAAAACCGTACGTTCAAGCGGAAAATCAAATTTTTCCTTAAAAGGACAAATATGTTGAAATTATTAAGGAATGTACTACCAACGGATCTCCATGATTCACAACTCAACCTCATACCACTATTACAGCTGTAAAATTGAAGAAGTTTCCAATTCTATCCTCCAATGGAACTCTTTATCATCTATTTACAGAGGACAAGGAATTGTGAGGATATAAGTGAAGAATAAGAATAAAAACGACGTGAGTAAAAAGAAAACATCAAACGAGATAAACAACAATTACAACACTCACTACACTTAGAGCTTTTACTTGTATATTTTCTTAAGAGTATACTCTAAAATTTGTTTTCCGTACTGCTTGTTTAGAAGCATTCTTGTAAACACACATTCTTTGTATTTTAATTTTGGTTATATTCCTTGAGAGACTAAGTTTAGTTTGTAGTCTCAAGAAGTCGTTGACAATTGGTCTTTGAGTTTTCTTTGAGGGACTAAGTTTATTCTGTATCCTTGAGAAGTCATTGACAATTGGTCTTTGAAGGAGAATTGCGGTCCAAAACGCAGCGGAAATTAAAATTTTCTCCTTTAGAGATCCTTACGAATGGTCATGATCAGTGATAGAATATTTACCTCTTGTGACGATTGAAACCTTTGGTGGAGATCTCTTGTGACGATCAAAACCTTTGATGCATATCCACGAAGCGATCACGAATGTTGAACGATGACAACGTCTCTACTCAGTCCACACGAACGGATTCCTTCAATCTCAGTGCTAGCTGGTACGAATGAAGGCTTTGAGTGAGAGAGAGAGAGAGAGAGAGAGAAAACGAAAATAATGCAACCGCAATGAATGCTTCTGCACAAGGGTTCTATTTATAGAACCACTTGTGTGGGCTTCAAGCTAAAAGGCCCACTTAAGTGTATTTTGGCCCATATCTTATAATATGCCCAAAATCACTTAAGCCCATGGTACCTTACCATATTTCGTATTCTACTCAAGTACACCGTACCTTACGATGTTCTATAATTCACTTAAGGGCACCGTACCTTACGGTATTCCTTAGTTACTCCATCTCTCATCAATCCGTCCTTTGTGTGTGACCCTGTAGGTTTTCGTGACGTTGGCAATTATATTAAATCACGCATTTAACATAATAAACAGTGAGCGGTATCTAGCAACACATCACTGCTACCCAAGACACGAAAATGTCATGTGATCTGACAATTCCTTCTGTGATAATACTTATGTGTATAATTACCCTTTTGCCCTTATGTCTATATTGAACACAAGGCATAGATCGTGTCATCCTTGTCCAGTTCAATATTGGGCTCATAGACATTTATCCTGTTATGCAGGATGGGCAAATTCCATCTAGGTCACTCATGTCCCTCAGCATGCTTCGTGGAGTACCCATCAACTGTCTTTATGGTTATCCAGTTACGGACAACGTTGGATCAGCAATAAAGCACTCGACTCTACATCTAGGATCCATAGTGGTTTCAGGTCGAAGAGTGGTATACACTATTATCACCATGAGAATAACTTATGACACTTTGCATAACTTTCTATATAGTATTCTCATAGCGGGTCAATCCGGTATAAATATTACTCCTAATATTCATACCTATGTTTAAGACTTGATAACTCTTTATCCATGATCCATGAGATGTGATCATCAGTCTACAAACATAATAGTCTTAATGCTTTAATGTTATCCCACTTCACACTAAAGCTCGACTACGGATACTTTAAGAATAGTTTCCTTATGTTTAATGTGTTCTCATGATTAAGTCACACTTAATACATTAAATGGACTATCTATTCCAGGGACTTTATTAATCAACCATAATAAAGAAAATGCCTTTTATTATTAATAAATAATTCGATACAAGTACCAAAAGTATTGGCCTCTAGGGCTTACACCAACAGTCTTTGATTTAGTAACCTGATTGATTAGTTGATTAAGTCCTCATGAGAAGGCGAAATCACTCTGACGTGTGGACTGGACTAACTTAGTTAACAGTGAATCAGTATAAAAATCCCATGTATTTTTATCATTGTTGTTCTTGTCATTGGTTTGCGATTGGTTTGTAAAAAGTTGTCATATCAGAAACCCAATTCAAACCTCAACTTCTTGTGTTTCTTGAACCTTCACCTTCCTTCTTAGATTTTTTCTAAAGATCACCAAAAACTCTCATCTTTTAATTTAAAGATTGGATCAGATTTTTTATTTCGATTTTTAATTCTTAGACATTTGTTAGTAACAAAGATTCCAATATAATTTATAATATTTCTAAATTTAGGAAAATACTTATGAATGAAACATTCGTCTTCTTTGTCTCGTGTGTTCATTCGCTCTTGTTCGATACTTGGAGAAACCTCATAAATCATTTCAGTATCTCACATTTCTTTGGCAGAATTGAAATTATAAACATAAAGGAGTTTACTAAAATTTAAAAACATTACTAGAAAAAATTTAGTTTTGAAATCAATTTCAAATTTTCTTTCCTTTTTTATAGTCTAAAGGAAATCAGGTTTATCTACTACTTCTTCATTTATATGGTGAGTAGGGATAAACAGACCATTGATTATCATTTCTCACAATTTACACTACTATAAAATATACATTTTGTAACATCTTATTACTTTGATCATTTAATCAAATGTGGTAATAACTCTTATTTAGACACCTTCATTATTTATTTATTAAAACATTTTTTACCACGGTCCATACTAACCGTTGTGGTGATAGGTTAAGGATTACATGTTTTGAATCCCAACACCAACAATTTTTCAGTATTTTCGTTACAAAATAAGGTGTGTTCTATTAATTTTTATATTTATATTAAAATTAAAATACTTTTCACAACGGTCTTTACTACCAACCATGGTGAAATGTGGCTCTCAATTTTTCAATCTCAGAAAGTTTACTTTTCACAAACTCGCAAAGAGTTTAGTTTTCACAATAACTGAGTTTATTTCTTACAGACAAACACAGTTTTTACAATCTTATATACGCTTCGTGTGCAATATCTTCATTCATTTTTACAATACCTTGAAAATTTTGGTGTTAAAGATCAATGTTAAGGTTCGTGTATATTGTTTACTTGATATAGTGAATCTTAACATTAATCTTTAAACCAAGTTTTTCAATATAGTGGATTTTCTTTTGAAGAATGGAATATGAAGGTTGAAGACGGAATGAGTTAAGTTTAATAAAAAGGTGAATGATGTGCTTGTAAATCCCTTAATAATTTCACCACGGTTGTGAATAGAAACCATGGTAATATGTATAATATATCACTACGGTTGTTTTTGTCAACCGTGATGAATTTTTTTTCTCTAAAATTAATAAATAACATGCTTTAGTTTATTTTCCTTCATAATACAAGTGCCCTCGCAAAAGAACAAAAGAAGGCGATAGAAGAGACCGAACAAACTCTGTCCATTCAGGTTCAAATCAAGGAGTGGAAAGACGAAACTTCAAGAAGTGTACACGAAAGTCATTTCTTGGCCTCTTCCTCTTCTTTACAATTGTAGTATGTTATTTATTTATCATATCAAATTATTTTTGATAGACGTTAAATTTTATAGAGATAATCTGTATGATAATAACTTTCAATCCAACAATAGATTCTGTTATACAAAAATGCGATAAAGAGTTATCGAATGTGTCATGTGTCATGTTATATATATGAAATTCACTTAATATAATAATTATTAGAATGAATAAAAAAGAAAATTTATTAAACACGACCACATACATAGACTGAAAAAAAGATTACATACATACGTTGGCAATGGTTGATTTGAAAATGAAATTATCCAACCAAACATATATGATTCCTTTTAATTGTCGCCAAACACACCAAAAATTTATTCGATAAAGTAATAGAAAACAAGTATAAAAGACCCTTTTGTCATTCTCATTTTCATTCACATTCACTTCACCACTTTCTCTTTTACCATTTATGCAATCAGAGTTTGTGAAACCCTAACCCTATAATCTATAGTATCAAAACCCACAACTCGTTCTTCCACCGCCGCATTAACCATCTTCAGACTCGAAACCTTAGATGAAATCAACAATGATGCAAACAGATTTTGTGGTTCAGGTTCACTGAAAACATTGTCAGTTGTCTTTGCGATGACAATTTTTTGTGGAGTATGGAAAAATAATGGTGGGTGAGGAGGGAACAATGGGGCTCTAAGAAACTACTAAGCTTTTCCAGCTTCGGCCAATTCCCCGAAGAAGATCATCCACGACCTCCAACTTGGTGATGAAGCGAATGCTTATCACAAAGACAGATGGTGGGACGGTCGTATCTCCGGATCATTAGGGAACAATATACGGGTTGTGTATTTCAAAGGCTCGTGGGAGCAGCTAGCATACTCCGACGAAGAACTAAGGCGGAACCATAAGTGGGTCAATGGAAGTTGGATCCCATTATTTCCATAATAGGTGTGTTTTATTTTCATTTTTTTCCGGATTGATAACAATGTTTGATTTGTATTGCATGTGTTCAGATGTTAACTAAATACTGTGAGTGATGATGATATTGTTTGTTAATTATTAATATTATAGGATGATGATAGTGAAATAAAAGAATCGGAGCAGATAAAGGGTCCTGAAAGAGTGAGTTGATACAAGGGTGATTTCAAGTTTAAACTAGGGACATTGGTTGAGGTGTGGAATGGGGGAGATGGTTTCAATGAGCCTTAGTTTCGTGTAACCCTGGTTGAGCCTAAGGCAAGATGGAAGTCATTGTCGAGTATGAAAATGTTCTTAATGATGATGATTTAAAGTTATTGAAAGAGTAAATCAGTATGATTCAGATTAGCTTTGTCCACCAAAAACTGATGATGTTGACGAGTTTAAATTTCTTGATGAAGTAAATGCATAGTATAAAGACGATTGGTGGGTTGGGATTGTTTCTAAAGTTCTCAGAGACTCCAAATATATTTTTTATTTCAGGAACTTCGATGAAGAAATGGACTTTAAACATACCGAGTTAAGGGTACATCAGGACTGGATTGTTCATAAATGGGTAATGGCTTCTAAGGTATGATTGCAATGTTTGCATAGAAGTATATTGTCAAAATAATGTGTTGCCTAGTGAGGATTGACATGAATAATCTTGTCATGGAATCGTGTTAAATTGCATCCATGTTTTTAAAATGATTATTTTTTAAGAAAATAATTTACAATAGTAACACATTTATATGATTATTATTGAAATTCAAGTCAGTTATTATTTACTTGTTTTGTCACTTGCATTTATGATCTAGATTTCTAAAATCTGGATTATCAATGTTTTTGTTATGATCTGCATTTTTTATTATTGGCTTAAATTAGATTCTCTTCAGAGAAAGGTGTTGTAGGTTGAGATATATGTATTTGTTATTTACAACCATTCCTTTGACATGTTAACGAGCAATGTTTAAAATTGTGATTTGGTTTGTAATTTGTAGGCTCCTTTTTCAGCATGCAATACTATATTTGGATTTGATGGTCCTAACCTCAAGCTTTTCGTTTTAATTTTTTCAGCTTTGAAGTTTTGAATGCTGGAGAAAAATCCAGACTAATATTAGACTCAGTTCTTATTAGCCAAACCTTTTAATTTGTAGTTCTAAACTAGTAATATTCAAGAGTTTGATGAAATAAACAATATATTTGGAGTCTCCGAGAACTTTAGAAACAACCCCAACCCACCAACCGTCTTTGTAGTATGCATCCACTTCATCAAGAACCTTAAACCCATCAACAACATCAGTAGGCCTAGCCTAATCTGAAACCGACTGATTTCCTCTTTCAAATGCTTATAATCATCATCATCAATAAGATTTCCGTACTACATGACGAACTTCCATCCTACCTTGAAACCATCTCCATCATTGCACACCTGTTGTGGAAATGGTGTGATCCAACTTCCATTGACCCACTTCTGGTGCCACCTCAGTTCATCATCGGAGTACGCTTGCTTCTCTGACCAATCTTTGAAATACACTGCCCACATACCGCCCCCAAATGATTCAAAGATGCGAACTTCCCACCATCTGTTGTTGTCATAAGCATCAACTTCATCACCAACTTGGAAGTCCTGGATGATCTCATTAGGAGGAATTGGACAGAGCTGGGAAAGCTTAGCAGTTTCTTGGAGATCCTTTGTTCCCTCTTCATCCTCCATTATTTTGCCATACTCCACAACAAATTTGTCACCACAGAGACAACGGACAATCTTTCCGGTGAACCATGAACCATAGTATCCGTCTACATCATTGCTGATTTCAACTAATGTTCCTAGTCTGGAGATGGTTGATGTGACACAAAAAGAACAGGTTGTGGGTTTGGATGCCAGTAATTATAAGGCTATAGTTTCACGCGATTTGATTGCAGAAATGGTAAAAAAAAAAAGGTTAAATGAATGTGAATGAAAATGAAAAGAGTGTTTTTATAGCTGTTTTCTATTACTTTATCATATAAATGATTAATTTGTTTGGCGGCAATTAAAAAGAGTAATATATGTTTGGATCATTTCATTTTCAAATCAATCGTTGCCAACATATGTATGTAGTCTTTTTTTAATCTAACGTCATATGTGCTCATGTTTAATAAAACATATTTTATTAAATGTAATAAAAACTTAAATTGAGTGAAGTTAAATAAATGAAAATACATTAATAAGAAAAATAGAACACTTTTATATTATAAATGTTTAATCATTTTAAATTAGAAAAAAATACAAATGGAGCACAAGCAGGTCAATTCTTTTTCTTCTTGTTTACCTTTTTACTATATACTCTATCAGATTTAAACTCTAATTCACTTTTATTTGAGGAACGCCTTTGAGTTTATAAGATCAAGTCAACTTTTTTCCTTAATAAATTTACTTAGGTTTTTTTATACTTAGTAAATATATCTTTTTACTATGTGTTCTATCGGATTTAAATCCTAATTCACTTTGTTTTTCATCGAGACACAAGTTTCACATGTTCCATTCGGATTTCTAATATTAGTTATTTTGAACTTAAAGGTTTTATTGTTTTCTACCATAAATTCATCATAGTCTTTAAGGTATGAGTTATGATTTTTAATCTTATCATTTTCTTCAATTAATGTAGCACTTAATTTAAACAAATATTTCTAAGATAACTTTGTTACCTCATGATCATCTTCCTCATGAGATATTTTCAAGAATACTTGGTCTTCTTCATTAGAAGAAGATTCTTCGAGGGTTCTTCCTGATGTTGACTCTTCTTTATTTTTGGAGGTTTTGTTTTCTCTTCTTCTCTCGAAGATCCACTAGAAGAGGCTTATTCTTCTTCACATCATCTCATAGGTGAAGTTCCTTCATTTGATGTTGAATCTCCCGAAGATCATTCAACTACATATATAGTTCTTTCGGAGGAAACCACGAGAGTTGTTTGGTAGGTGTAGCGGTAAATTTTTTGAGATTAAACTATTGATTAACTTAACTCATAAAGCAAGAGTCGTCATCGCACTTTTATCGTTTCCAAAGGAAAGGGAAAAAAGAACGAACAAAACTCAAAGAAAGTGAAATGGATGATCAAAAGCTCACAGTTCATGGTAAAAATAACAAAGATGTTTGTTTTTATTCATTTTTAATGAAGAGACATTTAGTCATTTTAAAGAGAACACTCAACTAGTCACCCATAAGTATGAGAATTTTACATCACTACAGAGAAGGGCTCCAACTTGGATAAAGATCAACAAGTATGCCATTAGCTCTTTTAGGTGGAAAAGAATTATCATCAATACTATGGGGATAGGAGAATTATATCTCAACTATGGAAATGACTCATGTCTAAACTCTGAGAAATAGTTTTAAAAGAAAAAGTACACAAAGGGCACAAAATTGTTTGAATGAGTTATGTTTTTTTAGTCTTTTTGAAATTGGTATGAATATACTTAAGATGTATTAGCATTTATTAAGAAAAATATTATTAAAATCACTTGACAATAGTCGAGGTTTATTGAGAAAGTAGTTCAAGTTTGAAAGCAAGAAAGTTTTTGAAATAGTGAGAAGTTTTTGAAAATCAAAGAGGGAGAGGAGAATAAGAGACTATCCTAGAGCATAAAGTAAAAGCCAGGGATGAAAGATCTAACCAAGAGATAATAAGCTTTATGACATAAGTCAAACAAGAATTCTCTCCTTTGGATTAGGCCTCAAGCAAACAAAATAAGCAAAGAATAAACCATGTATAAGATGAAACCAGGATAACCAAGCCAAGTCTTCAAAAGAAGTCCAAAGTCAAAGGTACTAGATGAATCCCAAAGTCTTAGATCACAAACCCTCAAAGCAAAGTTCAAGGTCCTAATTCTAAGTCAATAACTCCACCACAATGCTAAGGATGTTCAAGGTCCTAATTCTAAGTCAATAACTCCACTACAATGCTAAGTCAAAAGAACCAATTTTTTTAGGGGTTTTTCCTTTATTAATGTCTTAAAAAAGAAGTCCAAATGGAAAAAGGATAAAGAGCATAAACATAAATAATATGATATGAGATGCTAGAATAAAATCATAAAGTAAATGACAAAAGGATAAAGAGCATAAGATAAATGACATTAAAGTAAATTTAAATCCAATAAAACGTTAGTAAGTGATGTTAGTGATCAAAAAGAGAAAGATGGGTTATCATTTTTTGGAGAATACTCAACTATTCACCCACAAGTATGAAATATGTACCTCTACATCACTTATGAGAAGGTCTCTAACATGGATAAAATCAAAAAGTATGCCACTAGCTCTCATAGGTGAAAAGGAAACAATATTTTTCACACAATATCATGAGGAGTAGAAGACTTACAACCTCACTTATGAAAATGACTTGCTTTCGAGACAAATTTAGCATTTTGTTAAGCAATCGTAATTGGACTTATGTAGAAGTCACAACTATATGAGGTCGGCCAATAATAATGTTTGTGGTAATACATGCTAGAGAAATGATATGTAAATCATTCTTCTAAATTTATGCCACACAAAAAAAAAGAAGAGAATTGATCAAGTACAAAGGCTAGGAGAATGGTTTGTTACATCATTCAATACTTCATAGTACTTATGACAAACTTATGCATCACTCCAAAGTACCTTAAATGATCCATGACCAATTAGGAGGTAGATTTGAAATGATGAAAGTTCATCAAGCACCAATCCACACATCATGAACAAGATGAACACAAACCATTCAATTGATCAAGAGGAAAAGAAAGATATGAAGAAGAAGTGGACAAGAGAGATCACATCCAAATTGGATCAAAGGCTTGATTAAGTCATCTTCAAAATCAATAATTCATTTTGGTGGATTAGGGTTTTCACTTCATTAACACCCAAGATTCATTGAGTTTAATGAGATCAATGATAAAAATCAACTAAGATCCAAGGCTAACAGAATTCAACAAAAGTCAAACAAATATAAAATACAATAAAATAAAATAAATGCATTAAAAAATATTTTTTAAATGAATTATAAAAGGGAAATAAAAGAGAAAATCTATAAAGTCCTTGAAAATACTAAATAAAAGTCCAAGAAAATTATGCAAGGTTGAAAATAAAATAAGAAGCATAAAATAAATTTTTTAGAATTTAAAAATGCATAAAAGTATTTTTAAACCAATTAAAATAAAGGAGAAAATAGAAAACCCATAAAAAATAGAAAAACAAAAAGTGAAACACGTGATTGCATTTAAATTGCATAAAAGTATTTTTAAACCAATTAAAATAAAGGAGAAAATAGAAAACCCATAAAAAATAGAAAATCAAAAAGTGAAACACGTGATTGCATGTAAGATCCAGCAATTCTCAGGCTAGGATGCACATTGGAAATTATCAAAAGTGAAACACGTGATTGCATTTAAATTGAACCAATCAGAACATTTTAAATTGCCAATGTGTAAGTAAACTCAGATGACCTAAGATAATCTCTGGTCATCTTCCCCGATGATCCCTCACCAGAGTTTCATTGTTTCGTAAATTCAGAACACGAGACCACCACCAATGTGATCGCCTCCTCATCACGAATTCAATCTCATGCTCTAAATTTATTTATCTAAACTGAGCATAGGAAATTTCAGAGAAGTTTCAAAAATAAGCAAGCCATGAAAAATTAAATTAAATGATGAACACGATCAATCAACACCAGATAAGTTAGGGGATAGTATCATAGAGTGAAGGACTACACTATGGTAACTTGTTTGAGTTCAAATGATGCTCAAAACAACCTTGTCCAAATGGTGATCAGAAGTTAATGCATCTCAATCTGGTCATGGAACTTCAAAAGGTCTTAGAGCTTGGGAATTGTTGCAAAAGCTTCAGATAAGACCAAAGATGCTAATGGAATCAAGAAATTAGATTGAAATAAGCTGGAAATCAAAACACAATAGTTTGAGATTCTGGAAAATTTTCTTAGTAAAGTAGGGATTTCTTGGCTCTCAAAATCTTGGAAATGAATGCAATATGTTGCTCTATTTATAGGAAATATGTTGGGATCCAAATACGTGTGGAATAAAGCTCAATTCGTGCAAAACGAATTTGACCATAATTTGTGAAAATTGTGACTTCCAATCCATCAAAACTCGAATTTGATTAGAGTTAGTTATAGAGTATACCCTACTCCCCCTGAGAGTATACTTCGCCCCTTTGTCGAAATCAAAAAGAAATAAAAAAAATGAAAACATAAACACATATATTCATATATATTAGTTCATTCATGATTAGTTTACAATTCCTAGTTCAGTTATTATGAAAAAGAAGTTGCTTTTAGGGAGAGGTTTAGTTAAAATATCTGCGAGTTGATTATATGTGTCTATAAATTCAAGCATAGATTCCCCTTTTTCAACGTGATCTCTAATAAAGTGATGCATAACGTCAATATATTTGACCTGAGAGTGAAGTATTGGGTTTTTGGTGAGGTTTATGGCACTGGTGTTGTCATATTTTATGGGCACAACTTGAAGTATGACACTGTAGTCACTGAGATGTTGTTTACAATGTATTTTTCCTCAGCTATGGATAGCACTATCTAGCTTGTTTCTTGATATGCCATGAGACAAGCGAGTTTCCAAATAAGTGACACATATCGTTGGTACTTTTTCCTGTCTAATTTGCACCCAGCAAAATCAGAGTCAGAGTACCCAACTATCTCACAATCTTCTCCTTTATGGTACCATAAACCCATTTGTTGTATGCCAGTGAGATATCTCATAATACGCTTGATGACACTAGGATGTGATTCTTTTGGGGATGCTTGAAAGCATGCACACACGCATATAACAAACATTATGTCAAAATGGGATGTAGTTAGATAAAAGATAGAGTTGATCATACCTCAATATTTTCTTTCATCAACAGCTTTTCCATATTTATCTTTGCCTAGGGAGCATGATGTTAACATTGGGGTTGCTAATATTTTGGCCTTTTCAATATCAAATCTCATTTGTAGATCTTTTCAATATTTAGCTTGATTTATAAACGTTCCTCCTTTTATTTGATGGATTAGAAGTTCTAAAAAATATTTTAGCTCTCACATCATTGACATTTTGAATTCATTCTGCATTAATTTAGAAAACTCATTACACAAGGATTCATTAGTAGCACGAAAGATAATATCATCAACATAGATTTGAACTAGTAAAATGTCATGCGCGCTTTTCTTGATGAAAATGGTTTTATCAACCTTTCCTCTTTGGAATTTGTTTTCAAGCAAGAATTTACTTAATCTGTCATACCATTCTCTAGGAACTTGTTTCAGACCATATAGTTCCTTCTAAAGCTTAAAGACATGATATGGATAAGTACGGTTGATAAAACATTCAAGCTAATCAACGAATACTTCTTATTGGATGTAACCATTTAGAAATGCACTTTTAACATCCATTTGAAATAGCTTGAAATTCATGATGTATGAGAAAGCTAATAACATCCTTATGACTTCTAATCTAGCTATGGGAGCATAGTTTTCATCTAAATTTATTCCCTCTTGTTGATTGTATCCTTTCACAACGAGTTTGGCTTTATTTCTTAAAACATTGACATCTTCATCCAACTTTTTGCAAAAGACTCATCGGGTTCCAATAACTAGATCAGTTGTAGCTTTGGGAAAGAGTTCATAAATGTTGCTTTGTTCAAATTGATTTAACTCTTCTTGCATAGCATGGGACCAATGTTTGTCGATTATCGATTTTCCCATTCCCTTTGGCTCAATTTGTAAAACAAAATCCATATAGCTACATACCTTGTTTAGTATTCGTATAATGGTGACTCCTTTCGATATGTCTCCAATAACATTCAATATTGAATGATCTTTTGTTAGTCTTCATTCCTTAGGAAGATCTGGATTTTATGTGGAGTATCTGGGGTTTGATCATGAACTAATTCTTCTTATATCACTTGATTTTCATTTTTCTCTTGGTTTAGTTCTTGATCGTCTTCCAAACTTGTTTTCATTTTCCGGGACAAATTTGTGCAAAAGTTGTATGTTTCGAAAGACTTTTACAATAAATGTCAAGAACATTGAACAATAAAGAAAATTCCGTAAAGTATGGATAAAAATAAAAAGTTAAAGTAAAGAATTAACTTTATAAATGGAATGCAAATACATACATTAAAAAGCCGTTTCTCACTTTCGCAGTTGGTTACTTTGGGTGTGTAATCTGTAAAGTTGCGGACCCCTAAAACTACAAACGAACACTGCTTATATACTAGTCCTAACATAACCGTCTCCAATGGTCGACTTAGTAAAACTTGACACTTCTTCGTCTTCATCCATCTTTCTTCTTTGACAAGTTTTCATGTGTTCTTGAATAACCGTATGATCTTATCCAAATCTCTTTGATAAAAACGTAGTAGCCACGTCAACCCAAAACCCAAAATCTCACTAAGTCTATTACCTCGACCGGGGTCTTCCACGGGCCTCTCGAACAACTTGTCAACCTCATTCCATAGGAAATTCTCCTCAAATGGTTAATTGGTCTTCTGGTCAAAAATGATCGTTTCGACTATAGGTGCAATCTTAAATCTCCTCCATAGCTAGATTCAACCATGAATCCTCATGTTTATTACCTATGTCGAAAATATGAGGCAACAACATCATGGAGAAATTTAATTTCACCTTGCTCAAAAACACTGATGTCAGCCATCTTGTCCACAAATTTTTTATTTATAAATAAAATCTTTCTAAAAGCAACTTTTCTATTTTCACCCAAGTTTCTATCACACAACTTGGTAACATCTATATCCATTCATTTTCTCTACCAATAAGAGTTAGAACGAACTATCTAAGTTAATGTTTACATTCGATTATCCTCGCTCGGTTGCAAAACAAACTTGTATCCTTGAACCTTTCTAGATTCTCATAGGATATATAGTTGTGCTTTCTTTGAATGATTATCTCTCAAGCATGCAAGCACATAACTTTTATTCTCAAAGAAACATAGGTTTCCCAGTTAGAATCCATAAGCAACCTTTTATTAGACAATTGTTGCCCAAAGTCTTCTAAAGTAAATATAGGTGAGCTTTCTGTAGGTGATATGGATGGAGTTATTTGAAGGGACCCATTATCAGTAGAACTATGTGGTGATATCTTTGCTAATTTCTCATGTTGTTTAGCTAAACGATTTGCTTTTGGGATTACTTTGATGGTCATTTCAATTTTTAGATCAAATTGAAAATCCTTTGAACATGCATTGTACAGAAATTGAACAAATGAATATCTCTAATACTAAAAAATAAATTGAAATAAATTAAATACTAAAAGTGAAGAAGAAAAAATATCAAATGTAACAAATATCAAGTATAATTGTTTAATATTGCTTGCTGAAAGAATTAACAATGCCCAACAATATGTCATTTTGTTGGACTACAAATGCAATAGTAATATAAATTGGTCCCACAAAAATCATAAGTAGTGAGTAAATTTGTATTGTCTCCATATGAATTGTTTTTGATTTCGAAAAAACTGCAGAAACTATATTTGTTATCATAAAATTAAACAACATAATATAAATGAGGGAGTGCGTATAACGTAATTGGATTGATTGTGTGAATAATTGTAAAATGTGTAAACTAAAATAATTATAGACAACTCTGAAAAGAATACAATTAAGTCATCCTTTTGAATCTTTAACCCTTTTCTATGTGGTTAATCTCTACCGAAATCTATAATAATTATTTTATATCAATACTATTTTACAAAATAGTTGCACATGATTTCTCTCCATGCAACCCACTTTGTCTCACTACAATCTCTCAATTAGGAACACCGAAGAACCTACATCATACGCTCAGGCAAGTAAACTGTAAGTATGGAGAGATACCATGGCTTAAGAACTTCAAGCATTGGAAGACAATCAAACATGGGAACTAACCACACTTCCACCTGATAAAAAGTTAATAGATTGTCGATGGGTGTACAAGATTAAGCACAAAGCCACGAGAGAAATTGAGAAGCATAAAGCTCGTTTGTTTGCAAAAGGATTTACTCAAAATGAAGGAGAGGACTTTCATGAAACCTTTGCATCCGTTGCAAAAATAGCAATCGTTCGATGCTTACAAACTGTTGCAGCCACCAAATAATGGATCCTCCATCAAATGGATGTTAGAAATGCTTTCCTTCATGGCGATTTAGATGAATATGTCTATATGAAACCTCCATAAGGCTACAAAACTACACATCTTAACATGGTCTGCCGGTTAAAGAAGTCTTTGTACGGGTTACACCAAGCCTCTCGAAACTGGTATTCCAAATTATCAAAAACTTTGATTGACTATGGTTTCCAGGAGAGCCATGTTGATCACATCCTCTTCATGTAGACCAAACCATCCATGTTCATAGTTGTCGTCATTTATGTTTATGAGTTAATCATTGTTGGAAACCATCAAGAAGCTTGTGCTAAATTCAAGCACTACTTGAATCAATGTTTTCATATGAAAGTTCTTGGCAAACTTAACTACTTCCTCAGTATCGAGCTAGCACACGACCAAGAAGGCTTATTTATCTGTCAACGAAAATATACACTTGGTATTCTCACTGAATGTGGCATGCTTGGTCCTAAGCCTTCCCCATTCCCCATGGAGGCCAATGACCAACTTTCCTTGGCTAATCGACCACCCTACTCTGATCCGTTAAAATATAGATGACTCATTGGTGTCGCAACCTGCGAAAAAAACAACCGGCGAAGAAGAAATGACAGAAGAGTCGCCACCGTGCGTTATTTATCCCAAAGGAGGGAAAGGAAACGCTCGAAGTAAACCTGGAGAAAGGAAAGGAAAAGACAAGATCTTGCAACCAAATCTTGGGTTCGGGAGTCGATTATGCAAAGGGAAGGTATTAGCACCCCTACGCATCCGTAGTACTCTACGGGATCCACTCTTGTTGTTCTTGTCTAAAGGGTGTGTGTTTATCTAATGTATTATTTACTAAAAGAAAGGTCAAAAGAAAATGACTTGCACGGATGTCGCATCCACTGCATACGTATCTCATCTGAGTATGAGAATCAGAGTCTTCGTAGCTCGGCTACCTATGGGTTAAAGAGAAGTGTGCTCGTTAAGACATCACGTCTTATGCCTACGTATCTCATCTGGAATGAGAATCAGAGCAAAACGTAGTTCAGCTAACTACGAGAATAAGGGTCTCGATTACAACTAGGGCAAGAGAAAGGGAAGGTCTCGATCGCAACGAGGGCGAGAAAAAAGAATCGCAACAAGGGCGGAAGCAAACAAGGATTAGTTGTTAGTTGTCAGCAAAAAAAGAACTCGGCAAGACATCACATCTTGTGCCTACGTATATCATCTGAACATGAGAATCAGAGTTGTCGTAGTTCGGCTACATAGGGATTGCCATCTGAACATGGGCTTACAAAGGAGGACACCAGTCGTGTCAAAAGAGAGTGGGCAATGTGTTCACGTCCTAGCAGCAGGTGTCGCAGCTCGCTGAATCGAGTCTTAGACAGTTACCTCTTTGCAATAGAACGGAGTGACATGCCACAAGATCGGAGACGCACGGAAGGTCTAAAAGAGTGGGGAAGCTCTGCCCTAGAGTTGTCACGCAATGTGGACCTAAGTGTTAGGATTTACAAATGGGAACATCTACCTAATGTTAGCATGCAAAAGAATATGGGAATTCTACCTATATTATCATACAAAAGAATATGGGAATTCTACCTATGTTATCATACAAAAGAATAAGGGAATTCTACCTATGTTATCATACAAAAGAATAAGGGAATACTACCTATGTTATCATACAAAGGGTTCTACCTAATGGGTGCTACCTAAACGGAACAAGAATCGACGAATGGAGCAAGGAGAGGATAAGGGTAGATGGCGATGCATGAAGCAATCGACTTACAAGTGGTAGATGGCGATGCCTGAAGCAATCGACTTACAAGAGAAATGGCGATGCATGAAGCAATCAACTTACAAAAGGATGGATGAACATGTGCTGGTTCTGTTAGGTTTTGAAAATGATTACTCGACGTTGGATCGAGGTTTCGATCTTGTTTTGAAATAGTTATCGGATGTTCGTTTTATTTATTGTATTAACAGATGAATAAAGAATGAAAGAATAAACATTATACACTTCATGGGAGAGGGGTACATTTGTTATGAATGGGGATTGTTCATGGCAATCATACAATAAAAATATACGCCTCATACACCATACAAGTAGGCAATAATTATCAATCAATTAAGATATATAAACAAGTATATGATCAAATCAAATAATAAAAAAATGATATAATGAAGCATTAGACAATGCATGAGAAGTATAGACATGTTAAACAATCAAACAATAGAAGCATGGATGAAAGAAATAAGTATAAAAAGTATCAGATGAAACAGACAGGTGAAACTATGCACACAAAGGATCACTGAATAATTTAATCGGGAAATGATGCAAGGATCAAATAAAATCAAGATGAAAAGCCTCTAATACATGGCATATGAGATGAACAAGGGAGGATCAAAAGATCTCTTCAATTGCCTTAAGCAATCCCTATGTCAAACATCAATCATAGAAAAGTCAACCGAAAAGTCAAGTCAACTTAAAAATATGGAATAAATAGTAAATTAATCAAGAAAATTATGAAAAATTAAACTAAGTAAGGTGGGGTCAGGACATCATCATCCCCCAAAAAGATTTTAAAAATAATGAGAATTAGTGTATAAATCAATTGAAATAAAACAGAAGTCAAATGAAAAGTCAACCAAACAAACTAGGTCAAAAATAAATCCAAAATAAATTGAAAATGGGAAATAAAATTCCAATAAAATGTCAGGTTGACCATGAGACATTGGTCAACCCTCATCCCAAAAATCAGAAGTTAAAAATAAATTTAAGCTATGAAAATAAAATTAATAAAAATATGTGTGTTAAAATGGACTATTTGAAACAAATAATTAAAATAAAATATTAACATTAAATAAAATATGAAAATAAAAATTAAATAAATTGAATAAAACATTAAAGAATGTGAAAAACATTTTTTGGGTATTTTAATGAATAAAGAAAATATTTTTATTAATTAAAATGAAAACAGAAAAATAAAATGAATTTAAAAAAGGGAATGGAAATAAAATGAATGATGTGAGTTAGTGGGCCTGAATACAGAGGGGCGAATAGCAGCGCACGTGAAGCCCAGGTCCAGCGGAATAAAATCCCAGCGTGTGACATATAAAAAACAAATGAACAAATTAATCATTAAAATCATGTAACATCCACCGATCGGTTAAGTGAGCCCTTAAGTCACTAAAGACAAAAAAAAACTGGAGCGACGGCCAGGATCAAGGAAGGCGTACGTAATCTGGCGGTCTACAGGCTGCCGCGTGTGGCCTTGTTTTCATGCAACATAAAAAAGTTAATAACATGCATGCTGGGACGTAAAAACACAGGCAATCTCGCTCATCTTCAAACCAACATAGCAAATGCTATGGTCCACCAAATGGGATGAAGTAAAAAGCAAACTTTTAGTACTAAATGAGTAGAACACAATGGTGTTTTATTTCATGAAAAATAGTGATCTTAGCATGGTGAAAAGTGAACAAGAAGGTGGCTTCATGAACATGGATACAACAAAAATTCAATGTCACAAAACTCCAACTTAAAGCAATGCCTCATGGTGAGGGCTTCATAAACAAGCATGGTGTATTGTTAACATGGAAAATAAGCATGGCATGACATGGTATAAATGAAAAATAACATGAAGTATGGATGGTAAGCATGGAAGAAACAAGTGGTGAACACGTATGATATGAGATGAACAAGGCCATGGAAGAGAATGGATTAGAGCTTACCTAGTGGATGCAAGGTCCACTGCCCCTTGAAGATGGAGAGGATGGAAAGAGAATGAGCCTTGATGTTGCAACTTTGAGTGCTTGTGCAATGGAGAAGGAATGGAAAAAACAGATCTTGACCTTGCCTTTGTTTGCTTGCTCTAAAGTTCTGCAGCCACTACTCTTCAAGTTAGGGTTTTAGAAGCTTAAATGCAGGGTTAAGTGTGTCATAATGGGCTTGCAATGCTTGGTTTGGTTCATGGACAAAAGGTGCAAAAATGAGGTGTGAAAAGAAATGGCTAAATGTGGCAAAACTAAAGTGAGTGAACATGAAAGTGCATGACCAAATGAGGTAAAAAGTGTGTTGGTCGTTTTTGTGGTCAGACTGGTTTGGCTTGGTCTGGCAAGAAAGCAGCTCAACAAGGTGACTTTGAGGCTTTGTATCTTGATGAATATGTAACCAAATGGCAAGGCAATGCAAACAGTAGAAAGAGGGCATGAAGCTTAACATCTTTCATGTTGAACACAAGTTGAAATGATGAGTGGAAAGAGGTAAAAAATGGCCATAAAGTGCAGGTTCCATAACTGCAAAATGGTTGGGCCAATTTGGCCTAAATGCTGCCTAAAAGTTCAGTCCATGATACCAACTTTAGATGAGTGTATCTCCCAAACCAATGATCCAAATGGGATGATTCCAAAAAGGTGTGAAAGAGGACATAGCAACGTACAATTTTCATGAAGAAAGTATTTTCAAAAGATGCCTTGAAGTGCAATAAAACTGGCCCATAAGTCTTGACAAATTTTGTAAATTTTGGACTTAGAAAATTTTCTAAGTGTTCTAAAATAATGTCCCACTTTGACCAAACATAACTTTCTCAATTTTAATCCAAATGAAACAAACTTTATATCTCTAAAAAGCTTGGAACAAGAGGAACAACTTTCATGTTGGAGAAAGTTTCCAATGGATCTTGCATCTTTGTGGAAAATGGGCTTAAAGTGGGTGCAAAAACCATAAAAACTTGCCCTAAATGGAAAGTCAATTATTTCCAAATTTAGTAACTTTTCAAACTCCTGATTAAATGATGAATCCATGATCCAACCTTGATCAAATTTCACATGTAGGCTCCCTTAGGTATGAACTTTGAGATTCCACTTTCAAAATGTCAGGAGTTGACTTTTCTTGCCCCATAGTTGACTTTTCCCAAACTGTCTGATTCTCGATTCCATTGATCAATTGAAGCACCTCTGGCTCAAATAAAGATCTGATTTTTTGCATGTAGACCCTTGTGGACATATGGAGGGACATGGAAAAGAGTTTCACCCAAGGAATCAGAAATAAACTGATTTTATACCAAAACCCTAGTTTTAGGGCAAAAATGACTAGGAACTGATTGCACTGCTTGCCAATGGATCTTTGTGAGATAATTGTGGATCTTCTTAGGCCAAGATGCCTCTATAATCATGACATGAATGAGCCCCATTTTCTTCCCACCAAATATTTCCTGTTGCAGATAGCCATGAAACCCTGATTTATGATTAAATGCAGATGCACACTCTGAGAGTTCTGAATCTTCCACTGATGAACTAGGGACCATAATAAGACATATGGAACTCCTTGAGACTTGTATATTTGGAGAATGAAGTCCAATTATCAGTCTTGCTTTGTGTGGGCTCCTTCCGTTAAGGAGTGAGCAATCAAACCCTAATTTCCCAAGTCACTAATGCAGTATGCAATGAGTATGACCTAGTATAATGCTAATGCAATGTGAAACATAATCCCATGCTTTCCAAGAAAAATGAAGGGTAAATTTTGGGGTATTACAATTGGTCTCCTAATTTACCTCACAATCACAAGGCCAAAACTAACATGCTTTGTCCATATGTTGAGCCAGTTCATGCAAACACCCCTCCAAGATCTTTGGGATGCAACCATGAGAGCCCTTCGATACCGTAAATCCTCCCCAGGTCAAGGCATCATCTTACCTAAAAATAATGACCTCCAACTGGTTGCCTTTTGTGATTCGGGTTGAGCATCATGTCCCATAACACAAAAATCTACATCAAGATATTTGATGAAACTTGGAAACGCCCACATTTCATGAAAAACAAAGAAACAGGTGACCATCTCTCGCTCATCTAGTGAAGCTGAATATAGAGCCATGACACATGCTACAGGTGAAATTATTTGGCTTCGCAACTTACTGAATACTCTTTAAGTCCGTTGCACACATCCTACTCCATTATACTGTGATAATCAAGCAGCCATTCACTTAGCCGTCAATCCCGTCTTCCACGAAAGAACTAAACATATTGAAGTCGATTGTCATTTCATCAGAGATCATATCCAATCAGGCACCATCACTATGACTCATGTTTCAACTCATCACCAACAAGCTGACATATTCACTAAATCTTAAGGAGCTAAGATTTTTCATGACTTTTTGTCCAAGTTAGGAGTTCATAATCCTCACTCTCCAACTTGAGGGGGAGGATTAGAGATAAGGTTTATCATAACCACTTTTATAGGCTATTATTTAGGTTGTTATTTATTTTTTCCTTTTATCTCTTATGTTAGTTAGTTTGTTATTATTTCATAGGTCCAATAGCTTATATAAACAGTCAATTGTAACCTTTATTTTATGAGAAAACATAGATAAATAAATCTCTATAATTAATCTTCAATAGATACTAAGAGACCTTACAAGATGTTGGTAGTTTAATAGATTAAATAAACTATGTATACTATAAAGTGAAAAACCCATCATTCACCACTGAAATTGCTACTCCAATTTTCTTCAAATTATTTTAAACAATTATGGATATATTGCTTCAAAGTGAAGGGGCTAACATTAGATTCATACATCATTGCAAACAACTTATTCCAAGAGAAGTTAGCTCCTCACCATTTCTACATAAACAATATGGTTACCTTATTGAGTTTTAAGATTATGACATTTATATATTGCTATCCCGTTTATCATCCAAAGCTAAAATTACGTGTAGAACCGAATTTACAACGCATGTGTGTAAGACCCTAATTTTGACCCTAAGATCCCTCATGGCATCATATCATTGCACATTGCATATGCCTAAAGGATCATAGCATCTTGGCTCCTTACCCTTGGGTTAGGATTTGTGTGAGTGGTTTGAGACCGCCAAGCATGATTGAATTGTATATTATTGCTTTTCTTATTTTTTTTACTAACCAAAAGCACAAAAATATGTCTTTAACATCTTTTGCTTTGAAGCTCAAGCAGTCATGTGATCCAAGGCTCCTAGGAGGCCCCTATGCCCATTGATATGACCAGATGAAGATGAAAGCAAGCATGACAATGGTTCACAAAGCTCTCAATCATCATATATGCCTCCCAAGTATCTCAATTTGTCAATTTGATCAAGATAAACCAAAGGGCTTGAGGATTGCTTCCCAAGGAAACCCTAATTCAACTGTGCATTGACTGTGCCTTGCTCATGAAGCAACCTCAACCTATGATCAAATACAATCACGGAAAGTTCTTTCATTCATAATTTTATGCATATATGAGCCTATGTGAGTATCCTCAATCATTCGTTCATCAAGATTTGATGTTTGGACTTGAGAAGTTGATTAGTCAATTCATCTGACTATTTTGAAATCCACTGTGACCTAACTTTTGATGTGATTGTAAAATGATGATGACCCCAAGAGAAAACATGTTCTTAAGAACCAAATGAACAACTTTCATGTTCATGAAAAATCCATTTTAAACTTTTAAGGTCATCATTCATTTCAAAACATTATAGGTCATTTTGACTGAAACCCTAATTTTGGGTCAACTTTCCAAGGACCTAACTCCTTCATTTTTTATGATTTTGAGGTGATACCAAGTGCATTGGAAATTTTAAGATGTCTACTTCAAATGTTATGCTGGACAAAATTTCATAATCCTAAAAGAAACACATGTGATAATACAAAACATTATAGGTCACTTTGGGCCAAAGCCATTGAAATGTGAAAAAGTCCAACTTCAAGTGCCCATAACTTTCTCATCAAAAATCCAAGTGATGAGAAATTTAAGTCCAAATTGATTGTCTTGAAAAGGTCTGCAACGTTTATGTTGGAGGTTTTATCATTTTAAGCTTTCATAATTGAAAAATAAGGGCTTGAAGTTGGTCCATTTTGGCAAATTTCCAAATATATGTTTTGTACCTTGAACTTCATGGATAGTTTTCAATATTTTCCAAACTCCAAATGGATTTTTGTTCAACATAGCTTTTGTTCCTTATGTCAAGACTTTTCCAACCATTACTCACATGCTTATGTTTGGACTTTCCAATTGGCATTTTCGAAGAGGTGAAGCTTTATGATCAATTATGCATAACATGTTAAATCTTCATGCACAATCCATTGCCTTGCAATCTGCACGTCCAATTCACTTCGGTTGATGTTCAACACTCAATTGCAATTGCTTTTGGGCCTCACATGCGCCTGTACAGGCCCATGCATGGAGGACCCAACTTCACATGCACACGAGTTTGATCACCCATTGCATCAGCTGTGGCTATAAATAGAAGACATTGCTTCATTCCAAACTCAACCTAAAGGCGCCTGAACCTCGGCTCAATTGATTCCCTAACCTCTCACCAAAGGAATTCTGAAATTTTAATTCTCTTTTCAAGCTTGAATTTCAACTTCCCTGGTTGATCTTTAGCTTCTAATTCCTTAGCCTTGCTTCATTGTTACTTCAAGATCAAGCTGCAATCAAGAGTTGGATTGGATCAAGCTCACAAAGGCTGCTCTACAAAGGTTTATACCTCAACTTTTTTCCTTCGAATGTCACTGATTATTGTACATTGCTTGTGTTGGTTAGCATTTCTGAAGTCCTCATATGAGAGGCAAGCCCGTGGGGGTTTTAATTTTGTGAATTGGTTAACTTCAGATTGAACGCCTTGTTTTTCAACCTCAGATTTCTTCTTCCCTAAGACTCTTGAGCAAAAACTAAGGTCACAGGGGTGATGTACATCACCCCAGCTTTCTTTTGGTATATGGATCGCGTGCTATGGTTGAGGTTGTAAAACCTGCAACTGGTGGTCGGAGTTGGCCTTCTCACCGGAGAAGATGGTGGTTTCCACCACCGTCCCCACGCGTCCAAACCTTGGCCCTTGGACGATGATCTCCAGATCTAATCTTGGCTGTTGAATGTTATGACTTTATTTAATGCATGGTGTCACGCTGTTGACTAGGGTGTACAATGAGCGCGCGCTTGAGAGCTGTCTGATGAGCCACGTCAATTAATGAGCTATGATCAGACGCTTGTGGTTTTTTCTATTTTTTGAATTTTCATTTTATTTTCTTTTATTCCATTTTATTTTAAAAATTCATAACTTCTTTATTTGGAATCAGAAAAATATAGGACCAATTGCGAAAATTTTCTCTTAAATTCTAGTTTCATAAAATGATTTTTAATTATTTTTGTGATTCCATTTAATATTTTTTGTGAATTATTTCTTTTCTGATTGTTTTTAATTCATTTAATATACCATTTGATATTCAAAAATGCCAAAAATATTTTCTTAACACCTTTGGATGATGATGAATCTATGAAAAATATTCTCATCAATTTCTTAATTGATTTGAGATTTATTTGAGATTTTAGTCCAATTATGTTATTTTTCTTCATTTTTAATTGTTTAAAATTAGTTTCTGTTTTCAAAAAATGTTGAGAAAATTTGTCAAACCTAGTTTGACCATGTTAGACTTATGATGATCCAATTGGACTTATCCAGGTTGATTTGAATTGGATTTGAAGTTTGACCTTTATTTGTTCATTTTATTTCATGTATTATTTTAATTCCAAAAAATACCCAAAATATGTTTGACATTTCTTGACTTCTAATCTTCATTTCACTTCTGTTTACCATTGATTGATGTTGATTCCATTCATGTTTGATCAATGTGTTTTGGTTATGTCATTTAACTTTTCATTTTGTACATTCCATTTCCATCTTCATCTTCTTCTTTTTATTTTGACCAATGAGTTAATGATTTGTGGTTAGCCTTGACATATGAGAGGCTTAACCTTCTTTGATCCAAATCAAATTCATCTTGATCAAAGATCAAGTGAATTGCTTTGTGTCAAAGATAGGTTGCTTCTTGGTCAAGCAAAGAACCTAAAATCCGTACAAGGTCATTCTTCTTTTCTTTTGGCATGGCAAGTTGTAGGAGCTTGGCTTACTAGTCATGATCTCTAACTTGTGTTTGTTTGCCTATAATTTTATTGACCGGCCTCAGATAGGTGTGACTACTACATTAGTCCACTTACGATTGCTTAACATAGCGCTAAATTGCCTTATGGCACACTAACACTAACTACTAGTTACTAACTTTTAATTCAAGCATTTAATTCTTGCAATTTACTTTAATGCAATTTAATTTCTTGCTCACTTATTCATATTGTCTCTTTCCCTTTGCTCATTTGAGCTCATGTTTATGTTTATGCCATTTGCCTTTTGCTCACTTGAGCACATTATTGTGTAAATATACTTTTGCCTTGTGCTTGTTTTGTTTTGATTGTGTGAACCAATGCAAAAAGGAGAAAGGACTTAAAATTAGGACCTTACCTATGCTAAATGGAGTTTCAAGAGCAACTAGGCCTCATGCTAAATGGGTTTTATTTCTCTTCCCTCATCTATGCATGTTTAGGACCTATCCCTTCTCTTCTTCTCTCCACTCTAACCCAAGCCATACTCATTTTGTGCAAACATTAACATTGTTTTCAAAATTAGAAACCTAGGCATTATGCCTTTGATTTTTCAAACTCTTTTTCATAATACTTATTTTGAATTGAACTTTAAGTCAACTTTAACTTTCTTTTGTGAATACTTCTAATTGGTAAATCCAACTCACTCAAATTGTTTTGTGGTTCCAATGGCCACTTTTGCCAAAGCTTTTCATAAACATTAGCTATTAGGTTTGAGTTATCACAGTGGTTGATATAAACCTCACCTGTATCCTTAGTGATTGGACTATAAGTCTTCCATACTTATTATAGGATGGATCCCTCTCTAGTATGTTGAAGCTCTCCTCACATGGTGGATTTGTGGTTTAGGTTGAGTTTTCTCCCTTTGATAACAAAAGACCTTAAGGCTTTTGGACCAATCAATTCACCAACTTATTTTGAGATTTTTACCCGAACTACGAGGTTTTGATCCTACCTTTATGATGGTACGTAGGCAATGGGTTTATCCATTCAAACACAAAAATCATAAATAATATGTATATTCTTTTCTCATCTCCCCAATCATGTTTGCACAAATATTTTCACAAATACCAATCTACCATACAACATTTGCAAAAAGGGCTCCCTTAGAGTACTAAGGATGTTTTGGATGCTTAAAACCTTCCCATTGTATAACCAACCCCCTTACCCGGATCTCTGACATTTTTATTAGTTTTTGATTCGATAAAACTTCTCGGTTTTTGTTCGCTTTCTAACCTTTCCTTTGGATAAATAGAAGTTCGGTGGCGACTCGAATTGTATGATTTACTTTTGATTTAGTCAATAAATCTAAAGGCAACGAATACCCCGCTACAATGTGCTATGATTGGATTCTAGTGATCTAAATATCTATCATTTGAATCTCATTGTAATTACATTGAATATTATTCAGGTATATAAATTCATCTATTAGGCAAAAAGTTGAAGGATAACAATCGCATGCGAATAAGCGAGACGCGACAAACTACATTAGGAGTAACAACATGCAAGTTGACAAGACTTGAAAACATGTACTTCCTCAACAAAGTGCACTGATATTATCAAGCAGCAGAAGATACTTGATATTTTCCAGAAAACTTAAAATTATACAAGGTAATTGTCGGAACAAGGACCACACAGAGACTTACCCTCCAATAAAGGTAGGGATCGAGAACGATGAAGACCTCCACAAGGGGAAACTCGGCTATGTAAATTATAAACCTCTGGCTGGGTAAAGAAATAGTATATCTAAACAATAAACCTTTGGTCGAACATGCAAAATAAAAGCTTATGGCCTCCATTTAATGTCAAACCCCATGGGGCTCTGAACGTCGGTCATGTAAAATAAAATCGGGACAATGCAACTAATATCCTGGTAAGTTGTTGGACATCTTTCACTGACGTCGGGCTTCTCATATTAATGATTTCCTGACACTTGTCTGGATTTGCCTCTATTCCCCGATGTGTTAGCAGAAAGCCCATAAATTTGTCGGCTTGTACCCCGAAGGTGCACTTGTTGAGGTTAAGCCTCATGTCGAACTTTCTTATTAATTTAAATGTTTCTTTCAAGTCTTTTACGTGTTTTACTTTCTCCTGGAACTTTACTAATATGTCTTCAATATATACTTACAGGTTTCTTTCTATATGTGATGAGAACACCGTATCCATCAGCCTCTGATACGTAGCCTCAGTGTTTTTAAGACCAAATGGCATTACTTCATAGTAATAGTTATTTTAATTGGTCATGAATTCTTTTTTTGGAGCATCCATCAGATTAATTTGTATTTAATTGTAACCTGAATAGGTGTCCATGAAGCTGAGCAGGCAGAACCCGGCTGCGGCGTCAATCAATCTATCAATATGTGATAATGGATAAGGGTAATTTGGTCAAGCCTTGTTAAGATTGGTGAAATCTACGCACATGCACCACTTTCCCGATATCTTCTTTATCGTGACGACATTGGACAACCAGGTGGAATATTTTATTTCTCGGATGAACCCGACCTTCAAGAGCTTATCGACTTCTTATGTGACAGTCTTTCTTTTTTCTTTCCGTTTTTTGTTTCCTCTACATTACGACCTTCGATGATGGATCATGCAAAAGCTGATGACACACGACATTTGGGTCGATCTCCTGCATATCCAATGGCTTCCATGCGAGGGGTCGATATTATCTCTCAATACATTGATGATGTATGCTTCCTCTTCCTGAGATAGCCATGAACTTATCCATGTGACCTGAAAGTCTCCAGCATCGATATACACCTTTTTTTTAATTCTTCAGTAGGGGTCAAACTATCATTTGTTGGATCTCCCCAAGGATCAAGGTCGACCAAGTGCTCCTTCAATGTGTTTTTTGTCATAAGACGATCCTGTTGGGTCTTATTTTTTAATTTCAGACTATCCTTGTAGCATTTCCTAGCCAGCCCATGATCACCTTTAATTATTTCGACTTCTCCACCTTATAGGGAATAATTCATGGTTACATAAATAGTTGAAAGAGCAGCCTCCAAAGTGTTGAACACCGACCTTCCGATGATGATATTGTAGGGTGACAATGCATTCACTATCAGGTATCTCACTTTGATGCCTTTGGCGTTGCTTCCACTTCCTAAGGCGGTCATTATAGGCAGGTTCCCTAATACATGAACTTGTTCCCCCAGAGAAACTGACTAGGATACCTTTGAAGTGTATCAGCTCGGATGCATCCGTGTTCATGACTTTGAAAGCATCACAATAGAATATGTCGGTTGAGCTTCCCAGATCAATTAACAGTCATTCGAAACCCCAATCAATAAGTACTTTTATGACCATCAGGTTATTCTTATGCGTCAGTACCCTTCTGAATCCTTTCTTGAAAAACCGAAAACGACACATCTTTCATCCTCTTCTGAAAACAGATTTTGTGATACGTGCATTACTCATCATGCGTATCTTTTCTTAGCCGAGCTTGTTTCTCCTCCACCAGCCAAACCTACCGAGATAGTGTTAAGTTTATAGCGAGTCATCCGAGTCTCACGTACTTCCTCAGTGTTTTTCCCCTTCTTGGCAGAAAGGTTCTTTGAGTTTGGTTCTCTCCCATAAGGACTTCTTTTTCCTACATATCCTTCTACCTCTTTTACATCTGACAACAGCCGGCCTCTTTGGATCAAAATCTCGATTTCTCTTTTTAACTGGTGACCTCTCAAACGATGATAGGCACACCATGCTTCTTTATCTTTTCCTAGCACAACATTGATCCTCTTGAAACAAATAGGTTCCGATATTAACTTGGGATGATATACTTCTCGCATAATATCAACATGTTTTCCTCCTCCTTATATATATATATATATATATATATATATATATATATATATATATATATATATATATATATATATATATATATATATATATATATATATATATATTCATTTATGAAATTTCATTCAATATAATTATTATTATATATATTCGTTTATGGAATTTCACTTAATAAAATATTTTATTAAACACGACCACATACCTTAGAATGACAAAAAAAAGATTATATACATACGTTGGCAATGGTTGATTTGAAAATGAAATTAGCCAAACATATATGACTCTTTTTAATTGCCTCCAAACACACTAATAATTTATTTGATAAAGTAATAGAAAAAAAACTATAAAAGACCCTTCTCTCATTCTCATTTTCATTCACATTTAATTCACCATTTTCTCTTTTCCCATTTATGCAATTATAGTGTGTGAAACCCTAATCCGATAATCTATAGTATCAAAACCCACAAATCATTCTCCCTCCGCCGCATCAACCATCTTCAGACCCTGAACCTTAGTTGAAATCAACAATGATGCAGACTAATTCAGTGGTTCAGGTTCACTGAAACGATTGTCAGTTGTCTTGGCGGTGACATATTTTTTGTGGATTATGCAAAAATAATGGTGGATGGGGAGGGAACAAAAGGCCTACAAGAATCTTCTAAGCTTTCCCAGCTTCGGCCAATTCCCCCCAGGAAGATCATCCAGGACTTCCCACTTGCTGATGAAGTTGATGCTAATCATAATGACGGATGGTGGGACGGTCGCATCTCCGGATCATTGGGGGACAATATACGGGTTGTGCATTTCAAAGGCTCATGGGAACAACTAGTGTACTCCCAAGAAGAACTGAGGCGGCACCATAAGTGGGTCGATGGAAGTTAGATCCCACCATTTCCTCAACAGGTGTGTTTTATTTTCATTTTTTTTCAGATCGATTCAAAGGTTTCATTGTTATTGCATGTTTTATGATGTTAATTGTATACTGTGAGTGATGATAATATTGTTTTTTAATTATTAATATTACAGGATTATGATAGTGAAATAAAAGAATTGGAGCGGGTAACGGCTGCTGAAACTGTGAGTGGAAACAAAGGTGATTTCCAGTTTAAACCAGGGACATTGGTTGAGGGTACATCAGGGCTGGATTGATCATAAATGGGTAGTGGCTTCTAAGGTATGATTGCAATGTTTGCATAGCAGTATATTGTCAAAAATAATTTGTTGCCTAGTGAGGATTGACATAAATACTCTTGTCATGGAATCGTGTTAAATTGCATCCATGTTTTTAAAATGATTGTTTTTTAAGAAAATAATTTACACATAGTGACACGTTTATATGATTATTGATTGAAATTGAAGTCAGTGATTATTTGCTTGTTTGGTCACTTGCTTTTATGATTTAGATTTCTAAAATATGGTTTACCATTGATTTTATTATGATCTGCATTTTTTATTGTTGCCTTTAAATTGTTCTTCTCTTAAGAGATTCTCTTCAGAGAAAGGTGTTATAGGTTGAGATATGTGTATTTGTTATTTGCATAGATTCCTTTGACACGTTAACGAACAATGTTTTAAATTATGATTTGGTTTGCAATTTGTAGCTAGAATAAAAAATAATTACAAGATCTTGGCGGGCACCTTTTCATCATGCAATACTATATTTTGATTTGTGGCCACCTTTTCAGCATGCAATACTATATTTTGATTTGATAGTCCTAACCTCAAGCTTTTTGTTTTAATATTTTCAGCGTTGAAGTTTTGAATGTTGGAGAAAATCAGTTTAATATTAGACTCAGTTCTTGTTAGCCAAACCTTTGAATTTGTAGTTCTAAACTACTACTCTTCATTAGAGTTGATGAAATAAACAATATAGTTCGAGGAGCCTTTAACCTCAAACAATTTCCCTGGTTTAAACTTGAAATCACCCTTGTCTCCACTCACAATTTCAGGAGCCTTTAACCTTACTGTTTCTTTTATTTCACTATCATATAATCTAAACAAGAAAAAACAATGGCGGGATCCAACTTCCATTGACCCACTTATTGTGTCGCCTGAGTTTTTCTTCTGAGTACACTAGCTGCTCTGACCAGTCTTTGAAAAACACGGCTCACTTACCCTCTACTATATATCTGGGGATGCAACCCCCCACCATCCTTCGTTGTGATAAGCCTCAACTTCATCACCATGTTGGAAGTCCTGGATGATCTCCTTGGGGGGAATTGGACGGAGCTGGAAAAGCTTAGCAGTTTCTTGGAGGCCCTTTGTTCCCTCATCATCCTCTATTATTTTGTCATACTCCACAACAAACTTGTCACCTGCGAGACAACCGACAATCTTTCCAGTGAACCATGAACCATAGTATTTGTCAACATCGTTGTTGATTTCAACTAATGTTCTTGGTATGAAGATGGTTGATGGGGCAGAAGAAGAACAGGTTGTAGGTTTAGAAGTCATAGATTATTGGGTTAGGGTTTCATGCGCTTTGAATAGTAAGGGTAAAAGAGATAATGGTGAAGTGAATATGAATGAGAATGAGAAGGGTGTTTTTATAGTTGTTTTCTATTACTTTGGGCCAACTTGTTTTAAATTTAAAAAAATAGATTTTATTTTTAAAAAATCTAGAGATTTTTTTTAGAGATTTAAAAATAAAGTTGAAACTAATTTGCATTTGTTTTCTGTAATAATTTTTTTTTTCTAAATGGTTTTTTTTTGTTTGGTAACTTAAACATAAAAAGTAATTTTATAAATATAGATTACTAAAAAGAAATTACAAATTAGTATTCATAGTTATGAATAGATAATTATAAAAGATAATGAATTAATATTTATTACATAATTTTTAAAAATATTTATGTTACTTTATAATTAAAAAACAATAACTCCTTCGTGCAAATCTTCCTCATTGTCTTGTAAACCATTGATGTTCTCTAAACTTTCAAGAATATCCAAGTCACTTGAGTTCGTTCTTCTTAAAAAGTTATGAAGTGAAAAACAAACTTAAATAATAGTCATTTGAGTTTAAAGCTTGAAATTAGACATTTCTTGTAATACTTCTCATCTTGCTTTTACCACACCAAAAGTTCTTTCAATCACACTTCTCAAACTAGAATGATAATAATTAAAAAAATTATTTCTTGATATGAATCCTGAAGTAAGTCTAAAATGTGCAAGATGGTACCTTGTATTATTGTATGGTGATAAGAAACCTTTAAGTGATGGATATCCCAAATCTACAAGATAGTATTTTCCTGTGTTTATAAACAAAATATATCTTACAAGAATATAAAAATATTATTTATACTAATAAAAATATTTGAAGTACCAAAAAATAACCTTTTGCAGGATAAGGAAATTGTAAATCGGGTTTATGAAGAGTATCCATAAGAATATTGGCATCATGAACAGATCCTTCCCATCCACACAATGCAAAAGCAAAACACATATTAAAGTCACAGACATCCATCACATCAGTACCTGTATGTCATTTCCTAAGAAAAACATAATAGTTTCAACTATTAATGGTTTTTCCTAAGAAGCATACAATCCTATCATCGATCACATGGATATTTTTTTGGGACAAGTGTATATCCAATCAAGAGCCATATCAGTAGTGGAGGTATTCATGAAGTAAGAAATTGTTTTCCTATTTTATTTATTGGCAAGGATTCTAACAGTCTTAAAGTGTAAACGTAATCCTTTTACCAAGGATGGGATTTCATCCAACATTTTCAAATATTTGTCATAACTAATGATGTCTTCTAGGAGTCATTGTTGACTTGGACCAGACTCATCGAGTATACGATCAAGAGATCGTTGAAGTTTCTAGATTGCCCCGATTTTCTCTCCTTTCCCTAAAACCTTTCTCTTTTCGGAACAACTTGGTGTTGGGTTGGGTTGTAGTTCATTTCCAACATCAAAACTAAATGCATCTCCTTCATCCTCAGAACTTGGTGTTGGGTTGGGTTGCACTTCATTTCTCACGACCATCTTCAAAATGAGATTTTGATCTTTCACATGGTAATTGATCTTCATATGGTTTATAAAGGGAGAATCCTGTAGCTATGGCACCCTTGAAACACTTATCAAGAAAGTCAATAAACTTAGATCCTCCATCTTTCCATTTCAAAATATCCGGATCCTCCTGAAAAATAAATAAACATTCAAAACAGATATCATAGAAAATTTCATGAAATTAATTAAATACTAGTATAGTATACATTGACACAACCATATCTTACTCTTTTCAGTCCATTAATCATCGTCAGCCATGATAGTTTTCTTTTCATGATCCCATCCTACTCCAGTTTGCTTATCCACTAACTTCACAAATGACGAAAACTCTCTTTTCAATGTATCCCAACTATTTTTTAGTTGAGTGTGATCAAAAGCATATCTAGTTTTCTTTTGAAACTTTTCAGTAATATTCTTCCATCCTTCTTTACTGAAGTGGGTAGTTGGCCTATTACCCGCTCTTATTTCTTCAATGCAAATTTTCAGCAAATTTTCTGTTTTATTGTCATCCCCCCATTTTGCAACAACTTTTCCATCCTTCTCTAAAATTTTCACATCTTTTTTAGATGAAATTCTAGTCATCAAAAACAGTATTAATATTTATCACTAACACAATACAAATTTGAAACTAACCTATTAATATTTATCACTCAGATCAAAGCTTATGTGTGTGTAGATGTCATTATTTAATCTTCGTGGTTGATATAAAATAATATAACTCTATAGAAGTAACAACAAAACATGCTCTAAATAAGAATTATGTGCTTGATAAAACAAAACAAATTCAACCATGTGTGGGGAATGACTATACTTAAAATGGGCCAATGTTATAACCTATTAATCAAAATACAATACCACAATAAGACACAACTAAACTGATGAGAGCGTAATTGTAATTAGCAATTTCATAGTACATATACATCTAATGTGTCAATTAGGTGTTTCTATTGTAAAAAAGTTGATGTTCTGGAATGATTAATCCAATTGTTTAAGTTGAGGCTTCGAAAAACCATGATGAATGGGTTCAAACTTCAAATTAATGTCAAACCCAAAAAATGACAGAGAATTTATATAAACTTCAAATTAATGTCAAACCTAAGAAATGATAGACAATTTATATAAACTTCAAATTAATGTCAAACCCAAGAAATGGTCATGTAAATTAGGTACATTTGAAAGTAAAACTGACATTTTATTCTAGAACTCATTTTGTGCAAAGAAGAAGAAGACAACCCTGCTCAGGCCGCCATTGAACCAGAGGGGAAGAAAAATCAATGTTCACGATTCTGAACAAAATGAAGTTAAACCTTCGAAGGATATTTTTAGAATTTTCAGAAGATTTTAAGGGTAACTTTGTAACTTTGCTATGGATGCAACTTTCGTATTTTTCATTTTCATTTTCTCAATCATCTATCACACAATAATATTTTTAAAGCTACTTGAATCAGCTTCAAATTTTTAGTAAAAAAAAAATCATTTTTTTAACATAGTCATTTTTAAAAAATCTAAAACAAACACTCTAAAATGATTAGAAATGATTTTTTAACTAAAAAAATAGATTTAAAAAAAAAGTTGTAACAAACGCAGCCGAAATCATATAAATGATTAATGTGTTTGGTGGCAAATAAAAGGATTAGTATATGTTCGGATAATTTCATTTTCAAACCGATAGTTGCTAACATATGTATGGAGTCTTTTTTTAATCTAACGTCTTATGAGGTCATGTTTAATAAAAATATTGTATTAATTGTAACAAAAAATTAAATTGAGTAAAATTTAATAATGAAAGTTTATTAATAAGAAAAAGATAACATTTTTATATTATAAATGTATAATTATTTTAACATAGAAAAAAATACAAATATTGATTCCTTTTCTTCTCATTTGTCTTTTTACTATATGCTTTATCGAATTTAAACTCTAATTCACTTTTATTTAAGGAAGGTCTTCCGAAGTTTTTTCACCTTAGTAAATTTACTTAGGTTTTTTTGTTCTACTTGGTAAATTTATCTTTTTACTCTATGTCCTATTGGATTCAAACCCTAATCCACTTCTTTTTCATCGAGACCAAAGTCTCACATGTTACAACCAAATTTCTAATATTAGTTATTTCGAACTTAAGCATTTTATTGCTCTCCACCATAAATTCATTATAGTCTGTAAGGCCTGAGTTATGCTTTTAAATCTTATCATTTTCTTCAATTAATGTAGCACTTAATTTAAATAAATGTTTGTAAGATAGCTTTGTTATCTCATCATCATCTTTCTCGTGAGATATTTTCATGAAGACTTCGTCTTCTTCATCGGAAGAAGATTTTTCGAAGGTTCTTCCTGAGTTTGACTCTTCTTTGTTTTTGGAGGTTTTGTTTTCTCTTCTTATCTCGAAGATCTACTAGATGAGGCTTATTCTTCTTCATATTATCTCATAGATTAAGTTCTTTCATTTGATGTTGAATCCATCGAAGATCGTTCAACCACATAGACATTTCTTTCGGAGGAAACCACGAGAGATGTTTGGTAGGAGTTTGATTAAGTTGCTAAGGATTTTTTTATGTTTCGAGCATATGCCTTCATCTTTAAGTAATTGAACTAATTTGTTCAACCTTTCTACAATTCCTTTTATTGGAACAAGTTTGGTTCTACATCTACAATCCTTAAGTTTTTATGATAGTAAAGTATAAAGAACAATTTAGTACGTACTCTAATAGTTTCATTAAGTGTGCAAAATGTTAAAGATAAGGAAAGTAGATTCTAGACTATGGACAAAGAAGTTATGGGATCTGAATAAAGTAGATTTTGGACTCTAGACGAAGCAAATTATGGTCTCTAGTTACGCAGACAATGGACTCTAGACAAGCAAACTCTAGACTCTAGACAAAGCAAACTCTAGACTCTAGACAAAGCAAACTCTAGACTCAAGATAAAAAGACTCAATAATCTAGACATCAAGAAATTCTTATACAATGTTAAAATATGAATAAGTGTTTAATTGATAGTAAAACATTTGGATAACCAAGTCAATGCTTCTAGAAGAAACAATCCAGATTTACTCTAATAACCCAAGCCCCATTTTCACTAGACTAAGAAGTCCAACATTCGAGGCTTTAAACTCTGATCAAGCTTTAAAATCATCTATAATACGAAGCCAATGATTGAGAGATAATGTTGACATAATATTCTTGAAAATCGTACATTCAAGCGGAAAATCAAATGTTTCCTTAAATGGACAAATGTGTTGAAATTATTAAGGAATGTACTACCAACGGATCTCCATGATTCACAGCTCAACCTCATACCACTATTACAACTGTAAAATTGAAGAAGTTTCCAATTCTATCCTCCAATGGTACTATTTATCATCTGTTTAGAAGAGGATAAGGAATTGTGAGGATATAAGTGAATAATAAGAATAACAACGACGTGAGTAAAAAGAGAACAGCAAACGAGATAAACAACAATTACAACACTCACTCCACTTAGAGCTTTTACTTGTATATTTTCTTAAGTGTATACTCTAAAATTTATTATCTGTACTGCTTGTTTAGAAGCATTCTTGTAAACACACATTCTTTGTATTTTAATTTTGGTTAAATTCCTTGAGAGACTAAGTTTAGTTTGTAGTCTCAAGAAGTTGTTGAGAATTGGTCTTTGAGTTTTCCTTGAGGGACTAAGTTTAGTTTTTATCCTTGAGAAGTCATTGACAGTTGGTCTTTGACTTAGTAACCTGATTGATTAGTAGGTTAAGTCCTCATGAGAAGGCGAAATCACTCTGACGTTATATATATATATATATATATATATATATATATATATATATATATATATATATATATATATATATATATATATATATATATATATATATATATATATATATATATATATATATATATATATATATATATATATATATATATATATATATATATATTCATTTATGAAATTTCATTCAATATAATTATTATTATATATGTTCGTTTATGGAATTTCACTTAATAAAATATTTTATTAAACACGACCACATACATTAGAATGACAAAAAAAAGATTACATACATACGTTGGCAATGGTTGATTTGAAAATGAAATTAGCCAAACATATATGACTCTTTTTAATTGCCGCCAAACACACTAATAATTTATTTGATAAAGTAATAGAAAAAAACTATAAAAGACCCTTCTCTCATTCATATTTTCATTCACATTCAATTCACCATTTTCTCTTTTACCATTTATGCAATTATAGTGTGTGAAACCCTAATTCGATAATCTATAGTATCAAAACCCACAAATAATTCTCCCTCCGCCGCATCAACCATCTTCAGACCCTGAACCTTAGTTGAAATCAGCAATGATGCAGGCTAATTCATGGTTCAGGTTCACTGAAACGATTGTCAGTTGTCTTGGCGGTGACATATTTTTTGTGGATTATGCAAAAATAATGGTGGATGGGGAGGGAACAAAAGGCCTATAAGAAAATTCTAAGCTTTCCCAGCTTCAACCAATTCCCCCCAGGAAGATCATCTAGGACTTCCCACTTGCTGATGAAGTTGATGCTGATCACAATGACGGATGGTGGGACGGTCGCATCTCCGGATCATTGGGGGACGATATACGAGTTGTGAATTTCAAAGGCTCATGGGAACAACTAGTGTACTTCCAAGAAGAACTGAGGCGGCACCATAAGTGGGTCGATGGAAGTTAGATCCCACCATTTCCTCAACAGGTGTGTTTTATTTTCATTTTTTTTCAGATCGATTCAAAGGTTTCATTGTTATTGCATGTTTTATGATGTTAACTGTATATTGTGAGTGATGATAATATTGTTTTTTAATTATTAATATTACAGGATTATGATAGTGAAATAAAAGAATTGGAGCGGTTAACGGCTGCTGAAACTGTGAGTGGAAACAAAGGTGATTTCCAGTTTAAACCAGGGACATTGGTTGAGGGTACATCAGGGCTGGATTGATCATAAATGGGTAGTGGCTTCTAAGGTATGATTGCAATGTTTGCATAGCAGTATATTGTCAAAAATAATTTGTTGCCTAGTGAGGATTGACATAAATACTCTTGTCATGGAATCGTGTTAAATTGCATCCATGTTTTTAAAATGATTGTTTTTTAAGAAAATAATTTACACATAGTGACACGTTTATATGATTATTGATTGAAATTGAAGTCAGTGATTATTTGCTTGTTTGGTCACTTGCTTTTATGATTTAGATTTCAAAAATATGGCTTACCATTGATTTTATTATGATCTGCATTTTTTATTGTTGGCTTTAAATTGTTCTTTTCTTAAGAGATTCTCTTCAGAGAAAGGTGTTGTAGGTTGAAATATGTGTATTTGTTATTTGCATAGATTCCTTTGACACGTTAACGAACAATGTTTTAAATTGTGATTTGGTTTGCAATTTGTAGCTAGAATAAAAAATAATTACAAGATCTTGGCGGGCACCTTTTCATCATGCAATACTATATTTTGATTTGTGGCCACCTTTTCAGCATGCAATACTATATTTTGATTTGATAGTCCTAACCTCAAGATTTTTGTTTTAATATTTTCAGCGTTGAAGTTTTGAATGTTGGAGAAAATTAGTTTAATATTAGACTCAGTTCTTGTTAGCCAAACCTTTGAATTTGTAGTTCTAAACTACTACTTTTCATTAGAGTTGATGAAATAAACAATATAGTTCGAGGAGCCTTTAACCTCAAACAATTTCCCTGGTTTAAACTTGAAATCACCCTTGTCTCCACTCACAATTTCAGGAGCCTTTAACCTTACTGTTTCTTTTATTTCACTATCATATAATCTAAACAAGAAAAAACATCGGCGGGATCCAACTTCCATTGACCCACTTATTGTGTCGCCTGAGTTTTTCTTCTGAGTACACTAGCTGCTCTGACCAGTCTTTGAAAAACACGGCTCACTTACCCTCTACTATATATCTGGAGATGCAACCCCCACCATCCTTCGTTGTGATAAGCCTCAACTTCATCACCATGTTGGAAGTCCTGGATGATCTCCTTGGGGGGAATTGGTCGGAGCTGGAAAAGGTTAGCAGTTTCTTGGAGGCCCTTTGTTCCCTCATCATCCTCTATTATTTTCTCATACTCCACAACAAACTTGTCACCTACGAGACAACCGACAATCTTTCCAATGAACCATGAACCATAGTATCTGTCAACATCGTTGTTGATCGCAACTAATGTTCTTGGTATGAAGATGGTTGATGGGGCAGAAGAAGAACATGTTGTAGGTTTAGAAGTCATAGATTATTGGGTTAGGGTTTCAAGCGCTTTGAATAGTAAGGGTAAAAGAGATAATGGTGAAGTGAATATGAATGAGAATGAGAAGGGTGTTTTTATAGTTGTTTTCTATTACTTTGGGCCAACTTGTTTTAAATTTAAAAAAATAGATTTTATTTTTAAAAAATCTAGAGATTTTTTTTAGAGATTTAAAAATAAAGTTGAAACTAATTTGCGTTTGTTTTCTGTAATAATGTTTTTTTTCTAAATGGTTTTTTTTGTTTGGTAACTTAAACATAAAAAGTAATTTTATAAATATAGATTACTAAAAAGAAATTACAAATTAGTATTCATAGTTATGAATAGATAATTATAAAAGATAATGAATTAATATTTATTACATAATTTTAAAAATATTTATGTTACTTTATAATTAAAAAACAATAACTCCTTCGTGCAAATCTTCCTCATTGTCTTGTAAACCATTGATGTTCTCTAAAATTTCAAGAATATCCAAGTCACTTGAGTTCGTTCTTCTTAAAAAGTTATGAAGTGAAAAACAAACTCAAATAATAGCCATTTGAGTTTAAAGCTTGAAATTAGACATTTCTTGTAATACTTCTCATCTTGCTTTTACCACACCAAAAGTTCTTTCAATCACACTTCTCAAACTAGAATGATAATAATTAAAAAAATTATTTCTTGATATGAATCCTTAAGTAAGTCTAAAATGTGCAAGATGATACCTTGTATTATTGTATGGTGATAAGAAACCTTTAAGTGACGGATATCCCAAATCTACAAGATAGTATTTTCCTGTGTTTATAAACAAAATATATCCTACAAGAATATAAAAATATTAATTATACTAATAAAAATATTTGAAGTACCAAAAACTAACCTTTTGCAGGATAAGGAAATTGTAAATCGGGTTTATGAAGAGTATCCATAAGAATATTGGCATCATGAACAGATCCTTCCCATCCACACAATGCAAAAGCAAAACACATATTAAAGTCACAAACATCCATCACATCAGTACCTGTATGTCATTTCCTAAGAAAAACATAATAGTTTCAACTATTATTGGTTTTTCCTAAGAAGCATACAATCCTATCATCGATCACATGGATATATTTTTGGGACAAGTGTATATCCAATCAAGAGCCATATCAGTAGTGGAGGTATTCATGAAGTAAGAAATTGTTTTCCTATTTTATTTATTGGCAAGGATTCTAACAGTCTTAAAGTGTAAACGTAATCCTTTTACCAAGGATGGGATTTCATCCAACATTTTCAAATATTTGTCATAACTAATGATGTCTTCTAGGAGTCATTGTTGACTTGGACCAAACTCATCGAGTATACGATCAAGAGATCGTTGAAGTTTCTAGATTGCCCCGATTTTCTCTCCTTTCCCTAAAACCTTTCTCTTTTCGGAACAACTTGGTGTTGGGTTGGGTTGTAGTTCATTTCCAACATCAAAACTAAATGCATCTCCTTCATCCTCAGAACTTGGTGTTGGGTTGGGTTGCACTTCATTTCTCACGACCATCTTCAAAATGAGATTTTGATCTTTCACATGGTAATTGATCTTCATATGGTTTATAAAGGGAGAATCCTGTAGCTATGGCACCCTTGAAACACTTATCAAGAAAGTCAATAAACTTAGATCCTCCATCTTTCCATTTCAAAATATCCGGATCCTCCTGAAAAATAAATAAACATTCAAAACAGATATCATAGAAAATTTCATGAAATTAATTAAATACTAGTATAGTATACATTGACACAACCATATCTTACTCTTTTCAGTCCATTAATCATCGTCAGCCATGATAGTTTTCTTTTCATGATCCCATCCTACTCCAGTTTGCTTATCCACTAACTTCACAAATGACGAAAACTCTCTTTTCAATGTATCCCATCTATTTTTTAGTTGAGTGTGATCAAAAGCATATCTAGTTTTCTTTTGAAACTTTTCAGTAATATTCTTCCATCCTTCTTTACTGAAGTGGGTAGTTGGCCTATTACCCGCTCTTATTTCTTCAATGCAAATTTTCAGCAAATTTTCTGTTTTATTGTCATCCCCCCATTTTGCAACAACTTTTCCATCCTTCTCTAAAATTTTCACATCTTTTTTAGATGAAATTCTAGTCATCAAAAACAGTATTAATATTTATCACTAACACAATACAAATTTGAAACTAACCTATTAATATTTATCACTCAGATCAAAGCTTATGTGTGTGTAGATGTCATTATTTAATCTTCGTGGTTGATATAAAATAATATAACTCTATAGAAGTAACAACAAAACATGCTCTAAATAAGAATTATGTGCTTTATAAAACAAAACAAATTCAACCATGTGTGGGGAATGACTATACTTAAAATGGGCCAATGTTATAACCTATTAATCAAAATACAAAACCACAATAAGACACAACTAAACTGATGAGAGCGTAATTGTAATTAGCAATTTCATAGTACATATACATCTGATGTGTCAATTAAGTGTTTCTATTGTAAAAAATTTGATGTCCTGGAATGATTAATCCAATTGTTTAAGTTGAGGCTTCGAAAAACCATGATGAAGGGGTTCAAACTTCAAATTAATGTCAAACCCAAAAAATGACAGAGAATTTATATAAACTTCAAATTAATGTCAAACCTAAGAAATGATAGACAATTTATATAAACTTCAAATTAATGTCAAACCCAAGAAATGGTCATGTAAATTAGGTACATTTGAAAGTAAAACTGACATTTTATTCTAGAACTCATTTTGTGCAAAGAAGAAGAAGACAACCCTGCTCAGGCCGCCATTGAACCAGAGGGGAAGAAAAATCAATGTTCACGATTCTGAACAAAATGAAGTTAAACCTTCGAAGGATATTTTTGGAATTTTCAGAAGATTTTAAGGGTAACTTTGTAACTTTGCTATGAATGCAACTTTCGATTTTTCATTTTCATTTTCTCAATCATCTATCACACAATAATATTTTTAAAGCTACTTGAATCAGCTTCTCATTTTTAGTAAAAAAAAATCATTTTTTTAACATAGTCATTTTTAAAAAATCTAAAACAAACACTCTAAAATGATTAGAAATGATTTTTTAACTAAAAAAATAGATTTAAAAAAAAAGTTGTAACAAACGCAGCCGAAATCATATAAATGATTAATGTGTTTGGTGGCAAATAAAAGGATTAGTATATGTTCGGATAATTTCATTTTCAAACCGATAGTTGCTAACATATGTATGGAGTCTTTTTTTAATCTAACGTCTTATGAGGTCATGTTTAATAAAAATATTGTATTAATTGTAACAAAAAATTAAATTGAGTAAAATTTAATAATGAAAGTTTATTAATAAGAAAAATATAACATTTTTATATTATAAATGTATAATTATTTTAACATAGAAAAAAATACAAATATTGATTCCTTTTCTTCTCATTTATCTTTTTACTATATGCCTTATCGAATTTAAACTCTAATTCACTTTTATTAAAGGAAGGTCTTCCAAAGTTTTTTCTCCTTAGTAAATTTACTTAGGTTTTTTTGTTCTACTTGGTAAATTTATCTTTTTACTCTATGTCCTATTGGATTTAAACCCTAATCCACTTCTTTTTCATGGAGACCAAAGTCTCACATGTTACAACCAAATTTCTAATATTAGTTATTTCGAACTTAAGCATTTTATTGCTCTCCACCATAAATTCATTATAGTCTGTAAGGCCTGAGTTATGCTTTTAAATCTTATCATTTTCTTCAATTAATGTAGCACTTAATTTAAATAAATGTTTGTAAGATAGCTTTGTTATCTCATCATTATTTTTTTCGTGAGATATTTTCAAGAAGACTTCGTCTTCTTCATCAGAAGAAGATTTTTCGAAGGTTCTTCCTGAGGTTGACTCTTCTTTGTTTTTGGAGGTTTTGTTTTCTCTTCTTATCTCGAAGATCTACTAGATGAGGCTTATTCTTCTTCATATTATCTCATAGATTAAGTTCTTTCATTTGATGTTGAATCCATCGAAGATCGTTCAACTACATAGATATTTCTTTCGGAGGAAACCACGAGAGTTGTTTGGTAGGAGTTTGATTAAGTTGCTAAGGATTTTTTATGTTTCGAGCATATGCCTTCATCTTTAAGTAATTGAACTAATTTGTTCAACCTTTCTACAATTCCTTTTATTGGAACAAGTTTGGTTCTACATCTACAATCCTTAAGTTTTTATGATAGTAAAGTATAAAGAACAATTTAGTACGTACTCTAATAGTTTCATTAAGTGTGCAAAATGTTAAAGATAAGGAAAGTAGATTCTAGACTATGGACAAAGAAGTTATGGGATCTGAATAAAGTAGATTTTGGACTCTAGACGAAGCAAATTATGGTCTCTAGATACGCAGACAATGGACTCTAGACAAGCAAACTCTAGACTCTAGACAAAGCAAACTCTAGACTCTAGATAAAGAGACTCAATAATCTAGACATCAAGAAATTCTTATACAATGTTAAAATATGAATAAGTGTTTAATTGATAGTAAAACATGTGGATAACCAAGTCAATGCTTCTAGAAGAAACAATCCAGATTTACTCTGATAACCCAAGCCCCATTTTCACTAGACTAAGAAGTCCAACATTCAAGGCTTTAAACTCTGATCAAGCTTTAAAATCATCTATAATACGAAGCCAATGATTGAGAGATAATGTTGACATAATATTCTTGAAAATCGTACATTCAAGCGGAAAATCAAATGTTTCCTTAAAAGGACAAATGTGTTGAAATTATTAAGGAATGTACTACCAACGGATCTCCATGATTCACAACTCAACCTCATACCACTATTACAACTGTAAAATTGAAGAAGTTTCCAATTCTATCCTCCAATGGTACTATTTATCATCTGTTTAGAAGAGGACAAGGAATTGTGAGGATATAAGTGAATAATAAGAATAACAACAACGTGAGTAAAAAGAGAACAGCAAACGAGATAAACAACAATTACAACACTCACTACACTTAGAGCTTTTACTTGTATATTTTCTTAATTGTATACTCTAAAATTTATTTTCTGTACTGCTTGTTTAGAAGCATTCTTGTAAACACACATTCTTTGTATTTTAGTTTTGGTTAAATTCCTTGAGAGACTAAGTTTAGTTTGTAGTCTCAAGAAGTTGTTGACAATTGGTCTTTGAGTTTTCCTTGAGGGACTAAGTTTAGTTTGTATCCTTGAGAAGTCATTGACAGTTGGTCTTTGACTTAGTAACCTGTTTGATTAGTAGGTTAAGTCCTCATGAGAAGGCGAAATCACTCTGACGTATATATATATATATATATATATATATATATATATATATATATATATATATATATATATATATATATATATATATATATATATATATATATATATATATATATATATATATATATATATATATATATATTATATATATATATATTCATTTATGAAATTTCATTCAATATAATTATTATTATATATATTCGTTTATGGAATTTCACTCAATAAAATATTTTATTAAACACGACCACATACATTAGAATGACAAAAAAAAGATTACATACATACGTTGGCAATGGCTGATTTGAAAATGAAATTAGCCAAACATATATGACTCTTTTTAATTGCCGCCAAACACACTAATAATTTATTTGATAAAGTAATAGAAAAAAACTATAAAAGACCCTTCTCTCATTCTCATTTTCATTCACATTCAATTCACCATTTTCTCTTTTACCATTTATGCAATTATAGTGTGTGAAACCCTAATCCGATAATCTATAGTATCAAAACCCACAAATAATTCTCCCTCCGCCGCATCAACCATCTTCAGACCCTGAACCTTAGTTGAAATCAGCAATGATGCAGGCTAATTCAGTGGTTCAGGTTCACTGAAACGATTGTCAGTTGTCTTGGCGGTGACATATTTTTTGTGGATTATGCAAAAATAATGGTGGATGGGGAGGGAACAAAAGGCCTACAAGAAAATTCTAAGCTTTCCCAGCTTCAGCCAATTCCCCCTAGGAAGATCATCTAGGACTTCCCACTTGCTGATGAAGTTGATGCTGATCACAATGACGGATGGTGGGACGGTCGCATCTCCGGATCATTGAGGGACGATATACGGGTTGTGAATTTCAAAGGCTCATGGGAACAACTAGTGTACTCCCAAGAAGAACTGAGGCGGCACCATAAGTGGGTAGATGGAAGTTAGATCCCACCATTTCCTCAACAGGTGTGTTTTATTTTCATTTTTTTTCAGATCGATTCAAAGGTTTCATTGTTATTGCATGTTTTATGATGTTAACTGTATATTGTGAGTGATGATAATATTGTTTTTTAATTATTAATATTACAGGATTATGATAGTGAAATAAAAGAATTGGAGCGGGTAACGGCGGCTGAAACTGTGAGTGGAAAGAAAGGTGATTTCCAGTTTAAACCAGGGACATTGGTTGAGGGAACATCAGGGCTGGATTGATCATAAATGGGTAGTGGCTTCTAAGGTATGATTGCAATGTTTGCATAGCAGTATATTGTCAAAAATAATTTGTTGCCTAGTGAGGATTGACATAAATACTCTTGTCATGGAATCGTGTTAAATTGCATCCATGTTTTTAAAATGATTGTTTTTTAAGAAAATAATTTACACATAGTGACACGTTTATATGATTATTGATTGAAATTGAAGTCAGTGATTATTTGCTTGTTTGGTCACTTGCTTTTATGATTTAGATTTCTAAAATATGGTTTACCATTGATTTTATTATGATCTGCATTTTTATTGTTGGCTTTAAATTGTTCTTTTCTTAAGAGATTCTCTTCAGAGAAAGGTGTTGTAGGTTGAAATATGTGTATTTGTTATTTGCATAGATTCCTTTGACACGTTAACGAACAATGTTTTAAATTGTGATTTGGTTTGCAACTTGTAGCTAGAATAAAAAATAATTACAAGATCTTGGCGGGCACCTTTTCATCATGCAATACTATATTTTGATTTGTGGCCACCTTTTCAGCATGCAATACTATATTTTGATTTGATAGTCCTAACCTCAAGCTTTTTGTTTTAATATTTTCAGCGTTGAAGTTTTGAATGTTGGAGAAAATCAGTTTAATATTAGACTCAGTTCTTGTTAGCCAAACCTTTGAATTTGTAGTTCTAAACTACTACTCTTCATTAGAGTTGATGAAATAAACAATATAGTTCGAGGAGCCTTTAACCTCAAACAATCTCCCTGGTTTAAACTTGAAATCACCCTTGTCTCCACTCACAATTTCAGGAGCCTTTAACCTTACTGTTTCTTTTATTTCACTATCATATAATCTAAACAAGAAAAAACAATGGCGGGATCCAACTTCCATTGACCCACTTATTGTGTCGCCTGAGTTTTTCTTCTGAGTACACTAGCTGCTCTGACCAGTCTTTGAAAAACACGGCTCACTTACCCTCTACTATATATCTGGAGATGCAACCCCCCACCATCCTTCGTTGTGATAAGCCTCAACTTCATCACCATGTTGGAAGTCCTGGATGATCTACTTGGGGGGAATTGGACGGAGCTGGAAAAGCTTAGCAGTTTCTTGGAGGCCCTTTGTTCCCTCATCATCCTCTATTATTTTCTCATACTCCACAACAATATTGTCACCTACGAGACAACCGACAATCTTTCCAATGAACCATGAACCATAGTATCTGTCAACATCGTTGTTGATTTCAACTAATGGTCTTGGTATGAAGATGGTTGATGGGGCAGAAGAAGAACAGGTTGTAGGTTTAGAAGTCATAGATTATTGTGTTAGGGTTTCAAGCGCTTTGAATAGTAAGGGTAAAGGAGATAATGGTGAAGTGAATATGAATGAGAATGAAAAGGGTGTTTTTATAGTTGTTTTCTATTACTTTGGGCCAACTTGTTTTAAATTTAAAAAAATAGATTTTATTTTTAAAAAATCTAGAGATTTTTTTTAGAGATTTAAAAATAAAGTTGAAACTAATTTGCGTTTGTTTTCTGTAATAATGTTTTTTTTCTAAATGGTTTTTTTTGTTTGGTAACTTAAACATAAAAAGTAATTTTATAAATATAGATTACTAAAAAGAAATTACAAATTAGTATTCATAGTTATGAATAGATAATTATAAAAGATAATGAATTAATATTTATTACATAATTTTTAAAAATATTTATGTTACTTTATAATTAAAAAACAATAACTCCTTCGTGCAAATCTTCCTCATTGTCTTGTAAACCATTGATGTTCTCTAAAATTTCAAGAATATCCAAGTCACTTGAGTTCGTTCTTCTTAAAAAGTTATGAAGTGAAAAACAAACTCAAATAATAGCCATTTGAGTTTAAAGCTTGAAATTAGACATTTCTTGTAATACTTCTCATCTTGCTTTTACCACACCAAAAGTTCTTTCAATCACACTTCTCAAACTAGAATGATAATAATTAAAAAAATTATTTCTTGATATGAATCCTGAAGTAAGTCTAAAATGTGCAAGATGATACCTTGTATTATTGTATGGTGATAAGAAACCTTTAAGTGACGGATATCCCAAATCTACAAGATAGTATTTTCCTGTGTTTATAAACAAAATATATCTTACAAGAATATAAAAATATTAATTATACTAATAAAAATATTTGAAGTACCAAAAACTAACCTTTTGCAGGATAAGGAAATTGTAAATCAGGTTTATGAAGAGTATCCATAAGAATATTGGCATCATGAACAGATCCTTCCCATCCACACAATGCAAAAGCAAAACACATATTAAAGTCACAGACATCCATCACATCAGTACCTGTATGTCATTTCCTAAGAAAAACATAATAGTTTCAACTATTAATGGTTTTTCCTAAGAAGCATACAATCCTATCATCGATCACATGGATATATTTTTGGGACAAGTGTATATCCAATCAAGAGCCATATCAGTAGCGGAGGTATTCATGAAGTAAGAAATTGTTTTCCTATTTTATTTATTGGCAAGGATTCTAACAGTCTTAAAGTATAAACGTAATCCTTTTACCAAGGATGGGATTTCATCCAACATTTTCAAATATTTGTCATAACTAATGATGTCTTCTAGGAGTCATTGTTGACTTGGACCAAACTCATCGAGTATACGATCAAGAGATCGTTGAAGTTTCTAGATTGCCCCGAACCATCTTCAAAATGAGATTTTGATCTTTCACATGGTAATTGATCTTCATATGGTTTATAAAGGGAGAATCTTGTAGCTATGGCACCCTTGAAACACTTATCAAGAAAGTCAATAAACTTAGATCCTCCATGTTTCCATTTCAAAATATTCGGATCCTCCTGAAAAATAAATAAACATTCAAAACAGATATCATAGAAAATTTCATGAAATTAATTAAATACTAGTATAGTATACATTGACACAACCATACCTTACTCTTTTCAGTCCATTAATCATCGTCAGCCATGATAGTTTTCTTTTCATGATCCCATCCTACTCCAGTTTGCTTATCCACTAACTTCACAAATGACGAAAACTCTCTTTTCAATGTATCCCATCTATTTTTTAGTTGAGTGTGATCAAAAGCATATCTAGTTTTCTTTTGAAACTTTTCAGTAATATTCTTCCATCCTTCTTTACTGAAGTGGGTAGTTGGCCTATTACCCGCTCTTATTTCTTCAATGCAAATTTTCAGCAAATTTTCTGTTTTATTGTCATCCCCCCATTTTGCAACAACTTTTCCATCCTTCTCTAAAATTTTCACATCTTTTTTAGATGAAATTCTAGTCATCAAATACAGTATTAATATTTATCACTAACACAATACAAATTTGAAACTAACCTATTAATATTTATCACTCAGATCAAAGCTTATGTGTGTGTAGATGTCATTATTTAATCCTCGTGGTTGATATAAAATAATATAACTCTATAGAAGTAACAACAAAACATGCTCTAAATAAGAATTATGTGCTTGATAAAACAAAACAAATTCAACCATGTGTGGGGAATGACTATACTTAAAATGGGCCAATGTTATAACCTATTAATCAAAATACAATACCACAATAAGACACAACTAAACTGATGAGAGCGTAATTGTAATTAGCAATTTCATAGTACATATACATCTAATGTGTCAATTAAGTCTTTCTATTGTAAAAAAGTTGATGTCCTGGAATGATTAATCCAATTGTTTAAGTTGAGGCTTCGAAAAACCATGATGAAGGGGTTCAAACTTCAAATTAATGTCAAACCCAAAAAATGACAGAGAATTTATATAAACTTCAAATTAATGTCAAACCTAAGAAATGATAGAAAATTTATATAAACTTCAAATTAATGTCAAACCCAAGAATTGGTCATGTAAATTAGGTACATTTGAAAGTAAAACTGACATTTTATTCTAGAACTCATTTTGTGCAAAGAAGAAGAAGACAACCCTTCTCAGGCCGCCATTGAACCAGAGGGGAGGAAAAATCAATGTTCACGATTCTGAACAAAATGAAGTTAAACCTTCGAAGGATATTTTTGGAATTTTCAGAAGATTTTAAGGGTAACTTTGTAACTTTGCTATGGATGCAACTTTCGTATTTTTCATTTTCATTTTCTCAATCATCTATCACACAATAATATTTTTAAAGCTACTTGAATCAGCTTCTCATTTTTAGTAAAAAAAAATCATTTTTTTAACATAGTCATTTTTAAAAAATCTAAATCAAACACTCTAAAATGATTAGAAATGATTTTTTAACTAAAAAAATAGATTTAAAAAAAAAGTTGTAACAAACGCAGCCGAAATCATATAAATGATTAATGTGTTTGGTGGCAAATAAAAGGATTAGTATATGTTCGGATAATTTCATTTTCAAACCGATAGTTGCTAACATATGTATGGAGTCTTTTTTTAATCTAACGTCTTATGAGGTCATGTTTAATAAAAATATTGTATTAATTGTAACAAAAAATTAAATTGAGTAAAATTTAATAATGAAAGTTTATTAATAAGAAAAATATAACATTTTTATATTATAAATGTATAATTATTTTAACATAGAAAAAAATACAAATATTGATTCCTTTTCTTCTCATTTATCTTTTTACTATATGCTCTATCGAATTTAAACTCTAATTCACTTTTATTTAAGGAAGGTCTTCCAAAGTTTTTTCTCCTTAGTAAATTTACTTAGGTTTTTTTGTTCTACTTGGTAAATTTATCTTTTTACTCTATGTCCTATTGGATTTAAACCCTAATCCACTTCTTTTTCATGGAGACCAAAGTCTCACATGTTACAACCAAATTTCTAATATTAGTTATTTCGAACTTAAGCATTTTATTGCTCTCCACCATAAATTCATTATAGTCTGTAAGGCCTGAGTTATGCTTTTAAATCTTATCATTTTCTTCAATTAATGTAGCACTTAATTTAAATAAATGTTTGTAAGATAGCTTTGTTATCTCATCATCATCTTTCTCGTGAGATATTTTCAAGAAGACTTCGTCTTCTTCATCAGAAGAAGATATTTCGAAGGTTCTTCCTGAGGTTGACTCTTCTTTGTTTTTGGAGGTTTTGTTTTCTCTTCTTATCTCGAAGATCTACTAGATTAGGCTTATTCTTCTTCATATTATCTCATAGAGGTTCTTTCATTTGATGTTGAATCCATCGAAGATCGTTCAACTACATAGATATTTCTTTCGGAGGAAACCACGAGAGTTGTTTGGTAGGAGTTTGATTAAGTTGCTAAGGATTTTTTATGTTTCGAGCATATGCCTTCATCTTTAAGTAATTGAACTAATTTGTTCAACCTTTCTACAATTCCTTTTATTGGAACAAGTTTGGTTCTACATCTACAATCCTTAAGTTTTTATGATAGTAAAGTATAAAGAACAATTTAGTACGTACTCTAATAGTTTCATTAAGTGTGCAAAATGTTAAAGATAAGGAAAGTAGATTCTAGACTATGGACAAAGAAGTTATGGGATCTGAATAAAGTAGATTTTGGACTCTAGACGAAGCAAATTATGGTCTCTAGATACGCAGACAATGGACTCTAGACAAGCAAACTCTAGACTCTAGACAAAGCAAACTCTAGACTCTAGATAAAGAGACTCAATAATCTAGACATCAAGAAATTCTTATACAATGTTAAAATATGAATAAGTGTTTAATTGATAGTAAAACATTTGGATAACCAAGTCAATGCTTCTAGAAGAAACAATCCATATTTACTCTGATAACCCAAGCCCCACTTTCACTAGACTAAGAAGTCCAACATTCAAGGCTTTAAACTCTGATCAAGCTTTAAAATCATCTATAATACGAAGCCAATGATTGAGAGATAATGTTGACATAATATTCTTGAAAATCGTACGTTCAAGCGGAAAATCAAATGTTTCCTTAAAAGGACAAATGTGTTGAAATTATTAAGGAATGTACTACCAACGGATCTCCATGATTCACAGCTCAACCTCATACCACTATTACAACTGTAAAATTGAAGAAGTTTCCAATTCTATCCTCCAATGGTACTATTTATCATCAGTTTAGAAGAGGACAAGGAATTGTGAGGATATAAGTGAATAATAAGAATAAGAACGACGTGAGTAAAAAGAGAACAGCAAACGAGATAAACAACAATTACAACACTCACTACACTAAGAGCTTTTACTTGTATATTTTCTTAAGTGTATACTCTAAAATTTATTTTCTGTACTGCTTGTTTAGAAGCATTCTTGTAAACACACATCTTTGTATTTTAATTTTGGTTAAATTCCTTGAGAGACTAAGTTTAGTTTGTAGTCTCAAGAAGTTGTTGAGAATTGGTCTTTGAGTTTTCCTTGAGGGATTAAGTTTAGTCTGTATCCTTGAGAAGTCATTGACAGTTGGTCTTTGATTTAGTAACCTGATTGATTAGTAGGTTAAGCCCTCATGAGAAGGCGAAATCACTCTGACGTTATATATATATATATATATATATATATATATATATATTATTATATATTATATATATATTATATATATCATTTATGAAATTTCATTCAATATAATTATTATTATATATATATTCGTTTATGGAATTTCACTCAATAAAATATTTTATTAAACACGACCACATACATTAGACTGACAAAAAAAAGATTACATACATACGTTGGCAATGGTTGATTTGAAAATGAAATTAGCCAAACATATATGACTCTTTTTAATTGCCGCCAAACACACTAATAATTTATTTGATAAAGTAATAGAAAAAAAACTATAAAAGACCCTTCTCTCTTCTCATTTTCATTCACATTCAATTCACCATTTTCTCTTTTACCATTTATGCAATTATAGTGTGTGAAACCCTAATCCGATAATCGATAGTATCAAAACCCACAAATCATTCTCCCTCCGCCGCATCAACCATCTTCAGACCCTGAACCTTAGTTGAAATCAGCAATGATGCAGTCTAATTCAGTGGTTCAGGTTCACTGAAACGATAGTCAGTTGTCTTGGCGGTGACATATTTTTTGTGGATTAGGCAAAAATAATGGTGGATGGGGAGGGAACAAAAGGCCTACAAGAATCTTCTAAGCTTTCCCAGCTTCAGCCAATTCCCCCCAGGAAGATCATCCAGGACTTCCCACTTGCTGATGAAGTTGATGTTGATCACAATTACGGATGGTGGGACAGTCGCATCTCCGGATCATTGGGGGACGATATACGGGTTGTAAATTTCAAAGGCTCATGGGAAAAACTAGTGTACTCCCAAGAAGAACTGAGGCGGCACCATAAGTGGGTCGATGGGTAGTTGGCCTATTACCCGCTCTTATTTCTTCAATGCAAATTTTCAGCAATTTTCTGTTTTATTGTCATCCCCCCATTTTGCAACAACTTTTCCATCCTTCTCTAAAATTTTCACATCTTTTTTAGATGAAATTCTAGTCATCAAATACAGTATTAATATTTATCACTAACACAATACAAATTTGAAACTAACCTATTAATATTTATCACTCAGATCAAAGCTTATGTGTGTAGATGTCATTATTTAATCCTCGTGGTTGATATAAAATAATATAACTCTATAGAAGTAACAACAAAACATGCTCTAAATAAGAATTATGTGCTTGATAAAACAAAACAAATTCAACCATGTGTGGGGAATGACTATACTTAAAATGGGCCAATGTTATAACCTATTAATCAAAATACAATACCACAATAAGACACAACTAAACTGATGAGAGCGTAATTGTAATTAGCAATTTCATAGTACATATACATCTAATGTGTCAATTAAGTCTTTCTATTGTAAAAAAGTTGATGTCCTGGAATGATTAATCCAATTGTTTAAGTTGAGGCTTCGAAAAACCATGATGAAGGGGTTCAAACTTCAAATTAATGTCAAACCCAAAAAATGACAGAGAATTTATATAAACTTCAAATTAATGTCAAACCTAAGAAATGATAGAAAATTATATATAACTTCAAATTAATGTCAAACCCAAGAATTGGTCATGTAAATTAGGTACATTTGAAAGTAAAACTGACATTTTATTCTAGAACTCATTTTGTGCAAAGAAGAAGAAGACAACCCTTCTCAGGCCGCCATTGAACTTGAGGGGAAGAAAAATCAATGTTCATGATTCTGAACAAAATGAAGTTAAACCTTCGAAGGATATTTTTGGAATTTTCAGAAGATTTTAAGGGTAACTTTGTAACTTTGCTATGGATGCAACTTTCGTATTTTTCATTTTCATTTTCTCAATCATCTATCACACAATAATATTTTTAAAGCTACTTGAATCAGCTTCTCATTTTTAGTAAAAAAAAAAAAAATTTTTTTTTAACATAGTCATTTTTAAAAAATCTAAAACAAACACTCTAAATGATTAGAAATGATTTTTTAACTAAAAAATAAAAAATTTAAAAAAAAGTTGTAACAAACGCAGCCGAAATCATATAAATGATTAATGTGTTTGGTGGCAAATAAAAGGATTAGTATATGTTCGGATAATTTCATTTTCAAACCGATAGTTGCTAACATATGTATGGAGTCTTTTTTTAATCTAACGTCTTATGAGGTCATGTTTAATAAAAATATTGTATTAATTGTAACAAAAAATTAAATTGAGTAAAATTTAATAATGAAAGTTTATTAATAAAAAAATAATAACATTTTTATATAAATGTATAATTATTTTAACATAGAAAAAAAATACAAATATTGATTCCTTTCTTCTCATTTATCTTTTTACTATATGCTCTATCGAATTTAAACTCTAATTCACTTTTATTTAAGGAAGGTCTTCCAAAGTTTTTTCTCCTTAGTAAATTTACTTAGGTTTTTTTTTGTTCTACTTGGTAAATTTATCTTTTTACTCTATGTCCTATTGGATTTAACCCTAATCCACTTCTTTTTCATGGAGACCAAAGTCTCACATGTTACAACCAAATTTCTAATATTAGTTATTTCGAACTTAAGCATTTTATTGCTCTCCACCATAAATTCATTATAGTCTGTAAGGCCTGAGTTACGCTTTTAAATCTTATCATTTTCTTCAATTAATGTAGCACTCAATTTAAATAAATGTTTGTAAGATAGCTTTGTCATCTCATCATCATCTTTCTCGTGAGATATTTTCAAGAAGACTTCGTCTTCTTCATCAGAAGAAGATTTTTCGAAGGTTCTTCCTGAGGTTGACTCTTCTTTGTTTTTGGAGGTTTTGTTTTCTCTTCTTATCTCGAAGATCTACTAGATGAGGCTTATTCTTCTTCATATTATCTCATAGATTAAGTTCTTTCATTTGATGTTGAATCCATCGAAGATCGTTCAACTACATAGATATTTCTTTCGGAGGAAACCACGAGAGTTGTTTGGTAGGAGTTTGATTAAGTTGCTAAGGATTTTTTATGTTTCGAGCATATGCCTTCATCTTTAAGTAATTGAACTAATTTGTTCAACCTTTCTACAATTCCTTTTATTGGAACAAGTTTGGTTCTACATCTACAATCCTTAAGTTTTTATGATAGTAAAGTATAAAGAACAATTTAGTACGTACTCTAATAGTTTCATTAAGTGTGCAAAATGTTAAAGATAAGGAAAGTAGATTCTAGACTATGGACAAAGAAGTTATGGGATCTAAATAAAGTAGATTTTGGACTCTAGACGAAGCAAATTATGGTCTCTAGATACGCAGACAATGGACTCTAGACAAGCAAACTCTAGACTCTAGACAAAGCAAACTCTAGACTCTAGATAAAGAGACTCAATAATCTAGACATCAAGAAATTCTTATACAATGTTAAAATATGAATAAGTGTTTAATTGATAGTAAAACATTTGGATAACCAAGTCAATGCTTCTAGAAGAAACAATCCATATTTACTCTGATAACCCAAGCCCCATTTTCACTAGACTAAGAAGTCCAACATTCAAGGCTTTAAACTCTGATCAAGCTTTAAAATCATCTATAATACGAAGCCAATGATTGAGAGATAATGTTGACATAATATTCTTGAAAATCGTACGTTCAAGCGGAAAATCAAATGTTTCCTTAAAAGGACAAATGTGTTGAAATTATTAAGGAATGTACTACCAACGGATCTCCATGATTCACAGCTCAACCTCATACCACTATTAAAACCGTAAAATTGAAGAAGTTTCCAATTCTATCCTCCAATGGTACTATTTATCATCTATTTAGAAGAGGACAAGGAATTGTGAGGATATAAGTGAATAATAAGAATAACAACGACGTGACTAAAAAGAGAACAGCAAACGAGATAAACAACAATTACAACACTCACTACACTAAGAGCTTTTACTTGTATATTTTCTTAAGTGTATACTCTAAAATTTATTTTCTGTACTGCTTGTTTAGAAGCATTCTTGTAAACACACATTCTTTGTATTTTAATTTTGGTTAAATTCCTTGAGAGACTAAGTTTAGTTTGTAGTCTCAAGAAGTTGTTGACAATTGGTCTTTGAGTTTTCCTTGAGGGACTAAGTTTAGTCTGTATCCTTGAGAAGTCATTGACAGTTGGTCTTTGACTTAGTAACCTGATTGATTAGTAGGTTAAGTCCTCATGAGAAGGCGAAATCACTCTGACGTTATATTATATATATATATATATATATATATATACTATATATATATATATATATATATATATATATATATATATATATTATTCATTTATGAAATTTCATTCAATATAATTATTATTATATATATTCGTTTATGGAATTTCACACAATAAAATATTTTATTAAACACGACCACATACATTAGAATGACAAAAAAAAGATTACATACATACGTTGGCAATGGTTGATTTGAAAATGAAATTAGCCAAACATATATGACTCTTTTTAATTTCCGCCAAACACACTAATAATTTATTTGATAAAGTAATAGAAAAAAACTATAAAAGTCCCTTCTCTCTTTCTCATTTTCATTCACATTCAATTCACCATTTTCTCTTTTACCATTTATGCAATTATAGTGTGTGAAACCCTAATCCGATAATCCATAGTATCAAAACCCACAAATCATTCTCCCTCCGCCGCATCAACCATCTTCAGACCCTGAACCTTAGTTGAAATCAGCAATGATGCAAGCTAATTCAGTGGTTCAGGTTCATTGAAACGATTGTCAGTTGTCTTGGCGATGACATATTTTTTGTGGATTATGCAAAAATAATGGTGGATGGGGAGGGAACAAAAGGCCTACAAGAATCTTCTAAGCTTTCCCAGCTTCAGCCAATTCCCCCCAGGAAGATCATCCAGGATTTCCCACTTGCTGATGAAGTTGATGTTGGTCACAATGACGGATGGTGGGACGGTCGCATCTCCGGATCATTGGGGGACGATATACGGGTTGTAAATTTCAAAGGCTCATGGGAACAACTAGTGTACTCCCAAGAAGAACTGAGGCGGCACCATAAGTGGGTCGATGGAAGTTAGATCCCACCATTTCCTCAACAGGTGTGTTTTATTTTCATTTTTTTTCAGATCGATTCAAAGGTTTCATTGTTATTGCATGTTTTATGATGTTAACTGTATACTGTGAGTGATGATAATATTGTTTTTTAATTATTAATATTACAGGATTATGATAGTGAAATAAAAGAATTGGAGCGAGTAACGGCTGCTGAAACTGTGAGTGGAAACAAAGGTGATTTCCAGTTTAAACCAGGGACATTGGTTGAGGGTACATCAGGGCTGGATTGATCATAAATGGGTAGTGGCTTCTAAGGTATGATTGCAATGTTTGCATAGCAGTATATTGTCAAAAATAATTTGTTGCCTAGTGAGGATTGACATAAATACTCTTGTCATGGAATCGTGTTAAATTGCATCCATGTTTTTAAAATGATTGTTTTTTAAGAAAATAATTTACACATAGTGACACGTTTATATGATTATTGATTGAAATTCAAGTCAGTGATTATTTGCTTGTTTGGTCACTTGCTTTTATGATTTAGATTTCTAAAATATGGTTTACCATTGATTTTATTATGAACTGCATTTTTTATTATTGGCTTTAAATTGTTCTTCTCTTAAGAGATTCTCTTCAGAGAAAGGTGTTGTAGGTTGAAATATGTGTATTTGTTATTTGCATAGATTCCTTTGACACGTTAACGAACAATGTTTTAAATTGTGATTTGGTTTGCAATTTGTAGCTAGAATAAAAAATAATTACAAGATCTTGGCGGGCACCTTTTCATCATGCAATACTATATTTTGATTTGTGGCCACCTTTTCAGCATGCAATACTATATTTTGATTTGATAGTCCTAACATCAAGCTTTTTGTTTTAATATTTTCAGCGTTGAAGTTTTGAATGTTGGAGAAAATCAGTTTAATATTAGACTCAGTTCTTGTTAGCCAAACCTTTGAATATGTAGTTCTAAACTACTACTCTTCATTAGAGTTGATGAAATAAACAATATAGTTCGAGGAGCCTTAAACCTCAAACAATCTCCCTGGTTTAAACTTGAAATCACCCTTGTCTCCACTCAAAATTTTAGGAGCCTTTAACCTTACTGTTTCTTTTATTTCACTATCATATAATCTAAACAAGAAAAAACAATGGCGGGATCCAACTTCCATTGACCCACTTATTGTGTCGCCTGAGTTTTTCTTCTGAGTACACTAGCTGCTCTGACCAGTCTTTGAAAAACACGGCTCACTTACCCTCTACTATATATCTGGAGATGCAACCCCCCACCATCCTTCGTTGTGATAAGCCTCAACTTCATCACCATGTTGGAAGTCCTGGATGATCTACTTGGGGGGAATTAGACGGAGCTGGAAAAGCTTAGCAGTTTCTTGGAGGCCATTTGTTCCCTCATCATCCTCTATTATTTTCTCATATTCCACAACAAACTTGTCACCTACGAGACAACCGACAATCTTTCCAATGAACCATGAACCATAGTATCTGTCAACATCGTTGTTGATTTCAACTAATGTTCTTGGTATGAAGATGGTTGATGGGGCAGAAGAAGAACAGGTTGTAGGTTTAGAAGTCATAGATTATTGGTTAGGGTTTCAAGCGCTTTGAATAGTAAGGGTAAAAGAGATAATGGTGAAGTGAATATGAATGAGAATGAGAAGGGTGTTTTTATAGTTGTTTTCTATTACTTTGGGCCAACTTATTTTAAATTTAAAAAAATAGATTTTATTTTTAAAAAATCTAGAGATTTTTTTTAGAGATTTAAAAATAAAGTTGAAACTAATTTGCGTTTGTTTTCTGTAATAATTTTTTTTTTCTAAATGGTTTTTTTTGTTTGGTAACTTAAACATAAAAAGTAATTTTATAAATATAGATTACTAAAAAGAAATTACAAATTAGTATTCATAGTTATGAATAGATAATTATAAAAGATAATGAATTAATATTTATTACATAATTTTTAAAAATATTTATGTTACTTTATAATTAAAAAACAATAACTCCTTCGTGCAAATCTTCCTCATTGTCTTGTAAACCATTGATGTTCTCTAAAATTTCAAGAATATCCAAGTCACTTGAGTTCGTTCTTCTTAAAAAGTTATGAAGTGAAAAACAAACTCAAATAATAGCCATTTGAGTTTAAAGCTTGAAATTAGACATTTCTTGTAATACTTCTCATCTTGCTTTTACCACACCAAAAGTTCTTTCAATCACACTTCTCAAACTAGAATGATAATAATTAAAAAATTATTTCTTGATATGAATCCTGAAGTAAGTCTAAAATGTGCAAGATGATACCTTGTATTATTGTATGGTGATAAGAAACCTTTAAGTGACGGATATCCCAAATCTACAAGATAGTATTTTCCTGTGTTTATAAACAAAATATATCTTACAAGAATATAAAAATATTAATTATACTAATAAAAATATTTGAAGTACCAAAAACTAACCTTTTGCAGGATAAGGAAATTGTAAATCAGGTTTATGTGAGTATCCATAAGAATATTGGCATCATGAACAGATCCTTCCCATCCACACAATGCAAAAGCAAAACACATATTAAAGTCACAGACATCCATCACATCAGTACCTGTATGTCATTTCCTAAGAAAAACATAATAGTTTCAACTATTAATGGTTTTTCCTAAGAAGCATACAATCCTATCATCGATCACATGGATATATTTTTGGGACAAGTATATATCCAATCAAGAGCCATATCAGTAGTGGAGGTATTCATGAAGTAAGAAATTGTTTTCCTATTTTATTTATTGGCAAGGATTCTAACAGTCTTAAAGTGTAAACGTAATCCTTTTACCAAGGATGGGATTTCATCCAACATTTTCAAATATTTGTCATAACTAATGATGTCTTCTAGGAGTCATTGTTGACTTGGACCAAACTCATCGAGTATACGATCAAGAGATCGTTGAAGTTTCTAGATTGCCCCGAAACACTTATGGCACCCTTTCACATGGTAATTGATCTTCATATGGTTTATAAAGGGAGAATCCTGTAGCTATGGCACCCTTGAAACACTTATCAAGAAAGTCAATAAACTTAGATCCTCCATGTTTCCATTTCAAAATATCCGGATCCTCCTGAAAAATAAATAAACATTCAAAACAGATATCATAGAAAATTTCATGAAATTAATTAAATACCAGTATAGTATACATTGACACAACCATACCTTACTCTTTTCAGTCCATTAATCATCGTCAGCCATGATAGTTTTCTTTTCATGATCCCATCCTACTCCAGTTTGCTTATCCACTAACTTCACAAATGACGAAAACTCTCTTTTCAATGTATCCCATCTATTTTTTAGTTGAGTGTGATCAAAAGCATATCTAGTTTTCTTTTGAAACTTTTCAGTAATATTCTTCCATCCTTCTTTACTGAAGTGGGTAGTTGGCCTATTACCCGCTCTTATTTCTTCAATGCAAATTTTCAGCAAATTTTCTGTTTTATTGTCATCCCCCCATTTTGCAACAACTTTTCCATCCTTCTCTAAAATTTTCACATCTTTTTAGATGAAATTCTAGTCATCAAATACAGTATTAATATTTATCACTAACACAATACAAATTTGAAACTAACCTATTAATATTTATCACTCAGATCAAAGCTTATGTGTGTGTAGATGTCATTATTTAATCCTCGTGGTTGATATAAAATATATAACTCTATAGAAGTAACAACAAAACATGCTCTAAATAAGAATTATGTGCTTGATAAAACAAAACAAATTCAACCATGTGTGGGGAATGACTATACTTAAAATGGGCCAATGTTATAACCTATTAATCAAAATACAATACCACAATAAGACACAACTAAACTGATGAGAGCGTAATTGTAATTAGCAATTTCATAGTACATATACATCTAATGTGTCAATTAAGTCTTTCTATTGTAAAAAAGTTGATGTCCTGGAATGATTAATCCAATTGTTTAAGTTGAGGCTTCGAAAAACCATGATGAAGGGGTTCAAACTTCAAATTAATGTCAAACCCAAAAAATGACAGAGAATTTATATAAACTTCAAATTAATGTCAAACCTAAGAAATGATAGACAATTTATATAAACTTCAAATTAATGTCAAACCCAAGAAATGGTCATGTAAATTAGGTACATTTGAAAATAAAACTGAAATTTTATTCTAGAACTCATTTTGTGCAAAGAAGAAGAAGACAACTCTGCTCAGGCCGCCATTGAACCAGAGGGGAAGAAAAATCAATGTTCACGATTCTGAACAAAATGAAGTTAAACCTTCGAAGGATATTTTTGGAATTTTCAAAAGATTTTAAGGGTAACATTGTAACTTTGCTATGGATGCAACTTTCGTATTTTTCATTTTCATTTTCACAATCATCTATCACACAATAATATTTTTAAAGCTACTTGAATCAGCTTCTCATTTTTAGTAAAAAAAATCATTTTTTTAACATAGTCATTTTTAAAAAATCTAAAACAAACACTCTAAAATGATTAGAAATGATTTTTTAACTTAAAAAATAGATTTAAAAAAAAAGTTGTAACAAACGCAGCCGAAATCATATAAATGATTAATGTGTTTGGTGGCAAATAAAAGGATTAGTATATGTTCGGATAATTTCATTTTCAAACCGATAGTTGCTAACATATGTATGGAGTCTTTTTTTAATCTAACGTCTTATGAGGTCATGTTTAATAAAAATATTGTATTAATTGTAACAAAAAATTAAATTGAGTAAAATTTAATAATGAAAGTTTATTAATAAGAAAAATATAACATTTTTATATTATAAATGTATAGTTATTTTATCATAGAAAAAAATACAAATATTGATTCCTTTTCTTCTCATTTATCTTTTTACTATATGCTTTATCGAATTTAAACTCTAATTCACTTTTTTTTAAGGAAGGTCTTCCAAAGTTTTTTCTCCTTAGTAAATTTACTTAGGTTTTTTTGTTCTACTTGGTAAATTTATCTATTTACTCTATGTCCTATTGGATTCAAACCCTAATCCACTTCTTTTTCATCGAGACCAAAGTCTCACATGTTACAACCAAATTTCTAATATTAGTTATTTCAACTTAAGCATTTTATTGCTCTCCACCATAAATTCATTATAGTCTGTAAGGCATGAGTTATGCTTTTAAATCTTATCATTTTCTTCAATTAATGTAGTACTTAATTTAAATAAATGTTTGTAAGATAGCTTTGTTATCTCATGATCATTTTTCTCGTGAGATATTTCAAGAAGACTTCGTCTTCTTAATTGGAAGAAGATTTTTCGAAGGTTCTTCCTGAGGTTGACTCTTCTTTGTTTTTGGAGGTTTTGTTTTCTCTTCTTATCTCGAAGATCTACTAGATGAGGCTTATTCTTCTTCATATTATCTCATAGATTAAGTTCCTTCATTTGATGTTGAATCCCTCGAAGATCGTTCAACTACATAGATAGTTCTTTCGGAGGAAACCACGAGTGTTGTTTGGTAGGAGTTTGGTTAAGTTGCTAAGGATTTTTTATGTTTCGAGCATATGCCTTCATCTTTAAGTAATTGAACTAATTTACTCAACCTTTCTACAATTCCTTTTGTTGGAACAAGTTTGGTTCTACATCTACAATCCTTAAGTTTTTATGATAGTAAAGTATAGAGAACAATTTAGTACGTACTCTAATAGTTTCATTAAGTGTGCAAAATGTTAAAGATAAGGAAAGTAGATTCTAGACTATGGAAAAAGAAGTTATGGGATATGAATAAAGTAGTTTTTTGACTCTAGACGAAACAAATTATGGTCTCTAGATAAACAGGCAATGGACTCTAGACAAGCAAACTCTAGACTCTAGACAAAGCAAACTCTAGACTCTAGATAAAGAGACTCAATAATCTAGACATCAAGAAATTCTTATACAATGTTAAAATATGAATAAGTGCCTAACTGATAGTAAAACATTTGGATAACCAAGTCAATGCTTCTAGAAGAAACAATCCAGTTTTATTTTGATAACCCAAGCATCATTTTCACTAGACTATGAAGTCCAACATTCAAGGCTTTAAACTCTGATCAAGCTTTAAAATCATCTCTAATACGAAGCCAATGATTGAGAGATAATGTTGACATAATATTCTTGAAAATCGTACGTTCAAGCGGAAAATCAAATGTTTCCTTAAAAGGACAAATGTGTTGAAATTATTAAGGAATGTACTACCAACGGATCTCCATGATTCACACCTCAACCTCATACCACTATTACAACCGTAAAATTGAAGAAGTTTACAATTCTATCCTCTAATGGTACTATTTATCATCTGTTTAAAGAGGACAAGGAATTGTGAGGATATAAGTGAAGAATAAGAATAACAACGACGTGAGTAAAAAGAGAGCAGCAAACGAGATAAACAACAATTACAACACTCACTACACTTAGACCTTTTACTTGTATATTTTCTTAAGTGTATACTCTAAAATTTATTTTCTGTACTGCTTGTTTAGAAGCATTCTTGTAAACACACATTCTTTGTATTTTAATTTTGGTTAAATTCCATGAGAGACTAAGTTTAGTCTGTAGTCTCAAGAAGTTGTTGACAATTGGTCTTTGAGTTTTCCTTGAGGGACTAAGTTTAGTCTGTATCCTTGAGAAGTCATTGACAATTGGTATTTGATTTAGTAACCTGATTGATTAGTAGGTTAAGTCCTCATGAGAAGGTGACATCATTTGACGTGTGGACTGGACTAACTTAGTTAACAGTGAACCAGTATAAAAATCCCGTGTATTTTTATCATTGTTGTTCTTGTCATTGGTTTGCGATTGATTTGTAAAAAGTTGTCATATCAGAAACCCAATTCAAACCTCAATTTCTTGTGTTTCTTGAACCTTCACCTTCCTTCTTAGATTTTTTCTGAAGATCACAAAAACTCTCATCTTTTAATTTAAGGATTGGATCACATTTTTTATTGCAATTTTTTATTCTTAGACATTTGTTTGTAACAAAGGTTCCAATGTAATTTATAATATTTCTAAATTTAGTAAAATATTTATGAATGAAACATTCGTCTTCTTTGTCTCGTTGCTTCATTCGCTCTTGTTCGATACTTGGAGAAACTTCATAAATCATTTCAGTATCTCACATTTCTTTGGCAGAATTGAAATTATAACTAAAATTTAAAAACATTACTAGAAAAAATTTAGTTTTGAAATCAATATCAAATTTTCTTTCCTTTTTTATAGTCTGAAGAAAATCAGGTTTATCTACTACTTCTTCATTTATATGGTGAGTAGGGATAAGCATACCATTGATTATTATTTCTGGCAATTTACACTACTATAAAATATACATTTTGTAACATTTTATTACTTTGGTCATTTAATCAAATGTGGTAATAAGTCTTATTTATACACCTTCATTATTTATTTATTAAAACATTTTTTACCACGGTCCATACTAACAGTTGTGGTGATAAGTTAAGGATTACATGTTTTGATTCCCAACACCAACAATTTTTCATTTTTTTCGTTACAAAATAAGGCGTGTTATATTAATTTTTATATTTATATTAAAATTAAAATACTTTTCACAATGGTCTTTACTACCAAACATGGTGAAATGTGGCTCTCAATTTTTCAATCTCAGAAAGTTTACTTTTCACAAACTCGCAAAGAGTTTAGTTTTCACAATAACAGAGTTTATTTATACAGACAAACGATTTATACAATCTCATATATGCTTCGTGTGCAATATCTTCATTCATTTTTACAATACCTTGAAAATTTTGGCGTTAAAGATCAATGTTAAGGTTCGTGTATATTGTTTACTTGATATAATGAATCTTAACATTAATCATTAAACCAAGTTTTTCAATATAGTGGATTAACTTTTGAAGAATGGAATATGAAGGTTGAAGACCGAATGAGTTAAGTTTAATAAAAAGGTGAATGATGTGCTTGTAAATCCCTTAATAATTTCACCACGGTTGTGAATAGAAACCATGGTAATATGTATAATATATCACTACGGTTGTTTTTGCCAACCGTGATAAAAAAATTCTCTAAAATTAATACATAACATGCTTTAGTTTATTTTCCTTCATAATACAAGTGACCTCGCGAAAGAACAGAAGAAGGCGATAGAAGAGACCGAACAAACTCTGTCATTTCAGGTTCAAATCAAGGAGTGGAAAGACGAAACTTCAAGAAGTGTACACGAAAATAATTTCTTGGCCTTTTCCTCTTCACAATTGCAGTACGTTATTTATTTCATCACCATTCATGTTAAGTTTTAGGTTTTGACTATTTGTTGAGATAGTTTATAGGTTTTTTGTTGTTGTTTAATGTTATATTTTATTGTTATTGAGTCAGATTGAGATTATTTTTGTATTGTTGAAAAAGATATATATTATTGTTGTAGTTGTTTTCATTCTAATTATGTTGTTGTATTGAGAGGTTAACATGTTGACAATGTTGTTCTTGTATTGTTGTATTATGGTATATATTGTTTTTCCATATTGTTAAAAATTAATGTAGTAAGTTGTTGTATTGAGAGTGTTGTTGTTTTGACATTGTGTTGTTATTGTTAAATAGTTTTATAAGCTTTTAATATAAATTTCAGAATACATTATGGATTGTAGTTGGATGAAAGTTGGTAGATTAGGTATGGTGTATGAGAAATGAGTTCTTGAGTTACTTGAATATTGTTGCTTAAAAATGTGGCAAACTTAATAACATAACACATCCAATAACTCTTCACCACACATTCGTATAATAAAATTTACCGTTGGATTGAAAACTATTATCATCTCTATAAAATTTAACATCAATAAAAAATCATTTGATATGTTAACGAAATGCAAAAAAATTAACGTATTACAAAATTTTAACAAAACTGTTAATTTTGATCATCTCTTTATCATATCAAATTATTTTTGATAAATGTTAAATTTTATAGAGATAATCTATATGATAATAATTTTCAATCCAACATTAGATTCTGTTATACAAAAATGCGATAAAGAGTTATTGAACGTATCATGTTATTAAATTTGACATTTTGATATCATTCAATCCTATATATATATATATATATATATATATATATATATATATATATATATATATATATATATATATATATATATATATATATATATATATATATATATATATATAAAGATTACATACATACGTTGGCAATGGTTGATTTGAAAATGAAATTAGCCAGCCAAACATATACAATTCCTTTTAATTGTCGCCAAACACACCAATAATTTATTCGATAAAGTAATAGAAAACAACTATAAAAGACCCTTCTCTCATTCTCATTTTAATTCACATTCACTTCACCACTTTCTCTTTTACCATTTCTGCAATCATAGTTTGTGAAGCCCTAACCCGATAATCTATAGTATCAAAACCCACAACTCGTTCTTCCTCCGCCGTATTAACCATCTTCAGACTCGAAACCTTAGTTGAAATCAACAATGATGCAGACGGATTATGTGGTTCAGGTTCACTGAAAACATTGTCAGTTGTCTTTGCAGTGACAATTTTTTTGTGGAGTACGGAAAAATAATGGTGGATGAGGAGGGAACAAAGGGGATCTAAGAAACTGCTAAGCTTTTCCAACTTCAGCCAATTCCGTGAAGAAGATCATCCACGACCTCCAACTTGGTGATGAAGTTGATGCTTATCACAATGCCGGATGGTAGGATGGTCGCATCTCCGGATCATTAGGGAACGATATACAGGTTGTGTATTTCAAAGGCCCGTGGGAGCAGCTAGCGTACTCCGACGAAGAACTAAGGCGGCACTATAAGTGGGTCAAAGGAATTTGATTCCCACCATTTCCATAATAGGTGTGTTTTATTTTCATTTTTTTCGGATTGATAACAAGGTTTGATTTGTATTGCACGTGTTACGATGTTAACTAAATACTATGAGTGGTGATGATATTGTTTGTTAATTATTAATATTATAGGATGATGATAGTGAAATAAAATAATCGGAGCGGATAAAGGGTCCTGAAACTGTGAGTTGAGACAAGGGTGATTTCAAGTTTAAACTAGGGACATTGGTTGAGATGCGGAATGGGGGAGATGGTTTCAATGAGGATTGGTTTTGTGTAACCCTGGTTGAGCCTAAGGCAAGATGGAAGTCATTGTCGAGTATGAAAATGTTCTTAATGATGATGATTTACAGTTACTGAAAGAGGAAATCAGTATGATTCAGATTAGGTTTTGTCCACCAAAAACTGATGACATTGACCAGTTTAAATTTATTGATGAAGTAGATGCATAGTATAAAGACGATTGGTGGGTTGGGATTGTTTCTAAAGTTCCCAGAGACTCAAAATATATTTTTTTATTTCAGGAACTTCGGTGAAGAAATGGAGTTTAAACATACCGAGTTAAGGGTACATCAGGATTGTATTGTTCATAAATGGGTAATGGCTTCTAAGGTATGATTGCAATGTTTGCATAGCAGTATATTGTCAAAAATAATTTGTTGCCTAGTGAGGATTGACACGAATAATCTTGTCATGGAATTGTGTTAAATTCCATCCATGTTTTTAAAATGATTGTTTTTTAAGAAAATAATTTACAATAGTAACATGTTTATATGATTATTATTGAAATTCAAGTCAGTTATTATTTGCTTGTTTTGTCACTTGCTTTTATGATCTAGATTTCTAAAATATGGATTATCACTATTTTTGTTATGATCTGCATTTGTTATTATTGGCTTTAAATTGGCTTCTCTTCATAGAAAGGTTTTGTAGGTTGAGATATGTGTATTTGTTATTTACAACCATTCCTTTGACATGTTAACGACCAATGTTTTAAATTGTGATTTGGTTTGTAATTTGTAGGCTCCTTTTTCAGCATTCAATACTATATTTTGATTTGACGGTCCTAACCTCAAGCTTTTCGTTTTAATTTTTTCAGCTTTGAAGTTTTTAATGCTGGAGAAAAATCCAGACTATTATTAGACTCAGTTCTTATTAGCCAAACCTTTTAATTTGTAGTTCTAAACTACTAATCTTCAAGAGTTTGATGAAATAAACAATATATTTGGAGTCTCTGAGAACTTTAGAAACAACCCCAACCCACCAACCGTCTTTGTAGTACGCATCCACTTCATCAAGAACCTTAAACTTATCAAAAACATCATTAGGCCTAGCCTAATCTGAAACAGGTTGATTTCCTCTTTCAAATGCTTATAATCATCGTCATCAAGAAGATTTGCATACTGCACGATGAACTTCCATCCTACCTTGAAACCACCTCCGTCATTGCACACATGTTGTGGAAATTGTGTGATCCATATTCCATTGACCCACTTATGGTGCCACCTCAGTTCCTCATCGGAGTACGCTTTCTTCTCCGACCAACCTTTGAAATACACTGCCCACATACCTCCCCCAAATGATTCGGAGATGCGAACTTCCCACCATCTGTTGTTGTCATAAGCATCAACTTCATCACCAACTTGGAAGTCCTGGATGATTTCATTAGGAGGAATTGGACGGAGCTGGGAAATTTTAGCAGTTTCTTGGAGGTCCTTTGTTCCCTCTTCATCCTCCATTATTTTGTCATACTCCACAACAAATTTGTCACCACATAGACAACGGACAATCTTTCCGGTGAACCATGAACCATAGTGGCCATCTACATCATTGCTGTAAGACCCTAATTTTGACCCTAAGATCCCTCATGGCATCATATCATTGCTCATTTGCATTTGCCTCAAGGATCATAGCATCTTGGCTCCTTAACCCTTGGGTTGGGACTTGTGTGGTTTGGTTTGAGACCACCAAGCATGCTTGAATTGTATATTATTGCTTTTCCTATTTCTGTTCACTAACCAAAAGCACAAAAATTTGTCACTAACCTTTTTGTTTTGTAGCTCAAGCAATCATGTGATCCAAGGCTCCTAGGAGGCCCCTATACTCAAAGAAATGGCTAGATGAAGATGAAAGCAAGCATGAAAATGGTTCATAAAGTTCCTAATCATCATACATGTCTCCCAAGTATCTCAATTTTCCAATTTGATTAAGATAAACCAAAAGGGCTTGAGGCTTGTTTCCCAAGGAAACCCTAATTCATCTGTGCATTGACCATGCCTTGCCCATGAAGCAACCTCAACCTATGATCAAATTCAATCAAGGGAAGTTCTTTCGTTCATTATTTTATGCATGTATGAGCATATGTGAGGCCTCTCAATCATTCATTCATCAAGCTTTGAAATATGGACTTGAGAAGTTGACCAGTTAATTCATCTAACTATTTTGAAATCCACTGAGACCTAACTTTTGATGTGTTAGTCAAATTATGATGACCCCAAGATACAAAATGTTCTTAATAACCGTATAACAACTTTCATGTTCATCAAAAATTCATTTGAAGCTTGGAAGGTCATCATTCATTTCAAAACATTATAGGTCATTTTGACTAAAACCCTAATTTTGGGCCAACTTCCCAAGGACCTAACTCATTCATTTTTTATGATTTTGAGGTTAGACCAAGTGAATTGGAAATTTTAGGATGTCTACTTAATTTTTTATGTTGGACAAAATTTCATAATCCTAAAATAAACACATGTGATAATACAAAACATTATAGGTCACTTTGGACCAAAGCCATTGAATCTTGAAAAAATGCAACTTCAAATGCCCATAACTTTCTCATTAAAAATCCAAATGATGACAAATTTAAGTCCAAATTTATTGTATTGAAACGATATACAACTTTGATGTTGGAGGTGTTTCCATTTGAGGCGTGCATCATTGAAACATAAGGGCTTGAAGTTTGTCCTTTTTGGCAAATTTTTCAAATACAAGTTTTGTACCTTGAACTTCATGGCCAGTTTTCACAATTTTCCAAACTCCAAATGGATTTTTGTTCAACATATATTTTGTTCCTTATGCCAAGACCTTTCCAACCATTACTCACATGCCTATGTTTGGATTTTCCAAATGGGACTTTCAAAGAGATGAACAATTGTGACCATTTATGCATTTCATGTTAAATCTTGATACACAAGCAAATGTAATGCAATATGCACGTCCAAACTTACTTCAGTTGAGTTCAGCATGCAAAACTATTTGATTTTGGTCCTCACATGCGCCTGTACAGGACCATGCATGGAGGATCCAATTCTCATGCACACGAGTTCCATTCCCTTGCCTTGCACTTTCAGCTATAAATAAACATGCTTGCTTCATTGATTGATAACCTGAAGGCGCCTGAATCCCTACTGAAATCATTTCCCAACCTCTCACCAAAGGAATTTTCATTTTCATTTTCACTTTTCAAGTTTGATTTTCAACAACATTTGTTGAATTTCAATACTAATTCCTAAGCCTAGCTCTCATACCATACTTCAAGATCAAGCTGCAAGCAAAGGATTGGTTGGATCGTGCTCATCAAAGTTGCACTTCAAAGGTTTACACCTTAACTATTTTGCTTCGAATCTCACTGTATAGTGTGCATTGCTTGTGTTGGTTTGGTTTTCTGAAGTCCTCATGTGAGAGGCAAGCCATTGGTGGCTTTAATTTTGTGAATTGTTGAACTTCAGATTGAACACCTAGATTTTCAACCTCAGATTTCTCCTTCCATGGGGATCTTGAGTAAAATCTAAGGTCACAGGGGTGATGTACATCACCCCAGCTTTAATTTGGTATAAGGATCGCGTATTTTAGTTGAGGTTGCAAAACCTGCAACTGGTGGCCGGATTGTGCCTTCTCACCGGAGAAGACGGTGGTTTCCACCACCGTCCCCACGCGTTTGAACCATGGCCGTTGGATGATGATTACCAGATCTAATCTTGGCCTTTGTTATGTTTGACTCTTTTTAATTCATGATACCACGTTGTTGACTAATGCTCACCATGCGCGCGCGCTTCATATCCCTTGGATCAACCACGTCAATTAATGAATGTTGATCCAACGCCTCCTGATTTTTCTAATTTCTTAATTTCTGTTTTATTTTCTTTTATTCCATTTATTTTCAAAAATTCATAACTTCTTTATTTGGAATCACAAAAATATGGGACCAATTGCAAAAAATTTCTCTTAAATTCTAGTTTCATAAAATGATTTTTAATTATTTTTGTGATTCCATTTAATATTTTTTGTGAATTGTTTTTAATTCATTTTAAATACTTTCAGATATTAAAAAATGCCAAAAATATTTTCTTAACATGTATGAATGATGATAAGTCTATGAAAAATATTCTCATTAATTTCTTAATTGATTTGAGATTTATTTGAGATTTTAGTTCATATATGTTATTTTTCTCCATTTTTAATTGTTTAAAAATAGTTTCTATTTTCAAAAAATGTTGAGAAAATTCGTCAAACTTTGTTTGACCATGTTATACTTATGATGATCCAATTGGACTTATCCAAGTTGATTTAAATTGGATTTGAAGTTTGACCTTAATTTGTTCATTTTATTTCATGTATTATTTTAATTCCAAAAAAATACCAAAAATATGTTTGACCATTCTTGACTTATAATCTTCATTTCACTTCTGTTTACCATTGATTGATGTTGATTCCATTCATGTTTGATCAATGTGTTTTGGTTATGTCATTTTGAATTTCCATTTTGTACATTCTATCTTCACCTCCTTTCTTCATCTTTTTCTTTTGACCAATGAGTTAATGATCTGTGGTTAGCCTTGACATATGGGAGGCTTAACCTTCTTTGATCCAAATCAAATTCAACTTGATCAAAGATCAAGTGAATTTCTTTGTGTCCAAGATAGGTTGCTTCTTGGTCAAGCAAAAAACCTAAAATCCATACAAGGTCATTCTTCTTTTCTTTTGGCATGGCAAGTTGTAGGAGCTTGGCTTACTAGTCATGATCTCTAACTTGTGTTTATTTGCCTATAGTTTTATTGACCGGCCTCAGATAGGTGTGACTACTACATTAGTCCACTTACGATTGCTTAACATAGCGCTAAATTGCCTTATGACACACTAACACTAACTACTAATTACTAACTTTTAATTCAAGCATTTAATTCTTGAAATTTACTTTAATGCAATTTAATTTCTTGCTCATATATTCATATTGTCTTTTCCCTTTGCTCATTTGAGCTCATGTTTATGTTTATGCCATTTGCCTTTTGCTCACTTGAGCACATTATTGTGTAAATATATTTTGCCTTGTGTTTGTTTTGTTTTGTTTGTGTGAACCAATGCAAAAAGGAGAAAGGACTTAGAATTAGGACCTTACCTATGCTTAATGGAGTTCAAGAGCAACTAGGCCTCATGCCTTTAGAATTCTAAAAAATTGTTGAAGAGCAACTAGGCCTCATGCCTTTAGAATGCTTACATCTTGAAGATGACTTGAAAGGGCCCCCTAATCTAAACCCTCTTTGTCCATTCCACTTATTGCATTGTGAACTTTTTGATTGTTTTTCTTGTATGATAGGGATTCCAAACTTGAGCTAATTAGAAGGACCATTGTCATGAGCATCCAAGTTAAGAGAAAGACAAGCCAATTGGAAGATCCTAAGAGCTTGATTGAATATTTGTTTGATTGCTTGAGTTAATTGCTAAGTCCAAAGGAAAGGAGCAACTTGAATCATCTTTATGATCTCAAGAAAGGAACTCCAAGGGTGTTATTTCTCTTCTCTCATCTTTGCATGCTTAGGACCAGCCCTTCTCTTCTTCTCTCCACTCTAACCCAAGCCAAACTCATTTTGTGCAAACATTGACATTGTTTTCAAAAAAACTAGAAACCTAGGCATTATGCCTTTGATTTTACAAACCCTTTCCATTAATACTTATTTTGAATTGAATCTTAAGTCAAATTTAACTTCATTTTGTGAATACTTCTAATTGGTAAATCCAACTCATTTCAAATAATTTTTGTGGTTCCAATGATCACTTTTGTTAAAAGTTTTCATGAACATTAGTTATTAGGTTTGAGTTATCATAGTGGTTGATGTAAACCTCACCTTATCTTTAGTGATTGGACTATAAGTCTTCCATACTTATTATAGGGTGGAACCCTCACTAGTATGTTGAAGCTCTCCTCACATGGTGGGTTGTGGGTTAGGTTGAGTTTTCTCCCTTTGATAACAAAAGACCTTAAGGCTTTTGACCAATCAATTCACCAACTTATTTTGAGATTTTTACCCCGAACTACGAGGTTTCGATCCTACCTTTGTGATGGTACGTAGGCAATGGGTTTATCCATTCAAACAACAAAATTGTAAATAATGTATATATTCTTTTCTCATCTCCCCAATCATGTTTGCATAAATATTTTCACAAATACCAACCTACCATACAACTTTGCAAAAAAGGGATCCCTTAGAGTACTAAGGATGTTTTGGGTGCTTAAAACCTTCCCATTGCATAACCAACCTGTAAGACCCTAATTTTGACCCTAAGATCCCTCATGGCATCATATCATTGCACATTGTATTTGCCTCAAGGATCATAGCATCTTGGCTCCTTTACCCTTGGGTTGGGACTTGTGTGAGTTGGTTTGAGACCACCAAGCATGCTTGAATTGTATATTATTGCTTTTATTATTTTGTTTACTAACAAAAAGCACAAAAATATGTCACTAACTTGTTTTGTTTTGAAGCTCAAGCAGTCATGTGATCCAAGGCTCCTATGAGGCCCCTATACTCATTGAAGTGACCAGATGAAAGTGAAAGCAAGCATGACAATGGTTCCCAAAGCTCTCAATCATCATATATGCCTCCAAAGTATCTCATTTTTTCAATTTGATCAATATAAACCAAAGGGCTTGAGGATTGTTTCCCAAGGAAACCCTATTCAACTATGCATTGACTGTGCCTTGCTCATGAAGCAACCTCAATCTATGATCTAATACAATCAAGGGAAGTTCTTTCATTTATCATTTTATGCATATATGAGCCTAGGTGAGTGTCCTCAATCGTTAATTCATCAAGATTTGAAGTTTGGACTTGAGAAGTTGATCAGTCAATTCATCTTACTATTTTGAAATCCACTGAGACCTAACTTTTGATGTGTTTGTCAAATGAAGATGACCCCAAGAGAAAAAATGTTCTTAATAACCATATGAACAACTTTCATGTTCATCAAAATTCCATTTGAAACTTGAAACTTGGGTCAACTTCCCAAGGACATAACTCCTTCATTTTTTATGATTTTGAGGTGAGACAAAGTTCATTGGAAAGTTTGAGATGTCTACTTCAATTTTTATGTTGGACAAAATTTCATAATCCTAAAAGAAACACATGTGATAATACAAAAAATTATAGGTCACTTTGGACCAAAGCCATTGAAATATGAAAAAGTCAAACTTCAAGTGCCCATAACTTTCTCATCAAAAATCCAAATGATGCAAAATGTAATTCTAAATTGATTGTCTTGAAAAGATCTACAACTTTGATGTTGGAGGTTTTGTCATTTGAGGCTTGCATCACTGAAACAGAAGGGCTTGAAGTTGTTCCATTTTGGCAAATTTCTCAATACATGTTTTGTACATTGAACTTCATGGCCTGTTTTCAATATTTTCCCAGCTACAAATGGATTTTTGTTCAACATAACATTTGTTCCTTATGTCAAGACCTTTCCAACCATTACCCACATGCTTATGTTTCAATTTTGCAAATGGCATTTTTGAAGAGGTGAAGTTTTAGATTCATTTATGCATAACAATGGAAATCTTCTTGCATACTACATTGCCCTGCCATTTGCACGTCCAAACTTCATTCATTTGTGTTCAGCACTCAATTGCAAGTGGTTTTGGGCCTCACATGCGCCTGTACAGGCCCATGCATGGAGGACCCAAGCTCATGCACACACGAGTTCTTCAGTGCATTGCATCAGCCTTGGCTATAAATAGACATGCTTGCTTCATTTGAAAACCAACCTAAAGGCGCCTGAAGCTCTGCACAACTGAATCCCCAACCTTCCATTAAAGGAATTATGATTTTTCTCTTCATTTTTCAAGTTCAAATTTTAACTTCCTTGGTTGATCTTTGACTTATAATTCCTTAGCCTTGCTTCCTTGTTACTTCAAGACCAAGCTGCACTGAAGATTTGGATTGGATCAAGCACTGAAAAGCTGAACTTCAAAGGTTGATTCTCCAACTGTTTTCATTCGAATCTCCTTGGATATTGAACATTTTTTGTATTGGTTGGTACCTCTGAAGTCCTCATGTGAGAGGCAATTGATTTGTGCTTTTAATTTTATGAATTGAACAAGTTCAGATTGAGTACCTTGTTTTTCCATCTCAGATTTCTCCTTCTATGAGAGTCTTGAGCAAAAACTAAGGTTACAGGGGTGATGTACATCACCCCAGCTTTCGAATGATGTATGGATCGCGTGTTTTAGTTGAGGTTTGAAAACCTGCAAGAGGTGGCCGGAACTGGCCTTCTCACCGGAGAAGACGGTGGTTTCCACCACCGTCCCCACGCGTCCAAGCCTCAGCCATTGGATTTATGTTTCCAGATCTAATCTCAGTGCTTCATTGTTATGACTTTCTTTTAATCCATGTGCTTCGTTGTTGACTTAAGTGTTCCATGCGCGCGCGCTTCTCATCCACCAGATCAGCCACGTCAATTAATGAAGTGGATCTGACGCCTCAGGATTTTTGTTATTTTTAATTTTTGTTTTAATTTTATTTTATTCCATTTTATTTTAAAAATTCATAACTTCTTTATTTGGAATCACAAAAATATGGGATCAATTGCAAAAAAAAATTCTTAAATTCTAGTTTCTCAAAATTATTTTTAATTATTTTTGTGATTCCATTTAATATTTTTTGTGAATTATTCCTTTTCTGGTTATTTTTAATTCATTTAAAATGCTTTTCAATATTCAAAAATGCCAAAAATATTTTCTTAACATCTTTGGATGATGATGGATCCATGAAAAATATTCTCATCAATTTCTTAATTGATTTGAGATTTATTTGAGATTTTAGTCCAATTATGTTATTTTTCTCCATTTTTAATTGTTTAAAATTAGTTTCTGTTTTCAAAAAACGATGAAATTTTTTATCAAACCTTGTTTGACCATGTTAGAATTATGATGATCCAATTGGACTTTTCCAAGTTGATTTGAATTGGATTTGAAGTTTGACCTTTATTTGTTCATTTTATTTCAAGTATTATTTTAATTCCAAAAAATACCAAAAATATTTTTGTTATTTCTTGACTTCTAAGCTTCATCTCACTTCTGTTTACCATTGATTGATGTTGATTCCATTCATGATTGATCAATGTGTTTTCGTTATATCTTTTGAATTTCAATTATGTACATTCGATTTCCATCTTCTTCTTCTTCTTTTTCTTTTTGACCAATGAGTTAGTGATTGGTGGTTTGCCTTGACATGTAGAGGCTTAACCTTCTTTGATCCAAATCAAATTCATCTTGATCAAAGATCAAGTGAATTGCTTTGAATTAAAGATAGGTTGCTTCTTGGTCAAGCAAAAAACCTAAATTCATACAAGGTCATTCTTCTTTTCGTTTGGCATGGGAAGTTGTAGCAGTTTGGCTTACTAGTCATGATCTCTAACTTGTGTTTATTGGCCTATAGTTTTATTGACCGGCCTCAGATAGGTGTGACTACTACATTAGTCCACTTACGATTGCTTAACATAGCGCTAAATTGCCTTATGGCACACTAACACTAACTACTAATTACTAACTTTTAATTCAAGCATTTAATTCTTGCAATTTACTTTAATGCAATTTAATTTCTTGCTCATTAATTCATTTGTCTTTGGCCTTTGCTCACTTGAGCTCATGTCTATGCCTATGCCATTTTCTTTTTGCTCACTTGAGCACATTATTGTGTATATATTATTGTCGTGTGCTTGTTTTGTTTTTGTTTGTTTGAACCCAATGCAAATGGAGAAAGGACTTAGATTTAGGACCTTACCTATGCTAAATGGAGTTCCAAGAGCAACTAGGCCTTATGCCTTTAGAATGCTAAATATGTTGAAGAGAAACTAGGTCTCATGCCTTTAGAATGCTTAATCTTGAAGATGAATTGATAGGACTCCTAATTCTAAACTCACTCTTGTCCATTCTTTTTATTGCATTGTGGAACTTTTTGATTTGTGCGTTCTTGTGATAGGGATCCCAAAATTGAGCCAATTAGAAGGACCATTGTCATGAGCATCCAAAATAAGATAGACAAAATCCAAAATGGAAGATCCTAGGAGCTTGATTGATTATTTGCTTGATTGCTTGAGTTAATTGCTTATTGCTTGTTAAGTCCAAAGGAAAGGAGCAACTTGGATCATCTTTATGATCTCAAGAAGGGAACTCCAAGTGGTTTTATTTCTCTTCCCTCATCTTTGCATGTTTAGGACCTAGCCCTTCTCTTCTTCTCTCCACTCTAACCTAAGCCAAACTTTTGTGCAAACATTGACATTGTTTTCAAAAATTAGAAACCTAGGCATTATGCCTTTGATTTTTTCAAACTCTTTTCATAACACTTATTTTGAATTAAATCTTAAGTCAACTTTGACCTTATTTTGTGAATACTTTTCATTTGTAAATACAACTCACTCAAATTGTTTTTATGGTTCCAATGACCATTTGTGTTAAAGCTTTTCATAAACATTAGCTATTAGTTTTGAGTTATCATAGAGGTTGATATAATACTCACATGTATCCTTAGTGTTGGATTATAAGTCTTCCATGCTTATTATAGGGTTAACCCCTCACTAGCATGTTGAAGCTCTCCTCACATGGTGGATTTGTGGTTTTAGGTTGAGTTTTCTCCCTTTGATAACAAAAGACCTTAAGGCTTTTGACCAATCAATTCACCAACTTATGTTGAGATTTTTACCCCGAACTACGAGGTTTTGATCCTACCTTTTTAAGATGGTACGTAGGCAATGGGTTTATCCATTCAAACAAAATTGTAAATAATTTGTATATTCTTTTCTCATCTCCCCAATCATGTTTGCACAAATATTTTCACAAATACCAACCTACCATACAACATTTATAAAAAGGGCTCCCTTAGAGTACTAAGAATGTTTTGGGTGCTTAAAACCTTCCCATAGCATAACCAACCCCCTTACCCAGATCTCTGACATTTTTATTAGTTTCTGATTTGATAAAACTTGTCAGTTTTTGTTCGCTTTCTAACCTTTCCTTTGGATAAATAGAAGTGCGGTGGCGACTCGAATTGTATGATTTACTTTTGATTTAGTCAATAAATCTAAAGGTAACGAATATCCCGCTACAGAAAAGTGGCGACTCTGCTGGGGACAAAAATGCTTCCTAGTGGGTTTTGCCTACTTTTTACCTTTGTTGTATGTTTATATTTATTTTGTGACATATTTTTGTGCAAATTTGGGATGACTGTATTGTTTGTAATGTATGAGTTTCTTGATATATCAATTGCTTGTGTGCTTGGTGGTCTTTTGTGAGATGAGATCTATACCCAAACTTGAGTGCACTTATGATAGGAGAATGGCATAGTCTTGTTGACTTGTGTGGAGTTATTCCTTAGCAAGTTGACTTGCAAGCCCATTCACTTGGTGGAGGTTATATTGGGATCAATAATGTCACACGAGTAGTCGTGGTTAGGCATTACTCTTTCCAATATATGCCTTAGAAGCCAAGGACCTTAGATTACCTAGCCCATCTTGGCCTATTTTAGGACGTAGTGCGAAGGTCGTTCAAGTGTAAGATTTGATACGATTGTTACGTGATACTACACTCATAAGAGTCTCTCTTGAGAATATTTTTGGAATACGAGTAGTCGTTTATCCGATAATATCCAAAAGATGGGATGATGACTATGGGAACCTCTTGTAGAACATGATCATCAAGTTTAACCATAGTACACTCCCTTTGGGTGGTTCTTAACCGATACTCCATACTCGTGACTTGCAACAAACCCTTGATTCGCGGTCGATCTATTCTCGTACATCCTTAATATCAGTGGAACTTGGGTGTTGATAAGGTGTAAACCACTGTCCACCAAAATGGATGATTGATATTAAGGATGACTTGATCCATCCTGTGACCTTTGTGTGGTGTGACTTGCTTGATCCTTGAGTGTGATTGTTGCATCCATGCATTCATGCATTCATACACATCCATATCATCAACAATGAGAAAATTTTCAAGGAACTTAAGAGGTATATTTGCAAATTTCCAGACATGGATAAGCAAAGAAGAAATACAAAAAAGTACAGTTTCAGACAACCAGGCTTGAAAGAGTTAAGGAGTTAGACATCTTATGTATTAGATCCCTTGGAGTTCAAAGCTCGTCATGGGAAGCTTCTGTATATTCTTACTACTCAGGTGGATGAAGGTCTGATGAGTGTGTTGGTGCAGTTTTATGATCCTCTGTACCATTGCTTCACTTTTCTAGATTTCCAGCTTTTTCCTACGCTTGAGGAGTATGCATATCTTGTGGGTATACCTATTATAGATCAGATGTCGTTCAGTGGCTTGGAGAGAGTTCCTTCTTCGCAAGAGATTGTTGATCTGTTGCATATAGATTAATCTATTGTTGGTGCTCATATGACTACCAAAGGTGGAATTCAAGGTCTCCCATCTGATTTCCTCATTGCTCAAGCTACTATGTTTGGGAAGGCCACGAGTGAGGATGCCTTTGAGGCCATATTTGTACTTATCATCTATGGGCTAGTGTTATTTCCCAACATCGACAATTTTGTGGATGTGAACGCCATTAGGATTTTCTCTACTCTTAATCCCGTTCCTATTCTGTTGGGTGACACTTATTTCTCTTTGCATATGAGGAATGCAAAGGGTGGTGGTATCATTGTGTGTTGTTTGCCTCTATTGTACAAGTGGTTTATTTCGCACTTGCCACAGACGCTCGCCTTCAAGGAAAACAAAGGATGTCTACGGTGGTCCACAAGACTTATGTCTCCCACTAATGATGATATCTTTTGGTACAACCATGTATATGATGGTGTGCAGATTATTGACTCTTGTGGTGAATTCTTCAATGTGCCTCTCCTTGGTACATATGGTGGGATTAACTACAACCCTGTTTTGGCACGTCGTCCGCTTGGGTTCCCCTTAAAGGATAAACCTAATAACATTTTGTTAGAGGGTGTGTTCTTTCAAGAGGGTAAAGATCCCCAAAACTTGAAGGGCAGGATGGTCCGCGCTTGGCGCAAGATTTATAGGAAGGGAAGGAAAGAGCTTGGTCCGAAGAGTTATATTGCTTTGGAACCCTACACCTCGTGGGTGAGGAAGAGAGCTTCTGAGTACCGTATGCCCTATGACTATCCGAGACCTACACCTATGGTTATGGTTGGGCCTTCAACCCTCCCTGACCAAGGAGTAGAGGAGTTGAGAAATGAAGACCGTTCGCGTGCTTGGGTCCGTGAGCAAGAGGAGCTACTTCAGCAACTTAGAGATAAGGATGCTTTGATAGAATTTCTAGAGCATCAGGTTATTGACGAGCCTGATGATGTGGTTACTTCTCTTCTTCCTCAGTCATCCAGGTTTTGGAAGAGGAAGTATGATCGGCTCGCCAAGGAGAAGGCAGATATGGAGGCAGCCTATGAGAGAGAGGTGAAGAGGCTTTGTGCAGCTTATCTTCCGGTCTCGAGAGCTTTGGATGATTGCTTCTAGGGTTCCATAGGATGTTCATTTTCCTTCTCTCTTGTATTGTATTTGGTTACCAAGACTGTACTTCTTTGGTGTAAAACTTTTTCCAGATATTATTGATATGATTATTCCATTATATTCTAAATAATTAATATTTCCAAATATTTGCAAATAGAACTCTAAAGTTCCTCTGATTAAAAGATAAAATCATATGCACAAGCATTGCATGCATCATATGCATAAGCAGGTTTTGTTCCAGGGTTTCTTGTTCAGTGGTCTAACTCTGTGTTCTTCATTTATTTTGAAGACAAGCTGACGCACCGGTACTATACCAGAGCCAACTCTTCAAAGCTAATGGATCACCTCGAGCAAGAAAACAGAGAACTCAAGGAGGAAGTGGCAAGATTGACTTCCCTGATGGAGTCATTCTTGGCCTCCCAAAGCCAGTCTTCTCCAACGCCTTCAACTCCTCCCCAGAGGACGGTCATTTAAGAGGTTGCTTCTTCCACCGTGCCTGCTGCTAGTGCTCATTTTGCTCCGTCTGCTATGCCAGTCGGGTGTCCCTGGGGATGCCCGCTAATTTTGTTTCAGAGGGTCTCGTCCCTACATTTGCTTCTCTGCTGGCATCTAGCCCGGTCCTTGCTATGCCACCTCCAGTTGTGCATACTTTGCCGAGAGTTGATGACACCATTTACCACTCTGAGCCGTCTGAGGGTCCAGATGTGTACGAGAAAATGGATGCTATGAATGATCAATTCCTTAAGCTGTGCAAGGAACTTACAACTCTAAGAGGGAAAGACCTCTTCGACAAATTTGTTGCTGAGTTGTGCCTCGTGCCAAAAGTCAAGATTCCTATCAAGTTCAAAGTGTCTGACTTTGAAAAGTACAAAGGAAACACTTACCCGCTCAGCCATCTTGTGATGTACGCACGCAAGATGTCGACTCAGACCGACAACGATCAACTCCTCATCCACTACTTCCAGGACAGCCTGTCCGGTGCCACATTGAGATGGTATATGGGCTTGGATAGTGTGAATATCCGCTCCTTCAACGACCTTGGCGAAGCTTTCGTCAAGTAGTACAAGTACAACATTGATATGGCTCCCGATAGGGACCAACTGAGGGCTATGTCCCAGAAGGAGAAAGAAACATTCAAGGAGTACGCCCAGAGGTGGCGTGAATTGGCTGCACAGATTGTGCCCCCGCTCGAAGAGAAAGAAATGACGAAGATCTTTCTCAAGACTTTAAGCTCTTTCTACTACGAGCGGATGATTGCTAGCGCTTCTTCTGACTTCACCGAGATGGTGAACATGGGGATGCGACTAGAGAAAAGAGTCAGGGAAGGGCGCCTGACCAGAGAAGAAGGCTCTTCTACCAAACTTTATGGGGCGTTTGCCAAGAAGAAAGATGGAGAGGCACATGTTGTGTCCTCCCATGTTAAGCAAAGAAGGCCCTCTATGAAGAGGAAGACTGTGTGTCCCGCCAGTAACCTGCACCAGGTGGCTCATATAGCACCCACATTCAGAGAAAACCAACATTATCAGCATCAGAACCAGCAACAGCAACATCAACAGTATCAACAACAACAACATCGTTTGCAACAGCAGGCCTACCAGCCTCGAAACAACAATCAAACTAACACTATATATGATAGGAAGAGGGTCACTTTCGATCCTATTCCAATGACTTATGCCGAGCTATATCCTTCATTGATTGAAAGGAAATTGATTACTCCACGTGACCCACCTGCTGTACCGACCAACCCTCAGTGGTGGTACAAGCCTGAGCTTCACTATGTTTATCATTCCGGTGCTCCTAGACATGATGTGGAGAACTGTTACCCTCTCAAAACCAAGGTTCAAAACCTTGTTAGAAGCGGTATCTTGTTTTTCGAGGACGTAGGTCCTAATGTTAAGAAGAACCCATTGCCCGAGCATGGGAAATCTGCTGTTATCATGGTTCAAGCTTGCCCTGGTAAATACAAGGTCAGATATGTCATCCATATCAGACAATCATTGGTCGAGATGCATAGACTGTTATGTGGATATAGTCATTACGAGCATGACCATGCAGCTTCCGTGTATGCACTGTCAATGAGAGAGGATGTCGTCAAGTCAGAAAAGATATCCAAGAGATGCTGGATCAGGGTGTGATCGAGATACTTCAGAATCGTGATGAGGACGAAGTTAATGTTATATCCCCTGTATTTAGAATACCTGAACATGTTGTTGTCAGATATGATGGCAGCAAACAGAAGGCCTCTCCTACTCTCATTATTAAGCCAGCGGGCCCTGTCCCTTACTCTTCAAACAAGGTTGTTCCCTATCGATATAATGCAGTTGCATTAGAAGATGGGAAGGAGGTGCCTTTGCCCTCCACCTCTGTGACAAGTATCTCTGATGTCAGTGGATTGACCCTCCGAATCCGGCACTTGGTGTTGACAGACATGCCGCTGTTGCTAGAGCTCCTATCCCTGTTGGCCAGAATGGCACATTGAGAGAGGATGGTGATGAGATGTTGAGGCTCATCAAGAGGAGCGAATATAATGTTGTAAATCAGCTGCTTTAAACGCCTTCAAAGATATCTGTGTTGTCTTCGTTGATGAATTCTGAGCCACACCGTGAAGCTTTGCAAAGGGTGTTGGATATTGGAATATGTGGATCACGATGTCACAATAGAACAGTTTGATAGCATTGTTGCAAACATAACTGCTTGTAACAACTTGAGCTTCTGTGATGCTGATCTTCCCGAGGAGGGAAAAGACCACAATTTGGCACTACACATTTCAATGAACTGCAAGGATGTTGCCCTGTCTAATGTGCTGGTAGACACAGGATCATCGCTGAATGTGTTTCCGAAATCCACTCTGGCGAAACTTTCATACCAGGGGCCTCCCATGAGGAAGAGTGGAGTGGTTGTGAAAGCTTTTAATGGATCCAGAAAGACTGTGATTGGCGAGGTTGAACTCCCAATCAAGATTGGACCTAGTGATTTTCATATCACTTTCCAAGTCATTGATATCCACCCATCATATAGCTGTTTGTTAGGCAGACCATGGATTCACGAGGCAGGCGCCGTGACATCCACCCTACACCAAAAGTTGAAGTTCGTCAAGAACAAGAAGTTGGTGATGGTAGGGGGAAAGAATGCTCTCTTGGTAAGCCATATGTCTTCCTTTTCTTATATTGATGTTGAGGATGAGGTTGGGATGCCGTTCCAAGCCTTATCTATTGCTGAGCCTTCTAAGAAAGGAACTTCTTCATTTGCATCCTACAATGATGCAAAGTTGGCCATTGAGCCTGGCGCAACTACTGGTTTAGGACAAATGATTAAGTTGGAAGACAATAAATCCCGGGCTGGCATAGGGTACTCTTCATGCACTTTCAACAAGCGCGGTTTATTTCAGAGTGGTGGTTTCATCCACACGGTCGAAGACCGGGAAGATGCTGCTATAGTAGAAGATGATGTAGAGGAAGATTCTAGCAACTTTGTCATCCTTGGAGGAGTCTGCAATAATTGGGTCGCTGTTGATGTTCCAACAGTTGTCCATAAGTCCATGTAATGTTCATTTTTGTTTAAAAACCCTTCTCCCATGCCAAAGGGAGAAGTGATGACATTGTTGGCACATAAATACAATGATATTCATTCAATAATTACATGTTAAATGTTTGTTTTTCAAATTGTTTTCACTTTTTTCTTTTTGCATGAAATTGGTGATCACTAAAAAACCCTAAAAAGAGAATAAAATCAATCTTTTCATCTGCATAATGGTTTGCCTTGTTTGAATTCTAAAATCTCTTTTATATCCAAAATCATTATGTAGGTTGATCAAATCCATCGAACAAATGATCCAACACCATCTCCCAACTTTGAGTTCCCTGTATTTGAGGCCGAAGAAGATGATGTTGAAGAGATTCCTGATGAGATCACCCGTCTGCTTGAGCACGAAGAGAAGATCATTCAGCCACATCTCGAGAATCTGGAAATAGTCAACTTGGGGCCTGAAGATTGTGTTCGAGAAGTGAAGATTGGGGGCACTCCTGGAAGAATTTGTTAAGAAGGGTTTGATTGAGTTGCTACGAGAATATGTCGACGTCTTTGCCTGGTCATATGAAGACATGCCTGGTCTGGATACTGATATCGTGCAACATTTCCTGCCTTTGAAGCCTGAGTGTGTGCCTGTGAAGCAAAAGCTCAGAAGAACTCATCCTGATATGGCAGTGAAGATTAAAGAAGAAGTTCATAAGCAAATTGATACGGGGTTTCTGGTGACTTCTACATATCCTCAATGGGTGGCCAATATTGTGCCCGTGCCTAAGAAAGATGGAAAAGTCCGAATGTGTGTGGACTATCGAGACTTGAATAAAGCTAGTCCGAAAGATGATTTTCCTCTACCACACATTGATATGTTGGTAGATAATACAGCTAAATTCAATGTCTTCTCATTTATGGACGGATTTTCCAATTATAACCAGATTAAAATGGCCCCCGAGGATATGGAGAAGATAACATTCATCACACCTTGGGGAACATTATGTTATCGAGTGATGCCCTTCGGTTTGAAGAACGCCGGAGCCACGTATCAACGAGCTATGACTACCTTGTTCCATGATATGATGCACAAGGAGATCGAGGTGTATGTTGATGATATGATTGCGAAGTCGAAAACAGAAGTTGAACATGTAGAACACTTGTTGAAGCTTTTCCAACGTTTGAGGAAGTACAAACTCCGCCTGAATCCGAACAAGTGTACATTTGGAGTCCGTTCCGGCAAGTTATTGGGCTTTATTGTTAGTGAAAGAGGTATTGAAGTTGATCCTGCCAAGGTCAAAGCAATACAAGAGATGCATGCGCCCGAAACTGAGAAGCAAGTCTGAGGTTTTCTTGGCCGCTTGAATTATATTTCCAGATTCATTTCCCACATGACTGCCACATGTGCGCCGATATTCAAGCTCCTCCAGAAAGATCATCGTCATGATTGGATCAAGGATTGCCAGAAAGCTTTCGACAATATCAAAGAGCATCTGTCTGAGCCTCCGATTTTGTCTCCGCCTGTTGAAGGGAGCCCATTGATTATGTACTTGATAGTGCTTGATGGTTTTATGGGTTGTGTCCTTGGTCAGCAAGATGAATCAGGAAATAAAGAATATGCCATATACTACTTGAGTAAGAAGTTCACTGATTGTGAGTCTCGATACTCAGTGCTTGAGAAGACATGCTGTGCTTTGGCTTGGGCTGCTAAGCGTTTGCGCCAGTATATGTTGAATCATACCACTTGGTTGATATCCAAAATGGATCCAATCAAGTATATCTTTGAGAAGCCTGCTTTAACTGGGAGGATTGCCCGTTGGCAGTTGTTGTTATCTGAGTATGACATTGAGTATCGAGCTCAGAAAGCTATTAAAGGTAATATCTTGGCTGACCATTTGGCACATCAACCAATTGAAGATTATCAGTCTGTTCAGTACGACTTCCCAGATGAAGAGATTCTGTATTTGAAAATGAAAGATTATGATGAGCCTACGCTCGACGAAGGGCCTGAGCCTGGTTCCCGATGGGGTATGGTGTTCGATGGCGCTGTTAATCAGTATGGAAATGGTATTGGGGCAGTGATTATTACTCCTCATGGCACCCATTTTCCTTTTACGGCAAGGCTAACTTTCAAATGCACGAACAATATGGCGGAGTATGAGGCCTGTATTATGGGTTTGGAAGAGTGTATTGATCTTAGGATCAAGCATCTTGATGTTTATGGCAACTCGGCCCTTGTTATTAATCAGATTAAAGGTGAATGGGAGACGAATCAGCTTGGCCTCATCCCATACAAAGATTATGCGAGGAGGATTTCAAATTTCTTTACTAAGGTTGACTTTCATCATATTCCTCGAGATGAGAATCGGATGGCAGATGCTCCTGCTACGTTTGCTTCAATGATTGTGGTGAAATATTGGAATGAAGTCCCCAATATCACTTTGATCTGCTTGGATAAACCAGCTCATGTGTTTGCAGTTGAAGAAGTGAAAGATGATAAGCCATGGTATTATGATATCAAGTGCTTTCTCCAAAGTCATATTTACCCTCCTGGGGCATCTGTTAAAGATAAGAAGACTTTGAGGAGATTATCTGGCAGTTTTTACCTTAATGGTGATGTGTTTTATAAGAGGAATTTTGACATGGTTTTGCTCAGATGCGTGGATAGACACGAAGCAGACCTGTTGATGACTGAAGTCCATGAGGGTTCATTTGGTACTCATTCCAATGGACATACCATGGCAAAGAAGATGTTGAGAGCAGGCTACTATTGGTTGACAATGGAGTCTGACTGCTGCAAATACGTGAAGAAATGCGACAAGTGTCAGATTTATGCGGATAAGATTCATATTCCCCCGACACTTATGAATGTTATTTCATCACCATGGTCTTTCTCCATGTGGGGAATTGACATGATTGGCATGATAGAGCCAAAGGCGTCGAACGGTCACCGTTTTATTCTCGTGGCAATTGATTACTTCACCAAGTGGGTTGAAGCGACATCGTAAGCGAATGTGACCAGGAAGGTGGTTGTGAAGTTTATCAAGAATCAACTCATATGTCGGTATGGTGTGCCCGATAAGATCATTACTGATAATGGATCTAACTTGAACAACAAGATGATGAAAGAGATGTGTAGAGAGTTCAAGGTTGCACATCATAATTCTTCTCCCTATAGACCCAAGATGAATGGGGTTGTTGAAGCTTCTAACAAGAACATTAAGAAGATTATCCAAAAGATGGTTGTTACGTACAAAGATTGGCATGAGATGTTGCCATTCGCCTTGCATGGTTATCGTACATCTATCCGCACTTCAACAAGGGAAACCCCTTTCTCTCTTGTTTATGGAATGGAGGTTGTGCTCCCTGTGGAGGTTGAGATCCCATCAATGAGAGTCTTGATGGAAGCCAAGTTGACTGAGGCTGAATGGGTTCAGAGTCGTTATGACCAACTGAATTTGATTGAAGAGAAGAGATTAACTGCCATGTGCCATGGTCAGTTATATCAGCAAAGGATGAAGAAAGCCTTTGATAAGAAGGTCAAGCCTCATGTGTTCCGAGAGGGTGACCTTGTGCTTAAGAAAGTTTTGTCTTTCGCGCTCGATTCCAGGGGCAAGTGGACTCCAAACTATGAAGGTCCATATGTTGGTAAGAGATCTTTTTCAGACGGTGCTTTGATACTTGCAACTATGGATGGGGAGGATTTCACTTGTCCTGTGAATTCAAATACAGTCAAGAAATACTTCGCCTAAAATAAAAACAGAATAGCTCGCTAAGTTGAAAACCCGGAAGGGCGGCTTAGGCAAAAATGAGCGTCTCGGTGAATTGAAAACCCGAAAGGGAGATCTAGGAAAAAGTTAGAGACATATAAAAAAAGTGAATATATATCCCGCTAGAATGAGTACCTCACCCTGGGGCAATCTAGGCAAAAATTAGGGATTTGGCAAGTAACTGCATCTTGACAAGATTTTGTTCTACAAGCCGTCTTCTATCAAAGATTCTCACCCAGTCATCATCAACGAAAGCTTCAAATACATTGAATTCAGAGTTGGTGGAGAAATGGCCACTATGTTCAATGTAGCCCTTTTCCAATATATATCACCAATTTCAAATTTGTAAAGATCCATGGAGTCTTGCCATTTGCAGACTATCATTCCATCAAATAAATTTGAGCCTTTATCCAATTCTTTTCACTCTTATTTGTTTCTGTTTAATAAATGTTTGCATGTTTTAATTGATAAATATAATTGTTTTAAATAAATAAAGTTTTTATATATATAATTGTTTTTAAACAAAGTGAACATTCACGATGACTGAAAGGATGAAATGGAAAGTCTTCAGTGCTCTCCCAAGGATAGTATGATCTCCAAAAGGGTAAGGAATTTGTTCATGTTCCTAGCATACTTGTATCCTCTTCATCATCTTTCAGGTTGTCTCCTCTGTGAGCGCAAAAGAAGGTAATACACCACCAAATTCCCCAGATTGTCTGGAGTTTTGGTCTCGGTCTTCTACCTCCCCAGTGAGTCTGGGTCTAACATCTATGTTTTTATCAAATATATGGTTGTCATCCCTTGTGTGGATTGACCTAAAATCCCTTATAGATTGATAAAAAATGATTTGCTTTCGAGGAAGCTGGTCTTTCCCTCATTATGATTGGAAATCTCCCGCAGATTGAGCAGGAATTCCTAGCATGAGTTGGAAATTTTCAATAGTTTGGTTTGTAGCTTATCCTCGGCGGATTCACATACAATTTTTCCCCAGCAAGTTGGCTTACCAATCTTCCTTAGTAGGTTTGATCACCTCGGATCTTCCCCCAGTTGGGTCGCCAGCAGATTATCTCCAGCATGCTCGCCCACAGGTTATCCCTAGCTCGGTCATTAGCAACCTTTCCCTAGTGGAGTTGCCTGATCAGAGCCCAGTTATTTGTTTCCTCCTTCTTGGATAGCTTCCTCCTAGCAGGGCTGGTGTTGAAGATTTTCATTTCCTTCCCCAGCGGAGCAATGGTTCCCTCCTCCTCGACAAAGATTGTTTCTCCAGCAGATTTGAGGAAAGTGGTTGATTATTGAAACTTCTGTGTAGTGGTTGTTCCCCGCAGAGTTCCATATCTCCCCTTTTGATAAGTTCCCCAGTAAAGTTGCGTCTACGACAGATCTTATCCGTGTTAAGCTCCCTGGCAATATCTCTATAGCTTCCCCAGCTGAGACTTTACATGATTCTAGTTTGGCGTTGGAATTTCGAGGAAGATGTTTTGTTTCCTTCCCCAGCGGAGTGATTGGTTCCTTCTCCGCAACAGAGATGTTCCTTCAGTAGTTAGAAGTGAATGTTTGATTGATGTGTTTCTGTTTGGTGGTTGTTCCCCATAGAATTGTGTATCCCCTGATAAGGTCCCCAGTAGAGTTCTTCTCTGATTGATCTTATCCATATCTCTGCGTACTGTTGGAAGATCCCCAACTTTGGTGGTTCTGATCTTTTTGCTGATCCCCAACAGTGGACTCTGTTCGTTCCCCTAACACTGGTCTTGATCCCCGGCAGTGACTCTGTTTGATCCTTAGCGGCGATTGGTGTTTCCTGTTATTTGTTGCCCCCACCAGATTGGATTTCTTCTGTGGGCCTGGCTCTTCTCTTTTGAGATGTTGTACCGGATGTCTGTCGATCGATTCTTGGACCTGTTTGTGTTAGATATGTCTATTTGTCAGCATTAATCATACATAAACCATGCATATACATGCATAATCATAGCATTCAGATATTCATGTTGCATTCTTTGCCATATATCTTTGCTTGTTATCTCCTGCTAGTTGGTGAAATATTTCCCCAATCAGATGTCGGTGTCTGATCTCTCCATGTAGAGTCAGCCCTATAGGCAGAAAGTGTCTATCTTTTCTCCTATATTCCCCACTGAGTTGTGTCCTCGTGGATGATTATTGTTTCAGTTTCCACCCAAAATATGTATTGGGATGGAATTACTCCCCTGAGCTATATCCTCATTGGGTTGAGTCTTGTTTCACTGTGTCTCCCTAGTTTGTTCCTAGATTGACTCCTCTTGTTATTGCCCCTACAGTTCCCTGTGGCAGGTGATCAATTGCTCAGTAAACAGTAATTATTCATTCTCCCCTAGTGGATTTCTGTGGCCATCTACCCAGTAACCAGTAGTTGTAAGTCCTATTTCTGTGGTTTTCTACCTAGTAACCGGTAGTTGTAAACCCCATTTTGTCCCTTTGCAAAGTTAACCCCTGATTTTGTTCATCCTAACTGATGACGAGTATTTTCTCTTTTGTGGTTTTCTACCCAGTAACCCGGTAGATGTAATCCCCTCCTTGTTGGTTATCTTTATCCAATATTTGGTATTGATATTCCTTCAGTTTTGAGTATATCTCCCAGTAACCGGTGATATATTTCTTGGATAATTGCTCTTATTAAGCAATTTATTCCCCGCAAGTCATCTTTCATTTACCTTGTGTTTGGTAATGATCGTTTCTCCTTTGGATTGGTCATCATTTTATACCCAGTAACCGATATCCCGATGTCCTTTCTTTTCGGTCGATTTATCCTTTATTAACCCAGTAACCGGTTATGGATAATCTTCCATGCGAGTATGTTATCTATGTTCTGACGGTAATAGATAATATATCTCATGCGCCCTTCTGTCGAAGTCTTTTTCTTCCCCAGTTGAGTAAGATTCGTATTTCCTTATGGAATCGAATGTCCGTCCTATAATCGAGTCTGATTTTTCAGCCCTCCTTTCGGATGATGAGTGTCTTGGAAATATTCCCCAATTCACGCCTGGTTGGTCACCTATTATATGCCCAGTAACCGGTATCCCTGGTGTTCGTTCCTTCTGCTCTCTATTATGACTTTTGTCCCCTGTGGAGTCAGATCTTTCCTGAGTTGAAATATACCTGTTAGGTTTTCCTCAGATGTTTTGGATGATTGATATATCTCACCCTTATATCGGTCTTAGATATTCTTTCTCTCTGAGCATGTTGCCTTTTCACCCTTATACCGGTGTTTTGATCACATGTCTCTTTGAGCTTATTACCCAGTAACTGGTAATACCTCATTTGTTTCTCCCTCAGCTGAGTCCTTTTGTGGACATTCCCCGCCCGAGTCCGGATTTTTATCCGAAGTATCCTTTGTGGATAGTTTGCTGTATTGGCATATTCCCCAATACATGCATCTTTGCGTCAGCTCGAGTCTTTCCATTGATTTATTTTCATGGAATCCCTTCGTGTCTCCCAGCAAGTCTCAAGTCGTGACCTGCTCACGCATTTTTTACCCTTTACTCCCCCAGAGTCTCTGTCTCCCTAGTGAGTGTATTACTCCTTTGGATTTTCAGTTTCTCCTGATTTCTTTTTTTCCTTTATGGACACATATCCCCACAGAGTATTAACTTTTGCATACATACATTTGCATCATGAGGTCTCTTAGGGACCAAAATTCGTCTCTTTGTTATTATTTAAGCCCATTCTACCTCATCGAGACGAAGATTTCAACCTTCATATCTCCGGCTAGAATGACCTTAAATAGGGGAATCTGTAAGACCCTAATTTTGACCCTAAGATCCCTCATGGCATCATATCATTTCACATTGCATTTGCCTCAAGGATCATAGCATCTTGGCTCCTTTACCCTTGGGTTGGGACTTGTGTGAGTTGGTTTGAGACTACCAAGCATGCTTGAATTGTATATTATTTCTTTTCTTATTTTGTTTACTAACCAAAAGCACAAAAATATGTCACTAACTTGTTTTGTTTTGAAGCTCAAGCAGTCATGTGATCCAAGGCTCCTATGAGGCCCCTACACTCATTGAAGTGGCCAGATGAAAGTGAAAGCAAGCATGACAATGGTTCCCAAAGCTCTCAATCATCATATATGCCTCCCAAGTATCTCATTTTGTCAATTTGATCAAGATAAACCAAAGGGCTTGAGGATTGTTTCCCAAGGAAACCCTAATTCAACTATGCATTGACTATGCCTTGCTCATGATGCAACCTCAATCTATGATCAAATACAATCAAGGGAAGTTCTTTCATTCATCATTTTATGCATATATGAGCCTAGGTGAGTGTCCTCAATCATTAATTCATCAAGATTTGAAGTTTGGACTTGAGAAGTTGATCACTCAATTCATCTGACTATTTTGAAATCCACTGAGACCTAACTTTTAATGTGTTTGTCAAATGAAGATTACCCCAAGATAACAAATGTTCTTAAGAACCATATGAACAACTTTTATGTTCATAAAAAGTCCATTTGAAACTTGTAAGGTCTTCATTCATTTCAAAACATTATAGGTCATTTTGACTGAAACCCTAATTTTGGGTCAACTTCCCAAGGACATAACTCCTTCATTTTTTATGATTTTGAGGTGATACCAAGTGCATTGGAAAGTTTGAGATGTCTATTGCAATTGTTATGTTGTATAAAATTCCATAATCCTAAAATAAACACATGTTATAATACAAAACATTATAGGTCACTTTGGACCAAAGCCATTGAAATATGAAAAAGTCTAACTTCAAGTGCCCATAACTTTCTCATCAAAAATCAAAATGATGCAAAATTTAAGTACAAATTGATTTTCTTGAAACGATCTACAACTTTGGTGTTGGAGGTTTTGTCATTTTATGCTTGCATCATTGAAACATAAGGGCTTGAAGTTGTTCCATTTTGGCAAATTTCTCAAATACATGTTTTGTACATTGAACTTCATGGCCAGTTTTCAATATTTTCCTAACTCCAAATGGATTTTTGTTCAACATAACAATCGTTCCTTATGTCAATACCTTTCCAACCATTACCCACATGCTTATGTTTCAATTTTGAAAATGGCATTTTCGAAGAGGTGAAGTTTTAGGTTCAATTATGCATAACATGAAAAATCTTCTTGCATACTACACTGCCTTGCCATTTGCATGTCCAAACTTCATTCATTTGTGTTCAGTGTCGCATCTCTAAAAATATGATTCCTCGCGATGGTCGCGGAAAAATTTAATGTTCGAACAGAGTCGCCACCGAACTTTATTTATCCCAATGAAGGGATAGGGAAATATCGATAAAACCTTTGAAAAATAGAATAATGGTCGTCGCAACCATATTCGGGTTCGGGAGTGGATTACGTAAGGGGAAGGTATTAGCACCCCTTACGTCCGTTGTACTCAACGAGAACCTTTTAGTTCTAATTTGCATTTCATGTGTTAATTTATGTTTGTTTGTTATCTTTGGGTTATAAAATATCGAAAATAGAAATGGATGAGAACCTCAGAAAGGAGAAAGGGGAGGTTTTTTATTAGTGTGCTCGCGAAGATACAACAATCTCCTGCCTACGTATCCTTAAATAAGGAAATCAGAGCATTCGTAGTTCGGGGAACTACGGTTGATTGGTGTTTTTTAATGAACAACTGTTTAGATCGCATCCTAAAGGCTAAACGTTGGCTTGTCTACTCTCGGCAGAGGCTTAAGCATTGGTTTGTTGTGCGCATTAGAAAGGATTAAATGGTGTTCTTTCTGAAAAGAGTTTTGGTCACACGGGGGCGACAAGTTGGATTAATATGTTGGATATTTTGTTTGACTGGTTATGTTGAGATGTTTTTGGTTGGATGACGATTACTCGGATAGTCGAGTAAGACAACTCGTATCCTAAAAGTCGGGAAAGGGAATAGAAAACTCTAGACCACTTTCTTTTCATCCTTAATTATAGAAAGGATTTGATAATAATTAAGGTGTTTTAAATGGATGACGAATACTCGGATAATCGAGTAAGACAACTCGTATCCTAATAATCGGGAAAGGGAATAGAAGACTCTAGACCGCTTTCTTTTTCATCTGAGTGATTACGAAAATAAGTTTGCGTATGGTTAATGTATTTTTAGAATGAACGACAAGTGCTCGAATGACTAAGTAAGACAACTTATATCCAAGCATTTGAGAAGAGGAATTAAAAACTCAAGACCATCTCCTTTTTCGTATAGCTTTGATTGATTTATTAAGTTGCGAAAAAATGACAATTGTTCGACTGACCGAGTAAGAGAACTTGTATTCAAACAATTGAGGAGAGAAGTTGAAAACTCAAAGTCATCTCCCTTTTCATTTAGCTTATTATGAAAATAATTTGATTTAATCGGGTTTAGAAGTTTGTAGAGGAACGACAATAATTTGACTAACCAAGTAAGAGAACTTGTATTCAAATAGTCGAGGAGAAAAAATTGAAGACTCAAAGTTATCTCCCTTTTGGTTTCTTGTTATAAAAGGGTTTGACTTGCTTATGTTTAAGTGGATTAGAAATGACGACCATTTGACTAACCGAGTAGGAAAACTCGTATTCAAATAATCGAGGAGAGGAGTTGAAAACTCAAAACCATCCCCCTTTTCATTTTCAAATGAAGTGTGGTTTTAAATGTGATTAAGTATTTTAATTTAACTTTCGATGTCGGATCGAGGTTTTAAAATTTGCATTCTTGTGAGTGAATTGAATTTATTTGGTGAATAATCCATTTAATCGATTAATTAAAACCGAATAGGTCTCATTGTAAGAAAGCCCAAGAGTAAGCCATGTGAGGTTGATGGCGATGCTTTTTCAAGCGATCGACTTACAAAGGCATTTAAAATGGGCTCGACTTTGAATCGAGGAGTTCTATTTGTTTTAAAAAAAATTGGTTTGAATTGATGGCATGAGAATTATAATCTTTTTGTATCTTTTAAGTCTTTATCATTTTTAGGTTTATTTTAAGATGAGATGAAGAATGTACAATGATATAGCATAAAGCGAGGTAAAGTAAATATATAAAAAAATGTTAGAAGCGGAATTTAAAAGAGTTAGATGTTAATTGCGGCAATTAAATTAAAAAAAATTAGAGTTAATCGTTAAATGTTAGGTGTTAATTGAAATCAACATGAAAGAACAAGAGAATTGCAATAAAATATTAAATCTAAAACAAATAACTAAAGTTTAAACAATTAACAAAAGTATCATTAAATTAAAACTCAAAACAATATTAAACAATCGAAAATCTCAATTCTAAACTATTATCCAAAATATTAATAAAGATTAAATTCTGAAATCATTCTAAATTAAATTAAAATTCTAAAATAATTCTAAAACAACTTATAATTCTAATTAATCTACAATTATTTCTAAAAAAAAGATCTAATTAAATTCTAAAATATTTTCAAAGATTAAAATCTAAAATCATTCTAAATTAAATTAAAAATTCTAAAATAATTCTAAATCAACTTATAATTCTAATTAATCTACAATTATTTCTAAGAAAAAAGATCTAATTAAATTCTAAAATATTTTCAAAGATAAAATTCTAAAATCATTCTAAATTATATTAAAAAATCTAAAATAATTCTAAATCACCTTATAATTCTAATTAATCTACAATTATTTCTAAAAAAAAGATCTAATTAAATTCTAAAATATTAACAAAGATTAAATTTTAAAATCATTCTAAATTAAGTTAAAATTCTAAAACAAATCTAAATTACAATAGAATTCTAATTAATCTACAACTATTTCTAAACTAAATTTAATATTTCTAATATTTCTAAATCCAACTCTTCAAAAAAAATTATAAGCTAAATCTAAAAATTCTAATGAACCTAAATTCCTAATTATTTCTAATACTAAAATTATTTCTAATTAATCCTAATTATAACTAATTTAATCTAATTAATACCTAATCATCTAATTAAGCCAAGTAACCCATATTAACTAAACTTAATCAACTAGTAATCAAAAACAAAGAAAATAAGCCCAAAGAAGTTGAGAATGGGCTCAACAAAAGGTTATCAGAGTCCAATCAGATGGGGTGCAGTAGCATTGAGGGAGTGTACACGCAGGCCAAAATCGCTTGGGCCAAAGGCCCAAGTCTCACCAACATAATTAGGTTTTACAACAAAAGCTTCAGATTGTACCTTCAAAGTTTCCCCAGAATGAGCGACCTTGTAAAACTGAAGAACAACTAGCTTCACCTTCCTATGCTTGTGCTTAATCTTCTTCAGCTTGGTGTAGGTCTTCTTCTTACGCTTCTCGGCTCCACCACGGAGACGGAGAACAAGGTGGAGTGTGGATTCCTTCTAGATGTTGTAGTCAGTAAGAGTGCGGCCGTCTTCTAGCTGTTTGCCGGCGAAGATCAGTCGTTGTTGGTCCGGTGGGATTCCTTCCTTATCTTGGATCTTTGCTTTGACATTGTTGATGGTGTCGGAAGACTCGACCTCGAGGGTGATGGTTTTCCCCGTCAGGGTTTTGGCGAAGATCTGCATCTGGATTAGGTTTTGCGCCGGAAGAGATGGAAATTGGGGACGCAAGGGTTTGTGACGGCGGACGAAGAAACGAAAGGTGGTGGTCCGGTAGAATGGATTTGATCGGAGGTGAAGAAGGGTGATATTGTTGAGTTGTGGTGGTGGAGGGTGAGTGGTCGATTTGTTAGAAGGAGAAGAAGATGAAGCTGCCGGCGATGATGCCTCCCGTCTCTAGATAAGCCTCCTTCTTCTATTTCGTTTTTTAGGGTTTTGATAAAAAAAAGAGCTTTGCTGCGTTTATGTTGTTCTTGATTTTGGGTTTTGAAAAATAGCTTTTGCTGCGTTTATGGTTGTTCTTGCTGTTGTGTTTAGAGTTTCTTTTTGAAAAAATCTCTTACTGTTGATCTGTTCTTTAGGCTTTTTGAGAAAAAGTTGTTTTTTCTGTTGTTGTGGTTTTGGCTTTTTGAGAAGAAATCTCTTACTGTGTTGTGTCTCTTTGGAGTTAACAGAGAAAAAAAACTTTGAAAATTTCTTCTAGATTTTATAAAACGTGTTTCTGTTAATTAGTTTTGTGGTTTATATACATGAATGTTGGTTTCTGTGAGATAACTTGTTGGATCCTATTTCCAGATTTTGTGGGATGATTTACCTATGGATTTAAAGTTGTTTATTTGGATACTGCAGTGTGTTTCTGAGCTCTTCCTTTGATTGATTCATTGCGTAACATATTAATCTACTCTTTCTATTAATTATTTTCCAGATTTTTAAGTGCTTATTTGATAAGCTGTTTTTAATTTTGAATTGGTTTTGCAGGTGAAGTGATGTTGATGCTAATTGATTGAAAAAAGGGGGGTTGTTATTCAACAGGTTTTGGAAAAGTTCTGAAGAGTTGGTTTTGAGTTGGGAACTTCCAAAAGAGCTTTTGGAAGAGTCTGGTTTTGAATTGGGAACTTCCAAAAGAGCTTTTGGAAGAGTCGGTGAAATTTGCTTCAAACTGCTGTGTTTACCGCTTATTTTAATTTTTTTTATAAAATTATTTCTGATGTAACAGAGACTTTTTGGATTATGAACTTAGGGATTGCTTGTAACATGTACAAACTTAATTTGGAATTTCTCTTTTTGGACAATTATGTAATTGTTTTGGATTAATTTTTTTATAAAATTATTTATGATGTAACAGAGACTTTTTGGATTATGAACTTAGGGATTGCTTGTAACATGTACAAACTTAATTTGGAATTTCTCTTTTTGGACAATTATGTAATTGTTTTGGATTACTAGGAATTTTTGGATTAGTTAGGATATATTAACGGTAAGAAAAATTGGGTTAGACGTGTAACACTTTGGATCATTTGCAAAATTTACATAATTTTAATTAATTTATGTTTTTGTTATTTATGTGGATACTTTTGGGTCATTATGTAACATTTGGATTAAATTGGAATATCACTTGGAGCATTATTTGGAATATGATTTGGGAATATTATTTGTGGAATTAGTCTCTCTTTCTTTTTTTTTCTTTTTTTTTTAAATTAAACTTTGTCTTAACAATTTAATTTTATTAACCAGAAGAATATTTAAATTATAATTCAAACCAAAAATGAATTGGGCCCAACAATGCAATTTAATGGACTTTTAATTTGATTGATTTTAACACATTAATATTATCGAAAAACACATTTATATTATCGAAAATAAAATATGCCAAAAAGGCCTAAGATAAAAACATGTCACAAAATGTTGCACTTTCAAACTTTGATCATAGAAAACTAATTAAATACCCATGCACGCAAAATCTTAATCCTAAACCAACATACTCACTTAGCTTAAGGATTTTTATGAATGGTTTAAAGATTTGGCATATGTACTTGGGACGTGCAAATAGGTTTAATGATGAGTGATCATAAAAACATCCATGGCTCTTAATACCTTACTAATAATCAAATACATTTTGAATTAGTAGTGTAAAAAGGTTCAAACCACATTTTAAATTATGGACACATTTATGCAAATGGGCTTTTGAAACAAAAAGATCTCGCGGATAAACCACAATGGGCTTTGTTATCCAAAGATGTATATACCATCCCATGCTTCAGTGAAAACAAATGTAGTAGATATACAGATGAAAAATGTCATTGAAGACTTGATGTCACCAAGGACCGGATAAAATTGGGGTATGACAGTTGCCCCTATTTAATTACGTCAAACCGGAAAGTAAGAATGACAGCAGTCTTTATGCGTTCGCGGTGGGAGATAATTAAATACAAGAAGACCCAAATTTTGTCATAGGGAATGAAAGGAAGAAAATACAGGAAGAAAATGCGGTGAGAAATGGCAAAAGACATTATCCCACAATAAAATGGAACAATCAAGACTTTCTGTGAGTCATCAGAATAGTATTTTAGATATCTCAGTCGAGATATGTGGAATGGCATCCCTAGCTAAATCTCAAGACTTTCCAGGATGCTAGAATAATATAAAGGAAATCTGGCATGAGACTCTTCATTTTGATGAAGCAGCATCTCAAAATTTTGAGTGAGATTCTTTGTATCGAGTCGAAACAGCATCTTATATGATAGAATTAAAATATTCCATCAAAGGAAAAATAGCTTAATTGAATCTAAGACTCTCCGAGAATACTTAGAGCAATATCTCTAAAAAAAAATCTGAAATGAGACTCTTCAAATTGATGAAGCAGCATCTCAAACAGTAAAAGTGAGATTCTCCGTATCGGGTCGAAGCAACATCTTATATGATAGAATTAAGATATTCCAACAAGGGAAAGATACCTTAATTGAATCTAAGACTCTCCGAGGATATTAGAGCAGTATCTCTAAAAAAACTGGAATGAGACTCTTCATATTGATGAAGCAACATCTCAAACAGTAAAAATGAGACTCTGTATCGAGTCGAAGCAGCATCTTATATGATAGAATTAAGATATTCCAACAAGGGAAAGATACCTTAATTGAATCTAAGACTCTCCGAGGATATTAGAGCAGTATCTCTAAAAAAATCTGAAATGAGACTCTTCATATTGATGAAGCAGCATCTCAAACAGTAAAAAGTGAGATCCTCTGTATCGGGTCAAAACAGCATCTTATATGATAAAATTAAGATGTTCCAGCAAGGGAAAAATACCTTAATTGAATCACGGACTCTCCGAGGATATTAGAGTAGTATCTCTAAAAAAAATTGAAATGAGACTCTTCATATTGATGAAGCAGTATCTCAAACAGTAAAAGTGAGATTCTCTGTATCGAGTCGAAGCAGCATCTTATATGATAGAATTAAGATATTCCGAACAAGGGAAAGATACCTTCATTGAATCTAAGACTCTCCGAGGATACTTAGAGCAGTATCTCTAAAAAATCTGAATGAGACTCTTCATATTGATGAAGCTGCATCTCAAACAGTAAAAGTGAGATTCTCTGTATCGAGTCGAAGCAGCATCTTATATGACAAAATTAAGATATTCCAAACAAGGGAATGATACCTTAATTGAATCTAAGACTCTCCGAGGATACTTAGAGCAGTACCTCTAAAAAAACTGAAATGAGACTCTTCATATTGATGAAGTAGTATCTCAAACAGTAAAAATGAGATTCTCTGTATCGAGTCGAAGCAGCATCTTATATGATAGAATTAAGATATTCCAAACAAGAGAATGATATCTTAATTGAATCTAAGACTCTCCGAGGATACTTAGAGCAGTATCTCTAGAAAACAAATGAGATTCTTCAAATTGATGAAGCAGTATCTCAAACAGAGAGATGAGATTCTTCCGATAAATGAAGCAGTATCTCGAATATTCGTCTGTTGGGGGAACTTTTTAAGAAAAGACTCCTTTCGAGGGAGATTTACTAGAAATGCTCTGCAGGGGAAAAGCTCATAAGAGACTTTTTAGGGTAACCTATGCTTGGGGAGCAATGATTGTAAAGAAAAATGCTGGAAATATCATTTTTAATCATAAAGTTGAACAATGATTTGCTGAGAAATAATTCTACGAGCACATGCAGGGAAATAACTTTATTTGGAAATGAGAAATGTCCAAGATATACATGAATGACCTTGGATCCTGATATTTTATGTTTGATTCTCGTATGATGTTCTACTTTAGGTGGGAATACCATGCATGGGATGATGCATGAGAATGCATGCAAGTATGCAATTTGCTGGGGATATTTGGTTGTGCATGTAGGAATCTGAATGATTTTTGTTTAGTTGAAATTCCCATTTTGTGGGAGTGTTATACATGAGTATGCTGATGATTGATATGACTCTGTTTTTTTGAATTTTATGTTTGGTAGGAAAACCATGTATGGATGATTCGTGTGATGCATGTGGGAATGCAACTGGATAATTGGATGTTTTTATAGGGTTTTATTCTTGATCACCAATGAGTTTGGACTTTAAATGGGAACAGTCGGATAAGAACTGGTGAAGAAGATTAAACTGCCAAATGAGGACAAAACTTGAAGGATATGTTACCAGACGAGAACTGGGGAAAATAATTAAAATGTCAGACGGGACTGAATTTGTTTTTGTTTATCAGACAGGAACTGATTTTTAAAGTAGGCTACCAGACGAGAACTGGTGGAAATAATTGACTACCAGACGAGAGCTGGTATCGAAATAGGTGACCTACTAGACGAGAACTAGTATCAAGAGATAATTTACCAAATGAGAACTGGTATTAAGAGATAATTTACCAGACGAGAACTGGTATTTGGCAAATGATTTGTCGTACAAGAACTGATTTTTGATATAGTTTGCCAGACGCGAATTGGACTTTGAAATAAATTGCCAGACGGGAACTGGGCTTTGAAATAAATTGCCAAACGGGAACTGTTTTTTTTAAAAAGGTTTGCCAGACGGGAACTGGACTTTTGAAATAAGTTGCCAGACGGGAACTGGGCTTTTGAAATAAGTTGCCAGACGGGAACTGGACTTTAAAATAAATTGCCAGACGAGAACTGGACTTTGAAATGGCCAAGCGATGTTGGGATTTGGTGTCAGATTTTGGGTTTCAAGGCTTTTTGATGTCAGGTTCACGTTATGGAGGGTTATGCCTGATAAATGATATGATATGCATGGCTTTATGCTAGAGCAAAGCGACATGACTAATGCATGATGATGATTTATGTAATGATTGGAAGGTTTCCAAAATGCCCTTGCGTGGGTATTGGAAGAGAAGGGTTTTTTAGCAGAAAGGTTTTTGTCTGTCAAAAGGTTATTTTATGGGGTGATAGCGTGATTACCCGACACTCATCTTGAACTCTGCAGTTGATGACGTGTGAAAAAGCTTTCGCTTGAATAGGTTAAAGTCAGGGAGATGACTTGCTCCTGTATGGCTCATCTTGCCCCAATGTGATGGGTCGATGCAAAATGTTTACCTCGAAAGGATTTTGAAAGCAATTGTACCATAATTTGGAGATGGATTGCCCCAGAATTTTGATCCATGAAAGGATTTATATTTGGTTAACTGACTCTTGGAGCGGTTGAATTTTCTGTGCTCTTGAGGTAGCTTGCCCCGGTATGAGCGTTGAAGCGACTTAACTCACCCTAACTGAACATTGAAGGGGTCTGCCCCTGGCCACCAGAACCTCAAGGGGATTTGCCCCTAGTTAATAGAGTCTTGAGATGATTTACTCTGGATCAAATGATTCTTGAAATGACTTGCCCCTGATTAACAGATGTTTGGAGTTTGTTTAAGACTGGCCAATTCTTGGAGTAATCTTCCTATGATCAACTGATGTTTAGGTGGCATGCCCGTGGTTCGTGGGTTATGAGGTAATCTTGATTCTGGTGAATGGTCAAGTTCCACTGGTTGCTCTTTGTTGAAATTTCAATGATGTCGAGTACTGAATTGCAATTAAAATTGTTCACTTATAAATGGTAATTTTAATGTGATATTCATGCAAGTTTTGAAAAAGAATCATTTATTGGAATGATGTGATAGTGTGTGACGAGTGGACCATGAGTCCAAATGTAATGCTGATTTAGCAATTTAAAGTGTGAAAGACACAACGAGAATAATGACATCGATATTGAAGATTAGCAAATCTTTAGGAGTCAGTTTACGCAACCTTGTTGTAGTATGCTTTCGGAATAAACCCTACTTCAATTAGGTCTTTTAAGGGTTGTAACGTGGCTTGGTTCATGGTTATTGAAACAAAGGATGTAAGGCTCAAATTTTGCTTTAACCCACCCATTCTTCACGATGATCTCCAAACCTATGCTCAGTTAATTTAACATACCCATTCGTCTTTTTTGAAGGTGTAAGGATAAAGATGATGATTCAAGGTCTCTTGAAATGGCAGTCACCTTATTTCATTTTCTGGATGTCGGTGACCCTTTGATTCTTGATATGATGGTCACTGAGTCTTACTCTGTTGAGGGTTTTCGCGACCTCTTTTTGATTTTTATTTTGATCCCTAACTTTTGTATGAACCGCTTTTTGAAGCTTTAGTCCATCGGGATTGCCCCTATTTTTTTGCCTAAGTCGTATCTTTGGGTGTTCGACTTAGCGGGCTTTTTTTATTTTATCTTTTAGAATTGTGGCTACCAAGTCATTGGTCACTTGAAGAACAATCCAACATAACCTTTGGATTTTGCATGGTTCCTTCTATGCTTCGTGATGTGTGCAAATAATATCATGTGGTTGATCTACAGACGGGATGCTTCGTCTTGTAATTTGAATGTGTAGTCAGATTAACTGAACACTACCCTGCCCCAGGTTTAATGTAAGGTTTTTTTAGATCCGAAACATGCATCATTACTTCATCAATATTACCATTAGAAACAACAATGTTTAAACACAAGTACCTTTTAACAACAAAGAAACTACAAATGCAAAAATAGAAACAAATCAGTCCAACGATTTCCAGTGTTGAGGATGTCTTCCTTTTTTGATGAAACTATCATAGCTTCCACAAGTTGGTCTAGCTGATTTTTCATCGAGTCCGCATATCCTCCCAATGCAATATGACTTTGCTCCAATGGATCCATGATCTTTCAAGAGCTACTTCAAGTCTGATATGAGCATCGGGAAATCAACTGCAGGCTGTTAGGGACCAATTAGTACTACTTTTTATACCATTTTATTGGTCCCTTTTACCAAGTTTTGATGTTATTACACACTTTTATTCTCACTATTTTGTATAAATGCAATTAGGTTTAATTTATTTTGTTTTGAATAGTTATTTCACATTTTTGTTAGTTTTGTAGAATTTCTGGGATAAGAAGGCTTTGGATTGCAATACCACATCTTGGAGGAAGCTTGCCAAACAAGGAAGCTGGAGAAGCAACAGTTCGCGCCGCGAACTGCCTTCGCGCCGCGAAGGGTGCGAATCCAGCAAGCTGACTGAGGGTCAAAAGTGCTGTTCTGCAGGAAAAGTTTATTGCCATTTTGATGTCTGCCTGGGAATTGCTTTTCTGCTTTAGATGACAATGTCCAATTAGGGAAATGTCAACCTTTTTTGTTAGAGACAAAATACATTAATCTAGGGCATGGAAATCATACACTATTATCATACACACATTGTTATTGAGAGTTTTTGGAGGAGAGAAAAGAGAGTTTTTCTTCTTTATCTTTCTGCTTTGAACAATGAGGATGAGGAGCTAAACTCCCTTTTGTCAAGATTGGAGGTAGTAGCTATTCTCATCTGTTTATGTATTCATTTTGATTTATATATTTGATAAAGATTGTTGATGTATTGAATACTGTTTTTGCTCTACTTTGAAAACCAGATTTGAGTAGTTGTCGAGAGAGATTACTTGAGTTTAGACATAAAACAGATTTTCAAGTAGTGAATAAGTTGTAGAGATAGATTTATTCATTACTCTTCTTTGGTATTAAACATTAAAGATTGCTATATTGATAGTTAGGTGGAGAGATCGTCTAAGGATCAATATAGTGATTATCACGATATCATTTAGACATAAATGACTTTGAGAGGATACTTGAACATCATCAATAATCTTGAATCTATTTATTTATCATAAGGAATCATAAACATTTGAAATAGTGAACTCCAATCTTGCCAAGCTTTTATATTTGACTAAAACCATTTCATAGTTTTTGTTAACATTCACTCACAAAATATTTTTCCAAACAAAACAACCCTGTTACTTCCTAAAACTTATAACATTTGAATTATAGAACGGCGGTAATATTACCCAATCTCTGTGGATACGATACAAAAATATTTGACGAAGATATACTTTTCAACAAATTGGCGCCGTTGTCGGGGATTGGTGTCGATATTACAAGCATTGCAATAATTCTTTGTTTTAAGTTGTGTTACATTTATTACTATCCCTCTTTTGTTTCACTTGGTTTGTTAGTTTTGTAGATTCTAGTGTATGCGAGGAAAAGTAACCGAGGAGCAACTTCAATTCGATCCTGAAATTGAAAGAACACTTCGGAAGCTCAATAGCAAAACACGAAGGAGAAGGAAACTAGCCGAAGAGAGGAACCGGAGAGAAGAAGCATCTACTTCCGCACTTGTCTCAATCGAAGAAGTGGTTGTAGAGGCTTGTGACGGAAACATGGCAGATGACAATCGTACCGAAATGTCCGCTAATAGTCCAAGAAGAAATGCTCAATTTGCCCGTGGAGGAAGAAATACAGAGATGAAGACCGGAATCCTCCAACTTCTCTATGCAAATCCATTCACCGGAATGGATCATGAAGATCCGTATACCCATCTCATCAAATTTTATGAGATTGCGGGTTCTACGGGAATTGATGAGACGGGTGAAGAGGCATTATTCAAAAGGATGTTCCCACACTCCTTAGTGGGAAAGGCAAAAGAGTGGTACCTTGATCAAGCAGCAAGAGTAATGACAGATTGGAATTTGCTAGAAGAAAAGTTCTTAGAAAGATATTTCCCTCAATCCCGATTCATGGAAGCCAAAACGGCTATCGCGGTATTCACTCAAGGAAGCAACGAGTCTCTAAATGAAGCTTGGGAAAGATTCAAGTCAATGTTGAGAAAATGCAAGGGTCATGGTTTTGATGAGCTCACTCAAATTCATATTTTTCTAAATGGGCTCCAATCAACTCACAGAACACTTTTGGATGCTACCGCGGGTGGCTCTCTTATGTCAAAGACTGCGGAAGAAGCTAACGTTATTATTGACCCGATGGCACTCAATGACCGTCAAAGTCAACATGACCGTAGTCCTTCACAACGTAAACCGGGAGTTCTTGAGTTAAATACCAATGATGCCATCCTTGCTCAAAACAAGCTACTCTCTCAACAAGTGGAGCTTCTCACTCAACAAATGGCCAAGCTTCCACAGCAAATAAAAGAGATTCAAGGAATTCAAGTTCAGCATCAAGTAGCATGTTGCGAATTGTGTCAAGGGGATCACCCTACTGGTTTTTGTCCTCCACCCCAAGAAGAAGTGAGTTATGTGAACAATCAAAATCAGGGCTATCAAAGACAACAACCTAACAATCAAGGCTACCAACCAAGAAACAATTAAGGCTATCAACCGTCAAGGTTCAACAATCAGAATTTTCAGCAGCAAAGTCCTTACCAACATTCAAACTCTCAAGGACAGCAGTCGCAAGGAGGAAATTCCAAGCTAGAAGATACTCTTCAACAATTCATGCAAGCTTCCGTGGCAAATCAGAAGAGTAACGAAGCAGCAATTAAAAATCTGGAAAATCAAGTAGGCCAACTCGCGAAGCAACTGTCGGAACAAAACGCAGGACCATCTTTCTCTGCTAACACTCAACCGAATCCAAAGGAACACTGCAAAGCAATTGTCACAAGGAGTGGTAAAGAGTTGGTAAGTGAAAAAGGTGAAGAAATTGTAGAAGAGAACATCACTGGTGGGATGCTGGAAGAAAAAGACATAGTTGGTGAAAGGGAAAATGCTTCTGGAAATGCTCAGTTCGCACCGCGAACCACCTTCGCGCCGCGAAAAGAGCAGGTTTTGCCAACTGATCAGCAGACTGACTTAGAGGGGAAAAAGGATGCTGAATCAAAGAAGAAGAAGAAATCTGAGAAAGGGGTGAGCGTCATTCCAACCCAACATCTACCCTACCCACATGCTCCATCAAGGAAGGACAATGCTATGCATTATGCACGGTTCATGGACATCTTTAAGCAACTCCAAATCAACATTCCATTTGCTGATGCATTAGAACAAATGCCACGGTATGCTAAATTTATGAAGGACATTCTTACCAAGAAAAGGCGACACATGGAAGATGAGACCATATTTCTTGATGCACGGTGTAGCGCCATCATCCAGAAGACTCTACCAAGGAAGGAGTCCGATCCGGGCCGGGTTGTTCTACCGGTAACCATTGGAAGCACATACGTTGGAAATGGGTTGATTGACTTGGGCTCTAGTATAAATTTAATCCCCCTCTCCATTGTAAAAAGATTGGGGAATGTTGAGATTAAATTGACGAGAATGACTCTGCAACTAGCCGACAAGTCCACCACCTCACCATACGGAATTGCTCAAGACATGCTTGTGAAAGTGGACAAATTTTTGTTTCCGGTGGATTTTGTAATAGTAGAGATGGATGAGGACCGTGATGTACCCCTAATTCTTGGAAGACCTTTTATGAAAACAACTCGGATGATAATCGACATAGATGATGGGCTAATGAAGGTACGAGTGCAAGATGAAGAGGTGACTTTTAATCTTTTCGAAGCTATGAAGCATCCAACCGATAAGCATGATTCGTTCCGAATCGATGCAATTGAAGAGGAAGTAGTGGAGGTCGCGAACCAAATTCATATCTCTAATCCTCTAGAAAGATCCCTTATCGGAGCATACAACGTGTTAACCGACAATGAGGAACGAGAGATTGAAGCAATGTTGCATGAGCTATAATCTTGTGGTGAGCTGGCCTATCAAGAAGAATTAATGGAAGAGTTGGATACAAAGAAGAAAACGGAAGAGCAAAAGTTAGAGTTGAAAATGCTTCCGTCGCACTTGAAGTATGTGTTTCTTGGAAACGAGTGTACTAAACCCGTGATTATAAGCAACACATTGTCCACGCAAGAGGAAGACAAGTTGATTCAAGTATTGAAAAAGAACCAAGGTGCGATAGGGTGGGTGTTATCCGATTTGAAGGGTATTAGTCCGGCTTATTGCATGCACAAGATCATGATGGAGGAAAATTTCAAACCAGTTGCGCAACCTCAGAGGCGTCTGAATCCATCAATGAAAGAGGTGGTCCGGAAAGAAGTTGTCAAACTATTAGAAGCCGGAATGATTTATCCTATATCTGATAGTGCATGGGTGAGTCCGGTACAAGTGGTCCCCAAGAAAGGTGGAATGACGGTGATTAAAAATGATAAAAATGAGTTGATTCCGACGAGAACAGTGACAGGGTGGAGAATGTGTATCGACTATAGAAGGTTGAACCAAGCCACAAGGAAAGATCATTTCCCACTACCCTTAATGGATCAAATGTTGGAGAGGCTCGCCGGCAAAAATTTCTACTGTTTCTTGGACGGATATTCGGGGTATAATCAAATTTCAGTAAACCCGGCAGATCATGAGAAGACAGCTTTTACGTGTCCTTTTGGCATCTTTGCTTACCGAAGAATGCCTTTTGGATTATGTAATGCACCGGCCACATTTCAACGGTGTATGCAAGCTATATTTTCAGACTTGATAGAAGAATGCATTGAGGTGTTCATGGACGATTTTTCTGTTTATGGATCATCTTTTGAATTGTGCTTAAAGCACCTTGATGTAGTTCCGGGGAGATGCGTGGAGACCAACCTAGTGCTCAACTGGGAAAAATGCAATTTTATGGTCACTGAGGGTATAGTACTTGGTCACAAGATTTCTTCTGAAGGACAAGAGGTGGACAAGGCCAAGGTGGAGGTTATTGAGAAATTGCCACCTCCAACTAACATTAAAGAGATAAGAAGTTTTCTAGGACATGCCGGTTTCTACCGGAGATTCATACAAGATTTTTCAAAGATCGCAAAGCCACTGAGCAATTTGCTCAACAAAGGTACGCCTTTTCTTTTTGATGAGTCATGTCTTAAAGCTTTCTTAGATTTGAAAGAAAAGTTGGTCACCGCACCAATAATCGTAGCACCAAACTGGAACCTTGATTTTGAACTCATGTGTGATGCTAGCGATTATGCAGTTGGTGCGGTGTTAGGACAAAGAAGCGATAAAGTTTTCCATGCCATACACTATGCTAGTAAGGTGTTGAATGACGCACAAGTTAATTATGCAACAACTGAAAAGGAATTACTAGCCATAGTATATGCATTGGAAAAATTTAGAGCTTACTTGATTGGTTCAAAAGTTATAATCTACACTGACCACTCAGCGATAAAATATCTGCTTACCAAGCCGGATTCAAAACAAAGACTTATTCGTTGGATCCTTTTATTACAAGAGTTTGATCTAGAAATTCGGGATAAAAAAGGTTCTGAGAACTTGGTGGCAGATCATTTGTCTCGTTTGGTCAACGTAGAAATTACAAACAAAGAAGAAGAGGTGAGAGAAGAATTTCCAGATGAAAAACTTTATGCGATTCAAGTGAGGCCTTGGTTTGCTGATTTTGCTAATTACAAAGCAACTGGTTTAACACCAGAAGACCTCACTTGCAATCAAAGAAGGAAATTCTTAGCAGATGCAAAATATTATGTTTGGGATGATCCCTATCTGTTTAAAGTAGGAGCATACAATATTTTGAGAAGGTGTGTAACAATTGAGGAGTCAAGAGACATTCTTTGGCACTGTCACAACTCTCCGTATGGAGGTCACTATAGTGGCTTGAGAACAGCCACTAAAGTACTCCAATCGGGTTTTTATTGGCCATCTTTATTCAAAGATGCGCACGAACATGCGAAGAGTTGTGATACTTGCCAACGGAGTGGAGGAATAGGAAAACGGGATGAAATGCCTCTAACCAACATGCTTGAAGTGGAAGTTTTTGATTGTTGGGGTATTGACTTCGTTGGCCCATTCCCCTCTTCTTTCTCAAATGAGTACATACTAGTAGCTGTTGATTATGTTTCGAAGTGGGTGGAAGCAATTGCCTCACCTAAGGCCGATGCCAAAACTGTGATCAAATTTTTAAAGAAGAACATATTTTCACGTTTTGGTGTGCCTAGAGTGTTGGTAAGTGACGGAGGCTCACACTTCTGCAATACACCCTTAGAAAAAGTTCTGCAACATTATGGTGTAAAGCACAAGGTGACCACTCCCTACCACCCACAAGCGAACGGGCAAACTGAGGTTTCAAACCGGGAAGTCAAACGGATCCTTGAGAAAACAGTCTCAAATTCAAGAAAAGATTGGTCCTTAAAACTGGATGAAGCTTTGTGGGCGTATCGTACTGCCTACAAAGCACCTATTGGGCTGACTCCGTTTCAAATGGTGTATGGGAAGACTTGTCATCTCCCAGTGGAAATGGAGCATAGAGCATTATGGGCTCTTAAGTTCTTGAACTTCGACTCCACTCTAGCTGGAGAAAGAAGGAAAGGTCAACTCCATGAATTGGAGGAATTGAGGAACGATGCATACCATTCTAATAAGCTGTACAAGGAAAAGGTAAAGGCATACCATGATGGAAAGGTCCGCCATAAGGAGTTTCATGTTGGACAGATGGTATTGCTCTTTAACTCAAGGTTGAAGTTGTTTCCGGGTAAGTTGAAGTCAAAATGGTCAGGACCATTTATTGTCAAGGAAGTACGGAATTATGGAGCCATTGTGATAGAGGACCCAAAGTCTCAAGAAAGCTGGACTGTCAATGGTCAAAGACTGAAAGTCTATCATAGCGGTGACATAAACCGTGATGTGTGTGTCCTGTCATTATCTGGATCAGGCTAATCGAGGTACCGTCGAGCTCTTAACGACGTTAAACAAAGCGCTGGTTGGGAGGCAACCCAACGTTGTTAGTTTGCATTTTAATTTTCTCTGTCCTGTGATTTTTAGCTCTGTTAAAGTTTTAGAATTTTTAAGTTCTGTTTTTTGCAGTTCGCACCGCGACCTCCTGTTCGCGCCGCGAACTGATTGAAAAATTTTAAGTGGTTCTGTTTTCTGCTGTTCGCACCGCGAACACTGTTCGCCCCGCGAACTTTGCGTGACAGAATCACTTAAATACTGTTTAGGTCATTTCTTTTTCATTTCAAACATTCCTCATTTCAAACCACTTTGCCGCGCTTTCACCCCACTCTCAAAATCCCACCAAATCTTAAGATTCTTCCGTTTCAATTGTTCAAAATCTTCATCTTTTGGCAAGCGTTAGCGATTCATAAGGTATTTGCTCTTAAATTTCTCTTTTCCAATCCCTCTTTAGGATTTTCATTAGGGTTGATTAGAAGTCAAATTTTTCTGTTGAATACCGCTTGAAATCGTTTTGCATGTTTGATTTAGAATAGGATTAGGGTAGAGTTGAGAATTTTGACTGATTGGGAGTAAATTTCTCCCCAATGGTGGAACCCTAGGAAGCTTTAGGGATTTCCTGAATTCGCAGAGTTCGCGCCGCGAACTTGCCTTCGCGCCGCGAACTGTGAATTCCAGCAGCATATCTTTTTTGTGTTAATTGTTGCTAATGCTGTTCATATTTGTTCTGTGGTTGTTCTGGTGTTGATTGCAGATGTCCAAAAGAACTAGAACCATGGCACCTCCTCAAGCACGTTCATTCAGGAAGTTCATTAGTGATGAACACGAGGCACGATTTGAGAGCCTCGTCAAGAGAACCATTTTGCCTGAAAGGTTTATTCGGCTAGCTCCAACCGGGGTGTATCACAGCGTGTTTGCGGCTTTTGAGCAACAAAAGTGGATGAAGTTATGCGAACCGGAAGCCACAATCAACTACGACATTGTTCGAGAATTTTATGCGAATGCTATGCATCGCGAGGAGGGTACGGCTTTCATTTACCGATCCAGGGTAAGGGGGAAGATCGTCTCCTTTGGAAGGGATGATATTAATGCTTATCTGGGTAATCCCTTAACTCTCGGAGAGGGTGAGCGTTGTGAGTACAGTATCATGGAGGCAGCTAACAGATGGAATCTAGAAGCGGTCAATGCTACCCTATGTCTCAGCGGAAAATCTTATGAAATGAATGATCAAGGACACCCGAAATTGTGGAAAAGGGAAAATTTCAATTTGGAAGCTAGGGCTTTTCTGGTGCTACTGTTGTATAATATCCGACCAAGAAGCCACACCACCACAATTCCTATGGACGTAGGGTGTCTATTGTACTGCATCATGGTTGGAAAGTCTGTGGATGTTGTAGCCCTCATTGCAGGCGAATTGAGAAAGATAGTGTTAAGCGGAACCAATTTCGGGGGCAAAGCTGGTGTGCTAGCTTATCCAGGCCTTATCATGGGACTGTGCCGTAAGGCAAATGTTCCCATGCCTGAGGAAGTACACTTCTCGATCACCAGCGTGATCAATGATTCATACCTGAACAGGTTCCTGCATAACCCAAATCATAAGACTGATGCACCCGGTACTTCTTCATCCAGAGCCCGAGCCAGACCCCGACCTCAACCTCAACCTCACACTACCCCAGGTTTTGATCAGATGGCGTTTGCCAACTATTGCTGCGAGAACTTTGAGGCCTCCAGGAGGTCTCAATCATTTCTTTTCGATGCCATGCAACAGCAGTTCCAGAACACGTTTCTGGCACCAGAGGCCCGAACTTTTCCTTCGCAAGCTAACTATGCAGCTTATGCTAATTGGCCTGAGGGCAGGCCAAATTTTATGGGGGGTGCAGGAGGTAGTGCTGACCCAAATGAGGAGATGGAAGATGTTCTCGGAAATGTAGGTGGTGATGAAGAGGAGGAGGATTGAAAATGTGGAGATTTGAGAGTTGTTGTATTTTTGAGTTTCTTTGTACTATTTCTGTTTCTGTTTTTGAGAATTTTTGATGTACTTTTGGGTGGCTCTAGTTCACCATGACTTTATCTTGGCACTTTAATTTTTTTTAGTATTTTGACAATTGCATGAATGCTAGTTGAGAATTAAGTGTGTTTTAACGAATACTGGTTTACCAACATTTTTGTTAATTGTTCTTACTCTTAAGACAAGCTTTAAGCTACTGAGAAATGATCGCAAAGAAAGAAGCATCGGACACTTCGAGTGGTGATGATAAGAATTAGTGTCGGCATTTCAAGGTACACTTTATCGCTTTCTAGACTTAACATGAGTAGTTTGATGGTTTGTGCAAATTCCATTTCATAAACTCATTGAAATGTATGTCATCTTTGAATCAAAATAGGACTTAACCATTTGTGAGGAAGCTTTCCATTGTACACTAAAAAGCGGGAAATCGAGCATTACTTTAACTCATTCTTATCATGCTAAATCATGCATCAAGCTATTTGTGTGTAAATTTTTTGAAAATGATAGAGGCATTGTTTGTGAGAAAAACCACTTGACCAAAAAGTTTGAATCAACTAACCTTGTGAGGAATAATTCTTAGTTAAACCCCTTTGACCTTAATTTAGGATTCATTTTATTGATCATTGAAAAATCAATTGAAATTTGTGGAATAAATGAATCCTAATTTCTTTCGTGTCAATTGAAACCTTAAATCGAGTTGTTGAAAATTTTTCCTTTTGCTTATGTCTAAGTAGGGAGCATTATTGAATAAATTTGGTTTCGGAATCTAAAGTTGGGGAGAGTAAAGTGAAAAGTTGATTAGAAACTTGGAAAAGTGAGTTTTTTATGAAAGGGTGAAAATTTGAAAAGAAACAAGAAAAAGAAATCACCCTTGAAACCATAGAGCAAAAAAAAAAAAAAAAAAAAAAAAAAAAACAAAGAAATGCTCATGGTTGTGTGGATGTGGAAAGAAAAAGAAAAAGAAAAAGATAGGGATCAAAGAAATGGAAATTGTGTAAGAGTTGAATATTTGGGAATGCTCCCTTAGGATAGGCAACTTTGTAAATTCTCTTAATCATATCCTTTCTTGTAACCTAAGCCACATTACAACCTTTGAAAGACCTCTTGATTCTCATTTTTCACATGATTTGGTATTTGTTGTGATAAACGCATGATTTGAGTTGTTGTTGATTGAATTGCTTGGATGAGTGAAAGTAACCCTTCATGTTATTCATCATTATTATGATGTGTGTGTAAGTTTGATTCAATTTTGACATATTTGGTTTTGAATTCCATTGGAATGATTTTTGCACTCAACCATTTTCCTTATTCATGTTTTGTCTAGAATTAAGATAGGTGGACTGAGAAAAAAATTGCCAAACACTTTTGAACCATTTGAATGTCCTTGGTAAATCCTTGCTCCAATCTTTTGTGTTATTGTCTTGGTTGTGAGGGTGGAAACTTTTGTTTAGGGACAAACAAAATGCTAAGTTGGGGAGAGTTGTTAGGGACCAATTAGTACTACTTTTTATACCATTTTATTGGTCCCTTTTACCAAGTTTTGATGTTATTACACACTTTTATTCTCACTATTTTGTATAAATGCAATTAGGTTTAATTTATTTTGTTTTGAATAGTTATTTTACATTTTTGTTAGTTTTGTAGAATTTCTGGGATAAGAAGGCTTTGGATTGCAATACCACATCTTGGAGGAAGCTTGCCAAACAAGGAAGCTGGAGAAGCAACAGTTCGCGCCGCGAACTGCCTTCGCGCCGCGAAGGCTGCGAATCCAGCAAGCTGACTGAGGGTCAAAAGTGCTGTTATGCAGGAAAAGTTTATTGCCATTTTGATGTCTGCCTAGGAATTGCTTTTCTGCTTTAGATGACAATGTCCAATTAGGGAAATGTCAACCTTTTTTGTTAGAGACAAAATACATTAATCTAGGGCATGGAAATCATACACTATTATCATACACACATTGTTATTGAGAGTTTTTGGAGGAGAGAAAAGAGAGTTTTTCTTCTTTATCTTTCTGCTTTGAACAATGAGGATGAGGAGCTAAACTCCCTTTTGTCAAGATTGGAGGTAGTAGCTATTCTCATCTGTTTATGTATTCATTTTGATTTATATATTTGATAAAGATTGTTGATGTATTGAATACTGTTTTTGCTCTACTTTGAAAACCAGATTTGAGTAGTTGTCGAGAGAGATTACTTGAGTTTAGACATAAAACAGATTTTCAAGTAGTGAATAAGTTGTAGAGATAGATTTATTCATTACTCTTCTTTGGTATTAAACATTAAAGATTGCTATATTGATAGTTAGGTGGAGAGATCGTCTAAGGATCAATATAGTGATTATCACGATATCATTTAGACATAAATGACTTTGAGAGGATACTTGAACATCATCAATAATCTTGAATCTATTTATTTATCATAAGGAATCATAAACATTTGAAATAGTGAACTCCAATCTTGCCAAGCTTTTATATTTGACTAAAACCATTTCATTGTTTTTGTTAACATTCACTCACAAAATATTTTTCCAAACAAAACAACCCTGTTACTTCCTAAAACTTATAACATTTGAATTATAGAACGGCGGTAATATTACCCAATCTCTGTGGATACGATACAAAAATATTTGCCGAAGATATACTTTTCAACACAGGCTATGGACGAAGGGTGGATGAGTTTTTTTGTATATATTTTGTATGAAAGGTGATATGCAATGCATGACGATTGCAGATGCAATGATATGTGTATGAGTTGTAATGACATGTTCAGGATCACAGGTTCAAAGTGTTTTCAGATGGATCAGAATAACGAGTAATTGACAGGTATCTCGGATTAAAGGAACCCCATGGGTAGGCTCTACAGTTGGTAGGTTCCCAGAGTCATGGATATTTCTTAAGGACGTCACTGCCGTGACGAAGACTCTTCGGACAAAAGTATCCTTAAGAAGATCTCGTCTAGGTGAGGTCTTTGTATTATCCCAACAAGGAAAACTCCATGAGGATTCTACTACACGACTCTCGAGTCCAGGGTTCAAAAAGGTTCTCAGAGTCATAAATCGAGGTTGGAAATATTACTGTAAGATAGTAATACGTCCAAGGGATCTCATCTGATTGTGGCTTTCGTATTAACCCAACAAGTCTGAAACTTCGTAGGTTAATACTACATAACCACCGGATATAGTGGGTTAAAAGGTCCCTAGAGTCATTGATCCATCTTGAGAATACTATCGTTGTGACGAAGACTCGTCGGGCAATAATATCTCAAGAGAATCTCCTCTAGGCGGGGTCTTCATTTCTTCCCAACAAGGAAGACTCCTTGTGGGCGCCCACTATGCAACCACCAACTTAATCTTATGGTTTTTCTCAGACTCGGGTGGAGAGCCTATCTCACAAAGTATCACCAACCAGAGAACCCCAAATAAGACATAATCAATAAATCACAATAATTATGACAGCATAATAATAACAGAATAAATAATAAATAGATAAAATTAACACACAATACATCAATTGAACTAAATTAGGCTTCACTCTCTCTTGCTTGGAGCTATTCCCCAGCAGAGTCGCTATATGTCGCATCTCGAAAAATACGATTCCTCGCGATGGTCGCGGAAAAATTTAATGTTCGAACAGAGTCGCCACCGAACTTTATTTATCCCAATGAAGGGATAGGGAAATATCGATAAAACCTTTGAAAAATAGAATAATGGTCGTCACAACCATATTCGGGTTCGGGAGTGGATTACGTAAGGGGAAGGTATTAGCACCCCTTACGTCCGTTGTACTCAACGGGAACCTTTTAGTTCTAATTTGCATTTCATGTGTTAATTTATGTTTGTTTGTTATCTTTGGGTTATAAAATATCGAAAATAGAAATGGATGAGAACCTCAGAAAGGAGAAAGGGGAGGTTTTTTATTAGTGTGCTCGCGAAGATACAATAATCTCCTGCCTACGTATCCTTAAATAAGGAAATCAGAGCATTCGTAGTTCGGGGAACTACGGTTGATTGGTGTTTTTTAATGAACAACTGTTTAGATCGCATCCTAAAGGCTAAACGTTGGCTTGTCTACTCTCGGCAGAGGCTTAAGCATTGGTTTGTTGTGCGCATTAGAAAGGATTAAATGGTGTTCTTTCTGAAAAGAGTTTTGGTCACACGGGGGCGACAAGTTGGATTAATATGTTGGATATTTTGTTTGACTGGTTATGTTGAGATGTTTTTGGTTGGATGACGATTACTCGGATAGTCGAGTAAGACAACTCGTATCCTAACAGTCGGGAAAGGGAATAGAAAACTCTAGACCACTTTCTTTTCATCCTTAATTATAGAAAGGATTTGATAATAATTAAGGTGTTTTAAATGGATGACGAATACTCGGATAATCAAGTAAGACAACTCGTATCCTAATAATCGGGAAAGGGAATAGAAGACTCTAGACCGCTTTCTTTTTCATCTGAGTGATTACGAAAATAAGTTTGCGTATGGTTAATGTATTTTTAGAATGAACGACAAGTGCTCGAATGGCTAAGTAAGACAACTTATATCCAAGCATTTGAGAAGAGGAATTAAAAACTCAAGACCATCTCCTTTTTCGTATAGCTTTGATTGATTTATTAAGTTGCGAAAAAATGACAATTGTTCGACTGGCCGAGTAAGAGAACTTGTATTCAAACAATTGAGGAGAGAAGTTGAAAACTCAAAGTCATCTCCCTTTTCATTTAGCTTATTATGAAAATAATTTGATTTAATCGGGTTTAGAAGTTTGTAGAGGAACGACAATAATTTGACTAACCAAGTAAGAGAACTTGTATTCAAATAGTCGAGGAGAAAAAATTGAAGACTCAAAGTTATCTTCCTTTTGGTTTCTTGTTATAAAAGGGTTTGACTTGCTTATGTTTAAGTGGATTAGAAATGACGACCATTTGACTAACCGAGTAGGAAAACTCGTATTCAAATAATCGAGGAGAGGAGTTGAAAACTCAAAACCATCCCCCTTTTCATTTTCAAATGAAGTGTTGTTTTAAATGTGATTAAGTATTTTAATTTAACTTTCGATGTCGGATCGAGGTTTTAAAATTTGCATTCTTGTGAATGAATTGAATTTATTTGGTGAATAATCCATTTAATCGATTAATTAAAACCGAATAGGTCTCATTGTAAGAAAGCCCAAGAGTAAGCCATGTGAGGTTGATGGCGATGCTTTCTCAAGCGATCGACTTACAAAGGCATTTAAAATGGGCTCGACTTTGAATCGAGGAGTTCTATTTGTTTTAAAAAAAATTGGTTTGAATTGATGGCATGAGAATTATAATCTTTTTGTATCTTTTAAGTCTTTATCATTTTTAGGTTTATTTTAAGATGAGATGAAGAATGTACAATGATATAGCATAAAGCGAGGTAAAGTAAATATAAAAAAAAATGTTAGAAGCGGAATTTAAAAGAGTTAGATGTTAATTGCGGCAATTAAATTAAAAAAAATTAGAGTTAATCGTTAAATGTTAGGTGTTAATTGAAATCAACATGAAAGAACAAGAGAATTGCAATAAAATATTAAATCTAAAACAAATAACTAAAGTTTAAACAAATAACAAAAGTATCATTAAATTAAAACTCAAAACAATATTAAACAATCGAAAATCTCAATTCTAAACGACTATCCAAAATATTAATTTTAAAATATTAATAAAGATTAAATTCTAAAATAATTCTAAATTAAATTAAAATTCTAAAATAATTCTAAAACAACTTATAATTCTAATTAATCTACAATTATTTCTAAAAAAAAGATCTAATTAAATTCTAAAATATTTTCAAAGATTAAAATCTAAAATCATTCTAAATTAAATTAAAAATTCTAAAATAATTCTAAATCAACTTATAATTCTAATTAATCTACAATTATTTCTAAGAAAAAAGATCTAATTAAATTCTAAAATATTTTCAAAGATAAAATTCTAAAATCATTCTAAATTATATAAAAAAATCTAAAATAATTCTAAATCACCTTATAATTCTAATTAATCTACAATTATTTCTAAAAAAAAGATCTAATTAAATTCTAAAATATTAACAAAGATTAAATTTAAAAATCATTCTAAATTAAGTTAAAATTCTAAAACAAATCTAAATTACAATAGAATTCTAATTAATCTACAATTATTTCTAAAAAAGGAAATCTAATTAAATTCTAAAATATTAACAAAGATTAAATTTTAAAATCATTCTAAATTAAATTAAAATTCTAAAACAATTCTAAATCACCTTATAATACTAATTAATTTACAATCATTTCTAAAAAAAGAAAACTAATTAAATTCTTAAATATTAACAAAGATTAAATTTTAAAATCATTCTAAATTAAGTTAAAATTCTAAAACAAATTTAAATCACAATAGAATTCTAATTAACCTACAATTATTTCTAAAAAAGAAAATCTAATTAAATTCTAAAATATTAACAAATATTAAATTTTAAAATCATTCTAAATTAAATTAAAATTCTAAAACAATTCTAAATCACCTTATAATTCTAATTAATTTACAATCATTTCTAAAAAAAGAAAACTAATTAAATTCTAAAATATTAAGAAAGATTAAATTTTAAAATCATTCTAAATTAAGTTAAAATTCTAAAACAAATCTAAATTACAATAGAATTATAATTAATCTACAACTATTTCTAAACTAAATTTAATATTTCTAATATTTCTAAATCCAACTCTTCAAAAAAAATTATAACCTAAATCTAAAAATTCTAATGAACCTAAATTCATAATTATTTCTAATATTTCTAATACTAAAATTATTTCTAATTAATCCTAATCATAACTAATTTAATCTAATTAATACCTAATCATCTAATTACGCTAAGTAACCCATATTAACTAAACTTAATCAACTAGTAATCAAAAACAAAGAATATAAGCCCAAAGAAGTTGAGAATGGGCTCAACAAAAGGTTATCAGAGTCCAATCAGATGGGGTGCAGTAGCATTGAGGGAGTGTACACGCAGGCCAAAATCGCTTGGGCCAAAGGCCCAAGTCTCACCAACATAATTAGGTTTTACAACAAAAGCTTCAGATTGTACCTTCAAAGTTTCCCCAAAATGAGCGACCTTGTAAAACTGAAGAACAACTAGCTTCACCTTCCTATGCTTGTGCTTAATCTTCTTCGGCTTGGTGTAGGTCTTCTTCTTACGCTTCTCGGCTCCACCACGGAGACGGAGAACAAGGTGGAGTGTGGATTCCTTCTGGATGTTGTAGTCAGTAAGAGTGCGGCCGTCTTCTAGCTGTGTGTCGGTGAAGATCAGTCGTTGTTGGTCCGGTGGGATTCCTTCCTTATCTTGGATCTTTGCTTTGACATTGTTGATGGTGTCGGAAGACTCGACCTCGAGGGTGATGGTTTTCCCCGTCAGGGTTTTGACGAAGATCTGCATCTGGATTAGGTTTTGCGCCGGAAGAGATGGAAATTGGGGACGCAAGGGTTTGTGACGGCGGATGAAGAAACGAAAGTGGTTGTCCGGTAGAATGGATTTGATCGGAGGTGAAGAAGGGTGATATCGTTGAGTTGTGGTGGTGGAGGGTGAGTGGTCGATTTGTTAGAAGGAGAAGAAGATGAAGTTGCCGGCGATGATGCCTCCCGTCTCCAGATAAGCCTCCTTCTTCTATTTCGTTTTTTAGGGTTTTGAAAAAAAAGAGCTTTGCTGCGTTTATGTTGTTCTTGATTTTGGGTTTTGAAAAATAGCTTTTGCTGCATTTATGGTTGTTCTTGCTGTTGTGTTTAGAGTTTCTTTTTGAAAAAATCTCTTACTGTTGATCTGTTCTTTAGGCTTTTTGAGAAAAAGTTGTTTTTTCTGTTGTTGTGGTTTTGGCTTTTTGAGAAGAAATCTCTTACTGTGTTGTGTCTCTTTGGAGTTAACAGAGAAAAAAACTTTGAAAAATTCTTCTAGATTTTATAAAACGTGTTTCTGTTAATTAGTTTTGTGGTTTATATACATGAATGTTGGTTTCTGTGAGATAACTTGTTGGATCCTATTTCCAGATTTTGTGGGATGATTTATCTATGGATTTAAAGTTGTTTATTTGGATACTGCAGTGTGTTTCTGAGCTCTTCCTTTGATTGATTCATTGTGTAACATACTAATCTACTCTTTCTATTAATTATTTTCCAGATTTTTAAGTGCTTATTTGATAAGCTGTTTTTAATTTTGAATTGGTTTTGCAGGTGAATTCAACAGGTTTTGGAAAAGTTCTGAAGAGTTGGTTTTGAATTGGGAACTTCCAAAAGAGCTTTTGGATGAGTCGGTGAAATTTGCTTCAAACTGCTGTGTTTACCTCTTATTTTAATTTTATTTTATAAAATTATTTCTGATGTAACAAAGACTTTTTGGATTATGAACTTAGGGATTGCTTGTAACATGTACAAACTTAATTTGGAATTTCTCTTTTTGGACAATTATGTAATTGTTTGCGATTATTAGGAATTTTTGGATTAGTTAGGATATATTAACGGTAAGAAAAATTGGGTTAGACGTGTAACACTTTGGATCATTTGCAAAATTTACATAATTTTAATTTATTTATTTTTTTGTTATTTATGTGGATACTTTTGGGTTATTATGTAACATTTGGATTAAATTGGAATATCACTTGGAGCATTATTTGGAATATGATTTGGGAATATTATTTGTGGAATTAGTCTCTCTTTCTTTTTTCTTTTTCTTTTTTTTTTTTAAATTAAACTTTGTCTTAACAATTTAATTGTATTAACCAGAAGAATATTTAAATTATAATTCAAACCAAAAATGAATTGGGCCCAACAATGCAATTTAATGGACTTTTAATTTGATTGATTTTAACACATTAATATTATCGAAAAACATATTTATATTATCGAAAATAAAATATGCCAAAAAGGCCTAAGATAAAAACATGTCACAAAATGTTGCACTTTCAAACTTTGATCATAGAAAACTAATTAAATACCCATGCACGCAATATCTTAATCCTAAACCAACATACTCACTTAGTTTAAGGATATGAATGGTTTAAAGATTTGGCATATGTACTTGGGACGTGCAAATAGGTTTAATGATGAGTGATCATAAAAACATCCATGGCTCTTAATACTTACTAATAATCAAATGCATTTTGAATTAGTAGTGTAAAAAGGTTCAAACCACATTTTAAATTATGGACACATTTATGCAAATGGGCTTTTGAAACAAAAAGATCTCGCGGATAAACCACAATGGGCTTTGTTATCCAAAGATGTATATACCATCCCATGCTTCAGTGAAAACAAATGCAGCAAATATTTTCTTAAGGATCCTACCAGATGAAAAATGTCATTGAAGACTTGATGTCATCAAGGACCGGACAAAATTGGGGTATGACATTCAGCACACACGAGTTCTTCATTGCATTGCATCAGCCTTTGCTATAAATAGACATGCTTGCTTCATTTGAAAACCAACCTAAAGGCGCCTGAAGCTCTGCACAACTGAATCCCCAACCTTCCATTAAAGGAATTCTGATTTTTCTCTTCATTTGTCAAGTTCAAATTTCAACTTCCTTGGTTGATCTTTGACTTATAATTCCTTAGCCTTGCTTCCTTGTTACTTCAAGACCAAGTTGCACTGAAGATTTGGATTGGATCAAGCACTGAAAAGCGACAATTCAAAGGTTGATTCTCCAACTGTTTTCATTCGAATCTCCTTTGATATTGAACATTTTTTGTATTGGTTGGTACCTCTGAAGTCCTCATGTGAGAGGCAATTAATTTGTGCTTTTAATTTTGTGAATTGAACAAGTTCAGATTGAGTACCTTGTTTTTCCATCTCAGATTTCTCCTTCTATGAGAGTCTTGAGCAAAAACTAAGGTTACAGAGGTGATGTACATCACCCCAGCTTTCGAATGATGTATGGATCACGTGTTTTAGTTGAGGTTTGAAAACCTGCAACAGGTGGCCGGAACTGGCCTTCTCACCGGAGAAGACGGTGGTTTCCACCACCTTCCCCACGTGTCCAAGCCTCAGCCATTGGATCTATGTTTCTAGATCTAATCTCAGCGTTTCATTGTTATGACTTTCTTTTAATCCAAGTGCTTCGCTGTTGACTTAAGTGTTCCATGCGCGCGCGCTTCTCATCCACCAGATCAGCCACGTCAATTAATGAAGTGGATCTGACGCCTCAGGATTTTTGTTATTTTTAATTTCTGTTTCAATTTTCTTTTATTCCATTTTATTTTAAAAATTCATAACTTCTTTATTTGGAATCACAAAAATATGGGACCAATTGCAAAAAATTTCTCTTAAATTCTAGTTTCTAAAAATGATTTTTAATTATCTTTGTGATTCCATTTAATATTTTTTGTGAATTATTTCTTTTCTGGTTATTTTTAATTCATTTAAAATGCTTTTCAATATTCAAAAATGCCAAAAATATTTTCTTAACATCTTTGGATGATGATGGATCTATGAAAAATATTCTCATTAATTTCTTAATTGATTTGAGATTTATTTGAGATTTTAGTCCAATTATATTATTTTCTCCATTTTTAATTGTTTAAAATTAGTTTTTGTTTTCAAAAAACGTTGAAATTTTTTGTCAAACCTTGTTTGACCATGTTAGACTTATGATGATCCAATTGGACTTTTCCAAGTTGATTTGAATTGGATTTGAAGTTTCAACTTTATTTGTTCATTTTATTTAAAGTATTATTTTAATTCCAAAAAATACCAAAAATATTTTTGTTATTTCTTGACTTCTAAGCTTCATCTCACTTTTGTTTACCGTTGATTGATGTTGATTCCATTCATGATTGATCAATGTGTTTTGGTTATGTCTTTTGAATTTCAATTATGTACATTCCATTTCCATCTTCTTCTTCTTTTTCTTTTTGACCAATGAGTTAATGATTGGTGGTTAGCCTTGACATGTGAGAGGCTTAACCTTCTTTGATCCAAATCAAATTCATCTTGATCAAAGATCAAGTGAATTGCTTTGCATTAAAGATAGGTTGCTTCTTGGTCAAGCAAAAAACCTAAATCCATACAAGGTCATTCTTCTTTTCTTTTGGCATGGCAAGTTGTAGGAGCTTGGCTTACTAGTCATGATCTCTAACTTGTGTTTATTTTCCTATAGTTTTATTGACCGACCTCAAATAGGTGTGACTACTACATTAGTCCACTTACGATTGCTTAACATAGCGCTAAATTGCCTTATGGCACACTAACACTAACTACTAATTACTAACTTTTAATTCAAGCATTTAATTCTTGCAATTTAATTTCTTGCTCATTAATTCATTTGTATTTGCCCTTTGCTCACTTGAGCTCATGTCTATGCTTATGACATTTGCCTTTTGCTCACTTGAGCACATTATTATGTATATATTATTGCCTTGTGCTTGTTTTGTTTTTGTTTGTTTGAACCCAATGCAAATGGTGAAAGGACTTAGATTGAGGACCTTACCTATGCTAAATGGAGTTTCAAGAGCAATTAGGCCTTATGCCTTTAGAATGCTAAATATGTTGAAGAGCAACTAGGCCTCATGCCTTTAGAATGCTTAATCTTGAAGATGAATTGAAAGGACTCATATTTCTAAACTCATTCTTGTCCATTCTTTTTATTGCATTATGGAACTTTATGATTTGTGTGTTCTTGTGATAGGGATCCCAAACTTGAGCCAATTAGAAGGACCATTGTCATGAGCATCCAAGATAAGAGAGACAAAATCCAAAATGGAAGATCCTAGGAGCTTGATTGATTATTTGCTTGATTGCTTGAGTTAATTGCTTATTGCTTGTTAAGTCCAAAGGAAAGGAGCAACTTGGATCATCTTTATGATCTCAAGAAGGGAACTCCAAGTGGTTTTATTTCTCTTCCCTCATTTTTGCATGTTTAGGACCTAGCCCTTCTCTTCTTCTCTCCACTCTAACCCAAGTCAAACTTTTGTGCAAACATTGACATTGTTTTCAAAAATTAAAAACCTAGGCATTATGCCTTTGATTTTTTTCAAGCTCTTTTCATAACACTTATTTTGAATTAAATCTTAAGTCAACTTTGACCTTATTTTGTGAATACTTTTCATTTGTAAATACAACTCACTCAAATTGTTTTTATGGTTCCAATGACCATTTGTGTTAAAGATTTTCATAAACATTAGCTATTAGGATTGAGTTATCATAGAGGTTGATATAATACTCACCTGTATCCTTAGTGTTGGATTATAAGTCTTCCATGCTTATTATAGGGTTAACACCTCACTAGCATGTTGAAGCTCTCCTCACATGGTGGATTTGTGGTTTTAGGTTGAGTTTTCTCCCTTTGATAACAAAAGACCTTAAGACTTTTGACCAATCAATTCACCAATTTCTTTTGAGATTTTTACCCCGAACTACGAGGTTTTGATCCTACCTTTTTAAGATGGTACGTAGGCAATGGGTTTATCCAATCAAACAAAATTGTTAAAAATTTGTATATTCTTTTCTCATCTCCCCAATCATGTTTGCACAAATATTTTCACAAATACCAACCTACCATACAACATTTGTAAAAAGGGCTCCCTTAGAGTACTAAGGATATTTTGGGTGCTTAAAACCTTCCCATAGCATAACCACCCCCTTACCCAGATCTCTGACATTTTTATTAGTTTTTGATTTGATAAAACTTCTCGGTTTTTGTTCGCTTTCTAACCTTTCCTTTGGATAAATAGAAGTGCGGTGGTGACTCGATTGTATGGTTTACTTTTGATTTAGTCAATAAATCTAAAGGTAACGAATACCCCGCTACAAAAAAGTGGCGACTCTGCTGGGGATAACTGCACTTCCTAGTGGGTTTAGCCTACTTTTTGCTTTGTTGTATTGTATGTTTATATTTATTTGTGACATATTTTTGTGCAAATTTGGGATGACTGTATTGTTTGTAATGTATGAATTGCTTGATATATCAATTGCTTGTGTGCTTGGTGGTCTCTTGTGAGATGAGTTCTATACCCGAACTCGAGTGCACTTATGATAGGAGATTGGCATAGTCTTGTTGACTTGTGTGTAGTTATTCCTTAGCAAGTTGACTTGCAAGCCCATTCACTTGGTGGAGGTTATGTTGGGATCAATAATGTCACACGAGTAGTCGTGGTTAGGCATTACTCTTTCCAATATAGACCTTAGAAGCCAAGGACCTTAGATTACCTAGCCCATCTTGGTCTATTTTAGGATGTAGTGCGAAGATCGTTCAAGTGTAAGATTTGATACGATTGTTACGCGATACTACACTCATAAGAGTCTCTCTTGAGAATATTTTTGGAATACGAGTAGTCATTTATCCGATAATATCCGAAAGATGGGATGATGACTATGGGAACCTTTTTAGAACATGATTGTCAGGTTTAACCATAGTACGCTCCCTTTGGGTGGTTCTTAACCGAGACTCCATGCTTGTGACTTGCAACAAACCCTTGATTCGCGGTTGATCCGTTCTCGTATATCCTTAATATCAATGGAACTTGGGTGTTGATAAGGTGTAAACCATAATCCACCAAAATGGATGATTGATATTAAGGATGACTTGATCCATCCCGTGACCTTTGTGTGGTGTGACTTGCTTGATCCTTGAGTGTGATTGTTGCATCCATGCATTCATGCATTCATACACATCCATATCATCAACAATGAGAAAATTTCAAGGAACTTAAGAGGTCTATTTGCAAATTTTCAGACATGGATAAGCAAAGAAGGAATACGAAGAAGTACAGTTTCAGACAACCCGACTTGAAAGAGTTAAGGAGTTTGACATCCTATGTATTAGATCCCTTGGAGTTCAAAGCTCGCCATGGGAAGCTTCTGTCTATTCTTTCTACTCAGGTGGATGAAGGTCTGATGAGTGTGTTGGTGCAGTTCTATGATCCTCTGTATCGTTGCTTCACTTTCTTGGATTTCCAGCTTTTGCCTACGCTTGAGGAGTATGCCTATCTTGTGGGCATACCTATCTTAGATCAGTTGCCGTTCAGTGGCTTGGAGAGAGTTCCTTCTTCCCAAGAGATTGCTGATCTGTTGCACATAGATGTATCTGATATTGGTGCTCATATGACTATCAAAGGTGGAATTCAAGGTCTCCCATTTGATTTCCTTATTGCTCAAGCTACTTTATTTGGGAAGGCTATGAGTGAGGATGCCTTTGAGGCCATATTTGTACTTCTCATCTATGGGCTAGTGTTATTCCCCAACATCGACAATTTTATGGATGTGAACGCCATTAGGATTTTCTCTACTCTTAATCCCGTTCCAACTCTGTTGGGTGACACTTATTTCTCTTTGCATATGAGGAATGCAAAGGGTGGTGGTACCATTGTATGATGTTTGCCTCTGTTGTACAAGTGGTTTATTTCGCACTTGCCACAGATGCTCGCCTTCAAGGAGAACAAAGGATGTCTATGGTGGTCCACGAGACTTATGTCTCTCACTAATGATGATATCTTTTGGTACAACCGTGTGTATGATGGTGTCCAGATTATTGACTCTTGTGGTGAATTCTCCAATGTGCTTCTTCTTGGTACATGTGGTGGGATTAACTACAACCCTATTTTGGCTCGCCGTCAGCTTGGGTTCCCCTTAAAGGATAAACCTAACAACATTTTGTTGGAAGGTGTGTTCTTTCAAGAGGGTAAAGATCCCAAAAACTTGAAGGGCATGATGGTCCGCACTTGGCGCAAGATTCATAGGAAGGGAAGGGAAGAGCTTGGTCCGAAGAATTGTATTGCTTTGGAACCCTACACCTCGTGGGTGAGGAAGAATTGTATTGCTTTCGAAGAGATGAACAATTGTGACCATTTATGCATTTCATGTTAAATCTTGATACACAAGCAAATATAATGCAATATGCACGTCCAAACTTACTTCAATTGAGTTCAGCATGCAAAACCATTTGATTTTGGGCCTCACATGCGCCTGTACAGGCCCATGTATGGAGGACCCAATTCTCATGCACACGAGTTCCATTCCCTTGCCTTGCACTTTCAGCTATAAATAAACATGCTTGCTTCATTGATTGATAACCTGAAGGCGCCTGAATCCCTGCTGAAATCATTTCCCAACCTCTCACCAAAGGAATTTGAATTTTCATTTTCACTTTTCAAGTTTGATTTTAAACAACATCAGTTGAGTTTCAATACTAATTCCTAAGCCTATTGTAAGACCCCAATTTTGTCCCTAAGATCCCTCATGACATCATATCATATCATTGCCTCAAGGATCATTGTGCACCTTTGCTTCCTTCCTTGTGGGTGGGTTATCTTGTGAGTGTGGTTCTTGATCACCAAGCATGTTTAGCATTTGTATATCATTGCTTTTCATTTGTTTACTAACCAAAAGTACAAAAACATTGTAATTTAACCATGTTACTTGCAGCTGAAGCAAAACTAGGTCAAGACAGTCAAAATCAGCCATTGAGCAATAGATGGTGGCCATTCTTGGAGAATTTGGGCACCATGATTATTCATCAAGAGTTCATATGAGTTGTGATATCATTTGGAATCAAAATCTCAAGTGGTAGAGGCTTGGAATTCATCAAAGCATGGCTCAGTCAACCAAAACCCTAGCAAAGTCAACTGTGGTCAACTGTGCATTTAATCAGGGATGTGAAGGTGTGAGATGGTTGGAAAGGTCTCATTCATGTCCATATAAGTCTCATTTGACATTTCAAAGATCATCATTGAAGGATTTGAGGTCAGACAAAAAGTTTCCAAAAATAGTAAGTGACCTGTAATTTCAAACTGCCAAAAATGGAAAGGTCTTCTCCTCAATTTTACATCATCAAGCAAGCTTCAAATCAAAATTTGTCCAACATGAAAGTTGAATATCTTGCTCTCACCTTTCCAAAAAGTCCAAGAACACTCATTTCTCATTTGTGGTTGGCAAATTATGAACAAATCATTTTCAAGAAAAGTTGAACTTCAAGGAGGCATAACTTTTGAACCATTTGGACAAATTGAGTGAGGTTTCTTTGAGCAAACTCCATTTGACATGCTTTATCATAATCCATCATTACATTTCATCAAAAATCATCACACAAAAAGGTCATTTTTCAAGTGAACCAATTTTGCATTTTGGTGGGAAATAGTGAATTTGAAAATTATGCACCATTTTCATGCCAAACCAATTCACATTGCCTTAAAACAGAAATTTGGATTTGCTGCAAGATGAATTTCACTGTTCCATTGGCTACATTTGAGAAAGGGCATTTTTGCATTTTTACATAACATGTGCATTTTCACTAATCCTTTTCATTTTGCTAATCATGATTAAGAAGTTGGATTAACAGGTACTATAAGACCTTAATTGTAACAGAATTTCGAGATCACCAATCACAATCTCAGATCCAAACTGAAAATTTCTCAAATTCTCTCAAATTTTCTCAAAACTTTTTCTCATTTTTCCATCGAATTTCACCATTCTTCTTGCTTTCTTTTGTGCTAATCATCATTTGCAGATGTTGTTGAAGAACTGTTGAAGCAAATCGTGGCCAAATTCATGCTGGATCTTAACTGTTGAACATTTTAGTTTCACATGGCAGTTGAAGATTTCTGTGCATTCAAGCTTTGTTGAGTTGTTTCCTTGCCTTCAATCATCTTCCTCATCATCATAGATCATTTGTTTTCACCATTGGAGCCTTGAATCCAACAGAATCAAGATCTGCATCTTCAAGAGGTAAGAACTCGATGCTTCCAATTCTCACAATTAGCATATGGCTTTTGTAGATCCTTTATTGCTGAGCTTTCTGCAAGTTGAATCGTGCATTTTCATTGAATATTGAGCAAGTTCTCTTGATTTAAAGTTTGATGATTGAACTTGTTTTAGCTCGATTCTTTTGCTATGGTTAGAATTAGGACAAATCCTTGCTAGATTATTGATGTGTGATGAAAGACGAGTTGATTCATGTAATTTTTGTGCATTTCTGTGAGAGTTGGATTTTGATCATGAAGAACAGCAAGAACACGATGAATGTGTTTGATTTTCGTTTCCAGATTGTGTGTAGATCCGCCTTGCCTCATATTTGCATGAAATCCGTGTTTGTGAACCATGCCGCCAGTAACACGCTGCCACCTCACTTAATGAAACGCAGCGTTTCATTAAGTGAGCGCCATATTTACCAAAATGCCATGCGCTTCATGTAAATTCATTTTAATTTCAAAATTTTTATTTCATTTCATGATCAATCTTCAAAAAATCATAAGTCATTCATCTTTAATCCAAATTGAGTGGGAATTTTTGCATTGATCTCCATTTTCCTCTAGTTTTTTATAGGCATGATAACAAAAGTTGTGCACGGCCTGTTTTTGTTTTGGTCTATTGGTTTTGATCATGTATGCTTTTTGCCTATGTTTTGCCATTTTAATTGTGACATCATGATGCTTGAACCTATGAACATGAAATTTTACATGTGTAATCTAGACTCACTCCTGGTCATTTTGGTATATGGTTTGCTATTTTTGCATTTCTGGATTGTGAGATATGATGTGATCTTTGGAGGTGTGACAATGTATGTCACACCATGGCTTGTTCATGTTCTTGATTTTATTTACCATGCTTATTGAACTTCAATTAATATGGAGTTTTGCATGTTGATACTTATGGATGTTAAGTTTGCTTGTGATTTTTCCTGGAATTTTTGAATGCATTTTTCTATTTGTTTGAGAATTTTCCCTCTGCTTGACCAATTGTGATCATTTTGTGAGTCATGATTTTATATGATTTGTGAAATTCTTGGTGTTTATTGGATGGACCTGAAATTTGGCATGTGTATTATAGACATCATGAAGTTTGCCATGGCTTTGATTGCACTCATTTATCTTGTTTGGTTGCTGTTTTATGATTACTTGAAGTTGATGCATCATTTGTGGCCTTGTATTAGCTTGCTTTTGCATACCATGACTTGATGAATTTAATTTCTATTCTTACCTTTATCCAAATGCCATGAAATTTGGTGTGTATCTCATTGAATGTGTTCTGGTTAGGCATGATTTTTCTTGGAATTTATTGAGCCATTTTGGTATTGATATGCTTGTGATCTTTCTGTTTGCCTCAATGTGATTCCAACTTGCCTAGTTTGACATGTTTTGTTTATGAAATGGATTTGGTGTATAGTTTTGATGTGAGACTAATTGGACTTTGTTTTTATTTGATTAATCTTGATTTTGATCAATTTTTATGTTCTGTTTTGGTCTATTTCTCCTCTTGTGACCCTAGGCTTTGTCCTAGTGGTCTACTTCTCATGTTTGAGTTGTTTTTCAGGATAAGGAGCAAATTGCTTTAAGGAGATTAATTCAAGTTGATTGAGTTTGGTTTATTTGATTGTTATGAACTAACTTGGTTTGTTTTGTAGGATTGCCTCTAGCTCATTTGCTTTGAGCTTGTGCTTTGCACATGTGATTGATTGTGTTGACTGTTGGTTCATATCTTGTCTGTTTTGACTTTGTGATTGGTATACTGGTTGTATTTGATTGATTTCAGGTACATTAGTTGCTAAGTTCATTTTGAACTTGTTGTTGCTTGGTTGCTTAACCAATTAGGTATACTTTCTTCTTCATGTAGTCTGGAAGACCTGGCTTGTTACCTAGCCAGGCACCTGACTGAAGTCCTCCTTAAGAGGGAATGTTTGTGATTGTTTATCTTTGTCCCCAAGCAGGAAAAGTCCTTTTAATAAGGCAATTGGTAGATAGAAGAGATGTGTAGTCCATCTCCTACTATTCTGTGTGTCTTCCCTTTGCTCACATTACATGTTGAAGCATTGTGGATCCTAACCCAAGATCTATAGAGTCATTAACTTGTGGAGAGAGTTCCCACTTTCTGAACTCCCACACCTTCTGATATTCAATGCTCTCCCTGACCAGGGATAAGAGTCATGAGGCACACCCCTCATATCCTTTCATCTGCTTCACCTTGGCTCTCAATGTCAAGGTTAAGAGCACCATTTACCCCATTCCAGTTGACTTTAAAGTCTAACCCTTGCTTGAGCCTGATTGCTTGGTTATAGTGTGTGCTAAATGACCTTGTTTGATTGATTGCTTGGCTCATCTGTACATGTTTGCTTGCATGCCTTTGTGCATTTATCATCATTGATTGTTTATTATTGCATGATCATCATTTCATATCTTTGTGACTTGTTTGTGTTTGCCCATTGAGGACAATTGTAAGACCATGTTCTTTGGCCATTGTTCCTATGATTTGGAAGGGATAGAGTGTAAGACCATTTCATTGGTCACTCATATCCTCTTAGCCTTGTGCTTCTGTTTGTTTGTTGTATGTGAGGATGCAATTGTAAGTCCATGTTGTTGGCATTTGTATTCCTATGATCATCTTGTGGAGATTGGAATAAGTCCAGATAGATTGGCATCTGATATCCATGTTCTCTTTTGCTTTGTGAGATTGGAGTAAGACCATTTATTGGCATCCGGTATCATTGTTTTGTTTTAGGAGATTGGTGTAAATCCATTTATTGGTATCCGGTATCCGCTTTTGTTTGTGAGATTGGAGTAAGTCCATTTATTGGCATCCGGTATCATTGTTTTGTTTTAGGAGATTGGTGTAAATCCATTTATTAGTATCCGGTATCCGCTTTTGTTTGTGAGATTGGTGTAAGCCCATTGATGGCATCCGGTATCACCTTGCCTTTATTTTGCTTGCTTGTTTTGTTGCCTCATTCCAAAGGACACACTTGAATCATCTTCTATATGATTTCAAGAGGTGAACTTCTAGGAAGTTTTGCACTCCTCCATCCATACCCTTTTTGTTTCAAAACCCCTTTTCACATTGTTGCTTTTCAAACTTGTAAATACATGTTATGCAAACATTTTCATGACTTTTTCAAATTAGAAACCTGGACTTTAAGTCCTTGATTTTCAAACTCCATTTCATAACACTTCTTTGAATTGATCTTAATCATACTTTGACCATACTTTATGAATACTCATAATCAATTAACTTCACCCATTCAATTGTTTTGTGGCTTTGTCCATTGTTAATATGTTTTCATACATTAGCCATAGGTTTCAATTCTCATAGTGGTTGATGTAAATCTCACCACATCCTTAGCGAGTTGATTGTAAGTCTTCCATACTTATTATAGGGTTAACCCCTCACTAGTATGTTGAAGCTATCCTCGCATGGTGGATTGTTGGTCTTGGTTGAGTTTTCTCCCGTTGAGAATGAAAAGCCTTAGTGCTCTTGTTTTAAAATTGAACCCACTGATAATTTGGAAATCTTTTAGCCGAACTACGGCGTTTTGATCCTTACCTTTGATGGAAGGTACGTAGGCAACGGGTTCATCCGTTCAAACACAAAAATAATAAAAATTGTATATTTTTTTCTCATCATCCCATTCATGTTTGCACAATATGTCATAAACAAATAAACATTTTCATTCAACAAGTGTGAAAAGGGCTCCCTAGGAGTACCTAGGACGTGATGGGTGCCTAACACCTTCCCATTGCGTAATTTACCCCTTACTCAGATTCTCTGATCTTTTCATTAGTTTTCTATGTGTAAAACTTCTTAGGCTTTTGTTCGCTTTTTAGCCAATCCTTTGGATAAATAAAAGTGCGGTGGCGACTCGATTACTTTGTATGCTTTGCTTATGGTTTAATCAATAAATCATATAGCGACGAATACACCGCTACAGAAAAGTGGCGACTCTGCTGGGGAATGAAATATTCCTTGGTGGTATTGCCTACTTTTCACCCTTGTGGTATGATATTTGTTTATGTGTTATTTGACATATTTTTGTACAATTTGGGATAACTGTATTGATTGTAATGTTTGAATTGCTTGATATACAGTTGTTGTTTGCTTTGGTGATCTCTGTGAGATGAGTTCTATACCCGAACTCGAGTGCACTCTAGGATAGGAGAATGGCATAGTCTTGTTGACTGGTGTGGAGTATTCCTTAGCCAGTTGACTTGCGAGTCCATTCACTTGGTGGAGGTCATGTTGGATTAATAATGTCACACAAGTTATTTGTGGTTAGGCATTATTCTTTCAATCATGTGCCTTAGAAGCCAAGGACCTTAGTTTACCAAGCCCATCTTGGCCTATTTTTTAGGACGTAGTGCGGAGGTCGTTCAGATGTCAGATCTGATGCGATTGTCACGCGATACTACACTCATAAGAGTCTATCTTGAGAATATTCTTGGAATACGAGTATTCGTTCCTCCGATAATATCCGAAAGATGGGACGATGATTATGGGAACCTCTGGTAGAACATGTCTGGCAGGTTTAAACCCTAGTACACTCCCTTTGGGTGGTTCTTAACCAGGACTCCATGCTCGTGACTCTCAGCAAACCCGTGATTCATGGTTGAGTCGTTCAGACAACCTTAATATCAATGGAACTTGGGCGTTGATAAGGTGAAAACCATAATCCGCCAAAATGGATGGTTGATATTAAGGATGATTGAGCCGGTTCATGTACCGTTAATATCAATGGAACTTGGGTGTTGATAAGGTGAAAACCATAATCCACCAAAATGGATGATTGATATTGGGGATACAATGAGCTTTCCCATGACCTTTGTTTGGTGTGGCTTGCTTGATCCTTGAGTGTGATTGTTGCATTCATGCATTCATGCATTCATCTGCATTTCATGTCATCAGAAAAAGAGAAAAATTTCAAGGAACTTAAAAGGGTTTATTTGTAAAATTTTCAGACATGGAAAGACCAAAAAGGCATACAAAGAAGTACAGCTTTAGACAGCCCGATGTAAAAGAGTTAAGGAATCTGACATCTTATGTACTAGATCCCTTGGGTTTCAAGGCTCGTTATGGGAAGCTTCTGCCTCTGTTGACTACTCAGGTTGATGAGGGACTGATGAGTACTCTGGCGCAGTTTTATGATCCTCTGTATCACTGCTTCTCTTTTCCGGACTTCCAGTTGTTGCCTACTTTGGAGGAGTATTCTCACCTTATTGGGATTCCTATTCTGGATCAGGTGTCGTTCAGTGGCCTAGAGAGTATCCCGACTGCTCGAGAGATTGCAAGTTTGTTGCACATAGATGAAGACTTAATTAAAGCTAATCTGACTACCAAGGGCGGAATTCAGGGTTTTCCTTCCGAGTTCCTCATCGCTCAAGCGACCTTTTATGGGAAGGCCAAGAGTGAGGATGCCTTTGAGGCTTTATTTGTGCTGCTCATCTATGGGTTGGTCTTATTTCCCAACTTCGACAAATTTGTGGACATGAACGCCATTAGGATCTTCTCAGTTCTTAATCCCGTTCCGACTTTGTTGGGTGATGCTTATGTCTCTTTGCATATGAGGAATGCAAAGGGTGGAGGAGTTATCGTCTGCTGTCTACCCCTGCTGTACAAGTGGTTTATTTCGCACTTGCCGCAGACTGTTGCTTTCAAGGAGAACAAGGGATGTCTACGGTGGTCTCAGAGACTTATGTCTCTCACTAATGATGATATCTCTTGGTATGATCGCGTGTATGATACTGTGCAGATTATTGATTATTGTGGTGAATTCCCTAATGTGCCTCTTCTTGGTACATGTGGTGGGATCAGCTACAACCCCATTCTAGCACGTCGTCAGCTTGGGTTCCCCCTAAAGGATAAACCTCATAACATTCTGTTAGAAGGTGTGTTCTTTCAGGAGGGTAAAGATCCCCAAGGCCTGAAAGCCAGATTTGTCCGTGCTTGGCGCAAGATCTGCAAGAAGAGTAGGAATGAGCTAGGTCCTAAGAACTGCATTGCTTTGGAGCCATATACCTCTTGGGTCAGACAAAGAGCTGTCGTGTACTTGATGCCATACGACCATCCGAGACCTACACCTTTGGATATGGCTGGGCCTTCAACCCTCCCTACCCAACGTGTAGAGGAGTTGAGAGAAGAAGACCTTTCACGTGCTTGGATCCGTGAAAGAGAAGAATTGCTGCAGCAGCTTAAGGAGAAGGACACTCTGATTGAGTTTCTCGAGCATCGGGTGATCGACGATCCGAACGATACTTGGACTTCTTTGCTTCCTCAGTCTTCCAAGTTCTGGAAGAGGAAGTATGATCAGCTTGCTAAGGAGAAAGCGGATATGGAAGCAGCCTATGAGAGAGAGATCAAGAAGCTTTGTGCATCTCGTCTTCCAGCATCCCGAGCTTCTAGGGGTCCATAGGATGTTATTTCCCTTTTCTCTTTGTAATGATCAAAAATGCTGTATTTCTTTGTTGAATATATTGAATGAGATATTTTCCATGAGAAATCAAAATGCTTTAAATATTCAAGAATTGCAAATAAATACCCTAAGGGTTCCTTGAAAATAAAATAAAGCATATGCACAAGCATTTCATGCATCATTCTGCATAAGCAGGTACCTTGTTTCTGGTCTTCTTGTCCTAACTTTGTGCTCTTCATTTATTTTGAAGACAAGCTGACTCACCGGTATTATACTCGAGCCAATTCTTCCAGAGTTATGGATCAGCTAGAGCAAGAGAACCGTGAGCTGAAGGAAGAGGTCGCCAGACTTGGCGCTTTGATGGAGCAACTTCTTGCTGCCCAAAATCAACCTGCTCAACCGCCCGCAACTCCTGCCCAGAGGACGGTTATTTCAGAGATTGTAGCTTTGACTGTGCCAGCCAGTGCTCATTTTGTGCCTCATGCTATGCCAGCCGGGTTCCCTTGGGGTATGCCTCCAGGTTTCATGTCGGATATTCCTGCCCCAACCTTTGCTCATATGCCGACATCTAGCCCGGTCCGTGTTGCTGCTCCTCCTGTCGTGCATACCATGCCTAGGGTAGACGACACCATCTATCATTCCGAGCCGTCTGAGGGCCCGGATGTTAATGAGAAGATGGACGCTATGAATGACCAATTCCTTGAGCTGAGAAAGGAATTGAAGACCCTCAGAGGGAAAGATTTGTTCGGCAAGTTTGCTGCCGAGTTATGCCTTGTTCCCGGTGTCAAGATACCGATCAAATTCAAAGTACATGACTTTGAAAAATATAAAGGGAACATTTGCCCTCTTGCTCACCTGGTCATGTACGCCAGGAAAATGTCTACCCAAACAGATAATGATCAGCTTCTGATCCATTATTTTCAAGATAGTCTGTCCGGTGCTGCACTCAGATGGTACATGAGTTTGGACAGTGCTAATATCCGATCCTTCAACGATCTTGGCGAAGCCTTCGTCAAGCAATACAAGTACAACGTTGATATGGCTCCTGACCGTGATCAGCTCAGGGCCATGTCTTAGAAGGACAAGGAGACATTTAAGGAGTATGCCCAGAGGTGGCGAGAGCTGGCTGCTCAGATTACTCCACCGCTGGAGGAGAAAGAGATGACTAAGATCTTTTTGAAGACTCTTAGTTCTTTTTATTATGAGCGGATGGTAGCAAGCGCTCCCTCTGATTTCACCGAAATGGTGAACATGGGGATGCGTCTCGAGGAAGGGGTCCGTGAAGGACGTTTAGCAAAGGATGAGAGCTCTTCTTCTAAACGGTATGGGGCGTTTAAGAAGAAGGATGGGGAGGCACATGCTGTGCAATCCCATACCAAGCCTAGAAGACCCTCTGTTCAGAGGAAGCCTGCACGGCGTAACAGCAACCAGCACCATGTGGCTCATATAGCACCTGTCTTCAAAGACAATTCTCAGCAATATCAGCAGCCTCAGTACCAGCAACAGCAGCGTCCACAGCAACAGGCTTACCAGCCTCGTGGCAGCACAACCAACCAAGCTAATTTGAATTATGATAGGAAGAAGATCAGCTTCGATCCAATTCCTATGTCATATGCAGAGCTATATCCTTCCTTGTTGGAAAGGAAGTTGGTTTCGCCCAGGGATCCTCCTGCAGTGCCCGCAAATCCCCAATGGTGGTATAAACCAGACCAGCATTGTGTTTATCATTCTGGTGCTCCGGGTCATAACATTGAGAATTGCTATCCACTCAAGATTAAGGTTCAAGACCTTATGAGATGTGGAATTCTGAGCTTTGAAGATTCAGGCCCGAATGTCACCAAGAACCCATTGCCCGCGCATGGGAAATCTGTTAATATGGTCCAGGGATGCCCTGGGAAGTACAAGGTCAAATATGTAAGCCATATTAGACAATCGTTGGTCGAATTACATCGGTTGCTGTGTCAATACAGTCACATGGAGCATGACCACGACAAGTGCCGTATTTGTTCGGTTAACCGTCTGGGTTGTAATCAGGTGCGCAGAGAACTTCAAGAATTGCTGGATGAGGGTACCATTGAGATCCTTCAGAATCGCAATGTTGATGAAGATGAGCCGGAGGTGAATGTTATTTCACCAGTGTTCAAGCTACCTGAGCCTGTTGTTATTCGTTATGATAGCAGCAAGCCGAAGGTCTCTCCGTCTTTGGTGATTAAGCCTGCAGGCCCTGTGCCTTATTCTTCAGATAGAGCTATGCCATTCAGGTACAATCCCGTTGCTGTGCAAGATGGGGTAGAAGTGCCTTTGCCTTCAACGTCTGTGACGAACATTGCTGATGTGAGTGGGTTGACCCGTAGTGGTCGAGTGTTTTCTGCACCTCCCAAGGCTCCTGTTGTTTCTGATTCCGTTGAGCGTCCTGTTGGGACAGCTGTGAATATTCAGAATCCGGCAGTTGCTGTTGCCAAACAACCCCCCTCCTCTGTACAAAAGACTCCTGCTTCTTCTGTTGGCCCTAGTGGCATTGTGAATGAAGAATCTGATGAGATGCTGAGGCTCATCAAGAAGAGTGAGTACAATGTTGTAGACCAACTTCTACAAACGCCATCCAAGATTTCCGTGTTATCTCTGCTATTGAATTCAGAACCCCATAGGGAGGCTCTGCAGAAGGTTTTGGATCTGGCGTATGTTGATCATGACGTCACTGTTGAACAGTTTGATGGTATAGTTGCAAACATCACTGCTTGCAACACTTTGAGTTTTTGTGACGCTGATCTCCCTGAGGAGGGAAGAGACCACAACATGGCTTTACACATTTCTATGAATTGCAAATCTAATGCCATGTCCAACGTGCTGGTGGACACTGGATCGTCTTTGAATGTATTGCCAAAATCCACACTCTCCATATTGTCATATCAAGGGCCTCCCATGAGGCAGAGTGATGTTGTTGTGAAGGCTTTCGATGGGTCGCGTAAGACCGTGATTGAGGAAGTTGATCTCCCAATCAAGATTGGACCAAGTGATTTCCAAGTTACCTTCCAGGTAATGGACATCCACCCATCTTATAGTTGTCTCCTTGGTAGACCATGGATTCATGAGGCTGGCGCCGTGACATCCACCCTACACCAGAAGCTGAAATTTGTCAAGAACAAGAAACTGGTTGTGGTAGGGGGAGAAAAGGCTCTCCTAGTTAGCCACCTGTCTTCTTTCTCGTATATTGATGCCGAGGATGAAGTTGGAACTCCGTTCCAAGCTTTATCTATTGATGAACCAATTGAGAAGAAGTCTCCTTCATTTGCTTCCTACCGTGATGCGAAACTGGCCATTGAATGTGGTGCAGTTGCTGGTTTAGGGAAGGTGATTGAGCTTGAAGACAATAGATCCCGGGCTGGCATTGGCTACTGTTCTGGGGCATTTAATGAGCAAGGGTTGTTCAAGAGTGCGGGATTCATCCATGCTGATCAACCTGAAGAGGCTGCTGCTATCTTGGAAGAGGATACAGAAGATCTGAACAATTTCGTCATTCCTGGTGGTGTCTGCCACAATTGGATCGCTGTAGATGTTCCTACAGTCATCCATAGATCAGAGTAATTGTTCACTTTGTTTAAAACCCTTCTCCCATGCCAAAAGGAGAAGTGATGACATTGTTGGCAAAGCATATATACAATGATGTTTTCATTCAATTAATGCATTGTTAAGCATTTGTTTTTCCATTTGTTTTCACTTTTTGCTTTTGCATGAAATCAGTGATCACAAAAAACCCTGAAAAACAATAAAACAACATTTTTCATCTGCATAAATGATTTTCTTGTTTAAATTCAAAAGCTTTTCATTATCCAGAATCGTTATGCAGGGATTTCTAAACCCATTGAACATAATGATCCAACGCCATCTCCCAATCTTGAATTCCTTGTATTTGAGGCAGAGGAAGATGATGTTGAAGAGATTCCTGATAAAATTTCTCGTCGCCTTGAGCACAAAGAGGAGATCATTCAGCTGTATCTTGAGAATCAGCAGAACAGTCAAACTGGGGCATTACAAATGTAATGTAAAAAAAAAGAGAAGAGGGTGAAAAAACAAAATAAATAAAAAATCAATCAAAAATCAGAAATTTTTTTCAAAAGAAAAAATAAATAAAAGAAAAATTATACCCTCAAATCCCTAATTGACTGATGCTGAATGGATTCAGAGTCGTTATGACCAACTGAATTTGATTGAAGAGAAGCGATTGACTACCATGTGTCATGGTCAGTTATATCAGCAGAGAATGAAGAAAGCATTCGATAAGAAGGTCAAGCCTCGTGTGTTCCGAGAAGGTGACCTCGTGCTCAAGAAAGTCTTGTCTTTCATGCCCGATTCCAGGGGCAAGTGGACTCCGAACTACGAGGGTCCATATGTTGGTAAGAGAGCCTTTTCAGGCGGTGCATTGATGCTTACAACAATGGATGGGGAAGATTTCACTCGTTCTGTGAATTCAGATGCAGTCAAGAAATACTTTGCCTAAAAAAAAAGTATATGCAAATGAAAAACAGAATAGCTCGCTAAGTTGAAAACCCGAAAGGGCAGCTTAGGCAAAAATGAGTGTCTCGGTGGAGAACCCGCAAGGGTAATCCAGGAAAAAGTTAGAGACTTGAAAAAAAAAGAATATTTGCATCCCTCTAGATTGAGTACCTCACCCTGGGGCAATCTAGGCAAAAATTAGGGATTTGGCAAGTAACTACATCCTGACAAGACTTTCTGTTCCACAGCTGTCTGTTCGTCAGAGATTCTCGATTCGTCGTCAACTGAAGCTTCGAATACATCGAGATTCAAATTGGTAGAGAAAGGATCATTATGTTCAATGTAGCCCTCTTCCAATATATATCACTGATTTCAGATTTGTACAGATCTATGGAGTCTTGCCATTTGCAGGCTACCATTCCATCAAATAAAATTGAGCTTTTTATCCAATTATTTGCACTCTTATTTGTTTCAATTCAACAAATGTTTTGCATGTTTTAATTGATAAAATGTCATTGTTTTAAAACAAAGAATTTTCAAAAATTATTGTTTTAAACAAAGTGAACATTCACGATGATGAAAGGATACTTAAGAACTTCTCAGTGCTTTCCCGAGGGTGGCATGATTTCCAACAGGTAAGATGATTGTTCATACTCCTGGATGGGTTTGTATCCTTTTCTCCAGATTTTGTTGTCGGGGTTGCTCCCCAAGCAGAGATTGTTGTTAGGGTTGCTCCCTAAGCAGAGCTTCTGTTGATATTTTGATTCCCAGAGCAGAGTGTTTGTTGAAGACTCAGTTGCTTCTCCGGCAGTAGTCTCTCCTCAGCATGGTTGTTTCCCTTTTCAGAAGATTTTGTGGTCAGTGGTTTGAAACCCGCTACCCCGTCACTCCCTAGTGCAGTTGCCAGCGGAGTTGTCTCTATCCTCAGCGCAGTCGATTTCCTTTCGGGAAGATTCGGTAAGTTGGTGGGTTGACACCCGGTACTTTACCCTTCTCCTCGAAGTCGTCAGCAGAGTTGTTCGCTCTCCATTAGAGTGCTTAATCCCTTCAGCAGAGCAGTGTTTATTGTTCCTACTCAGCGGTTGTTTGGGGTTTTTTCTGGAAGATTCAGTGGTTGGTTGGGTTGATATCCCAACACTTCGTCCATTTCTCCCCAGCTTAGTCTGCAGAGGAGTTGTTGTGGCAGTTTTGCCTGTGGAAAGCTCTGTTCCCCAGTAGGTCGGTTGGTGGCCTATCATCCAGATATTTGGTTGATTTTGATCCCCCCAAGTAGAGTGGTTTGTTGCAGAACCTACTTGTGTAATCTTTTCTTCTAGTGGGTTGTTCCCCAGTGAAGTCCTTTCGGATGCGCTTTCGTAGCAGTGAGCTTTTTGATACTGGAATCCCCTGCAAATACCTCGGGATTTCTCTCCATCCCTAACAGATTTGTCTTTTGTGGCTGTTTCTGCCCGTTGTGACTTTCTGTACCCTGGTTGGGATTTTTTGCTGATCCATAACTCAGAGATTCTGTGATATCTCTTGTTTTGCTCCCCGCAGATCTTTGCTTTTAGCATATGGATCTCCAGCAGATTGGCTTTCCAGTTGGTTGTTTTCCCCTGGAAGTATAGTACCGGACGTTTGATTCCTGAACCTGGTTGTGTTAGATATGTCTGTTTTGTCAGCATTCATCAAACATAAATCACGCATATTCATGCATATTCATAAACATTCAGATATTCATATTGCATTTTTTGCCATATATCTTTTGTTTGTTGTTCTCCTGCTATGGGTGATATAGATCTCTTTATAGATCTCCTTAAGCGGATGTCGGGTGGTTAATCTCTCCATATAGAGTCAGCCCGTAAGTAGAAAGTGTTTGTCCTTCCTTCTGCAGTTCCCCACTGAGATATGCCCTCGTGGATGACGGTTTCTTCCGTTTCCTCCCAACACATATATTGGGATGAATTGTTCCTTTTGAGTTATATCCTCATAGGACGTGTTTTGATTCAGTCTGTCCTTTCGGATTAATCCCGAATTGGCGTTCTGTCAACTGTTTCTTGTACTTCCCTGTGGAATAAATGAATGAAATGCCCAGTAACCGGCAATAATTCTTTTATCCCCAGCGGAGTTTTGTGGGCCTCTGCCCAGTAATCGGTAGTTGTAAGTCCTATGTTCTTGCTTCTTGGCGGAATTTATGGTTATATACCTTTTATTCCTCAGCAAGAGTTGTTGGTTTTCTACCCAGTAGTCGGTAGTCGTAAATCTTGTTTGCTTGCTCTCCAGCAAAGTTTGTGGTTTGTTATAAACCCTATTTTTGTTCCCGTGCGGATTTGTGATTTTTTTCATCCCCACGTGAAGTTGTTGGTTTTCTACCCAGTATTCGGTAGATGTAAACCCTAATTTGTGTTTGTCCCCACTAGAGTATGGCTACTACCCCGTATTCGGTAGTCGTAAGTCCTATCTCCTTTCCCCTAGCAGAGGTAACCTTTGTGGTTCGTTCTGGTTGATGGTGGATTTTCTGTTGTTGTGGTTTTTATCCCCAACAGAGTTTGCGTTTCCCTGTGGAATAAGTTGAATAAGTGCTCAGTATTTGGCCTTCATTCACCCTGTCCCCAGTGGAGTCTGTGGTCTTCTACCCCGTATTCGGTAGTTGTAAATCCTTTCGCGGTGTTTTCTCCCCATCGGAGTTTTGTACCTTGTGGTACAGTTGGATAATTGCCGGATGCTTGCAATTTTATCCCAGCCAGATTTTTGGTATTCTACCCCGTATTCGGTAGTTGTAAACCCTAATTTCTCCCTTTGCAGAGTTAACCTTGTTGTTCATCCTAACCGATGATGGTTACTCTTTGTGGTTATCTTCATTCGTTATTCGATGTTGATATTACCTCTTTGCTTGTGGATAATTGTCGTTTGCTAGCAATTGTATCCCCAGCAAATTGTCTTCTGGATCATTGCCGTATGCTTGCAATGTTATCCCTTTTGAAGTCGCCAGTGGGTCTTTTCACCGTTTGCTAGTGATTTGTTCCCCGGATCATTGATTGTTTATCAATGTATTCCCAGCTAGTCCCTGTGGATAATTGCCGGATGCTTGCAGTTCATCCCCAGTGAGTCTTCTTTCATTTACCCGTTTGCTTGGTAATGATTGTTGCTCCCTTTGATTGGTCATCATTATATACCTAGTTTTGGTATCTCGATGCCTTTCTTTTTGGTCAATTTATCCTTTGTTAACCCAGTAACCGGTTGTGGATAATCTTCCATGCGAGTATGTTATCCACGTTCTGACGGTAATGGATAATATATCTCATGCACTCTTCAGTTGAAGCGTTTTGTGTTTCCCTGGTCGAGTAAGATTCGTTATTTCCCTTTTGCGGAATCGAATATTTGTTGTTGGATAATTGCCGGATGCTTGCAATTTATCCCTTTGAGTTGTCTCTCGTTTACCCGGATGCTTGGTATCGATTGTCTCTCTTTTTGGTTAGTCACCTATTATACCTCGGTATCTCTGGTGTCTCTTCCTTTTCGAGTATATTATTCACGTTCTGACGATAATGAGTAATATATCTCTTTCGCTCTGTGGTTGGAGTCCTTTGTTGATTTTCCCCAGTAGAGTAAGATTCGTATTCTTTGTAGAATCGAATATCCATCCTTTAACCAGTTTATGTTTTGGATGATGAGTGTTTTGGCATATATACCAATTCACGTTTTCGGTAGATCACCTATTATATACCTCGGTATCTTTGGTGTTTCTTACCATGCGAGTGTATTATCTACGTTCTGACGGTAATAGATAATATATCTCATGCGAGTATTCTATCCACGTTCTGACGGTAATGGATATTATATCTCATGCACTCTTTGGGTTTGTGCCCCCAGTTGAGTAAGATTCGTTTTCCCTTTGTGGATTCGAATGTCCATCCTGTAAGTCGATTTGCTTTTTCAAGCCCTCCTTTCGGATGATGAGTGTTTTGGCATATATACCAATCCCTGTGGAGTCAGATTTTCCTGAGTTGATGTACCTTTTTCAGGTCTTTCTCAGATGTTTGGTTGGTTGATATCTCTCACCCTTATACCGGTCTTAGATATTCATTCTTCCTGAGTTTGTTACCCTTATACTGGTAACACCTCATCTTGTTGCTTCCCCGTGAGAGTCTCTTTGTTAGACCTTCTCCAGTGGATTTCCTGTTGTGATTTTACCCTTTTTCTATATTGGCGTTTTCCCCAGTATATGCATTTTCCCGGCAGGGAGGTTCTTTGTGAATCTTTTCCTGGTCCGAGTCCAGATTTTTATCCGAAGTATCCTTTGTGGATAGTTTGAGTCAGCTTGTGTCTTTCCAATGGATGTGTTTCCCTGGGAATTTTCTTTTCCCCAATGTGAGTCCTTCACTCCCCAGTGAGGTCTCCGGTCCAATCGTGTTTTGTTCACGTTTTGTCAGTTTCTGTTTCCCCCAAATCAGAGTCGTGTCCTGCTCACGCATTCTTTTTCTTTTATTATTCCCAATAAGAGTCCTGTAGAGTCTCTGTTCCTGGTGAGTGTATTACTCCGATGGATCGTCTTTTCTTCTGTGTGAACCATATCCCCACAGAGTTTGTGTCTTTTGCATGCATACATTTGCATCATGAGGTCTCTTAGGGACCAAAATTTGTCTCAATACTGTTATTTAAGCCCATTCTACCGCGTCGAGATGAAGATTTCTAAACTTCACTTCTCCGGGTAGAATGACCTTAAATAGGGGCATCTGTAAGACCCCAATTTTGTCCCTAAGATCCCTCATGACATCATATCATATCATATCATTGCCTCAAGGATCATTGTGCACCTTTGCTTCCTTCCTTGTGGGTGGGTTATCTTGTGAGTGTGGTTCTTGATCACCAAGCATGTTTAGCATTTGTATATCATTGCTTTTCATTTGTTTACTAACCAAAAGTACAAAAATATTGTCATCTAACCATGTTATTTGCAGCTGAAGCAAAACTAGGTCAAGACAGTCAAAATCAGCCATTGAGCAATAGATGGTGGCCATTCTTGGAGAATTTGGGCACCATGATTATTCATCAAGAGTTCATATGAGTTGTGATATCATTTGGAATCAAAATCTCAAGTGGTAGAGGCTTGGAATTCATCAAAGCATGGCTCAGTCAACCAAAACCCTAGCAAAGTCAACTGTGGTCAACTGTGCATTTAATCAAGGATGTGAAGGTGTGAGATGGTTGGAAAGGTCTCATTCATGTCCATATAAGTCTCATTTGACATTTCAAAGATCATCATTGAAGGATTTGAGGTCAGACAAAAAGTTTCCAAAAATAGTAAGTGACCTGTAATTTCAAACTGCCAAAAATGGAAAGGTCTTCTCCTCAAATTTACATCATCAAGCAAGCTTCAAATCAAAATTTGTCCAACATGAAAGTTGAAGGTCTTGCTCTCACCTTTCCAAAACGTCCAAGAACACTCATTTCTCATTTGTGGTTGGCAAATTATGACCAAATCATTTTCAAGAAAAGTTGAACTTCAAGGAGGCATAACTTTTGAACCATTTGGCCAAATTGAGTGAGGTTTCTTTGAGCAAACTCCATTTGACATGCTTTATCATAATCCATCATTACATTTCATCAAAAATCATCACACAAAAAGGTCATTTTTCAAGTGAACCAATTTTGCATTTTGGTGGGAAATAGTGAATTTGAAAATTATGCACCATTTTCATGCCAAACCATTTCACCTTGCCTTAAAACAGAAATCTGGATTTGCTGCAAGATGAATTTCACTGTTCCATTGGCTACATTTGAAAAAGGGCATTTTGGCATTTTTACATAACATGTGCATTTTCACTAATCCTTTTCATTTTGCTAATCATGATTAAGAAGTTGGATTAACAGGTACTATAAGACCTTAATTGTAACAGAATTTTGAGATCACCAATCACAATCTCAGATCCAAACTGAAAATTTCTCAAATTCTCTCAAATTTTCTCAAAACTTTTTCTCATTTTTCCATCGAATTTCACCATTCTTCTTGCTTTCTTTTGTGCTAATCATCATTTGCAGATGTTGTTGAAGAACTATTGAAGCAAATCGTGGCCAAATTCATGCTGGATCTTAACTGTTGAACATTTTAGTTTCACATGGCAGTTGAAGATTTCTGTGCATTCAAGCTTTGTTGAGTTGTTTCCTTGCCTTCAATCATCTTCCTCATCATCATAGATCATCTGTTTTCACCATTGGAGCCTTGAATCCAACAGAATCAAGATCTGCATCTTCAAGAGGTAAGAACTCGATGCTTCCAATTCTCACAATTAGCATATGGCTTTTGTAGATCCTTTATTGCTGAGCTTTCTGCAAGTTGAATCGTGCATTTTCATTGAATATTGAGCAAGTTCTCTTGATTTAAAGTTTGATGATTGAACTTGTTTTAGCTCGATTCTTTTGCTATGGTTAGAATTAGGACAAATCCTTGCTAGATTATTGATGTGTGATGAAAGACGAGTTGATTCATGTAATTTTTGTGCATTTCTGTGAGAGTTGGATTTTGATCATGAAGAACAGCAAGAACACGATGAATGTGTTTGATTTTCGTTTCCAGATTGTGTGTAGATCCGCCTTGCCTCATATTTGCATGAAATCCGTGTTTGTGAACCATGCCGCCAGTAACACGCTGCCACCTCACTTAATGAAACGCAGCGTTTCATTAAGTGAGCGCCATATTTACCAAAATGCCATGCGCTTCATGTAAATTCATTTTAATTTCCAAATTTTTATTTCATTTCATGATCAATCTTCAAAAAATCATAAGTCATTCATCTTTAATCCAAATTGAGTGGGAATTTTTGCATTGATCTCCATTTTCCTCTAGTTTTTTATAGGCATGATAACAAAAGTTGTGCACGGCCTGTTTTTGTTTTGGTCTATTGGTTTTGATCATGTATGCTTTTTGCCTATGTTTTGCCATTTTAATTGTGACATCATGATGCTTGAACCTATGAACATGAAATTTTACATGTGTAATCTAGACTCACTCCTGGTCATTTTGGTATATGGTTTGCTATTTTTGCATTTCTGGATTGTGAGATATGATGTGATCTTTGGAGGTGTGACAATGTATGTCACACCATGGCTTGTTCATGTTCTTGATTTTATTTACCATGCTTATTGAACTTCAATTAATCTGGAGTTTTGCATGTTGATACTTATGGATGTTAAGTTTGCTTGTGATTTTTCCTGGAATTTTTGAATGCATTTTTCTATTTGTTTGAGAATTTTCCCTCTGCTTGACCAATTGTGATCATTTTGTGAGTCATGATTTTATATGATTTGTGAAATTCTTGGTGTTTATTGGATGGACCTGAAATTTGGCATGTGTATTATAGACATCATGAAGTTTGCCATGGCTTTGATTGCACTCATTTATCTTGTTTGGTTGCTGTTTTATGATTACTTGAAGTTGATGCATCATTTGTGGCCTTGTATTAGCTTGCTTTTGCATACCATGACTTGATGAATTTAATTTCTATGCTTCCCTTTATCCAAATGCCATGAAATTTGGTGTGTATCTCATTGAATGTGTTCTGGTTAGGCATGATTTTTCTTGGAATTTATTGAGCCATTTTGGTATTGATATGCTTGTGATCTTTCTGTTTGCCTCAATGTGATTCCAACTTGCCTAGTTTGACATGTTTTGTTTATGAAATGGATTTGGTGTATAGTTTTGATGTGAGACTAATTGGACTTTGTTTTTATTTGATTAATCTTGATTTTGATCAATTTTTATGTTCTGTTTTGGTCTATTTCTCCTCTTGTGACCCTAGGCTTTGTCCTAGTGGTCTACTTCTCATGTTTGAGTTGTTTTTCAGGATAAGGAGCAAATTGCTTTAAGGAGATTAATTCAAGTTGATTGAGTTTGGTTTATTTGATTGTTATGAACTAACTTGGTTTGTTTTGTAGGATTGCCTCTAGCTCATTTGCTTTGAGCTTGTGCTTTGCACATGTGATTGATTGTGTTGACTGTTGGTTCATATCTTGTCTGTTTTGACTTTGTGATTGGTATACTGGTTGTATTTGATTGATTTCAGGTACATTAGTTGCTAAGTTCATTTTGAACTTGTTGTTGCTTGGTTGCTTAACCAATTAGGTATACTTTCTTCTTCATGTAGTCTGGAAGACCTGGCTTGTTACCTAGCCAGGCACCTGACTGAAGTCCTCCTTAAGAGGGAATGTTTGTGATTGTTTATCTTTGTCCCCAAGCAGGAAAAGTCCTTTTAATAAGGCAATTGGTAGATAGAAGAGATGTGTAGTCCATCTCCTACTATTCTGTGTGTCTTCCCTTTGCTCACATTACATGTTGAAGCATTGTGGATCCTAACCCAAGATCTATAGAGTCATTAACTTGTGGAGAGAGTTCCCACTTTCTGAACTCCCACACCTTCTGATATTCAATGCTCTCCCTGACCAGGGATAAGAGTCATGAGGCACACCCCTCATATCCTTTCATCTGCTTCACCTTGGCTCTCAATGTCAAGGTTAAGAGCACCATTTACCCCATTCCAGTTGACTTTAAAGTCTAACCCTTGCTTGAGCCTGATTGCTTGGTTATAGTGTGTGCTAAATGACCTTGTTTGATTGATTGCTTGGCTCATCTGTACATGTTTGCTTGCATGCCTTTGTGCATTTATCATCATTGATTGTTTATTATTGCATGATCATCATTTCATATCTTTGTGACTTGTTTGTGTTTGCCCATTGAGGACAATTGTAAGACCATGTTCTTTGGCCATTGTTCCTATGATTTGGAAGGGATAGAGTGTAAGACCATTTCATTGGTCACTCATATCCTCTTAGCCTTGTGCTTCTGTTTGTTTGTTGTATGTGAGGATGCAATTGTAAGTCCATGTTGTTGGCATTTGTATTCCTATGATCATCTTGTGGAGATTGGAATAAGTCCAGATAGATTGGCATCTGATATCCATGTTCTCTTTTGCTTTGTGAGATTGGAGTAAGACCATTTATTGGCATCCGGTATCATTGTTTTGTTTTAGGAGATTGGTGTAAATCCATTTATTGGTATCCGGTATCCGCTTTTGTTTGTGAGATTGGAGTAAGTCCATTTATTGGCATCCGGTATCATTGTTTTGTTTTAGGAGATTGGTGTAAATCCATTTATTAGTATCCGGTATCCGCTTTTGTTTGTGAGATTGGTGTAAGCCCATTGATGGCATCCGGTATCACCTTGCCTTTATTTTGCTTGCTTGTTTTGTTGCCTCATTCCAAAGGACACACTTGAATCATCTTCTATATGATTTCAAAAGGTGAACTTCTAGGAAGTTTTGCACTCCTCCATCCATACCCTTTTTGTTTCAAAACCCCTTTTCACATTGTTGCTTTTCAAACTTGTAAATACATGTTGTGCAAACATTTTCATGACTTTTTCAAATTAGAAACCTGGACTTTAAGTCCTTGATTTTCAAACTCCATTTCATAACACTTCTTTGAATTGATCTTAATCATACTTTGACCATACTTTATGAATACTCATAATCAATTAACTTCACCCATTCAATTGTTTTGTGGCTTTGTCCATTGTTAATATGTTTTCATACATTAGCCATAGGTTTCAATTCTCATAGTGGTTGATGTAAATCTCACCACATCCTTAGCGAGTTGATTGTAAGTCTTCCATACTTATTATAGGGTTAACCCCTCACTAGTATGTTGAAGCCATCCTCGCATGGTGGATTGTTGGTCTTGGTTGAGTTTTCTCCCGTTGAGAATGAAAAGCCATAGTGCTCTTGTTTTAAAATTGAACCCACTGATAATTTGGAAATCTTTTAGCCGAACTACGGCGTTTTGATCCTTACCTTTGATGGAAGGTACGTAGGCAACGGGTTCATCCGTTCAAACACAAAAATAATAAAAATTGTATATTTTTTTCTCATCATCCCATTCATGTTTGCACAATATGTCATAAACAAATAAACATTTTCATTCAACAAGTGTGAAAAGGGCTCCCTAGGAGTACCTAGGACGTGATGGGTGCCTAACACCTTCCCATTGCGTAATTTACCCCTTACTCAGATTCTCTGATCTTTTCATTAGTTTTCTATGTGTAAAACTTCTTAGGCTTTTGTTCGCTTTTTAGCCAATCCTTTGGATAAATAAAAGTGCGGTGGCGACTCGATTACTTTGTATGCTTTGCTTATGGTTTAATCAATAAATCATTTAGCGACGAATACACCGCTACACCTATCTCTCATAGCATACTTCAAGATTAAGTTGCAAGCAAAGGATTGGTTGGATCGTGCTCATCAAAGATGCGCTTCAAAGGCTTACACCTTAACCGTTTTGCTTCGAATCTCACTGTATAGTGTGCATTGCTTGCGTTGGTTTGGTTTTCTGAAGTCCTCATGTGAGAGGCAAGCCATTGGTGGCTTTAATTTTGTGAATTGTTGAACTTCAGATTGAACACCTAGATTTTCAACCTCAGATTTCTCCTTCCATAGGGATCTTGAGTAAAATCTAAGGTCACAGGGGTGATGTACATCACCCCAGCTTTAATTTGGTATAAGGATCGCGTGTTTTAGTTGAGGTTGCAAAACCTGCAACTGGTGGCCGGATTGTGCCTTCTCACTGGAGAAGACGGCGGTTTCCACCACCGTCCCCACACATTTGAACCATGGACGTTGGATGATGATTACCAGATCTAATCCTGGCCTTTGTTATGTTTGACTCTTTTTAATTCATGATACCACGCTGTTGACTAATGCTCACCATGCGCGTGCGCTTCATGTCCCTTGGATCAGCCACGTCAATTAATGAATGCTGATCCAACGCCTCCTGATTTTTCTAATTTCTTAATTTCTGTTTTATTTTCTTTTATTCCATTTATTTTCAAAAATTCATAACTTCTTTATTTGGAATCACAAAAATATGTGACCAATTGCAAAAATTGTCTCTTAAATTCTAGTTTCATAAAATGATTTTTAATTATTTTTGTGATTCCATTTAATATTTTTTGTGAATTTTTTTATTTTTAATTATTTTTAATTCATTTTAAATACATTTAGATATTCAAAAATGCCAAAAATATTTTCTTAACATGTATGTATGATGATAAGTCTATGAAAAATATTCTCATTAATTTCTTAATTTATTTGAGATTTATTTGAGATTTTAGTTCATATATGTTATTTTTCTCCATTTTTAATTGTTTAAAAATAGTTTCTGTTTTCAAAAAATGTTGAGAAAATTTGTCAAACTTTGTTTGACCCTGTTAGACTTATGATGATCCAATTGGACTTATCCAAGTTGATTTGAATTGGATTTGAAGTTTGACCTTAATTTGTTCATTTTATTTCATGTATTATTTTAATTCCAAAAAAATACCAAAAATATGTTTGACCTTTCTTGACTTCTAATCTTCATTTCACTTCTGTTTACCATTGATTGATGTTGATTCCATTCATGTTTGATCAATGTGTTTTGGTTATGTCATTTTGAATTTCCATTTTGTACATTCTATCTTCATCTCATTTCTTCATCTTTTTCTTTTGACCAATGAGTTAATGATTTGTGGTTAGCCTTGACATATGGGAGGCTTAACCTTCTTTGATCCAAATCAAATTCAACTTGATCAAAGATCAAGTGAATTGCTTTGTGTCCAAGATAGGTTGCTTCTTGGTCAAGCAAAAAACCTAAAATCCATACAAGGTCATTCTTCTTTTCTTTTGGCATGACAAGTTATAGGAGCTTGGCTTACTAGTCATGATCTCTAACTTGTGTTTATTTGCCTATAATTTTATTGACCGGCCTCAGATAGGTGTGACTACTACATTAGTCCACTTACGATTGCTTAACATAGCGCTAAATTGCCTTATGGCACACTAACACTAACTACTAATTACTAACTTTTAATTCAAGCATTTAATTCTTGCAATTTACTTTAATGCAATTTAATTTCTTGCTCATATATTCATATTGTCTTTTCCCTTTGCTCATTTGAGTTCATGTTTATGTTTACGCCATTTGCCTTTTGCTCACTTGAGCACATTATTGTGTAAATATATTTTGCCTTGTGTTTGTTTTGTTTTGTTTGTGTGAACCAATGCAAAAAGGAGAAAGGACTTAGAATTAGGACCTTACCTATGCTTAATGGAGTTCAAGAGAAACTAGGCCTCATGCCTTTAGAATGCTAAAAAATTATTGAAGAGCAACTAGGCCTCATGCCTTTAGAATGCTTACATCTTGAAGATGACTTGAAAGGGCCCCCTAATCTAAACCCTCTTTGTCCATTCCACTTATTGCATTATGAACTTTTTGATTGTTTGTTCTTGTATGATAGGGATTCCAAACTTGAGCTAATTAGAAGGACCATTGTCATGAGCATCCAAGTTAAGAGGAAGACAAGCCAATTGGAATATCCTAGGAGCTTGATTGAATATTTGTTTGATTGCTTGAGTTAATTGCTAAGTCCAAAGGAAAGGAGAAACTTGAATCATCTTTATGATCTCAAGAAAGGAACTCCAAGGATTTTATTTCTCTTTTCTCATCTTTGCATGTTTAGGACCAGCCCTTCTCTTCTTCTCTCCACTCTAACCCAAGCCAAACTCATTTTGTGCAAACATTGATATTATTTTCAAAAAAACTAGAAACCTAGGCATTATGCCATTGATTTTTCAAACCCTTTCCATTAATACTTATTTTTAATTGAATCTTAAGTCAACTTTAACTTCATTTTGTGAATACTTCTAATTGGTAAATCCAACTCATTTCAAATGATTTTTATGGTTCCAATGATCCCTTTTGTTAAAACTTTTCATGAACATTAGCTATTAGGTTTGAGTTATCATAGTGGTTGATGTAAACCACACCTTATCCTTAGTGATTGGACTATAAGTCTTCCATAGTTATTATAGGGTGGATCCCTCACTAGTATGTTGAAGCTCTCCTCACATGGTGGATTGTGGTTTGGGTTGAGTTTTCTCCCTTTGATAACAAAAGACCTTAAGGCTTTTGACCAATCAATTCACCAACTTATTTTGAGATTTTTACCCCGAACTACGAGGTTTTGATCCTACCTTTGTGATGGTACGTAGGCAATGAGTTTATCCATTCAAACAAAAAAATTGTAAATAATGTATATATTCTTTTCTCATCTCCCCAATCATGTTTGCACAAATATTTTCACAAATACCAACCTACCATACAACTTTGCAAAAAAGGGCTCCCTTAGAGTACTAAGGATGTTTTGGGTGCTTAAAACCTTCCCATTGCATAACCAACCCCCTTACCCAGATCTCTGACTTTTTTATTAGTTTTTGATTTGATAAAACTTCTTGGTTTTTGTTCGCTTTCTAACCTTTCCTTTGGATAAAAAGAAGTGTGGTGGCGACTCGAATTGTATGATTTACTTTTGTTTTAGTCAATAAATCTAAAGGTAACGAATACCCCGCTAAAGTTGTTGATTTCAACTTATGTATGTAGTCTTTTTTTAATCTAACGTCCTATATGCTCATGTTTAATAAAACATATTTTATTAAATATAATAAAAAAGTAAATCGAGTGAAGTTTAATAAATGAAAATATATTAATAAGAAAAATAGAAAAAAATAAAAATGGAGCACAAGCAGGTCAATTCTTTTTCTTCTTGTTTACCTTTTTACTATATACTCTATCAGATTTAAACTCTAATTCACTTTTATTTGAGGAACGCCTTTGAGTTTATAAGATCAAGTCAACTTTTTTCCTTAATAGATTTACTTAAGTTTTTTTCTACTTAGTAAATATACCTTTTTACTATGTGTTGTATCAGATTTAAATCCTAATTCACTTTCTTTTTCATCGAGACACAAGTTTCACATGTTCCATTCGAATTTTTAATATTAGTTAGCTTGAACTTAAGGGTTTTATTGTTTTCTACCATAAATTCATTATAGTCTTTAAGGTCTGAGTTATGATTTTTAATCTTATCATTTTCTTCAATTAATGTAGCACTTAATTTAAACAAATATTTCTAAGATAGCTTTGTTACCTCATGATCATGTTCCTCGTGAGATATTTTCAAGAATACTTGGTCTTCTTCATTAGAAGAAGATTCTTCGAGGGTTATTCCCGATGTTGGCTCTTCTTTATTTTTGGAGGTTTTGTTTTCTCTTCTTCTCTCGTAGATCCACTAGATGAGGCTTATTCTTCTTCACATCATCTAATAGGTGAAGTTCCTTCATTTGATGTTAAATCTCCCGAAGATCATTAAACTACATATATAGTTATTTCGGAGGAAACCACGAGAGTTGTTTGGTAGGTGTAGTGGTAAAAAAATTGAGATTAAGCTATTGTTTAACTTAACTCATAAAGCAAGAGTGTCATCTCACTTTTATTGTTTCCAAAGGAAAGGGAAAAAATAACAAACAAAACCCAAAGGAATTTTAAAAAAAACTAATAAAAAGAGATAATGGTTCGGGGCTTAGTTATGCAAAGGGAAGTTATTAGCACCCTAAACATCTATAGTACTCAATAGGAACCTCTTTGAAAATCTGTGCATTTTGGCTTAAAATGGTGTTGTTTGCAAAAGATTTGGGAGATGAGAAAAGAAAAAAAAATATAATTTTTGTGTTCTTCAAGACTTTCCGAGTCTTATGCCTACGTGCCAACAAAGTGCAATGGATGATCAAAACCTCGCATCTCATGGTAAAATTAACAAAGATGTTTGTTTTCATTCATTTTCAATGAAGAGACATTTCGTCATTTTAAGAAGAAAACTCAACTAGTCACCCATAAGTATGAGAATTTTACATCACTACAGAGAAGGGCTCCAACTTGGATAAAGATCAACAAGTATGCTACTAGCTCTCTTAGGTGGAAAATAATTATCATCAATACTATGGGGATAGGAGAATTATATCTCAAATATGGAAATGACTCATGTCTAAACTTTGAGAAATGGTTTTAAAAGAAAAAGTGCACAAAGGGCACAAAATGGTTTGAACGAGTTATGTTTTTTTTAGTCTTTTTGAAATTGGTATGAATATAATTAAGATGTATTAGCATTATTAAGAAAAATATTTTGAAAATCACTTGACAATAGTCAAGCTTTATTGAGAAAGTAGTCCAAGTTTGAAAGCAAGAAATTGTAAGTTTAAGGAGTGCCTTAGAGGGGGGGGGGGGGGGGGGGGGGGTGAATGAGGTACTTAGAGTATTTTCCGGATTTTTGACGGTTTATGACTTTTACTTTCTGAAATGTTTAAGTGATGAAAAGCGGTAAAGAGCGGAAAGTAAATGACACAGCGATGTATAGTGGTTCCCCTCACAGATTGAGAGTACTCCACTCCCCTTTCAACACGAAAGAGAATTTCACTATAATGTTAGATTCCTAGACAAGACACCTTAAGGTCTTTCTATCTTATTCTAACACACCAAGAACAATCCTCTTGGATTTACAATGTTTAAAGTCCAATCGAGACTCAATTTCTCACAAATGGACCTCTTGTATCCACACACCTACTAACAAGGATATCACCTTACAAACTTATCCTTAACAATCCTAAGAATAAGTTGTAATCAAAGAATATAATTCTGAATAATTTGTATAAGATGAGATAGATGAAAATTGAAGGATATCAATTAAATAATTGATCTTCTCCTTTGTAACACTCAAATCTCACAGTAATTATACAAGTGTTCTTGAAATGAAATGAAACTATGATGCTGAAAATGAAGGTTTATGCAAAGTTTCACTCTTAAGAAAATTTGGATGAACACTTAGAAAGATTGAGAGAATGTGTGTAAATGATTTAAAATTTTGCTAGGAGGTAATCTTGAAATCTGAAAAATGATGTTTATATAATGTCTAAAACACCTCCTCAGATGAATGCAATAATCCAAAGGTTGCCATGTTTCATGATGAAGAGAACATAAGAGTTTTCATGAAAAGATGCAAATATTTTTCATTCTGGATCAGTGGTAATCGGTTACCTTAAATAGGGTAACCGGTTACATGCATTCAACGTTTAAAAATAATTTGAAATTTGCTTGAGGTAACCGGTTACCTTAAATTGGATATCTGGTTACATGGTTCCAACGTTACAAAAATGTTTAAAAATCACATAGAGTAATCGGTTACTCTAAAGCTGATAACCTGTTACTCTAACACAGTTTTGAAAAATAACTTAGAAAGTGAAGTGTGGTGGTTTGTTTGATGCATAAAACTATTTTTAATGATTATGATATGAATGCAACATGTTATGAACACTTGTATAACTATCTAGAGTTCAAGTGTTACCTGGTCCATGTGAAAGCCGATTCTTCATGTGATTCATCAAGACTTGATCATTTGTTGGAAACTTCATATACGAGCTTGAACCTTGATCAATCTTTTTGTTAATCCGACTTTAGCTTTATAGCAAGGTTTGTCGTCATCAAAATATCTGAGAAGTCATGTCTTCACAATCTCCCCATTTTTGATGATGACAACCCAAAATCATGAAGATTTGATCCCGTGGTGTTTCTCTATCAACAACTCCCCCTTAAACGATGCTCCCCCTTAATTGATGAATTAAGGAATCTTTGAATTCTGCATATTTGTTAGAGAGACACAACCAGCAAGGAAATATCATAAAAATAATTTCTATTCTTCTCCCCCTTTGTCATTAACAAAAAGGGTGAAAAAGATAGAAATATCAAGCATGCAAATAGAATGGGCTAAGCATCATATACCACACAAGAAAATTCAACCATAATATAAACCAATATTTGTAACAAGGTCTGAACATAAGACTAGAATGATACGAACATAAAGACAAACATAAGCTAGTGAAACAACAAAATAGCATGACCAAGTTTAATCACTTTCAAACATGTCATCTCCTTCATCCTCTTCATCTTCATCAGCACTTTCCTCCGCACCTTCTTCGTTAGGGTTAGGTTGGCGGTTTAAGGAGAGGAAAAGTTTTCTAAGGAACTTGATGCCACACTGAGTAACCCGATGATTGTGGTGCATTGTTGTCTCAATAGAACATATTTTATCAAATAGCATTGCATTAGAAATTTCACCTTCTTGAATGGTTGGAGGAGCAGAAGGGGTGACAGAATCTTTGTATCGATACACTCCATTGGGTCCGATACTAATCCCGGTATTCTTCGTTATAGTCACCTCGTTGATTTCACTGTTCCTGACAGACATGGAGGTCTTTGGTTCCCTTTGAAGCGGAACACCAGAAAATTCAAGAATTCTTGAGACAAAGCGGCCATAGGGAAGTCCACCACTCAAAGAAAGTTAATGCATCATGTGTTGGTAAATAACATATGACCAGTTAATCTTCAAATTTAACTTCATGGCTCTAATCAGTTGCAATTCAAGTTCACTGACTTAAGAATGATTAGAGTGCTTTGGTACCAACACATATGCGAGGACGTAGTGGAGCATCCTATCGCTCACAGACAGCATATTTGCATACTTCACAACTCTTGAAGATTTTGTGCGTTGCCGGCTCATGAGGTTGGCTTGAGTACCTCTAGAGATGGAGACAAAGTATTCCAAACTCTTATAGTTATTCCAAGCAGCATTGTCAGGTTCGGTGCCATGACGAAATATCTGCCCGTCCGAAGGGATTTCAAGACACTGTCCTAGTTGAGTAATATCCATAGAAATTTCCACATTCTTCACCTTTGCAATAAAAGCCAAGTCTCCAAATTCATCAGTGCCAAACTTAATGGAGGAATAGAATTCTCTTATCAAATCTGGGTAGTAATCTCCTATATCCGAAACTACTTTATCTACGCCAGAGTTTCGCAGCAAAGTTTCAAAATTTAAGCTGTGCGATGGAAAATCTTGAAATATAACGTACTTTACCGGCATTAGGGTCCGAGTCCGGACAACACAGCTTAATCGTCGGGACTTTACACTGCCAGCTTGTTGTTCTTGATGAGAAGATTCTTCACCCACTTTCTTCTTCCCCTTATCTGTTCTAGGAGGAGCCATGGAGATTTTGAAGGTTAGGGTTTAGGAAAGGGTTTTCTGAATTGGTTGGATATGGAGTATGGTGAGCTGAAAGAGAGAGTGGGGTAATAGCTTTGAATGATGAGTGGTGATAATGGAGCTAGTTAGGGTTTTGGAAGGGAGAAGGAGGGTTTTGGAAAGGAAGATGAAGGTTGGAGAGAGAGAGAGAGCTTAATGTGTGAAGCGATTAGAAAAAATTTGAAGAAATAAAAAGTAAGCACTTAGCATATATAACACAACAGGTCACGTGTAACTTAAAAAAAATTCTGGTATGAACAGTGTTAATCGATTACTCAATGGGGAGTAACCGGTTACACAATGAGCAAAACGCGTGAGAAAACTGAAAAAGTGCAGGGTAATCAGTTATCCATAAGGGAGTAACCGGTTACACAGAAAGGAAAATGAGATTTTTAGACAAAAAACTACAGGGTAACCGATTATCCAAATGTGAGTAACCGGTTACACAGAGTGAAATTTCGTGAATTTAGGCAAAAATGAACAGGATAACTGGTTATCCAAAATGAAGTAACCGGTTACACAGTGGCAAAAAGCACATATACAAAAAAAAATTAGAAGAAAAAAAAATTCACAAAATTAAGACGGATTGAGAACTTGTGTACCTTGGCCTTATGTATAGTGAATACTTGTGAGATAGTTATATGTCACCTTCATCCAAAATGCCAAGTTCTCTTCGAATCTTATAGAATAGTTCTTTTGCGAGCGGCTTTGTGAAGATATCCGCCAGTTGATTATGAGTATCGACAAAGGTAACTTCGACATCGCCTTTAAGCACATGATCACGAAGGAAATGGTGTCGAATGTCTATGTGTTTGGTCCTTGAGTGCATGCCCGGATTCTTTGTGATATTAATCGCACTTGTGTTGTCGCATCGGAGTGGTATGCATCCAAGATCGACTCCATAGTCACTTAATTGTTGCTTTAGCTAAAGATTCTGGGCACAGCAACTGCCTGCTGCTATGTATTCTGCTTCAGCCGTACTAAGAGAAACACACGATTGTTCCTTACAGGACCATGAGACTAGAGCATTACCAAGGATGTGACACGTTCCACTAGTACTTTTTCTATCTATTTTACAACCTTCATAATCCGCGTCGGAATAACCAATTAACTTACAAACACTACCTTTAGGATACCATAATCCAACGTTGGTTGTTCCCTTGAGGTACTTCATGATTCTCTTGACCGCCGTGAGATGTGACTCCTTAGGATTTGCTTGGAAGCGAGCACATAAACACACGCTAAACATTATGTCAGGACGGCTTGCCGTCAAATATAATAAAGAACCAATCATACCTCGATACTTCGTGATATCAATTGACACACCCAATTCGTCTTGATCAACATAAGTTCCAGAGCCCATTGGTGTTGACATTGCTTTACACCCTTCCATTTCAAATCTCTTTAACAGTTCTTTGCAATACTTTGATTGGTTGATAAAAATTCCGTCTTTTAGTTGCTTGATTTGCAATCCAAGGAAGTAGTTCATCTTCCCCATCATAAACATTTCAAATTCACCTTGCATTATCAACGCAAATTCTTCACATAGTTCTTTGTTGGATGAACCGAAGATTATGTCGTCTACGTAGACTTGCACAAGTAAGGTATTCCCTTTTATCTTCTTGATAAATAAAGTCTTGTCTACTTTGCCTTTTTCAAAACCTTTTTCACATAGAAAATTGCTTAGATGATCATACCACGCCCTTGGTGCTTGTTTTAATCCATAGAGAGCTTTCTTCAATTTGTATACATGTGAAGGATGCTTGAAGTCTTTAAAGCTCGGGGGTTGTTTGACATAGACTTCTTCGTTGATGTAGCCGTTTAAGAAGGTGCTTTTGACGTCCATTTGAAAAAGCTGAAAAATCATTGAACATGCGTAAGCAAGTAATAAACGAATAACTTCTAACCTTGCAACTGGAGCGAATGTTTCCTCAAAGTCGATTCCTTCTTCTTGATTGTACCCTTGAGCGACCAATCTTACTTTGTTTTGAACAATTATTCCATTCTCATCAAGCTTGTTCTTAAACACCCATCTTGTTCCAATAATGTGCTTACCACTTGGTCTAGGAACAAGTTCCCAAACTTGATTTCTCTCGAATTGGTTTAATTCTTCTTGCATAGCAACAATCCATTGATCATCTTCTAGAGCTTCATCAATTTTGGAAGGTTCTATTTGCGAAACGAACGCCATGTTTAAGCATGCATCCTTGAGATTCAATCTTGTAGCGACACCTTGACTAATGTCACCAATTACTTTGTCAATGGGATGATCTCTATGAGTCCTCCATTCCTTAGGTAGATCATTTTCATTTGACTCTTGTTGAATCGGTGCTTCTTGATCCTTGTTTGAAGTATCTTCTTTAGGATTTTCTACAAAATCATCATCATCATCACAAACAACAATTTCCTCTTTTGAGGGGTTAGATTCGTCAAACTTAACATGCATGGATTCTTCTATATTTAAGATTCTTTTATTATAAATTTTGTATGCCTTACTTGTAAGAGAATAACCAAGAAAAATACCTTCATCCGATTTTTCGTCGAACTTACCAAGGTTGTCTTTGTCATTGTTTAGGACAAAGCACTTGCATCCAAAGATGTGAAAGAAGGAGATGTTGGGTTTCCTTCCTTTGAAGAGTTCATATGGAGTCTTCTTTAGGATAGGTCTTATGTTAACTCTATTACTTACAAAACATGTCGTGCTAACTGCATCCGCCCAAAAATACTTAGGAAGATTTGAGTCGCTAAGCATTGTTCTTGCAAGTTCCACCAATGACCTATTCTTTCTTTCAACTACTCCATTTTGTTGTGGAGTTCTTGGAGCCGAGAAGTTGTGAAATATTCCTTGATCTTCGCAAAAATCTTCAAAGGAGGTATTCTGGAATTCTCCACCATGACCGCTTCTTATGGAGGCAATTGTTAATGATTTCTCATTTTGAATCTATTTTGCATACTTCTTGAATGCTTTGAATACATCACTTTTCTGCACTAAAAAGAAAGTCCAAGTATATCTAGAATAATCATCAACAATAGCTAAAGCATATAAGTTACCTCCGAAGCTTCTTGTTCTTGATGGACCAAATAAGTCCATATGTAACAGTTGTAGTGGCCTAGAAGTGGACACCACAATTTTGGATGTGAAAGCTGACTTGGTTTGCTTCCCCTTTTGACATGAATCGCAAAGCCTATCTTTGATGAATTTTATCTTTGGCAATCCAATGACCAGGTCATGTTTTACTAACTTATTCAAGTGCTCCATGTGAATGTGAGCAAATCTCTTTTGCCATAACCAAGATTCATTGTTATTTGCCACAAGACACTTAACCTTCAAAGAAACATCGTCAAGGGAAATCATGAAAATATTATTAATTCGCTTACCTATAAGCATTACCTCTTGTGTGACTTCGTCTTCGATTAAGCATTCATATTTTGTGAACCGTATTTTGAATCCTTTGTCACAAAGTTGGTTGATGCTTAAGAGATTGTGCTTTAGTCCTTCGACATATAGCACATCTTCGATGGATATGAAATTTGGTGCACCTACTTTGCATATGCCAAGAGTTCTTCCTTTGTTGTTATCTCCATAAGTAACATAACCCTTGGCCTTAAGCTTTAGATCTGAAAATTTGTGCACATCATCGGTCATATGCTTGGAGCACCCACTATCCAAATACCAAAGATTTGTTGTGGCCTTCAAGCAAACCTACAAAACAAAGTTAAGTTTTGTTAGGTACCCAAATTGCTTTGGGTCCTTTATAATTAGTACCTTTTTCAACACATACATAATGCCATTTTGCTACACTAAAATTTCTAATGTAGCAAGCATTAGGTGTATGGCCAATAATACCACAATAAAAACAGGTTGGTTCAAAATTGCTTTTATATCTAGGAACAAAGGTCTTTTTCTTTGTAAACTTTTTCTTTTCAGGATGTTGATGCACAATCTTTGGTGTGTTGACTCTTTCTTTTGGAGGTTGATCCTTAGGCCTTACAAAGATAGTTTTACTTGTACTTGGTTTAGAAAATTTGGAGTAACCAAGTCCACTTTTGTCATTTGAGTACCTTTGTTGGCTAAGAATCCCTTCCAAACTAATTTGCCCTTTTTCGTACCTTTCAAGGACTCTTTTAAGTTGGACAATTTGGAACGAGAGAGATTTACACTCTAGACATACAAAATTCTTCTTTTCACTAATCATCTTTTGTTTCTCATTTTCAAAACTTTCAATCTTTTCTTCTAAGGAAGAAATTTGTTTCTTTTGAGATGATATAGTTTTATAAAGAATTTCGCATTCATTTAACAATTCATTAATCGCATCTTGTGCATCATCATCAAAAAGAGAAAAATTATTACTAACCTCTTCTTCATCATTGGAATGATGTGAAGCCATTAGCGCCAAGTTTGCACATTCCTCGCTATCCGACCCGGATGAAGAACTAATTTCATTATCCTCCCATGCAAGATATGCCTTTTTATTCTTGAAGTCTTTCTTGCTCTTGAATCCTCCTTTCTTTGAAAGTTTAGGACATTCCGACTTTATGTGGCCTTGCTTTCCACATTCATAGCATGTTACATCTTGCGTAGATGTGGTGGCCTCCTTCTTCCTGAAATGTCTATTCTTTTTAGTGTTAAAGGATTTACCATTTTTGTTAAAGAACTTACCGAGCCTTTTAACAAGGAGCATGAAATTCTCATCTTCTTCCAATGCGTCATCATCTTTATCTTCTTTTGAGTCTGCCTTCAAAGCAATCCCTTTATATTTCTTTTCTTGGCTTTCATGTTTCTCAAGCCTACCAAGTTCTAACTCATGTTCTTGAAGTTATCCAAAGAGAGATGCGAACGTCATTGTTGAAAGACTTTTCTTTTCAGAGATAACCGTCACCTTCGGCTGCCATTCTCGAGTCAATGATCTTAGTAATTTGAGATTGAGATCGTCATTTGTAAATGTTTTTCTGAGAGTAATCAAGTGGTTTGTCAAGTGAACAAATCTCTTTTGTAGCGCCACGATGGATTCTCCGGGAAGCATTCTAAACATCTCATATTCTTGACTTAATGTATTCAACCTTTATCTATTTACTTCGGCGGTGCCTTCATGTGTCTCCACTAAGGTGTCCCATATTTCTTTTGCCGACTTGCATTGAGATATGCGGAAGAACTCATCCATGCTTAAGGCACTTTGAAGAATGTTTATTGCTTTCTTTTCATTTAAGATTTTTTTTATCATCTTCATCGTACGAACTCTTTATCTTTGGAGTACCAACGCCATTGATCACACTCGTAGGATTACGTGGACCATTTTCAACGGCTTCCCATATGACTTCTCCTTGGGCTTCTAGATGTGCCTTCATACGGATCTTCCAAAAATCAAAATATTCTCCAGAGAATAGTGGTGGTTTGTTACTACTTCCACCGTCTTTAAAAACCGGATTCGTGCTTACGGAAGCCATGCGGATCTTTTAGGAACAGGTTACATATAACCTGCTCTGATGACAATTGTAAGTTTAAGGAGTGCCTTAGAGGGGGGGTGAATGAGGCACTTAGAGTATTTTCTGGATTTTTGATGGTTTATGACTTTTACTTTCTGAAATTTTTAAGTGATGAAAAGCGGTAAAGAGCGGAAAGTAAATGACACAGCGATGTATAGTGGTTCCCCTCACAGATTGAGAGTACTCCACTCCCCTTTCAACATGAAAGAGAATTTCACTATAATGTTAGATTCCTAGACAATACACCTTAAGGTCTTTCTATCTTATTCTAACACACCAAGAACAATCCTCTTGGATTTACAATGTTTAAAGTCCAATCAAGACTCTATTTCTCACAAATGGACCTCTTGTATCCACATACCGGATAACAAGGATAACGCCTTACAAACCTATCCTTAACAATCCTAAGAATAAGTTGTAATCAAAGAATATAATTCTGAATAATTTGTATAAGATGAGATAGATGAAAATTAAAGGATATCAATTAAATAATTGATCTTCTCCTTTGTAACACTCAAATCTCACAGTAATTATACAAGTGTTCTTGAAATGAAATGAAACTATGATGCTGAAAATGAAGGTTTATGCAAAGTTTCACTCTTAAGAAAATTTGGATGAACACTTAGAAAGATTGAGAGAATGTGTGTAAATGATTTAAAATTTTGCAAGGAGGTAATCTTGAAATCTGAAAAATGATGTTTATATAATGTCTAAAACACCTCATCAGATGAATGAAATAATCCAAAGGTTGCCATGTTTCATGATGAAGAGAACATAAGAGTTCTCATGAAAAGATGCAAATATTTTTCATTCTGGATCAGTGGTAATCGGTTACCTTAAATAGGGTAACCGATTACATGCATTCAACGTTTAAAAATAATTTGAAATTTTCTTGAGGTAACCGGTTACCTTAAATTGGATAACCGGTTACATGGTTCCAATGTTACAAAAATGTTTGAAAATCACACAGAGTAATCTGTTACTCTAAAGCTGATAACCGGTTACTCTAACACAGTTTTGAAAAATAACTTAGAAAGTGAAGTGTGGTGGTTTGTTTGATGCATAAAACTATTTTTAATGATTATGATATGAATGCAACATGTTATGAACATTTGTATAACTATCTAGAGTTCAAGTGTTACCTGGTCCATGTGAAAGCCGATTCTTCATATGATTCATCAAGACTTGATCATTTATTGGAAACTTCATATACGAGCTTGAACCTTGATCAATCTTTTTGTTAATCCGACTTTAGCTATGTAACAAGGTTTGTCGTCATCATATATTTGAGAAGTCATGTCTTCACAGAAAGTTTTTGAAATAGAGAGATGATTTTGAAAATCAAAGAAGGAGAGGAGAATAAGAGACTATCCTAGAGCATAAAGTAAAAGCCAGGGAGGAAAGATCTAACCAAGAGACAACAAGCTTTATGACATAAGTCAAACAAGAATTATCTCCTATGGATTACGCCTCAAGCAAACCAAATAAGCAAAGAATAAACCATGTATCAGATGAAACCAGGATAACCAAGCCAAGTCTTCAAAAGAAGTCCAAAGTCAAAGGTACTAGATGAATCCCATAGTCTTAGATCACAAACCCTCAAAGCAAAGTTCAAGGTCCTAATTCTAAGTCAGTAACTCCACAACAATGCTAAGGATAGTAACCACAAGTCCATGAATTAAGAGAACATATTTTTTAGGGGTTTTCCTTTATTAATGTCTTAAAAAAGAAGTCCAAATGGACAAAGGATAAAGAGCATAAACATAAACAATATGATATGAGATGCTAGAATAAAATCATAAAGTAAATGACAAAAGGATAAAGAGCATAAGATAAATGACATTAAAGTAAATTTAAATCCAATAAAACGTTAGTAAGTGATGTTAGTGATCAAAAAGAGAAATATGGTTGCTCATTTTTTGGAGAATACTCAACTATTCACCCACAAGTATGAAATATGTACCTCTATATCACCTATGAGAAGGGCTCCAATATGGATAAAATCAACAAGTATGCCACTAGCTCTCATAGGTGAAACGGACACAATACTTTTCACACAATATCATGAGGAGTAGAAGACTTATAACCACACTTATGCAAATGACTTGCTTTCGAGACAAATTTAGTGTTATGTTAAGCAATCATAATTGGACTTATGTAGAAGTTACAACTATCTGAGGTCGGTCAATAATAATGTTTGTGTTAATACATGCTAGAGAAATGATATATAAATCATTCTTATAAATTTATGCCACAAAAAAAAGAGAATTGATCAAGTACAAAGGCTAGGAGAATGGTCCATTACATCATTCAATACTTCATAGTACTTATGCATCACTCCAAAGTACCTTAAATGATCCATGATGAATTAGGAGGTAGATTTAAAATGATGAAAGTTCATCAAGCACCAATCCACACATCATGAACAAGATGAACACAAATCATCCAATTGATCAAGAGGAAAAGAAAGAGATGAAGCAGAAGCGGACAAGAGATATCACACCCAAATTGGATCAAAGGCTTGATCAAGTCATCTACAAAATCAATAATTCATTTTGGTGGATTAGGGTTTTCACTCCATCAACACCCAAGATCCATTGAGTTTGATGATATCAATGATAAAAATCAACTAAGATCCAAGGCTAACAGAAGTCAACAAAAGTCAAACAAATATAAAATACAATACAATAAAATAAATGGATTAAAAAATATTTTTAAAATGAATTATAAAAGGGAAATAAAAGAGAAAATTCATAGAGTCCTTCAAAATACTAAATAATGACCAAGAAAATTATGCAAGGTTGAAAATAAAATAAGAAGCATAAAATAAATTTTTAAGAATTTAAAAATGCATAAAAGTATTTTTAAACCAATTAAAATAAAGGAGAAAATAGAAAACCCATAAAAAATGGAAAATCAAGAAAATAAAATGTTGAAAAATTAAAATTAGATGAAGAAAAAGAAAAGAAAATTTTAGAAATTATTTTGGTATTTTTTTGATGCAAAATGAATTTTCTATGAATTTTAAAAGAAAAAGCAATTTAAGACGAAAAAAGAAAAAGAAATAAAATCAGAAAAATACAGAGCATTGGATCTGACCTCATTAACTGACGTTGCAGATCCAGCAATCCTCAGGCTAGGGTGCACATTGGAAATTAGCAAAAGTGAAACACGTGATTGCATTTAAATTGAACCAATCAGAACATTATAAATTGCCAATGTGTAAACAAACTCAGATGACCTAAAATAATCTTCGGTGATCTCTCACTGGAGTTTCATCGTTTCATAAATTCAGAACACGAGACCACCACCAATGTGATATCCTCCTCGTCATGAATTCAATCTCATTCTCTAAATTAATTTATCTAAACTGAGCATAGGGAATTTCAGAGAAGTTTCAAAAACAAGCAAGCCATGAAAAATAAAATTAAATGATGACCATGATCAATCAACACCAGATAAGTTAGGGGAAAATATCATAGAGTGAAGGACTACATTGTGGTAACTTGTTTGAGTTCAAATGATGCTCAAAACTACCTTGTCCAAATGGTGATCAGAAGTTAATGCACCTCAATCTGGTCAGGGCACTTCAGAAGGTCTTAGAGCTTGGGAATTGTTGCAAAAGCTTCATATAAGACCGAAGATGCTAATGGAATCAAGAAATTGGATTGAAACAAGCTGGAAATCAAAACACGATAGTTCAATTTTCTGGAAAAATTTCATAGTGAAGCAGGGATTTCTTGGCTCTCAAAATCTTGGAAATGAATGCAATATGTTTCTCTATTTATAGGAAATATGTTGGGATCCAAATACGTGTGGAATGAAGCTCAATTCGTGCAAAACGAATTTGACAAGAATTTGTGAAAAGTGTGACTTCCAATCCATCAAAACTCGAATTTGATCAGCGTTAGTTATAGAGTATACCCTACTCCCCCTGAGAGTATACTTCGCCCCTTTGTCGAAATAAAAAAGAAAGAAAAAAAACAAAAATGCAAACATAAACACATATATTCATATATATTAGTTCATTCATAATTGGTTTACAATCCCTAGTTCAGTTCTTATGAAAAGGAAGTTGCTTTTAGGGAGAGGTTTAGTAAGAATATCCGCGAGTTGATTATATGTGTCTATAAATTCAAGCATAGATTCCCCTTTTTCAATGTGATCTCTAATAAAGTGATGCATAACGTCAATATGTTTGACCTAAGAGTGAAGTATTGGGTTTTTGGTGAGGTTTATGGCACTGGTGTTGTCACATTTTATTGGCACAACTTGAAGTATGACACCGTAGTCACTGAGATGTTGTTTACAACGTATTTTTTCCCAGCTATGGATAGCGCTACACTAGATTGTTTCTTGCTATGCCATGAGACAAGCGAGTTTCCAAGTAAGTGACACATATCATTGGTACTTTTTCCTGTCTAATTTGCACCCAGCAAAATCAGAGTTGGAGTACCTAACTATGTCACAATCTGCTCCTTTATGGTACCATAAACCCATTTGTTATATGCCAGTGAGATATCTCATAATACGCTTGACGACACTAGAATGTGGTTCTTTTGGGAATGCTTGAAAGCATGCACACACGCATATAACAAACATTATGTCAGGACGAGATGCAATTAGATAAATGATAGAGTTTATCATACCTCAATATTTTCTTTCATCAACAGCTTTTCCATATTTCTCTTTGCCTAGGGAGCATGATGTTAACATTGGGGTTGCTAATATTTTGGCCTTTTCAATATCAAATCTAGTTTGTAGATCTTTTCAATATTTAGCTTGATTTATAAATGTTCCTCCTTTTATTTAATGGATTTGAAGTTCTAAAACATATTTTAGCTCTCACATCATTGACATTTTGAATTCATTCTGCATTAATTTAGAAAACTCACTACACAAGGATTCATTAGTAGCACGAAAGATAATATCATCAACATAGATTTGAACTAGTAAAATGTCATGCACGGTTTTCTTGATGAAAATGGTTTTATCAACTTGTCCTCTTTGGAACTTGTTTTCAAGCAAGAATTTACTTAATCAGTCATACTATTCTCTTGGAACTTGTTTCAGACCATATAGTTCCTTCTAAAGCTTAAAGACATGATATGGATAAGTAGGGTTGATAAAACATTGAGGTTGATCAACGAATACTTCTTATTGGATGTAACCATTTAGAAATGCACTTTTAACATCCATTTGAAATAGCTTGAAATTCATGATGCATGAGAAAGCTAATAACATCCTTATTGCTTCTAATCTAGCTATGGGAGCATAGGTTTCATCTAAATCTATTCCCTCTTGTTGATTGTATCCTTTCACAATGAGCTTGGATTTATTTATTAAAACATTGACATCTTCATTCAACTTGTTGCAAAAGACCCATCAGGTTCCAATAACTAGATCAGTTGTAGCTTTGGGAACGAGTTCAGAAATGTTGCTTTGTTCAAATTTATTTAACTCTTCTTGCATAGCAAGGGACCAATGTTTATCGATTATGGCTTTTCCGATTCCCTTTGGCTCAATTTATAAAACAAATTCCACATAGCTACATACCTTGTTTAGTATTTGTATAGTGGTGACTCCTTTCGATATGTCTCCAATAACATTCAATATTGAATGATCTTTTATTAATCTTCATTCCTTAGGAAGATCTAGATTTTATGTGGAGTATCTGGGGTTTGATCATGAACTAATTCTTCTTATATCACTTGATTTTCAGTTTTCTCTTGGTTTAGTTCTTGATCGTCTTCCAGACTTGTTTTCATTTTCTGGGGCAGATTTGTGCAAAAGTTGTGTGTTTCGAAACACTTTGACAATAAATGTCAAGAACATTGAACAATAAAGAAAATACAGTAAAGTATGGATAAAAAGAAAAAGTTAAAGTAAAGAATTAACTTTATAAATGGAATGCAAATATATACATTAAAAAGTTGTTTCTCACTTTCGAACTTGGATACTTTGGGTGTGTAATATGTAAATTTGCGGACCCCTAAAACTACAAAGGAACACTGCTTATATACTAGTCCTAAGATAACCGTCTCCAATGGTCGACTTAGCAAAACTTGACACTTCTTCGTCTTCATTTATCTTTCTTCTTTGACAAGTTTCCACGTGGTCTTGAATAACCGTATGATCTTATCCAACTCTCTTTGATAAAAACGCAGTAGCCACGTTAACCAAAAACCCAAAATCTCACTAAGTCTATTACCTCGACCGGGGTTTTCCACAGGCCTCTCGAACAAATTCCCAACCTCCTTCGATAGGAAATTCTCCTCAAATGGTTAATTAGTCTTCTGGTAAAAAATGATCGTTTCGACTATAGGTGAAACCTTAAATCTCCTCCATAGCTATACTCGATCATGAATCCTCATGTTTATTATCTATGTTGAAAATATGAGACAACATCATGGAGAAATTTAATTTCTCCTTGCTCAAAACCACTGATGTCAGCCATCTTGTCCATAAATTTTTTTTTATAAATAAAATCTCTTTAAAAGCAACTTTTCTATTTTCACCCAAGTTTCTATCACACAACTTGGTAACATCTATATCTATTCATTTTCTCTACCTATAAGAGTTAGAACGAACAATATTAGTTAACATTGACATTCGATTATCCTCGCTCGGTTGAAAAACAAACTTGTATCCTTCAACCTTTCTAGATGCTCATAGGATATATAGTTGTGCTTTATTTGAATGATTATCTCTCAAACATGCAAGCACATAACTTTTATTCTTAAAGAAACATAGGTTTCCCGGTTGGAATCCATAAGCAACCTTTTATTAGACGATCGTTGCCCAAAGTCTTCTAAAGCTTTCTGTAGGTGATATGGATGGAGTTATTTGAGGGGACCCACTACCAGTAGAACTATATTGTGATATCTTTGCTAATTTCTCATGTTGTTTAGCTAAACGATTTGCTTTTGGGATTACTTTGATGGTCCTTTCAATTTTTAGGTCAAATTGAAAATCCTTTGAACATGCATTGTACAGAAATTAAACAAATGAATATCTTTAATACTACAAAATAAATTGAAATAAATTAAATACTAAAATTGAAGAAGAAAAAAAAATCAAACGTAACACATATCGAGTATAATTGTTTAATATTGCTTGCTGAAAGAATTAAAAATGCCCAACAATATCGTCATTTTGTTGGACTACAAATGCAATAGTAATATAAATTGTGCCAACAAAAATCATAAGTTGTGAGTAAATTTGTATTGTCTCCATATTAATTGTTTTTGATTTCGACAAAATTGCAGAAACTATATTTGTTATCATAAAATTAAACAACATAATATAAATGAGGGGGTACGTGTAACGTAATTGGATTGATTGTGTGAGTAATTATAAAATGTGTAAACTAAAATAATTGTAGAGAACTCTGAAGAGAATACAATTAAGTCATCCTTTTGAATCTTTAACCCTTTTCTATGTGGTTAATCTCTACTGAAATCTATAATAATTATTTTATATCAATACTATTTTACAAAATAATTGCACATAATTTCTCTCCATGCAACCCACTTTGTCTCACTACAATATCTCAATTAGTAACACTGAAGAACCTACATCATACACTCAGACAAGTAAACTGCAAGTGTGGAGAGATGTCATGGCTTAAGAACTTCAATCATTGGCAAACAATCAAACATGGGAATTAACCACACTTCTACCTGACAAAAGGTTAATAGACTGTCGATAGGTGTACAAGATTAAGCACAAAGCCACAAGAGAAATTGAGAAGCATAAATCTCGTTTGTTTGTAAAAGGATTTACTCAAACTGAAGGAGAGGACGTCCATGAAAACTTTGCATCCTTTGCAAAAATGACAATTGTTCGATGCTTACTAACTATTCTAGCCACCAAACAATGGATCCTTCATCAAATGGATGTTAGTAATTCTTTCCTTCATGGCGATTTAGATGAATATGTCTATATGAAAACTCCACAAGGCTACAAAACTACACATCCTAACATGGTGTGCCGATTGAAGAAGTCATTGTACGGGTTACACCAAGCCTCTCGAAACTGGTATTCCAAATTATCAAAAGCTTTGATTGACTATGGTTTCCAGGAGAGCCATGTTGATCACAACCTCTTCACGTACACCAACCCATCCATTTTCATAGTTGTTGTCGTTTACGTTGATGAGTTAATCATTGCTGGAAACTATGAAGAAACTTGTGCTAAATTCAAGCACTACTTGAGTCAATGTTTTCATATGAAAGATCTTAGCAAACTTAAGTACTTCCTTGGTATCGAACTAGCACACAAACAAGAAGGCTTATTTATCTGTCAACAAAAATATACACTTGATATTCTCACTGAATGTGGCATGCTTGGTCCCAAGGCTTCCCCATTCCCAATGGAGGCCAATCACAAACTTGCCTTGGCAAATGGACCACCCTACTCTGATCCAGTAAAATATAGACGACTCATTGGTCACCTCATTTACCTCACAATCACAAGGCCAAAATTAACATACGTTGTCCACATGTTGAGCCAGTTCATGCAAACACCCCTCCAAGATCATTGGGACGCAGCCATGAGAGTCCTTCGATACCTTAAATCCTCCCCAGGTCAAGGCATTATCTTACCTAAAAACAATTACCTCCAACTAGTTGCCTTTTGTGATTCGGTTTGGGCATCATGTCCCATAACACGAAAATCTACATCAGGATATTTGATGAAACTTGGAAACACCCACATTTCATGGAAAACAAAGAAACAAGTGACCATCTCTCGCTCATCTAGTGAATCTGAATATAGAGCCATGGCACATGCTACAAGTGAAATTATTTGGCTTCGCAACTTACTGAATACTCTTTAAGTCCCTTGCACACATCCTACTCCATTATACTGTGATAATCAAGCAGCCATTCACTTAGCCGTCAATTCTGTCTTCCACGAAAGAACTAAACATATTGAAGTCGATTGTCATTTCATCAGATATCATATCCAATCAGGCACCATCACTACGACTCATGTTTCAACTCAGCACCAACAAGCTGACATATTCACCAAATCTTTAGGAGCTAAGATTTTCCATGATTTCTTGTCTAAGTTAGGAGTTCATAATCCCCACTCTCTAATTTGAGGAGGAGTATTAGAGATAAGGTTTATCATAACAACTTTTATAGGTTATTATTTATGTTGTTATTTCTTTTTCCCTTTTATCTCTTATGTTAGTTAGTTTGTTACTATTTCTTAGATCCAATAACTTATATAAACAGTCAGTTGTAACCTTTATTTTATGAGAAAACATAGATAAATAAATCTCTATAATTAATCTTCAATAGATACTAAGAGACCTTACAAAATGTTGGTACTTTAATAGATTAAATAAACTATGTATACTATATAGTGAAAAACCCATCATTCACCACCGAAATTGCTACTCCAATTTTCTTCAAATTATTTTAAACAATCATGGATATATTGCTTCAAAGTGAAGGGCCTAACGTTAGATTCATACAGCATGCAAACAACTTATTCCAAGAGAATTTAGCTCCTCGCCATTTCTAAGTAAATGTATGTCATGCATAAACAATATGCATAAATGTGATGTTGCAGTGAATGTCCGGAAAAAATAATGTTCTACGGAGAGAATGGTTGAGGAATCAAAGTGCGACTTCATTGACAAACAAAGAGGTGCGGAAAAAACAAGTCAAGCTGAAATACATGAAATATATGGGACTACAACAAAATTATCATCTGTGTTAGATCTCAAACATTTTCATCATTTAAGGAATTCCTTCATCACCTACAGGAAAATTGTCCCTTTCTTTAGTGATGGTTGATTGCCTCTGATCATCCCCCTAATTATCCAAAATCCTACAGCTTTTTAGATTGAAATTCACTACGTCAAAAATGACTTTTAACAGCGCATCTTAGACAGCGCTTTTAAAAGAAAGCGCTGTCTAAGGTTAAAATTAAAATAAAACACAGAAAATATTCCAAAAAAATAATGAAAGCGCTGTCTAAGGGGGGGTCTTAGACAGCGCTGTCTAAGACCCCCCCTTAGACAGCGCTTTTAGAAAGCGCTTTTAAATATAGACCTTAGTCAGCGCTTTTGATAAAGCGCTGTCTAAAGTCTTTAAATTAAAAAAAAAATTAAAACCAAAAGAGCTGTCTAAGGGGGGTTTAGAAAGCGCTTTTGGAAAGCGCTGTCTAAGGCATACCTTAGAAAGCGTTTTCCACAAAAGCGCTGTCTAAGGTCTAATTAAAATAAAATTTCAGACTCCATTTTTAAAATATTATTTTAAATATTTTATTAAATTATTAAAATTTTTTGAATATCAAAATTTAAAAAAATTATTTAATTTTGAAACTATTTTCAAATAATTTTTTTTTTAAATTTCAACTATTTTTTTATCTTAAATAATATATTTTTATATTATAGGATGCCAAAATTAATCTTTTAATTTTAAAAAATTAATATAAAAAATTTATAATATTTAAAAAATATTTTATTATTAAATTCCCTTTTAAAAATAAAAAAATTAATTTATTTTAAAGATAAAACAAACATCCCCATAATGGTTTATCGAATAACTATTATGTATTTTCATTGTCTAACTATTATGTATTTTCATTGTCATAAGTGAGAAAATATAAATAATGCTATTTTAATTAGATGATACATTTAAAAAAAATAAAAAAAATTGTAACGTAAATTTTACAATTTTTATGAGACTATTTATTTTGTAAATGTGACTAGTAACAGTAGTAGTAGTATTATAGAAAGTAATTGAGATTTGAGAGGATTACCATTGAGTAAATACCTACAAGAGTGACCGAAATACTAAAATAAAAAAAAAGACAAGTTGACATCTAGACAAAGTGGCAATTTAATCTGAAGCTAAAAACCCTAGAGATAAACACAGTCTCCCCGTCACGCCACAATCGCTCTTGCACGCTCCCTTCTCCCTCGCCTCCGCCTTCTTTCCAACCGTATCAGGTACTCGTCGTTCACAATGGCGGGGACCGACGACAAAAAACAACAACAATCCGCCGAGAAAAAGAAAGCCACCGGCGAAAAAAAGCAATCCGCCGCAAAACACCAACCCGCCGCAAAACAACAGCCTGGTAATTTCACATTAACGACGATCCTTCACGTTGTTGTTGCTGATTTACGTTTTAGTTTAACGGCGAAGCTTTGTAGGTGGAAAGAAGAAGGAAGTGAAGAAAGAGACTGGATTAGGTCTTACCAATCGGAAGGCTGAGAATTTCCGAGAGTGGTATTCTGAGGTACTATTTGTGTTAATCTATTGAGTAGTTTGTATTTTGACCTGATTTGTTTTTGGTCAAAGTTGTTTATCTTGATCTGATTGCTTTGCATGATGTGTTTGACTTTTGATTCATCTTTCAGGTTGTTGTTAATGGAGAAATGATTGAGTACTATGATATTTCTGGTTGCTATATTCTTAGACCTTGGTCAATGGCAATCTGGGAGATTTTGCAAGTATGTTTCTTAATTGCAGTATGCGGTTATTCCATATAGTGTGTGTTTTTTTATACTGAAGTTTTTTGTGTTGTTGATGTATACTAAGCTTCTCAGATATGGATATAGAAGTTATATAGTTCTTTCTGTTAAGCGTTATGTAGCTCTTAGTTGTTTTTTTAATTTTAAAAAGAAATGTATGTGCAGGCATTTTTTGATCCAGAAATAAAGAAAATGAAGATCAAGAACTGCTACTTCCTTGTGTTTGTTTCTTCTACTGTTCTTGAAAAGTAGAAGAAACTTTTCAAACCTCAAGGAGGGGCGCCAACTCCATTACATGGATTAAAGTGGCGGTATATTTTTAATTACCACATTTTTTATTATATTAGTGATGACACTTGATAAAACTTAGGATTTATAATCCATATTTTTTTTTTCATATGTAGTGTCCTCAACAACGTAATCAAATAGATTGCGGGTATTTCATGTTGAGGTTTATGCGAGATACTCTTGCTTTGGGCCGATTAAAGATTCCCACCGATGTATGTATTTCTAACTTATGAGTTATTTTTATATTTACACATATCTCATATAATTAAATAGTTGGAATTAATTCAAAATATGTTATATTATTATGTAGTACTTTGAGGAATTCAAGTGTGCATTTTATACAAAGGATCAAGTGGACGAAATCAAAGAGGAGTGGTGTCAATTCATGATAGAGCTCAATGTTTGTTCATAAATTTGTGTAATTAATGTGTACATTTGTAGTATATGTAATGACTTGTAAATGTGTACATAAATTTGTATATATTTTGATACATTTAAGGCAAAATTGGTTTGAATTGGTATATATATATTTGTTAGCCAAAAATTGGTAGAAAAAAGGCCAAAATGGCATATATAAAATGTGATAATTGTCTGTCAAAATCTGGTTGAAAACAGGTAGAAATTCTGGTTTATAAACCTGGAAAAAATGTGGTTTAAAACAAAAGCTTCAAAAATTTTCGTATACCTTAGACAGCGCTTTTGTAAAAAGCGCTGTCTAAGGGGGGGATTAGAAAGCGCTTTAGGCAAAAGCGCTGTCTAAGGGGGGGGCTTAGACAGCGCTTTTTGAAAAGTGTTGTCTAAGGTATACCTAAAAAAATTAAAATAGGAGGGTCTTAGAAAGCGCTTTTGGCCAAAGCGCTGTCTAAGGGGGTGGGGCTTAGACAGCGCTTTTCAAAAGCGCTGTCTAAGGTATACCTAAAAAATTTAAAATAAGAGGGTCTTATAAAGCGCTTTTGGCCAAAGCGCTGTCTAAGGGGGGGGGGGGCTTAGACAGCGCTTTTAAGATTTAAAAAAGCGCTGTCTAAACCTTTAGCAGCGGAGGTTTAGACAGCGCTTTAAAGCGCTGTCTAAGGCTAAAAAAAGCGCTGTCTAAGGTCTTGTTTGTTGTAGTGATTTTTGTAAAATAGAAGTATTGATACAAGCTATTTTTACCATTAACAAATATAACAAACTATATCATAATATATATATATATATATATATATATATATATATATATATATATATATATATATATATATATATATATATATATATATATATATATATATATATATATATATATATATATATTAAGTTGCATGTGAATAAGCGAGATGCGGCAAACTATATTAGGAGTAACAACATGCAAGCTGACAAGACTTGAAAACATGTATTTCCTCGACAAAGAGCACCGATATGACCAAGAAGCAGAAGTGACTAACGTTTATGCTTTAATAAAAAAATTATTATTGGATAAGACGAGTTATATTCTCTTCCATTTGTAAATTAGTGCCCCGTTTAAAACTTACTTTAGACAATGGGTGTCGCTCTTTCCCCTGCTAGGTGTAGCACCTCAAATTTGCACCTCCCATTGTGTACATACATTTTCATTTTAGGTCATTAACATTACATAGTCCACTGCATAGCATTGCATTGTCCTTTGCCCTAGTGCAAGTCATCAGACAAGATTAGGTCAACTGGTTAGGAGATCTAGTCAAGCAAGTGCATTCTCTATTGAAGCAAAGTCCTATGGTTGGTTCATTGTGTGCATATGACCTAGTGATCATTTTGAAGTGATTTAGCCAAGGATTGGATGATCAAAGCTCAACAGTCAAGCTGAATTTCATCTGAAACCCTAGAAAGTCAACTGTGGTCAACTGTGCATGAAATCATGGATTTGAAGGTGGGAGATGGTTTGAAAGGCTTCATTCATGTACATACAAGTCTCATTTGACATTTCAAAGATCAGGATTGAAGAATTTGAGGTCAGATGAAATGTTTCCAAAAATAGTAAGTGACTTGTAATTTCAAACTGCCAAAAATGGAAAGGTCTTCTCCTCAAATTTACATCATCATACAAGCTTCAAATGAAACTTTGTCCAACATGAAAGTTGAAGATCTTGCTCTCACCTTTCCAAAAAGTCCAAGAACATCCATTTCTCATTTGTGGTTGGCAAGTTATGATCAAATCATTGTCAAGAAATTTTGAACTTCAAAGTGGGATAACTTTCACACCATTTGGCCAAATTGAGTGGGGTTTTTTGCTACAAACTCCATTTGACATGCTCTATCCAAATCATTCATTACATTTCATCAAAAATCATCACATAAAAATGGCATTTTCCATGTGGTTTGAATTTAAAAAAGGGAGGGAAAAAGTGACTTTCAAAACTATGCATTTTCCACACATATTTTCACTTGCAATTGGTCTTACATCACATTTGGAGTGTGTTTAGCAAGAAATTCGTGCACTGTAGCAGCTCATTCCATGCACATGAAGTCACTTTGACCAACATTAGCATAACACTTGCATTTTCTCTAATTCATTCACATTTGGCTAATTGAGATTAAGGAAAGGATTAACAGCACATATATAAGGCTAATGCTAGTGTATTATCTACGTTTTGACGGCTATAGATAATATATCTTATGCGCTCTTTGGCTGAACCCTTTGTTTGTTTCCCCAACTGAGTAAGATTCGTGTTCCTTGTGGAATTGAATGTCCATCCTTTAACAAGATTGCTTTTCTAGCCCTCTTCAGGATAATGAGTGTTTTGGAACACAAACCAATTCACGCTTTGGTCGATCGCCTGTTTCATGCCTACAACCCGGTAATCTTGGTGTTCCTTCCTGTCTGCTCCCTGTCGTGACCTTGATCCTCAGTGAGTTACTTCTCCGTTGGTTTCGATAAACGTCGAGCTTCTCCCGTTCGTCCGTTGACGTCTGGTCGAGTCTTCCCATTCATCCGTTGATGTCTGGTCACCTCTCCGTTGGTGTCGATAAACGTCGAGCTTCTCCTTCTCCGTTGGTGTCGATAAACGTCGAGCTTCTCCCGTTCGTCCGTTGACGTCTGGTCGAGTCTTCCCATTCATCCGTTGATGTCTGGTTACCTCTCCGTTGGTGTCGATAAACGATGAGTTTTTCCCATTTCGTCCGTTGACGTATGGTTGTATCTCTTCCAGTCATTCATTAATGATTGGTTGCCTCTCTGTTGGTTTCGATAAACGTCGAGTTTTTCCTAGTTGTCCGTTGACATCTAGATGTATTATTCCCGCAGGTCATCTGTTGATGTTTGTTACCTCTCCGTTGGTTTCGATAAACGTCGAGTTTTTCCTAGTTGTCCGTTGACATCTAGATGTATTTTCCCCCATTCATCCGTTGATGTCTGGCTACCTCTCCGTTGGTTTCGATAAACGTCGAGTTTTTCCTAGTTGTCTGTTGACATCTAGATATATTTTCCCCCATTCATCGTCTTTCGATGTATGGATGTGACTGTACCTTTGAAAAAAAAAGTCAAAATCCTAGTAATAAGTATCAGATCCCAGTGGACGTTTCCGTTGGTGGATCCCCGCATTGTGCAAATTTCTACGGTTCTTCGGTATTCAATCCCTGTTTACCCTGAAAGTCTGACAGCCGTTGCTCTCATCCGTTCGGGTTCCCAGCTGATTGAATAGGGGCAGTTGTAGCAGCTCAAATTTGCACCTCCCATTGTGTACATATATTTTCATTTTAGGTCATTAACATTACATAGTCCACTGCATAGCATTGCATTATCGTTTGCCCTAGTGCAAGTCATCAGACAAGATTAGGTCAACTGGTCAAGAGATCTAGTCAAGCAAGCAAGCAAGTGCATTCTCTATTGAAGCAAAGTCCTATGGTTGGTTCATTGTGTGCATATGACCTAGTGATCATTTTGAAGTGATTTAGCCAAGGATTGGATGATCAAAGCTCAACAGTCAAGCTGAATTTCATCTGAAACCCTAGAAAGTCAACTGTGGTCAACTGTGCATGAAATCATGGATTTGAAGGTGGGAGATGGTTTGAAAGGCTTCATTCATGTACATACAAGTCTCATTTGACATTTCAAAGATCAGGATTGAAGAATTTGAGGTCAGATGAAATGTTTCCAAAAATAGTAAGTGACTTGTAATTTCAAACTGCCAAAAATGGAAAGGTCTTCTCCTCAAATTTACATCATCATACAAGCTTCAAATGAAACTTTGTCCAACATGAAAGTTGAAGATCTTGCTCTCACCTTTCCAAAAAGTCCAAGAACATCCATTTCTCATTTGTGGTTGGCAAGTTATGATCAAATCATTGTCAAGAAATTTTGAACTTCAAAGTGGGATAACTTTCACACCATTTGGCCAAATTGAGTGGGGTTTTTTGCTACAAACTCCATTTGACATGCTCTATCCAAATCATTCATTACATTTCATCAAAAATCATCACATAAAAATGGCATTTTCCATGTGGTTTGAATTTAAAAAAGGGAGGGAAAAAGTGACTTTCAAAACTATGCATTTTCCACACATATTTTCACTTGCAATTGGTCTTACATCACATTTGGAGTGTGTTTAGCAAGAAATTCGTGCACTGTAGCAGCTCATTCCATGCACATGAAGTCACTTTGACCAACATTAGCATAACACTTGCATTTTCTCTAATTCATTCACATTTGGCTAATTGAGATTAAGGAAAGGATTAACAGCACATATATAAGGCTAATGCTAACTGAATTTGAGATTAACACTTCATTTGAACAGATCTAGATCAAGAATTGCACAATTGCATAAACTCTTTCTCTCCATTTTTCTGAAAATTCTTCATAGATCTTGCATTGTTCTTCATTGATCTATCATCTACAAGCATCACTGGACTTTCTGCAAGCAAGGATCCCTCAATTTCGAGCCAAACCTAGCACTGTTGCATCAAGCACCTCACATGGCAGTTGGAGATTCCTTCGAGTTTGAGCATTGCTGAGCTAAATTCTTGCACTCATTCATCTACTGGAGCATCAAGGAACATCTGTTTTCACCTTTAAGGCCTTGAAACTCACGATTCCAGCTCTGCATCTTCATAGAGGTTGGAATTCGATGCTCTCAATTCATGAAATTATGCTATGGTTCTTGTAGATCCTTGATTGTGGAGCATGCTGAACTTTATATTTTTGATTTTCATTGAGAATTGAATGAGTTATCATGAATTTAAGTTTGAGATGTAAAACTTTATTTGCTCGATTTGGTTGATGTGATTAGAATTAGGTTTAATTGTTGTTAGATTGTTAATGTATGTTGCAAGACGAGTTCAACGGTATGCTGTTTGTTAATTTTGGTGAGGAAGTGTTCTTGAGTGATGAAGAACGTATGAACATTGAAGAACCCTAGAAATCCATTTCCAGATTCGTATTTGATCCATGTTCCCGTGTGATTGCATGATTTTTGTGTTTGTGTGCCATGCGTCCAATAGAGCTGCGCCACCTGTATTAGTGAAACGCGGCGTTTCATCATAACGCGCGCGTATTTGAATTTGGATGAGGTTCGATCCTCCGCTCAAGACATTCTCACTTTGGCCTTTGTATTTTCTCTTGTATGCTTCACATGTTCACCATGCTTCATTCATCTTTTTTTATTTTTTTCATGCCATTCCAAAATTCATAACTTCTTGAATAATAAACCAATTGATGTGAGATTTTTTGTGCCATGATCCTTGCCATGTCTACTATTTTATGGTGATTTTTATGAAAATTGTGCACGTGTGGATTTCTGTTTTGGCTAGGGTTTGCTCATACATGTCATTTGTTGCACCTTGCTTACCATTTTGATCATGAAATGATGATGCTTGATCCAAAATTCTTGAAATTTTATATGTGTAAACTAGACACCTTGAGGAGCATTGTGGTATATAGTTTGTGATTTTTGCATTCCTGGTTTATGAGATATGATCTGTTTATTGGAGGTGTGACAATTTGTGTCATACCATTTCTTGTCCAACTTGTGGAATTTCTTTACCATGCCATATGAACTTGAAATGATCTGAATTTTTGCATGTTGACTCTTCTGGATGTTAAGTTTGAGTGTGAAATTTTGTGGATATTTTGAGTGCATTTTCAATTTGTTTGAGAATTTCTTTTCTGTTTGACCAATTGTGGACTTTTTGTGAGTCATGATCTTATATGATTTGTGAAATTCTTGTTGCTTATTGGATGGACTTGAAATTTTACACATGTATTCTAGACATCTTGAAGTTTGTCATGGCTTTGATTTGGTTCATTTATCATGTGTAGTTTCTGTTTTATGCTTGCTGGAAGTTGATGTATGATTTGGTGCCTTGTGTGAGCTTGTTTGAGCATGCTTTGACTTATGGATTTTAATTGACTTGCTTCCCTTGGTCCAAATGACTTGAAATTTGGTGTGTTGATCATGTGATGAATGCTGTTTAGCCATGAATTTTTTGGGGATTTATTGAAATATTTGTGAGTTGATTTGATTTGGATCTTTCTGTTTGGTCCTATGAGGTTCTAACTTGCATGTTTGACCATGATTGATGTATGAAATGAAATTGGTGTGTGATATGAATGTGAGACCACTTGGATTTGTTTCTTATCGGATTGAACTTGATTTTGGATAAGTTTTCATGTTCTGTTTTGGTTTATTGCTCCCATTTTGACCCTAGGCCTTGTCCTAGTGGTTAGTGCTTAATGTTTGAGCTTTGTTTCAGGTCAAAGAGCACAATTGCTTATACTTGATGATGTGCACTCAATTGGAGTTGGTTTATTGCTTGTTTATGACTAACCTTGAGTTTGTTTTGTAGGCTTTGAGACTTGAGCTTAGGCCTTGTGGCTTGCACCTTTGTACATTGATGCTTGTTTGTCTGTTTATGTACAGTTGTTTGTTGACTTGTAACTGTCTGGTTGACCTTTGTTTGAGTTATGTACTGATTATGTTGGATTGTTTTCAGGTACCTTAGTTGCTATAGTTCCATTGTGAACTTGCTTTTGCTTTGCTTGCTAGCTTGAGCACTGAGGTATAACCTTCTAACTCCATGTAGTCTGGAAGACCTGGTCTGTTACTTGGCCAGGCACCTGTCTGAAGTCCTCCTTAACAGGCAATGCTTGTGCTTGTTTATTTTTGTCCCCAAGCAGGAAAATACCTTTGATAAGGCAATTGGCAGACACAAGAGATGTGCAATCCATCTCCTGCTATTCAGTTGAGTCATCCATTTGCTCACACCATTGTGTTGATGCATTGTGGATAGTAACCCAAGATCCTTGTACAGTTGTACAATTGAGTCAGTGTCATAAGTGTAGAAGGGTTCCCACTTTTTGAACCCACACTTCATCTGTCATGAAGCTCTCCCAGGCCAGGGATAAGAGCTGTGAGGCACACCCCTCACTTCCTATTTCATCTGCTTCACCCTAACTCTCAATGTTAGGGTTAAGAGCTAACATCACCCTGATACAGTTGGCTTGCTTTTTGCAGCCTAACCCTTGTTTGAGCCCCACTTTGTGTGTATATAGTGTGTGCTATTTGTGATTGTTTGCTTTTGCCTGTGCTGTATAGGATAGCTTGCTCCCTGTGCAAGTTAGATAGCAACCTTAACTTAGGGATGATTTGCATAATAACATCTAGGCTCGAGTCGTAGTCTCCCTAGTTGTGTCTCCCTCTGTTATCTGGTTAGGCTAGTCCTGTGTCCCTACTTAGGGGAATTACGTCGCCCTGATCCTCATACCAGATGAGGTACGTAGGCAGGAGATGAGCTGATCTCTCCGGGCGCCCTTTTTGTTTTGTCTTTGTGTGTGTTAGGAGATGGATGTAAGCCCAACGATTGGCATTCCGTATCCTCTTGTTGTGTGCTTGGAGTCCGATGTAAGTCCAGCAATTGGCATTTGGTTTCCAGTGTGCGTGTGTTTGGTTCGGAGTCTGATGTAAGTCCAGCGATTGGCATTTGGTTTCCATGTTTGCCTTTTTGTGTGGAGTTTGACGTAAGTCCAGCGATTGGCAGTCGATTTCCTGTGTTGTTTTGTTTGGCGTGTGTCAGCCGAGCTACGAGTGCTCTGATTCTTCTCTAGTCCGAGAAGATACGTATGCATAGGATGCGACATCCTAGCGAGCATGTTTTCCCCTAGTCCGAACTACGTCGACTCTGATGTCTATGCCTGATAGACTACGTAGGCCCAGGATGCGATATCCTGCCGAGTCAGTTTCTGTTGTTTTCTTGTGTCTCTTTCAGCCAGTGTGTTTGTTTATGAGCAGTGTTTTAGCAACCATTTTCCTTCCTTTTGTGCGTGGATCCCGTCGAGTACGACGGATGCGTAGGGGTGCTAATACCTTCCCTTCGCATAACCGACTCCCGATCCCATTCTCTTTGGTCACGAGACCATGTCTTTCCCAGGTTTACTTCGAGCGTTTCCTTTCCCTCTTTTGGGATAAATAACGCACGGTGGCGGCTCTGTTGTTTTGTTTTCCCGCCGGTTTTTCGCGTAATGCGACAGCTGGCGACTCTGCTGGGGAAAGAGAGAAGTTGACCTCTTGCTGGTCCATCTTCCCTAAGCGAGTCTCTCCTAGCGCTCTCTAGGTTAGTGTTTTGGTTGCTATTTGTTGTTATTTATTGCATTCATGATTATTATGTTGTATATAAGTGCATATCTGTTTGCATGCATCATACTGTCATTGAGCTGTCTTCTGTACAGGTGGTTCCTCTGTTTGGGGTGGGTGTTCTGAGTGGGGATAAAACCCAGGCCCGAGTATACACCTAGGATTAGTGTGATCTCGCGTTTCCTCACTTGCTGTATCAGCATGTTGTTGCGACGTGTCACCATAGCCGGACGAGGTTCATTTAAGAGAGTCCTTCCGTTTGGAGTTATTCCACTCAGGTTGGATGATCTCATCTGAGCTGTTGACTTCGGTGACCGTTCTTTCCCGGATCTTCGGTTGAGACGATCTTAAGAGAGCTACAACGGCACACCCGAAAGGGCAAACCCGTTGAGTATCTTTGCCCGATTGTCGAGACCATTGTCCGCCTTAGGATGACCTGATTAGAATTCACCTGTGAGGGGAGGGTTTGATCCTTGCAAGTACAGTTTCTGCCAGTGATGTTGTATTGATGATCTTAAGTCGGATTTATGGATCGTTATTTTTGAGACGCCGGAGGTTTGATCCTGGTATTGATCGGAGGGTTCCGTTTATTTCGGATCCCTGGGCTGAATTTGTGGGTACTCGCTCAGATGGCGATTTGGTTCTGACTTTGGGCTCAGATGACTTTGGGTTTCAGATGAATTGTGGTTCTGAGTTCAAGCCGAAGCTCTGATCCTGTGCCTTGAGTTGCACAGCCCGACCAGTCATGTTCGCATCATTTGCATCATAGCATGTTTATTTTTCAAAAAATAATAATAATGCATGAAAAAACAGAAAAAAAGTTAACTCGCATACCCATATCCTTTATCAGGATCATTCATGACAAAATAACACCCATATCATGCATATCATGCACATAGCATCCTTGCATCACAGACATGTTTGGAGAGACTTCTCACTTTGGTTCCTGACTGAGACAGGATTGCTGACCGTCGTCCGCATCGTTACTCAACTAGACTCAATCATCAGAGGATTATGGACCAAGTTCAGACGGAGTTGGCTGAGATGAGGGCGAATATGGCCTAGTTTATGATGATGATGCAAGGGGTTGCGCAAGGTCAGGAAGAGCTTAGAGCCCTGGTTCAGAGACAAGAGACTGTGATTCAGACGTCCAACCGTGCTTCACCTGTTGGTGCACCCGTTCATGAGAATGTCACTGCTGCTCCCGCCAACGACTATGCTGTGGGGGATGAGTTAAGGGGGATCAGAATCAACGGACAGCCTCTTGCTGCAGAGACTGTCAATGCCAGAGCTACCCGGGCTCCGGTTCGTCATCCTGCTCCGATTATTGATAGACAAGAGGATATGTTCACACTGCTCAGTGACGATGATGAGGTTGTAAGAATTGAAGAGAGGGATAGAAAAGTGGATGCCCTTGCTGAGAAAATCCGAGCCATGGAGTGTCAGAACTCTCTGGGGTTCGATGTAACTGATATGGGTTTGGTTGATGGGCTGAGGATCCCCTACAAATTCAAAGCACCCTCATTCGAAAAGTACAACGGTACCTCTTGTCCTCGCACCCATGTGCAGGCTTACTTCAGGAAAATCTCCGCATACACTGACGATGAGAAGATGTGGATGTACTTTTTCCAAGACAGTTTGTCTGAAGAGTCTTTGGATTGGTACATGGATCTGAAGAAAGAATCAGTCAGAAGCTGGAAAGATCTGGGTGAAGCCTTTCTGAGGAAATACAAGCACAACATGGACATGGCGCCGAGCCGAACCCAACTGCAGAGCTTGTGTCAGAAGACTGGGGAAAGCTTCAAAGAGTATGCCCAGAGGTGGCGTGAGCTAGCCGCAAGAGTACAACCTCCGATGTTGGAGAGAGAGCTGACTGACATGTTCATCGGGACCTTGCAGGGTGTGTTCATGGATCGCATGGGGAGTTGCCCGTTCAGTAGCTTTTCTGATGTTGTTGTCTGTGGGGAGAGGACTGAGAGTCTCATCAAAGCAGGAAAGATTCAAGATCCTGGCTCTTCAAACGCTTCCGGTTCTAAGAAGCCATTCTCTGGGGCACCCAAAAGGGGAGAGAGTGAAACAAATGTTGTGCATCGTCGGAGGAATGTGAACAGAGGACAATATCGTCAGGTCGCTGCTGTGACTATTCCAGCAAATCAACCTCAACAACAGCAGAGAAGACCAACTCAGCAATATCAGCATCAACAACCCCGTCCTCAGCAGCAGGCTTACCAGCCTCACAATGGTAATCAAGCCAGTACAAGTAATGAGAGGAAGAAGATCATTTTTGATCCGATCCCTATGTCATATACAGAGCTGTATCCCTCTTTGATAGAGCGGAACTTGATTACTCCTAGAGACCCGCCGGCTATACCCGTCAACCCTCGATGGTGGTATAGGCCTGATCATCATTGTGTGTATCATTCGGGTGCTCCTGGTCATGATGTGGAAAGCTGCTTTCAGTTTAAGAATAAGGTGCAGGACCTTGTGAGATCAGGTATTCTGAGCTTCGAGGACTTAGGTCCCAGGGTTAATCAAGCTTGAAGATAACAAGCCCCGGGCTGGCGGTGGCTTTTCTTCTGAAGTCTTCAACGAAGAAGTTTGTTCAAGAGCAGAAGCTGCTGATGCAAAGGATTCTGACATTTGTCATCCCTGGAGGGATCTATCGCAATTGGGTCACTGTGGGCGTTCCTACAGTTGTTCATAAGTCAGAGTAATAATCACTTTGTTTGAAAACCCTTCTCCCATGCCAAAAGGAGAAGTGATGACATTGTTGGCAACATTTTGTGCAATGATATTTTCATTCAAATAAAAGCATGTTAAAACATTTGTTTTTCCCTTTGTTTTCCCTTTTCGCTTTTTGCATGAAATCGGTGATCACAAAAAACCCAAAAAACAAGAATAAAAGCAATCTTTTCATCTGCATAACGATTGTCTTGTTTGGTTTCCAAAAAGCTTTTTATACTCAAAATCATTATGCAGGTTTATTCTTAAACCCATTGAACATAATGATCCGACGTCATCTCCCAATTTTGAATTCCCTGTATTCGAAGCGGAAGAAGATGATGTTGAAGGGATTCCTGACGAGATTTCCCGACTTCTTGAGCAAGAAAAGAAGATCACTCAGTTGCATCTCGAGAATCAGCAGAACAACCAACTGGGGCATAATAAAAAATAAAAAAAAAGAAATAGGAAAAGAAAGAGGAGGGTGCAAAATCAAAAGAGATCAAAATCAAAAGAAAGAAAGAAAAAGAAAGAAAGAAACAAAAGAAAAATAGCACCCTCAAGTCCCAAGTTGACTGATGCTGAATGGATTCAGAGTCGCTACGACCAAGTGAATCCGATCGAAAAGAAGAGATTAACTGCCATGTGTCATGGTCAGTTACATCAGCAGAGAGTGAAGAAATCATTCGACAAGGAGGTCAAGCCTCGTGTGTTCCGAGAAGGTGACCTTGTGCCCAAGAAAGTCTTGTCTTTCGTGCCCGATTCCAGGGGCAAGTGAACCCCAAGCTATGAATGTCCATATGTTGTCAAGAGAGCCTTTTCAGGCGGTGCTTTGACACTTACAACAATGGATGGAGAAGTTCACTCGTCCTGTGAATCCAAATGCAGTCTGTCGCATCACGCGAAAAACCGGCGGGAAAACAAGAACAACAGAGCCGCCACCGTGCGTTATTTATCCCAAAAGAGGGAAAGGAAACGCTCAGAGTAAACCTGGGAAAAGACATGGTCTCGCGACCAAAGAGAATGGGATCGGGAGTCGGTTATGCGAAGGGAAGGTATTAGCACCCCTACGCATCCGTCGTACTCGACGGGATCCACGCACAATAGGAAGGAAAATGGTTGCTAAAACGCTGCTCAAACACACACACATACTGGCTGAAAGAGACACAAGAAAACAAAAGAGACTGACTCGGCAGGATATCGCATCCTGGGCCTACTTAGTCTATCAGGCATAGACATCAGAGTCGAAGTAGTTCGGACTGGGGAAACGGCACATGCTCGCTAGGATATCGCATCCTATGCATACGTATCTCCTTGGACGAAGGAGAATCAGAGCATTCGTAGCTCGGCTGACACGCACACAAACAAACACAGGCAAAGGCAAACGTGGAGCCTGAATGCCAATCACTGGACTTACATCAGCATCCGAACCAAAACACACACAAAGAGGCAAACGTGGAGCCTGAATGCCAATCACTGGACTTACATCAGCATCCGAACCAACAAACCCACACTGGAACCCAAATGCCACTCGATGGACTTACATCAGCTTCCAAGCACACAACTAGACAAAACAAAGACACAGGCGCCCGGAGAGATCTGCTCATCTCCTGCCTACGTACCTCATCTGGTATGAGGATCAGGGCGACGTAGTTCCCCTACGCAGGGATCAAGGACTAGCCTAACCAGATAACAGAGGGAGATACAACTAGGGAGACTACGACTCGAGCCTAGATGTTATCATGCAAAATCATCCCTAAGTTAAGGTTTCTAGCTAACTTGCACAGGAAGCAAGCCTATCCTAATCATGACTTGCACAGGAAGCAAGCCACACCTAACTTGCACAGGAAGCAAGTCTAAACTAACCCTAACTTGCACAGGAAGCAAGTCAAACAAACATACAAGCACAGGTAGCACACACTATATGCAAGCAATGGGCTCAAACAAGGTTAGGTTTTAGTCGAGGGGTCATATCAACCTCAACAAACAAACCTCTGGAACTGGGTAGTGTTAGCTCTTAACCTTGCCATTGAGGGGCTAAGGTGAAGCAGATGAAAGGTGAGTGAAGATGAGACTTCACAGCTCTTATCCTTGGCCTGGGAGAGCTTAAGACAAGAATGTGTGGGTTCAGAAGGTGGGAACCCTCCTACACATTTGAAACTGACTCAACTGTACAATTGTACAAGATCTTGGGTTTGTATCTGCAATGCATCAACACAGTGGTGTGAGCAAAGCAGATGACACACAGAATAGCAGGGGATAGATTGCATATCCCTTGGGTTCTACCAATTGCCTCTTCACTTAGGAGGTCTTTGACTCTATACAAGGACAAATGTAAACAGTCACAAACATTGCCTCTTAAGGAGGACTTCAGACAGTTGCCTGGCCAAGTAACAGGCCAGGTCTTCCAGACTACATGAAGATGAGAAGTTATACCTCAATGCAAATTGCTTATCAAGCAAAGCAAAGCAAAGTTCACAAGGAACTGAGCAACTAAAAGCACCTGAAATAGTCAAGCAAACATTAGTATGCAACTTCAAAACAAAGCAAAAGGAAACAGACATCAACAGTTAATCATAAGCAAGTGAATGAGCAAGGCACAAGGCTCGAGGCATGTGAGCCAAGCCACCTACAAAACATAACATGTTAATCAATGATATTCAAGCAAGCTCAATCAAAAAGAATTGGTCTCATTGGTCATTTGTTGGTCAACCTGAAAACATGAGCTCAATGGTAAGTAACAGGACCACTAGGGCAAGCCTAGGGTCAAAAGAGAATGAAAAAATCAAAACAGCAAAGGGCAAGCATCCAAAATCATGTTCAAACAATCAAGGAACTATACCAATTGGGTTCACATTCATATCAATCACTATCATCATTTCATGAACAATTTAGGTCAAAGTATAGCAAACAGAAGCTCATAGGAGTCAACAGAAAGACTTGAATCAAAAGCAGTCTTAAACATTTCCAAAAATCACCAAATAAATCATGATCAATCACAACCCACAGCATGGTAAGCATGTCAAGTTTCATCTCATTTGGACAAGTGGAAGGCAGTCAATGAAAATCAGAAAGGCAAAACAATTTTGAACATGCTCAAAGAGGTCAACCAAACATGTATCAACTTCAAAAATTCATAAATCAGTGATAACAAATGAGAAATGAATGGGATCAACACCATGACAAAGCTTAAGATGTCTACTAATCACATGTAAAATTTCAAGTTCATCTAATAAAGTATGAGCATTTCACAAAACAAATGGGCACATGCATCACATAAGGTCAACATTTTGGTCAAACAGGGGAGAAAATCTCAAACAAATGGAAAATGGCACAAATAATTCCAAGAAAAATCACATGTAAACTAGACATACAATAGTAGGTTCATGCAAAAAATCAATCCATTTGGAGGTCAATAAGCATGGCTATAAAAATCAACAAGTTGCCCATCAATGGTGTGACACAAATTGTCACACCCTACTTCAAAAATTCACAACTCACAATCCAGATAAGATAAATTCATGATCTTTACACCAAAATCACCACAGAGATGTCTAGTTTGTGCACAAAAATTCTCAGGTCCATAGGATAAGTCATGACTATTTCACAAATGATTTAGTGGAATGTGCAAAATGTGGATACATGTTACAAACCAATATGCCAAATAAAATCCATTCATCACAAAAATCTGGAAAAAATATGACAAATAAGTAGAGATCATGATGAAGAGAATGCAAAAAATCCCATGAATTTTGGACTTAAAATGATGGAGATATGATTTTTACAAGTTTGTGATCAAAAATGAAATTAAAAATGGAAAATACAACATAATCTAATAAGCCATGTGCCACGAGTGGCAAACTTGTAAATAACCCAGCCACTTAACAAAACGGTCGCGTTTAGGGCCACGAAAAGAAATATTGTCATTGGTTGTTATGAGGCTACAGTGAAAAAGCCATGCAGCATACGTGAAGAAAAATCTGGGAAAACGCAGATTCTAGGGTTTATGAACAGTACCCATCTTCATCACTTCAAAAAAAACGTGGAAAATGAAATGGCCCAGAAATTGAAATTGAACACACCCTTATGATCAGTAAACAATGTACATCAAGAATATGGCATTCATTTTCATTAAATCACACTAAGCATCATGAATCAAGCCAAAATATATTTCATCATCAAACTTGAAAACAACATAACTTCATAAATAGCCAACCATTTTTAGTGGTTTAAAGTTCATTGGAATCAGCAATCTAAGATCTATCATAAGCATATTATAGTTTTGAAAATGGTGAGAGTCGAAAAACTTACCAGATTGAAGTGCAGTTGTGTAACAGTGGTTATTTGGCTTGATTTGCTCGAAACAGGTGCTCAACAAACTTCCACAAGGTGAATGGTGAAGGAAGCTTGGCTCAGGAAAGCTTGAAATGGTCCAGAACTTGAACTGCCATTGATGAGTTCATGGAGAAAACAGTCGTGTGTTGTGCTTACAGTTGGGATACAAGGCTCCAAATAGTTTCCAAAGTGATGGCAAAATGAAGAACAAGTGAGCAAGGATCGTGTTCTTTGAAGGTTCTTGGCAGAAAATGCAAAAGTGGAAAAATGGTGTTTGAGAGAAAAATGATTTTCTGTTTTGGAATGTTGGCTGCTGCTAGGGTTTTCAGAGAGAATATGTTGAATATATATGCTGTTTAATGGTGCTAATCAAGGTTAATGAAAAAGTGGAATGGAGTTGGTGAAAAGTGTCCTTTTGCCAATTTTCAAGCAAGTTGGTAATGGGTGTATGTACTGCACGAAAATGGGCCTTGAACATGTCCAAAATATGATTTCTGAACATATTTGATTGGTAGAAATGGTTGGAAATGATTAAATTGAAGATTCACTTTTTCACCTCACTTAAAATTAATTCAAGTAGGTTCAAAAATGCCATTTTGATCTATGATGTTTTGGTGAATGATGGTTGCATATTTGGAAAGAGGGGATCAAATGTGACTTGTTGCAAAAAACCCCACCCAAATTGGCCAAATGGTTTGAGAGATATGGCCTTTTGAAGTTCAAAAATTTTGGAGAATGAATTGATCATAACTTGCCAACCATACATGGGAATTGAGTGTTCTTGGACTTTTTGGAAATGGAAGAACAAGATCTTCAACTTTCATGTTGGGCAAAAATTCATTTGAAGCTTGTATCATGATGTAAATTTGGGATCAAGAAGTTTCCATTTTTGGCAAGTTTCAGTTACAGGTCCAGTTTCTATTTTTGGAAATTTCTGATTTGGCTTCCAATTCTTCAATAATGGTCTTTGAAATTTTATATGAGGCCTATATGGACATGAATGAGCCCTTTCAAACCAAATTCCATCATCAAAACCATAAAAATCAGTCACAGTTGACCAAGTTTGACTTTTTAGGGTTTCTGACTGACTGTGCATTGACTGATGACTTCTGAACATCCAACCCTTGACCAAAACACTTCCAAAGGATCCCTAGGTCATGTGAACATGTTGGACCAATCCTAGGGCCTTGTTTCAATGAAAATTGCACTTGCTTGCTTGACTGACTGATCTCCTGACCAGTTTGACCTAATTCTTCTGACTGGCTTGCACTTGGGGCAAAGGACAATGCAATGCTATGCAGTGGACTATGTTAAATGTTAATGACCTAATAATGAAAATGTATGTACAATGATAGGTGCAAATTTGAGTTGCTACAGCTGCCCCTATTCAATCAGCTGGGAACCCGAACGGATGATAGCAACGGCTGTCAGACTTCCAGGGTAAACAGGGATTGAATACCAAGAACCGTAGAAATTTGCACTCTGCCGGATATGATACAAGAAGAACCACGTCATTTACTGATGACGCCTGCCATTGACAATTTCAGAAAGGCGAAACCATTTACCGATGGTTAGAAACTGGAAACTTGATATTTACCGATATCAACTTCAGCTCGACCATTTACCGACGGCTGCTGGGAAACTTGACATTTACCGATATCAACTTCAACTCGACCATTTACCGATGGCTACTGCAACTGGGAATCCGATATTTACCGATATCGAAGAAAACGGGGCCATTTACCGATGGCGGATAAAACTGGGCATTCAATATTTACCGATATCGAAGCATACAGGGCCATTTACTTGAGGAGGAACAAAATCTTTGTGGTGTAATCAGACAAGACGTTTACCGACGACTTCTGGGGATCTTGATTTTATCAACAAGGAAACAAAGCATGACCAGACATTTACCGATGACTGGGATGAGACTCGACGTTTACCGACATCGAAAGATGATGTTTACCGACATCCAAAAACGACCAGACATTTACCGATGACTGGGGAACACTTTACTAAGGGAAAAAACAAATATTTGCAACTGGAAACCGGATAGGACATTTACCGATGACTCTACTGGGGATCTCTAGCTGGGGATTATCAGACATTTACCGATGACTGCAGAAAAGACTCGATGTTTACCGACATCGAAAGATGATGTTTACCGACATCAAAAAATGACCAGACATTTACCGATGACTGGGGAGAAAACCCGATGTTTACAGACACCGAAACAATGGTGTTTACCGACACCAAAAATGATGACCAGACATTTACCGATGACTGGGGAGAATACCCGATGTTTACAGACACCGAAACAATGGTGTTTACCGACACCAAACAAAGAAACACACGTGGGTGCTGGCATGACACTTACCGATATCACAAGAACGACATCTTAGATATGTCAAGGCAAGGTTGACCACTTGCTAGGGGTCTCACAAACTTTCTGTCGCCAACGGGTGAGGTAATAAACCTCTGTGGGGATATCAATCCTGAATGCTGTTAAAAGCAACTGTAGCAGACTTGCTGTGCTGATGTTGAATGAAATGATCCGCCTCTGCCGGGGATACGGTCTGGTGAGGTTAACACATGAATGCATATGTTTGAATTTTTCTATGGCGTAATGCTCCATATTGAATGGGAATGCTACGCAGTTTGAGGATGCAATGATCACTAAAATGCAAAAATGCAAAAATGATGAAAAACTCCGGCTGGGGAGCCAAAACTGATCGGGTACTCCAACTCTGCGGGGAGACTCTGCAGGGAGAGCAACGACTTCTCACTCATGTTGGAGAATAACACTGCTGCTAGGGAAAGGTAAACTCCGCTGGGGATATCCTTCATAGGACCCAATCCACTCGGGGACTCCGCTTGGGGGGAACATAGCTCTGATAGCTTCCAAACTTGCTTGGGGAAAATATCTGCTGGGGAAACGTCCTCACAGACGCCAACCCGAAAAACAGCACAACAAAATGCCCCCAGGGGATACATGGACAAGATACGCTCAAGTGTCCTCAACATTCAAAATGATTTTCAAATGTTTCGTCATCCTGCAAGCTATTGTTTAGCCTTCGTGTTTTTATATGCAATGCTTATCAAAAATTCGGACATTTTGCAAACAAAACAGTAAAAATAAAAACAAAAGAGCCATTTATCTGAATAACGACTTTTTATTGATTGAAAATGTGCCTGAAAAGGCAAATACATTGGGGAGCAATCCCTAGAAAGAGGTAATTGCGCACAAAAGGAAAAATCTATCCTAATGGCAACGTGAACACGGCATCCACTATTTCCCAATTCTGTTATAACTCACAGATCATCAGTTTTCCTCCCAACTCCTTGCTTTTTGAGAAGAATGACTGGACGGATCACATCTTTCGAGATGGCAGACGACAAAGCTTGATGAAGTACAGACAACTCAGACTGTAGTCTTCGCTTTAATCCCTCTTTTGCCTGGATCGCCCTTTCGGGTTTTCAATCCACCGGGATACCCATTTTTGCCTAAGCCGCCCTTGCGGGTTTTCGACTTACCGGGTGTACAAATTCTTTTCATTTTATCCCTTATTTTTGCCCGAACCTTTCCTTTCTGTTTTTTGGTTCGCCGGGATGCCCATTTTTGCCTGGACTCTTTTTTCTTTTTGTCCAGCGGGTCAATTTATGCGAAGTATTTTTTGACTACATCTGAGTTAACAGGAGACGGAAAATCTTCACCATCCATAGTTGTAAGCATCAAGGCTCCACCGGAGAATACCTTTTTCACAACATATGGACCTTCATAATTAGGAGTCCACTTGCCCCTGTTATCTGCACCGGGAGGGAGGATCCTCTTCAAAACCAGATCACCGATCTGATAGCTTCGAGGACGCACTTTCTGATCAAAGGCTCGCTTCATCCTTCGCTGATACAACTGTCCATGGCATACAGCTGCTAGCCGTCTCTCTTCGATAAGGCTCAACTCGTTAAACCTTGTTCGAATCCACTCGGCTTCGTCTAGCTTGACATCCAATAAAACTCTCAGAGAAGGAATCTCCACTTCAACAGGTAGGACAGCTTCCATACCATACACAAGGGAGTAAGGGGTTGCCCCGGTCGACGTACGTACTGAGGTACGGTACCCATGCAAAGCGAAAGGCAGCATCTCATGCCAATCCTTGTACGTAACGACCATCTTCTGCACAATCTTCTTGATATTCTTGTTCGCCACTTCTACAGCACCATTCATCTTCGGTCTGTAAGGAGAAGAATTGTGATGTTCAATCTTGAAATCTTTACACAGCTCCTTCATCATCTTGTTATTGAGATTCGAACCATTGTCAGTGATGATTCTCTCAGGAACTCCATAACGACATATGATTTCTTTCTTGATGAACCGGGTAACCACTTGTTTGGTAACGTTAGCATAGGAAGCTGCTTCCACCCATTTGGTGAAATAGTCAATCGCAACCAAGATGAAGCGATGTCCATTCGAAGCAGTAGGCTCAATCTTCCCAATCATATCAATGCCCCACATGGCAAACGGCCAAGGCGAATTCATGACATTCAGAGGGCTTGGTGGTACATGCACCTTATCAGCATAAATTTGACACTTATGGCACTTCCGAGCATACTTGAAACAATCGGATTCCATAGTCATCCAGTAGTAACCCGCTCTCAACAATTTCTTAGTCCATTGCATGTCCGCCGGCATGAGTACCGAAGGAACCTTCATGAACTTCCTGCATTAACATGTCCGCCTCGGGTCTGTCCACGCATCTGAGCAAGACCATGTCAAAGTTTCTCTTATACAACACATCATCCTGATTCAAATAGAAGCTTCCAGCTAGCCTTCTCAGGGTTTTCTTGTCATTCTTCGACGCACCTTCAGGATACTCCTGAGTCTTGAGGAAGTTCTTGATGTCATAATACCACGGCTTCTCATCAATCACAACAGACTCGGCTGCAAACACATACGCAGGCCTCTCGAGTCGATTCACTGCAACATGTGGCACATGATTCCACCAATGAACTTTGATCATAGACGACAAAGTAGCCAAGGCATCAGCCATTTGATTCTCATCCCGGGGGACATGGTACAACTTCACCTTCTTGAAGAACGTCAGTATTCTTCTGGTGTAATCTCTATACGGAATCAAATGCGGTTGATTCGTATTCCAATCTCCATTGACTTGATTGACCACTAGAGCTGAATCTCCAAATATATCAAGAGTTTTGATCCTCAGATCAATGGCTTCTTCTATCCCCATGATACAAGCCTCATACTCAGCTTCGTTGTTGGTGACGTCAAACGTCAATCTGGCAGAAAAAGGTATATGAGCACCTTTAGGATTGATCAATACTGCCCCAACACCGTTACCATTCATATTCACAGCCCCATCAAACATCAGTGTCCATTTGTCATCCGGATCCGGTCCTTCCTCGACAAGAGGCTCTTCGCAATCTTTTATCTTAAGATACATGATGTCTTCGTCAGGGAACTCAAACATCATAGGCTGATAATCTTCAATCGGTTGCTCGGCGAGGTAGTCTGACAGAATACTACCTTTGATGGCCTTTTGTGACGTGTACTGAATATCATATTCTGTTAGAATCATCTGCCAACGAGCAACGCGTCCGGTGAGAGCTGGTTTCTCAAAGATGTACTTCACTGGATCCATCTTAGAAATCAATAAGGTAGTATGGTTCAACATATACTGCCTCAGTCGGCGAGCAGCCCAGGCCAAAGCACAGCAAGTTTTCTCGAGCAGTGAATATCTTGTTTCACAGTCGGTAAACTTTTTGCTAAGGTAGTATATGGCATGCTCTTTTCGACCAGACTCGTCATGCTGTCCCAATACACACCCCATCGAGTTCTCAGTCACTGACAGGTACATTATCAGAGGTCTCCCTGGAACTGGAGGTATAAGGATTGGAGGTTTCTGTAAATACTCTTTAATCTTGTCAAAAGCCTTCTGACAATCATCATTCCACTTGATCGCCTGATTCTTTCTGAGCAGTTTGAAAATTGGTTCACATGTGGCAGTTAGGTGAGATATGAACCTTGCAATGTAGTTCAACCTCCCTAAAAACCCACGGACTTGCTTCTCCGTTTTCGGTTCAGGCATCTCTTGAATAGCTTTGACTTTTGCTGGATCAACCTCAATCCCTTTCTCACTGACAATGAAGCCTAAAAGCTTCCCTGATCTCACCCCAAACGTACACTTGTTCGGATTCAACCTCAGCTTGAACTTTCTCAACCGATCAAACAGCTTCTGCAAATTAACCAAGTGCTCCTCTTCTGTCTGCGACTTCGCGATCATATCATCTACGTACACTTCAATTTCTTTGTGCATCATGTCATGAAAAAGAGTCGTCATTGCCCTCTGATAGGTAGCACCAGCATTCTTTAGCCCAAATGGCATCACCTTATAGCAGAACGTGCCCCAAGGTGTAATGAATGTCGTCTTTTCCATGTCCTCTGGCGCCATCTTGATCTGATTATATCCAGAGAAACCATCCATGAAAGAGAATACCGAGGATTGAGCCGTATTATCAACCAATACATCAATGTGAGGTAATGGGAAATCATCTTTCGGACTCGCTCTATTCAAATCCCGGTAATCGACACACATTCTGACTTTGCCATCCTTCTTCGGCACAGGAACGATGTTGGCCACCCATGGGGGATAACTTGTAACAGCCAAAAAACCCGCATCCCACTGCTTCTGAACCTCTTCCTTGATCTTAGTTGCCATATCAGGACTCGTTCTACGAAGCTTCTGCTTGACCGAAGGACATCCTTCTCTAAGAGGTAATCGATGCACCACAATGTCTGTATCCAACCCAGGCATATCTTGATATGACCAGGCGAATATCTCCACATATTCTCTCAGCATCTCAATCAGCCTCCTCTTGACAGAGTCCTCTAAAGCAGCCCCAATCTTGATTTCTCTTTTGGCGTCCTCAGTACCCAAATTAACAACCTCCAACTCCTCCTGATGAGGTTGGATGACCCTTTCCTCCTGCTTCAGCAATCTGACCAATTCTGCAGGGAGTTCACAGTCTTCCTCACTCTCCTCTTCAGCTTGGTAGATGGGATTGTCGAAATCATACTGAGCCATAACAGAACTGTTCATAGTGAATGCCATAAGATCGCTTCTGCATGTTTAATGCTTTGTTTTAGAAAAAGAGTTCAATAAAGTCACAAAAAACAAAACATTGCCATTTTTATTGTTTTTGAAAAAAAATGAAACAAAAAAAATAGAAAGACAGGGATCACAAAGTTTGATTGCAAAAAATGTCCTTCATTAATGATAATCATTAAAACATGATGAGGCCCTACAATGAATCACTACGCCTTGGGCAGATCGTAGGATTTTCATGCAAAATGAAAAAACAACAGAAAATTACTCTGTCAGAAGAGTAACTTGAACCACTTCTTCAGCCGTCCAGTTGTTGATAGACCCCCCTGGTGCACACGGGCGAACCCAGTTGTCCAGATCACAATCACTGTCACAGTCTTCACTACCGGTTGCAGAGACGTCGCCATGATTCATCAGCCCAGCGCTGGTAAAGGTACTCGGACCCGCTTGACCATTCTGCTCTGCTTGGAGAGGCTCGTAACCAACGCCAAATTTGTCTTCTTTGACAGGCAAATCCACCATCTTGCCCCAGCCTTCAGCTTTGCCAGAATCAACAACCTCCTTAGCCTGCTTGTAAGAAGTAATTGAAGCACCTGGCTTCCTCTGCTCAGCGTACGCCACTTTCTCAAGAGCCACAGTCTCAAACGCCTGGCATAAGGTTTCGTGGATCTCGCCATCCACCTCAACATATTTGAACGAGGATAGATGACTCACCAGAATCTCTTCTTCACCGCACACAGTCACAATCTGACCGTTCCAGACATACTTGAGTTTTTGATGGAGAGTCGACGAGACTGCCCCTGCTGCATGAATCCATGGACGCCCCAATAAACAACTATAGGCGGGCTGGATGTCCATAACATAGAAGATGATATCGAATACCTCAGGACCTATCTTCACAGGCAAGGTAACTTCCCCACACACAGAACGTTTGGAGCCGTCGAAAGCACGAACGATCAGGTCACTGGGAGTAAGCACAAACCCTTCCACATCAATCTTCTTCAGAATCTGCTTAGGCAACACATTCAGCGACGACCCGGTGTCTACCAATACGTGAGACAACACTGCCCCCTTGCACTCCATGGTGATGTGCAAGGCTTTGTTATGGTTCCGCCCTTCAGGCGGTAAGTCCAGGTTGGTGAATCCTACACCATGCCTGGTGCTCACATTGGCCATCACACCCTCCAGTTGATTGACAGAAATCTCCTGAGGCACGTAAGCCAGATTCAACATCTTCAGCAAGGCATTACGGTGTGCCTCAGAGCACAACAACAGTGAAAGTATAGAAATCTTGGACGGAGTTTGATTCAACTGATCTACAATCTTGTAGTCACTCTTCTTGATTATTTTCATAAACTCCTCCACGTCTTTCTCAAATGACCCCTCGGGCGCTTCCTTCTGGACAGGCTCTTCCTCAACCACAGCTTGCTTACCCTTTGCTTTGGCGAGAGCCTCAGCATTATTGTCCCTCAAAGGCTGCGGTGCGAACAGACGACCGCTTCTGGTAAAACCTCCTGGACCCCCTACATTATCCACAGCCGGACCAACAGTTGCAGGAACTCTATTCGGTAAACCAATTGTCACTGGAGCTTGATTCACTGGTCTCGTCTGACTTTCAGCCCTTCTGTTACTGCGGTAAGCATTATCATACTTCCACGGCACGGCTCTACTATTCTCAACAGCCCTTCTTCCAGACGCAACGATAGTAGTTGGAGCACTGATGGTTACAGGCACGGAAATGGTAACTGGGGTACCATTTGTTGCAGGTGCACTAACGACCCTTTGTCCACGTCCTTCAGACGGTTTAAAGTAAATGGTGATAGTTGACACTGTTCCACGATCTTTTACAGCCCTACTGAATTGCAAACAACCCTCATCCATCATACCCTGGATACCGGCCCTTAACTGGTCGCAACCATTCTCAGATTCGGCACAGCCCAAACAATCCTCATCACAGCCCGAGTAGATACCCCCATTCAGCAGACGGCCCTTCACAACTAGCAGAGAAGTCTGAACATCATCAACATTAACAACCAGATCTTCAGCTTCTTTCCCCTCAATATTGTTCACTCTATGCCCACCATGCTGAGGCATAGGGTTGTTTACGACGTTAGGCACTGGAGCGAAGTTGATCGCCTTGGCATCGATCAAATCTTGGACCTTGTGCTGGAGAGCCCGACACTTCTCAGTATGATGCCCTGGTGCCCCAGAGTGAAAGTCACAACGGACGTTGGCGTCGTACCCAGGAGGCAATACTGTAGGCGGAGCCATTGTACGCAACTCAACCAACCCCAACCTGAGTAGTTCGGGCAGCAGTTCGGCGTACGACATGGGTAGCGAATCAAAACGTCGATCAGGCATCCTTTGTCTGGGCTGATACGGACGTTGCTGTTGTTGTTGTTGTTGCGGTTGTTGAACTCTTTGTTGTTGTTGTTGACGAGGTTGAGGTGCCGGAATGGTTACTGCAGCAGCTTGACGGTATTCACTTCTGTTCTGATCTCTGTGGTGTTGAACAACATTAGTTTCACCCTCTCTTCGACGAGGTGCCCCAGCAAATGGTTTCTTAGAAGAAGAGGAACCAGCATCTTGGATCTTCCCAGTTTTAATCAAGCTCTCAGTCCTCTCTCCACAAATGACAACATCAGAAAAACTACCGAATGGGCAGCTCCCCATCCGGTCCATAAACACACCCTGAAGAGTACCGATAAACATATCTGTCAACTCCCTCTCCAGCATAGGAGGTTGAACTCTAGCAGCCAGTTCACGCCACCTCTGGGCGTACTCCTTGAAGCTCTCTCCGGATTTCTGACATAGACTCTGCAACTGAGTCCGGCTAGGCGCCATGTCCATGTTATGTTTATATTGCCTCAAGAAGGCCTCACCCAGATCCCTCCAGCATCGGATCGAATCTCTCTTTAATTCCATGTACCAGTCCAAAGAAGCCCCAGATAGACTATCTTGGAAAAAATACATCCACATCTTTTCATCATCTGTATACGCAGAGATTTTTCGATAATAAGCCTGCACATGGGTGCGAGGGCAAGAAGTACCGTTGTATTTATCGAAGGACGGTGCTTTGAACTTGTAAGGGATTCTCAAACCTTCCACCAACCCCATATTGGTAACATCAAAACCGAGAGAATTTTGACATTTCATAGCCCGGATCTTCTCAACAAGGGCATCAACTTTACGATCCCTCTCATCAACCCTTCCCAGAAGGTCTTCGTCTTCATTGAGCAGAGTGAACATATCCTCTTGTCTGTCAACAATCGGAGCAGGATTACGGGTCGGGGCACGGACTGCTCTGGCATTAGCGGCATCTGGAACAATAGGTTGACCGTTGATTCGAATACCCCCCAACTCATCACCTACAGCATAGTTGTTGATGGGTACAGCAGCAGCAACATTATTATCATTGACCGGGCCTCCCTCTGGCGGAGCATGGTTGACCGGTGGAATTGCAGCCTCTTGTCTCTGAACCATGGCTCGAAGTTCTTCTTGACCTTGTGCAACCCCTTGCATCATATTCATGAACTGGGCCATGTTAGCCTTCATCTCAGCCAACTCAGCTTGAACTTGATCCATACCTCTCTGTTGATTCAGTCTTGTTGAGTAGCGGTGCGGACGTTGATCAGCTATCCTGCCTGAACAGGAACCAAGAATGAGAAGTCACGACCAAGAACACCTGTTATGCAAAATGATATGAGTATGGTGCTAATGATGCGTATGATGCACATGATATGTTCATTCCTCAGGCATTCAAAGAGCCTGAGTCATCCTCAAAAGATGGCAACCTGCAGCAAGAACAACATAGAAGCACAGAAACAACATACACAAGAGTGATGAGTACAAGGTGAAACCAACAACCTCATCTATATGAGTAACAGGATCATACAACAAAGTCGACAAAGAAAATCCAAACAATCGGAGTACAACAATGAATCCCATCCAACAAGCCTGGAGGTGATTCTCAACATACATATCAAAGATACAAGCTAAGACAAACGGCCTCCCGGAATGAGAGTCTTCAAGTACTGACACTGGTCTATCAACAGGTCACATTCTGAACATTCTGGCAAAAGAGTGATCTTCTCCTTCAGTTGTCATCTAAGCTCTACCACTTCTCCTCCAAGGTGGTTCTCTGATGCCTGTCTCAAGTCTACTTCCTTCTTCAACTGGATGTCTTTATCTCTGAGTTGCTTCTCCAAGTCTCTGATCTTCTTCTGATAGCTGGCCTCAACTCTCTGCAACCTCAAGCACTCCCGGTGTTCTGCATCTAACATGCTCTCCATCTCCTCGTAGGATCTCTTCTTGCTTCTCAGTCTGCTAGCATCTTCTTCTCGCACTCCTCTGAGTTGATGAGCCAAGTTCAACCTATCAGCTTTGGCTTTGTACAGCTCTATCTGGGTATCTTGCTCCTTCTCTCTCAAACGGCGATTCTCCATCAAGGCTTGCTTGTAGTGCTCCGCAGGCACACTCTCAGCAAGGATCAAAGGTGGTTGCTCCTGCAACGGCTCCATCCTATCGTAGGGTAACAACAAAGTTTCTACTCTCTCCTTGACCCAATCAGTGTAATCAGGCATAGCAACGGTAAACTTCTTCCCTAAGACAGATCCATCCTTCATACCAATAGACTTCCAAGCTCTTCCTATCTGCTCCAATCTATCCGGGTCACTCCGCTTCTCAAAATACACACTTTCTGCTACCTCAGCCTCAAGTGGTCTTCCCTTCATCACAAACCCTAACTGGCGGAGAGAAAGAACCGGGTTGTAATTGATGCAACCCCTAGTCCCTATGAGTGGCACATTACGGAATCCTCCACAGCTCATAACGATGTTACGCACATCCATCCGGTAAGATTGCCATCTGATATCATAGGAAGTAAGAGACATAACCCTCTGAGTCCACTTATGCGTGCTCTGAGCATCCACAAAAGGTCCACTGACTGGCAGGAGAGACAAGAACCATCTGAGCAAAAGCGGGAGACAACACCTGATAGCCCCACCCTTACCATGCCTACTGTGAACAGCATAGTAAGTGTCAGCTAACAGAGCAGGAACTGGATTTCCTCCCATGAAAATACTGACTGCAGCATAGTCAACAAAATTGGGCATACTCGGAAACAGGACGATCCCATAGATCATGACGGCCAACTGAGCATGAAAGGCTTCCCAACTTCCCTTCTCTGCTTCTTCTCTAGCTACCCTCAACAGAAACTTCAAAGGCAATCCTACAACATCCCCACTGGACTTCCAACTATCACTGACTTCCTTGATACCCAAATGGAGAGCTCTGGCAACAACTCTGAAATCAACCTCCTTGGGCACATCCAAGAAAGGAACCTGATACCGGACCGGGACACTCAGCAGAATGGAGTACTCCTCAAGAGTAGGCGCCAACTGATAATCTTGAAAGGTGAAACAATGAAGCTCTGGGTCGTAGAACTGTAGAAGAGTCTGCAACGGCACCGGATCGACTACCATCTTCAACAGTGTCAGATATCTCCATACTGGTCGACAAACCCCTTCTGGTTACCACTGGTCATAAGGTTACTCAACTCAATCAGAGACGTCAAAGGTTCACGGTGAAAGCTGTAGGAACAAGTCTTCCGCTTCAACTCTGGGACTGTTGCCATCTCTATCAGTGAACAAGCTCTGGAATGTACCTGAGAAATGATATGCATGCAGGGATTAGTTTTTTTTCTTTCCTTTTCTTTTTTTTCTTTTTTTTTTTTGCGTATTTTTTGAAAATAAACATGTTATGATGCAAATGATGCAGACACGACTGGTTGGCTGTGTCTCTCAGAACACAGGATCAAAGCTTCGGCTTGAACTCGGAACCACGAATTCATCTGAAACCCAAAGTCATCTGAGACCCCAAACTTCTGAACCAATAGTCACCAACAGGATCACAAGTCACCAACAAGTCACCAACAAGTCACCAACTGTACCTGTAATGATGATCATTCCCTCCCCACTCACGGGTGTCATCTAGGCCAGGGTAAGGTCGAGAGAAACGCAGCATAAATAACCTTTCGCAAAACATCATCATATACACACCCGAAGTATGTAACGATAATATCCCACCAGGGTCTGAACTGCTCGTGATATCAATGTTCTGCTAAGTGGCGCAATACCACCCGCTTCCCATGAATCACTCTATTCCTAAGTATCCTAGATTTCACTCATGGCCTGGGTATTGGGCCTTTTACCTCATGTAACTCCCACCCCAACAGAGAGAGACAGACAACCAGCCAGGTGAACAGATGAATATGAATGCAAACATTAATGCAAACAATAAATGCAAACAGTAAATGCAAATATATACAAATGAATGCAATAAATACAACAGCAAACAGCAACCAAAACCCTAACCTAGAGAGCGCTAGGAGAGACTCGCTTAGGGAAGACGGACCAGCATAGGTCAACTTCTCTATATCCCCAGCAGAGTCGCCAGCTGTCGCATCACGCGAAAAACCGACGGGAAAACAAGAACAACAGAGCCGCCACCGTGCGTTATTTATCCCAAAAGAGGGAAAGGAAACGCTCAGAGTAAACCTGGGAAAAGACATGGTCTCGCGACCAAAGAGAATGGGATCGGGAGTCGGTTATGCGAAGGGAAGGTATTAGCACCCCTACGCATCCGTCGTACTCGACGGGATCCACGCACAATAGGAAGGAAAATGGTTGCTAAAACGCTGCTCAAACACACACACATACTGGCTGAAAGAGACACAAGAAAACAAAAGAGACTGACTCGGCAGGACATCGCATCCTGGGCCTACTTAGTCTATCAGGCATAGACATCAGAGTCGAAGTAGTTCGGACTGGGGAAACGGCACATGCTCGCTAGGATATCGCATCTTATGCATACGTATCTCCTTGGACGAAGGAGAATCAGAGCATTCGTAGCTCGGCTGACACGCACACAAACAAACACAGGCAAAGGCAAACGTGGAGCCTGAATGCCAATCACTGGACTTACATCAGCATCCGAACCAAAACACACACAAAGAGGCAAACGTGGAGCCTGAATGCCAATCACTGGACTTACATCAGCATCCGAACCAACAAACCCACACTGGAACCCAAATGCCACTCGATGGACTTACATCAGCTTCCAAGCACACAACTAGACAAAACAAAGACACAGGCGCCCGGAGAGATCTGCTCATCTCCTGCCTACGTACCTCATCTGGTATGAGGATCAGGGCGACGTAGTTCCCCTACGCAGGGATCAAGGACTAGCCTAACCAGATAACAGAGGGAGATACAACTAGGGAGACTACGACTCGAGCCTAGATGTTATCATGCAAAATCATCCCTAAGTTAAGGTTTCTAGCTAACTTGCACAGGAAGCAAGCCTATCCTAATCATGACTTGCACAGGAAGCAAGCCACACCTAACTTGCACAGGAAGCAAGTCTAAACTAACCCTAACTTGCACAGGAAGCAAGTCAAACAAACATACAAGCACAGGTAGCACACACTATATGCAAGCAATGGGCTCAAACAAGGTTAGGTTTTAGTCGAGGGGTCATATCAACCTCAACAAACAAACCTCTGGAACTGGGTAGTGTTAGCTCTTAACCTTGCCATTGAGGGGCTAAGGTGAAGCAGATGAAAGGTGAGTGAAGATGAGACTTCACAGCTCTTATCCCTGGCCTGGGAGAGCTTAAGACAAGAATGTGTGGGTTCAGAAGGTGGGAACCCTCCTACACATTTGAAACTGACTCAACTGTACAATTGTACAAGATCTTGGGTTTGTATCTGCAATGCATCAACACAGTGGTGTGAGCAAAGCAGATGACACACAGAATAGCAGGGGATAGATTGCATATCCCTTGGGTTCTGCCAATTGCCTCTTCACTTAGGAGGTCTTTGACTCTATACAAGGACAAATGTAAACAGTCACAAACATTGCCTCTTAAGGAGGACTTCAGACAGTTGCCTGGCCAAGTAACAGGCCAGGTCTTCCAGACTACATGAAGATGAGAAGTTATACCTCAATGCAAATTGCTTATCAAGCAAAGCAAAGCAAAGTTCACAAGGAACTGAGCAACTAAAAGCACCTGAAATAGTCAAGCAAACATTAGTATGCAACTTCAAAACAAAGCAAAAGGAAACAGACATCAACAGTTAATCATAAGCAAGTGAATGAGCAAGGCACAAGGCTCGAGGCATGTGAGCCAAGCCACCTACAAAACATAACATGTTAATCAATGATATTCAAGCAAGCTCAATCAAAAAGAATTGGTCTCATTGGTCATTTGTTGGTCAACCTGAAAACATGAGCTCAATGGTAAGTAACAGGACCACTAGGGCAAGCCTAGGGTCAAAAGAGAATGAAAAAATCAAAACAGCAAAGGGCAAGCATCCAAAATCATGTTCAAACAATCAAGGAACTATACCAATTGGGTTCACATTCATATCAATCACTATCATCATTTCATGAACAATTTAGGTCAAAGTATAGCAAACAGAAGCTCATAGGAGTCAACAGAAAGACTTGAATCAAAAGCAGTCTTAAACATTTCCAAAAATCACCAAATAAATCATGATCAATCACAACCCACAGCATGGTAAGCATGTCAAGTTTCATCTCATTTGGACAAGTGGAAGGCAGTCAATGAAAATCAGAAAGGCAAAACAATTTTGAACATGCTCAAAGAGGTCAACCAAACATGTATCAACTTCAAAAATTCATAAATCAGTGATAACAAATGAGAAATGAATGGGATCAACACCATGACAAAGCTTAAGATGTCTACTAATCACATGTAAAATTTCAAGTTCATCTAATAAAGTATGAGCATTTCACAAAACAAATGGGCACATGCATCACATAAGGTCAACATTTTGGTCAAACAGGGGAGAAAATCTCAAACAAATGGAAAATGGCACAAATAATTCCAAGAAAAATCACATGTAAACTAGACATACAATAGTAGGTTCATGCAAAAAATCAATCCATTTGGAGGTCAATAGGCATGGCTATAAAAATCAACAAGTTGCCCATCAATGGTGTGACACAAATTGTCACACCCTACTTCAAAAATTCACAACTCACAATCCAGATAAGATAAATTCATGATCTTTACACCAAAATCACCACAGAGATGTCTAGTTTGTGCACAAAAATTCTCAGGTCCATAGGATAAGTCATGACTATTTCACAAATGATTTAGTGGAATGTGCAAAATGTGGATACATGTTACAAACCAATATGCCAAATAAAATCCATTCATCACAAAAATCTGGAAAAAATATGACAAATAAGTAGAGATCATGATGAAGAGAATGCAAAAAATCCCATGAATTTTGGACTTAAAATGATGGAGATATGATTTTTACAAGTTTGTGATCAAAAATGAAATTAAAAATGGAAAATACAACATAATCTAATAAGCCATGTGCCACGAGTGGCAAACTTGTAAATAACCCAGCCACTTAACAAAACGGTCGCGTTTAGGGCCACGAAAAGAAATATTGTCATTGGTTGTTATGAGGCTACAGTGAAAAAGCCATGCAGCATACGTGAAGAAAAATCTGGGAAAACGCAGATTCTAGGGTTTATGAACAGTACCCATCTTCATCACTTCAAAAAAAACGTGGAAAATGAAATGGCCCAGAAATTGAAATTGAACACACCCTTATGATCAGTAAACAATGTACATCAAGAATATGGCATTCATTTTCATTAAATCACACTAAGCATCATGAATCGAGCCAAAATATATTTCATCATCAAACTTGAAAACAACATAACTTCATAAATAGCCAACCATTTTTAGTGGTTTAAAGTTCATTGGAATCAGCAATCTAAGATCTATCATAAGCATATTATAGTTTTGAAAATGGTGAGAGTCGAAAAACTTACCAGATTGAAGTGCAGTTGTGTAACAGTGGTTATTTGGCTTGATTTGCTCGAAACAGGTGCTCAACAAACTTCCACAAGGTGAATGGTGAAGGAAGCTTGGCTCAGGAAAGCTTGAAATGGTCCAGAACTTGAACTGCCATTGATGAGTTCATGGAGAAAACAGTCGTGTGCTGTGCTTACAGTTGGGATACAAGGCTCCAAATAGTTTCCAAAGTGATGGCAAAATGAAGAACAAGTGAGCAAGGATCGTGTTCTTTGAAGGTTCTTGGCAGAAAATGCAAAAGTGGGAAAATGGTGTTTGAGAGAAAAATGATTTTCTGTTTTGGAATGTTGGCTGCTGCTAGGGTTTTCAGAGAGAATATGTTGAATATATATGCTGTTTAATGGTGCTAATCAAGGTTAATGAAAAAGTGGAATGGAGTTGGTGAAAAGTGTCCTTTTGCCAATTTTCAAGCAAGTTGGTAATGGGTGTATGTACTGCACGAAAATGGGCCTTGAACATGTCCAAAATATGATTTCTGAACATATTTGATTGGTAGAAATGGTTGGAAATGATTAAATTGAAGATTCACTTTTTCACCTCACTTAAAATTAATTCAAGTAGGTTCAAAAATGCCATTTTGATATATGATGTTTTGGTGAATGATGGTTGCATATTTGGAAAGAGGGGATCAAATGTGACTTGTTGCAAAAAACCCCACCCAAATTGGCCAAATGGTTTGAGAGATATGGCCTTTTGAAGTTCAAAAATTTTGGAGAATGAATTGATCATAACTTGCCAACCATACATGGGAATTGAGTGTTCTTGGACTTTTTGGAAATGGAAGAACAAGATATTCAACTTTCATGTTGGGCAAAAATTCATTTGAAGCTTGTATCATGATGTAAGTTTGGGATCAAGAAGTTTCCATTTTTGGCAAGTTTCAGTTATAGGTCCAGTTTCTATTTTTGGAAATTTCTGATTTGGCTTCCAATTCTTCAATAATGGTCTTTGACATGTTATATGAGGCCTATATGGACATGAATGAGCCCTTTCAAACCAAATTCCATCATCAAAACCATAAAAATCAGTCACAGTTGACCAAGTTTGACTTTTTAGGGTTTCTGACTGACTGTGCATTGACTGATGACTTCTGAACATCCAACCCTTGACCAAAACACTTCCAAAGGATCCCTAGGTCATGTGAACATGTTGGACCAATCCTAGGGCCTTGTTTCAATGAAAATTGCACTTGCTTGCTTGACTGACTGATCTCCTGACCAGTTTGACCTAATTCTTCTGACTGGCTTGCACTTGGGGCAAAGGACAATGCAATGCTATGCAGTGGACTATGTTAAATGTTAATGACCTAATAATGAAAATGTATGTACAATGATAGGTGCAAATTTGAGGTGCTACACAGTCAAGAAATACTTCGCCTAAAATAAAAAAAAAGAAGCAGAATAGCTCGCTAAGTCGAACACCCCAAAGGGCGACTTAGGCAAAAAGGAGCGTCTCGGTGGATTGAAAACCCGAAAGGGCGATCCAGGCAAAAGTTAGAGACATTGAAAAAAGAATTTGCATCCCGCTAGATTGATCACCTCACACTGGGGCAATCTAGGCAAAAATTAGGGATTTGGCAAGTAACTGCATCTTGACAAGATTGTGCTCTACATCTGTCATCCGTCAGGAATTCTCGATTCGTCGTCGACTGAAGCTCCGGATACATCGAAATTCAGAATGGTATAGAAAAGGTCATTATGTTCAATGTAGCCCTCTCCAACATATATCACCGATTTCAAACTTGTACAGATCTATGGAGTCCTGCCATTTGCAGACTACCATTCCATCACATCAATTTGAGCTTTTATCCAATTATTTGTACTCTTATTTGTTTCGACTCAACAAATGTTTTGCATGTTTTAATTGATAAAGTATCATTGTTTTCAAAATTAAACAAATTTTTCAAAAATTGTTCTTAAACAAAGTGAACATTCACAATGATGGAAGGATACTTAGGAGATCCGCAGTGCTCTCCCAAGGGTGGTATGATTACCAACATGTAAGACATTTGTTCGTATCTCGAGCATAACTGTATCTTTTTCCTGTAGAACCTCTTATGGTTTCTCCTCAGCGAGGTTGCTCACTGCAGTGTTGGTTGAAGTTGTTCATCTTCATGTCCCCGACAGTGCAACATTCTTCCTCCAAGTCCCTGGTAGCCCCTATCGTGGTGCATCCCCAGTAGAGTGCTGTTTAAGCCCTATTGTGGGGCATCCCCAGCAAGTTTGCTGTTGGAACACTTTTGTGGGCCAGTTCCCAAGCAGAAGGTTTATTGAAGACTTCAACTTTCGTCTCTCCAGTAGAGCAGTCTTCTCCTCTCCCCGGCATAGGTGTTTGTCTTTGGAAGATTTGGTATTTGGTGTATTGACATCCCATCCGGCATTCCCTTGGATAGATTCCTCAGCGGAGTTGTTGGCATGAGGAGCTTTATCAATGCCTATTTATCTTCATCAGAGATCTGGTTGCTTCTTGGTATCTCTGATCTCCAGCATGAGTTGTTGTTGTGGCGTGTCTGCCTGTATATTGAGCTCTTTCATCCGGTTGTGATTGATGATCCCTCCGGAAGCCTCTTGTGGCCTTCCTCCCCTGCAGGATGACGTTGTTCTCTGATGTCCCAGTCTCCAGCAGGTTTTCTTGTCTCTCTGGTGATCTTGGCCTTCCCTCTGGAAGAGTAGCACCGGTTGGTTGATTCCTGGACCTATGTGTGCTAGCATGTCTATTTGTCAGCACTCATCATACATTCCTCATGCATAATGCATACATGCATAATCATAACATTCAGGTACTCATGGGGCATCTGTTGCCGTGTATCTGTTAATGGTTGTCCCCTGCTAATTGGTGATACAGATCTCCCCAGTGGATTCTCCCCTAGCAGATGTGGGTGTGTCTGATCTCTCCATATAGAGTTGACCCCTTAAGCAGAAAGTGTCTGTCGTTTCCTTCTGCGCTCCCCACTGAGTTATTTCCTCGTGGATGACGGTTGTTTCCGTTCCCTCCCCACACATAATGGGATGGGTTTTCCCTATTGAGTTCTTTCCTCATTAGGATGAGTCTTGATTCAGTATGCCTTTTTGGATCGATCCTAAAGTGGCTTCCTTGTGGCTGTCTCTTGTGCTTCCCTATGGTATAAATGAATAGTTGCTCACTAACCGGCACTCATTCATCTTATCCTCAGCGGAGTTTGTTGGCTTCTACCTACTAACCGGTAGTTGTAAATCCTATCTTTGCGGTTTTCTACCTACTAACCGGTAGTTATAAATCCCACTTTCATCCCCTAGCAGAGATAACCTTTGTGGTTCATTCTGGTTGTTGGCGGATTTTGCGGTCTTCTACCTACTACCCGGTAGTTGTAAATCCTTTTTTCTCACTCTGTCTCTCTGCAGACTGTTTGTTGGCTTCTACATACTAACCGGTAGATGTAATCCCCTCTTTGTGGTTATCATTATCCAGTTTTCGGTATTGATATTCCTTTCCCCTTTCGGATATTTGCTTTGATTAAGCAACTTTATCCCCAGCGGGTCTTCCCCTTCCTCGGGGGTAATTCCTCCGAGTAAGCAATTTTATCCTCAGCGGGTCCTCTTTCATTCACCGTTTGTCGATAATGTTTGTTGTTTCCCCTTGTGATTGGTCATCTTTACATACCTAGTCTCGGTATCCCGATGCCTTTCTTTGTCGGTTGATTTATCCATTTATCAACCTACAACCGGTTATGGATAATCTTCCATGTGAGTGTATTATCTACGTTTTGACGGCTATAGATAATATATCTCATGCACTCTTTGGTCGAAGTCTTGTCCTTCCCAATCGAGTAAGATTCGTATTCCTTGTGGAATCGAATGTCCATCCTTTAACAAGTTTGCTTTCGCTCTCTTCAGGATGATGTCGGTTGATTTATCCATTTATCAACCTACAACCGGTTATGGATAATCTTCCATGCGAGTGTATTATTTACGTTTTGACGGCTATAGATAATATATCTCATGCACTCTTTGGTCGAAGTCTTGTCCTTCCCAATCGAGTAAGATTCGTATTCCTTGTGGAATCGAATGTCCATCCTTTAACAAGTTTGCTTTCGCTCTCTTCAGGATGATGTCGGTTGATTTATCCATTTATCAACCTACAACCGGTTATGGATAATCTTCCATGCGAGTGTATTATCTACGTTTTGACGGCTATAGATAATATATCTCATGCACTCTTTGGTCGAAGTCTTGTCCTTCCCAATCGAGTAAGATTCGTATTCCTTGTGGAATCGAATGTCCATCCTTTAACAAGTTTGCTTTCGCTCTCTTCAGGATGATGTCGGTCGATTTATCCATTTATCAACCTACAATCGGTTATGGATAATCTTCCATGCGAGTGTATTATCTACGTTTTGACGGCTATAGATAATATATCTCATGCACTCTTTGGTCGAAGTCTTGTCCTTCCCAATCGAGTAAGATTTGTATTCCTTGTGGAATCGAATGTCCATCCTTTAACAAGTTTGCTTTCGCTCTCTTCAGGATGATGTCGGTCGATTTATCCATTTATCAACCTACAACCGGTTATGGATAATCTTCCATGCGAGTGTATTATCTACGTTTTGAAGGCTATAGATAATATATCTCATGCACTCTTTGGTCGAAGTCTTGTCCTTCCCAATCAAGTAAGATTCGTATTCCTTGTGGAATCGAATGTCCATCCTTTAACAAGTTTGCTTTCGCTCTCTTCAGGATGATGTCGGTTGATTTATCCATTTAACAACCTACAACCCGGTTATGGATAATCTTCCATGCGAGTATATTATCTACGTTTTGACGGCTATAAATAATATATCTCATGCACTCTTTGGTCGAAGTCTTGTCCTTCCCAATCGAGTAAGATTCGTATTCCTTGTGGAATCGAATGTCCATCCTTTAACAAGTTTGCTTTCGCTCTCTTCAGGATGATGTCGGTTGATTTATCCATTTAACAACCTACAACCCGGTTATGAATAATCTTCCATGCGAGTGTATTATCTATGTTTTGACGGCTATAGATAATATATCTCATGCGCTCTTTGGCTGAACCCTTTGTTTGTTTCCCCAACTGAGTAAGATTCGTGTTCCTTGTGGAATTGAATGTCCATCCTTTAACAAGATTGCTTTTCTAGCCCTCTTCAGGATGATGAGTGTTTTGGAACACAAACCAATTCACGCTTTGGTCGATCGCCTGTTTCATGCCTACAACCCGGTAATCTTGGTGTTCCTTCCTGTCTGCTCCCTGTCGTGACCTTGATCCTCAGTGAGTTACTTCTCCGTTGGTTTCGATAAACGTCGAGCTTCTCCTGTTCGTCCGTTGACGTCTGGTCGAGTCTTCCCATTCATCCGTTGATGTCTGGTCACCTCTCCGTTGGTGTCGATAAACGTCGAGCTTCTCCTTCTCCATTGGTGTCGATAAACGTCGAGCTTCTCCCGTTCGTCCGTTGACGTCTGGTCGAGTCTTCCCATTCATCCGTTGATGTCTGGTTACCTCTCCGTTGGTGTCGATAAACGATGAGTTTTTCCCATTTCGTCCGTTGACGTATGGTTGTATCTCTTCCAGTCATTCATTAATGATTGGTTGCCTCTCTGTTGGTTTCGATAAACGTCGAGTTTTTCCTAGTTGTCCGTTGACATCTAGATGTATTATTCCCGCAGGTCATCTGTTGATGTTTGTTACCTCTCCGTTGGTTTCGATAAACGTCGAGTTTTTCCTAGTTGTCCGTTGACATCTAGATGTATTTTCCCCCATTCATCCGTTGATGTCTGGCTACCTCTCCGTTGGTTTCGATAAACGTCGAGTTTTTCCTAGTTGTCTGTTGACATCTAGATATATTTTCCCCCATTCATCGTCTTTCGATGTATGGATGTGACTGTACCTTTGAAAAAAAAAGTCAAAATCCTAGTAATAAGTATCAGATCCCAGTGGACGTTTCCGTTGGTGGATCCCCGCATTGTGCAAATTTCTACGGTTCTTCGGTATTCAATCCCTGTTTACCCTGAAAGTCTGACAGCCGTTGCTCTCATCCGTTCGGGTTCCCAGCTGATTGAATAGGGGCAGTTGTAGCAGCTCAAATTTGCACCTCCCATTGTGTACATATATTTTCATTTTAGGTCATTAACATTACATAGTCCACTGCATAGCATTGCATTATCGTTTGCCCTAGTGCAAGTCATCAGACAAGATTAGGTCAACTGGTCAGGAGATCTAGTCAAGCAAGCAAGCAAGTGCATTCTCTATTGAAGCAAAGTCCTATGGTTGGTTCATTGTGTGCATATGACCTAGTGATCATTTTAAAGTGATTTGGCCAAGGATTGGATGATCAAAGCTCAACAGTCAAGCTGAATTTCATCTAAAACCCTAGAAAGTCAATTGTGGTCAACTGTGCATGAAATCATGGATTTGAAGGTGGGAGATGGTTTGAAAGGCTTCATTCATGTCCATACAAGTCTCATTTGACATTTCAAAGATCAGGATTGAAGAATTTGAGGTCAGATGAAAAGTTTCCAAAAATAGTAAGTGACCTGTAATTTCAAACTGCCAAAAATGGAAAGGTCTTCTCCTCAAATTTACATCATCATACAAGCTTCAAATGAAACTTTGTCCAACATGAAAGTTTAAGATCTTGCTCTCAACTTTCCAAAAAGTCCAAGAACATCCATTTCTCATTTGTGGTTGGCAAGTTATGATCAAATCATTGTCAAGAAATTTTGAACTTCAAAGTGGGATAACTTTCACACCATTTGGCCAAATTGAGTGGGGTTTTTTGCTACAATCTCCATTTGACATGCTCTATCCAAATCATTCATTACATTTCATCAAAAATCATCACATAAAAATGGCATTTTCCATGTGGTTTGAATTTAAAAAAAGGGAGGGAAAAAGTGACTTTCAAAACTATGCATTTTCCACACATATTTTCACTTGCAATTAGTCTTACATCACATTTGGAGTGTGTTTAGCAAGAAATTCGTGCACTGTAGCAGCTCATTCTATGCACATGAAGTCACTTTGACCAACATTAGCATAACACTTGCATTTTCTCTAATTCATTCACATTTGGCTAATTGAGATTAAGGAAAGGATTAACAACACATATATAAGGCTAATGCTAACTGAATTTGAGATTAACACTTCATTTGAACAGATCTAGATCAAGAATTGCACAATTGCATAAACTCTTTCTCTCCATTTTTCTGAAAATTCTTCATAGATCTTGCATTGTTCTTCATTGATCTATCATCTACAAGCATCACTGGACTTTCTGCAAGCAAGGATCCCTCAATTTCGAGCCAAACCTAGCACTGTTGCATCAAGCACCTCACATGGCAGTTGGAGATTCCTTCGAGTTTGAGCATTGCTGAGCTAAATTCTTGCACTCATTCATCTACTGGAGCATCAAGGAACATCTGTTTTCACCTTTAAGGCCTTGAAACTCACGATTCCAGCTCTGCATCTTCATAGAGGTTGGAATTCGATGCTCTCAATTCATGAAATTATGCTATGGTTCTTGTAGATCCTTGATTGTGGAGCATGCTGAACTTTATATTTTTGATTTTCATTGAGAATTGAATGAGTTATCATGAATTTAAGTTTGAGATGTAAAACTTTATTTGCTCGATTTGGTTGATGTGATTAGAATTAGGTTTAATTGTTGTTAGATTGTTAATGTATGTTGCAAGACGAGTTCAACGGTATGCTGTTTGTTAATTTTGGTGAGGAAGTGTTCTTGAGTGATGAAGAACGTATGAACATTGAAGAACCCTAGAAATCCATTTCCAGATTCGTATTTGATCCATGTTCCCGTGTGATTGCATGATTTGTGTTTGTGTGCCATGCGTCCAATAGAGTTGCGCCACCTGTATTGGTGAAACGCGGCGTTTCATCATAACGCGCGCGTATTTGAATTTGGATGAGGTTCGATCCTCCGCTCAAGACATTCTCACTTTGGCCTTTGTATTTTCTCTTGTATGCTTCACATGTTCACCATGCTTCATTCATCTTTTTTTATTTTTTTCATGCCATTCCAAAATTCATAACTTCTTGAATAATAAACCAATTGATGTGAGATTTTTTGTGCCATGATCCTTGCCATGTCTACTATTTTATGGTGATTTTTATGAAAATTGTGCACGTGTGGATTTCTGTTTTGGCTAGGGTTTGCTCATACATGTCATTTGTTGCACCTTGCTTACCATTTTGATCATGAAATGATGATGCTTGATCCAAAATTCTTGAAATTTTATATGTGTAAACTAGACACCTTGAGGAGCATTGTGATATATAGTTTGTGATTTTTGCATTCCTGGTTTATGAGATATGATCTGTTTATTGGAGGTGTGACAATTTGTGTCACACCATTTCTTGTCCAACTTGTGGAATTTCTTTACCATGCCATATGAACTTGAAATGATCTGAATTTTTGCATGTTGACTCTTCTGGATGTTAAGTTTGAGTGTGAAATTTTGTGGATATTTTGAGTGCATTTTCAATTTGTTTGAGAATTTCTTTTCTGTTTGACCAATTGTGGACTTTTTGTGAGTCATGATCTTATATGATTTGTGAAATTCTTGTTGCTTATTGGATGGACTTGAAATTTTACACATGTATTCTAGACATCTTGAAGTTTGTCATGGCTTTGATTTGGTTCATTTATCATGTGTAGTTTCTGTTTTATGCTTGCTGGAAGTTGATGTATGATTTGGTGCCTTGTGTGAGCTTGTTTGAGCATGCTTTGACTTATGGATTTTAATTGACTTGCTTCCCTTGGTCCAAATGACTTGAAATTTGGTGTGTTGATCATGTGATGAATGCTGTTTAGCCATGAATTTTTTGGGGATTTATTGAAATATTTGTGAGTTGATTTGATTTGGATCTTTCTGTTTGGTCCTATGAGGTTCTAACTTGCATGTTTGACCATGATTGATGTATGAAATGAAATTGGTGTGTGATATGAATGTGAGACCACTTGGATTTGTTTCTTATCGGATTGAACTTGATTTTGGATAAGTTTTCATGTTCTGTTTTGGTTTATTGCTCCCATTTTGACCCTAGGCCTTGTCCTAGTGGTTAGTGCTTAATGTTTGAGCTTTGTTTCAGGTCAAAGAGCACAATTGCTTATACTTGATGATGTGAACTCAATTGGAGTTGGTTTATTGCTTGTTTATGACTAACCTTGAGTTTGTTTTGTAGTCTTTCAGACTTGAGCTTAGGCCTTGTGGCTTGCACCTTTGTGCATTGATGCTTGTTTGTCTGTTTATGTACAGTTGTCTGTTGACTTGTAACTGTCTGGTTGACCTTTGTTTGAGTTGTGTACTGATTATGTTGGATTGTTTTCAGGTACCTTAGTTGCTATAGTTCCATTGTGAACTTGCTTTTGCTTTGCTTGCTAGCTTGAGCACTGAGGTATAACCTTCTAACTCCATGTAGTCTGGAAGACCTGGTCTGTTACTTGGCCAGGCACCTGTCTGAAGTCCTCCTTAAGAGGCAATGCTTGTGCTTGTTTATTTTTGTCCCCAAGCAGGAAAATACCTTTGATAAGGCAATTGGCAGACACAAGAGATGTGCAATCCATCTCCTGCTATTCAGTTGAGTCATCCATTTGCTCACACCACTGTGTTGATGCATTGTGGATAGTAACCCAAGATCCTTGTACAGTTGTACAATTGAGTCAGTGTCATAAGTGTAGAAGGGTTCCCACTTTTTGAACCCACACTTCATCTGTCATGAAGCTCTCCCAGGCCAGGGATAAGAGCTGTGAGGCACACCCCTCACTTCCTATTTCATCTGCTTCACCCTAACTCTCAATGTTAGGGTTAAGAGCTAACATCACCCTGATACAGTTGGCTTGCTTTTTGCAGCCTAACCCTTGTTTGAGCCCCACTTTGTGTGTATATAGTGTGTGCTATTTGTGATTGTTTGCTTTTGCCTGTGCTGTATAGGATAGCTTGCTCCCTGTGCAAGTTAGATAGCAACCTTAACTTAGGGATGATTTGCATAATAACATCTAGGCTCGAGTCGTAGTCTCCCTAGTTGTGTCTCCCTCTGTTATCTGGTTAGGCTAGTCCTGTGTCCCTGCTTAGGGGAATTACGTCGCCCTGATCCTCATACCAGATGAGGTACGTAGGCAGGAGATGAGCTGATCTCTCCGGGCGCCCTTTTTGTTTTGTCTTTGTGTGTGTTAAGAGATGGATGTAAGCCCAACGATTGGCATTCCGTATCCTCTTGTTGTGTGCTTGGAGTCTGATGTAAGTCCAGCAATTGGCATTTGGTTTCCAGTGTGCGTGTGTTTGGTTCGGAGTCTGATGTAAGTCCAGCGATTGGCATTTGGTTTCCATGTTTGCCTTTTTGTGTGGAGTTTGACGTAAGTCCAGCGATTGGCAGTCGATTTCCTGTGTTGTTTTGTTTGGCGTGTGTCAGCCGAGCTACGAGTGCTCTGATTCTTCTCTAGTCCGAGAAGATACGTATGCATAGGATGCGACATCCTAGCGAGCATGTTTTCCCCTAGTCCGAACTACGTCGACTCTGATGTCTATGCCTGATAGACTACGTAGGCCCAGGATGCGATATCCTGCCGAGTCAGTTTCTGTTGTTTTCTTGTGTCTCTTTCAGCCAGTGTGTTTGTTTATGAGCAGTGTTTTAGCAACCATTTTCCTTCCTTTTGTGCGTGGATCCCGTCGAGTACGACGGATGCGTAGGGGTGCTAATACCTTCCCTTCGCATAACCGACTCCTGATCCCATTCTCTTTGGTCGCGAGACCATGTCTTTCTCAGGTTTACTTCGAGCGTTTCCTTTCCCTCTTTTGAGATAAATAACGCACGGTGGCGGCTCTGTTGTTTTGTTTTCCCGCCGGTTTTTCGCGTAATGCGACACTAGGGCAGGAGGCATCTCCTTTTTTTTAAAACACTTAAAATTATACAAGGTAATTGTCGGAACAAGGACCAGACAGAGACTTAATAAAGGTAGGGACCGAGAACGACAAAGACCTCCACAAGGGACAACTAGGCTATGTAAACAATAAACCTATGGCCGAATAATGAAATAGGCTATGTAAACAATAAACCTTTGGTCGAACATGCAAAATAAAAGCCTATGGCCTCCATTTAATGTCAAACTCCATGGGGCTCTGAACGTCGGTCATGCAAAATAAAATCGGGACAATGCAGCTAATATCCTGGTCAGTTGTTGGACATCTTTCACTGACGTCGGGCTTCTCATATTAATGATTTCCTGACACTTGTCTGGATTTTCCTCTATTCCCTGATGTGTCAACAGAAAGCCCATAAATTTCATGGCTTGTACCCCAAAGGTGCACTTGTTGGGGTTAAGCCTCATGTCGAACTTTCTTATTGATTCAAATGTTTCTTTCAAGTCTTTTACATGTTTTACTTCCTCCAGGGTCTTTTACATGTTTTACTTTCATGTCTTTCACAATTAAAAAAATGATAAATAATCATTTGAATTATTTAGTCATCTAATATATTTTTGGATTATCAATTGAGTCTATAAATTATTCATAAAAATAAATATTAATGATGTGTTTGTAGTTTTGATATAATTAAGAATTAAATTGACAATATCTCACATATTCACATAATAAAAGAGTTATTTTTTTCAAATAAGACTCATTCCAAATCTCTTTATTCTAATGATGGTTTAATTGTTTATGTAAAATAATAGTTTTATTCAGATTAAAATAAAATAAAAATTATTATTTTTAAATATGAAAATCGTTATAAAATAATTGTAATGTATATTTATATTTTTTTAAATGAATTATAGTGCCCCCACTATTCAACATTTCTGACTTCGTCCCTGTAGCCTCAGTGTTTTAAAGACCAAATGGAATTACTTTATAGTAATAGTTATATCAATTGGTCATGAATTCTGTTTTGGGAGCATCCACCAGATTAATTCGTATTTAATTGTAACCCAAATAGGCGTCCATGAAGCTGACCAGGCAGAACCCGGATGCGGCGTCAATCAATCCATCAATATGTGGTAATGGATAAGGGTCATTTGGTCAAGCCTTGTTAAGATTGGGGAAATCTACGCACACCACTTTCCCGATTTCTTCTTTACCGTGACGACATTAGACAACCAGATGGAATATTTTATTTCTCGGATGAACTCGGCCTTCAAGAGCTTATCGACTTCTTCTGTGATAATCTTTATTTTTTCTTTCCATTTTTGTTTCCTCTACATTACGACCTTTGATGATGGATCATGTGAAAGCTGATGGCACACGACATTTGGGTCGATCTCGTGCATATCCAATGGCTTCCACGCGAGGAGGTCGATATTATCTCCCTTGATGATGTTTGCTTCCTCTTCCTGAGATAGCCCTGAACCTATCTGTGTGACCTGGAAGTCTCCAGCATCGATTTACACCTTTTTTGATTCTCCAATAGGGGTCAAACTATCATCTGTTGGATCCCCTCAAGGATCAAGGTCGGCCAAGTCCTCCTTCAATGTGTTTTTTGTCATAGGACGATCCTGCTGGGTCTTCTTTTTTAATTTCAGACTATCCTTGTAGCATTTCCTAGCCAACCCCTGATCACCTTTAATTATTTTGACTTCTCCACCTTCTAGGAATACTTCATGGTTAGATAAATGGTGGAAAGAGCAACCTCTAGAGCGTTGAACACATACCTTCTAGTGATGATATTGTAGGGTGACGACGCGTTCACTATCAGGTATCTCACTTTGATGCCTTTAGCATTGCTTCCACTTCCAAAGGCAGTCATGATAGGCAGGTTCCCTAATACATGAACTTGTTCCCCTAGATAAACTGACTAGGACACCTTTGAAGGGTAGCAGCTCGGATGTATCCATGTTCATGCCTTTGAAAGCATCACAATACAATATGTCAGTTGAGTTGCCCGGATCAATTAACACTCATTTGACACTCCAATCAATAAGTACTTTTATGACCATCAGGTCATTCTTATGCGCCAGTACCCCTCTGAATCCTGTCTTGAAAAACCGATAACGACACGTCTTTCATCCTTTTCTGAAAACAGATTTTGTAACACGTACATTACTGATCGAGCGTATCTTTTTCTAGCCGAGCTGATTTCTCCTCCACTAGCAAAACGTTCCGAGATGGTGTTAAGTTTTTGGCGGGTCATCCGGGTCTCACGTACTTCCTCAGTGTTTTTCCCCTTCTTGGCAGAGAGGTTCTCTGAGTTTGGTTCTCTCCTAGAAGGACTTCTTTTTCCTACAGATCCTTCTACCTCTTTTACATACGACAACAGTCGGCCTTTTTGGATCAGAATCTCGATTTCTCTTTTTAATTTGTGACAGTCTTCAGTATGGTGGTCTCCCGAACAATGATAGGAACACCATGCTTCTTTATCTTTTCCTAGCACAACACTGATCCTCTTGAAATGAATAGGTTCCGATTTTAACTTGGGATGATATACTTCGCATATAATATCAGCACGTTTCATTCAATATAATTATTATTATATATATTCGTTTATGGAATTTCACTTAATAAAATATTTTATTAAACACGACCACATACATTAGAATGAAAAAAAAAGATTACACACATACGTTGGCAATGGTTGATTTAAAAATGAAATTAGCCAAACATACATGACTCTTTTTAATTGCCTCCAAACACACTAATAATTTATTTGATAAAGTAATAGAAAACAACTATAAAAGAGCCTTCTCTCATTCTCATTTTCATTCACATTTAATTCACCATTTTCTCTTTTACCATTTCTGCAATTACAGTGTGTGACACCCTAATTTGATAATCTATAGTATCAAAACCCACAAATCGTTCTTCCTCCGCCGCATCAAACATCTTCAGACCCTGAACCTTAGTTGAAATCAACACAGATGCAGACTGATTACGTGGTTCAGGTTCACTGAAAAGATTGTTAGATGTCTTGGCGGTGACAATTTTTGTGTGGAGTATGCCAAAATAATGGTGGATGAGGAGGGAACAAAAGGCCTAGAAGAATCTGCTAAGCTTCCCCAGCTTCGGCCAATTCCCCCCAAGAAGGTCATTTAGGACTTCCCACTTGGTGATGAAGTTGACGCTTATCACAATGACGGATGGTGGGACGGTTGCATCTCCGGATCATTAGGGGATGATATACGGGTTATGTATTTCAAAGGCTCCTGGGAATAGCTAGCGTACTCCCAAAAAGAACTGAGGTGGCACCATAAGTGGGTCGATGGAAGTTGGATCCCACCATTTCAACAACAGGTGTGCTTTATTTTCATTTTTTTGGATTGATTCAAAGGTTTCATTGTTATTGCATGTTTTACGATGTTAACTGTATACTGTGAGTGATGATAATATTTTTTGTTAATTATTAATATTATAGGATTATGATAGTGAAATAAAAGAATCGAAGCGGGTAACGGCTACTGAAATTGTGAGTGGAGACAAAGGTGATTTCAAGTTTAAACCATGGACATTGGTTGAGTTGTGCAGTGGGGAAGATGGTTTCAATGGGGCTTGGTTTTCTGCAACAATTTTTTAGCCTAAGGCAGGATGGAAGTCATCGTCAAGTATGAAAATCTTATTGATGATGATGATTTAAAGCTATTGAAAGAGGAAATCAGTATGTTTTAGATTAGGCCTCGTCCACCAAAAACTGATGATGTTGATCCGTTTAAATTTCTTGAAGATGTTGATGCATACTATAATGACGATTGGTGGGTTGGGATTGTTTTCCAAATATATTTTTTATTTCAGGAACTTCGATGAAGAAATGGAGTTTCAACATACCGAGTTGAGGGTACATAGGGACTGGATTGATCATAAATGGGTAATGGCTTCTAAGGTATGATTGCAGTGTTTGCATAGCAGTATATTGTCAAAAATAATTTGTTGCCTAGTGAGGATTGACATAAATACTCTTGTCACAGAATCGTGTTAAATTGCATCCATGTTTTTAAAATGATTGTTTTTTAAGAAAATAATTTACATATAGTATCAACAGAACATGAACTCATCATGTATGAGAGAAAGAGCTAGCTGGTTATGCACCAAGAAGTTGGTTATGCAGCAAGAGAAGAAGATGAAAGTAGTTACATTCAAGAAGAAGAAGAAGAAGAAGAAAGAAAAATTATTGTTACATTGAATTAATAATAATGAGATACAATGTTGTTTATATATACAAGAGTAATGAGTATTGTAAGCTAATGTGGGACTGCTGTACAAAATAAGCTGTTATAAGCTGTTAGTTCTAATATCCCCCCTCAAGGTGGACTTTGGATACTACAAAGGCCAAGCTTGGATAGAAGAGAAATGAAAAGTGGAGAATATAAAGGCTTAGTGAACACATCTGCCAGTTGCTCTTTAGTAGAGATAGGCATCAAGTGAATGAGTTTGGACACAATCTTTTCTCTAATGACATGGCAATCCAACTCAATGTGTTTACTCCTTTCATGGAAGTTAGGGTTGTGGGCAAGATACACTGCGGATTTGCTGTCACAGTAAACAGCAGCAGCTTGAGGAAATTCAATGAGGAAATCACGGAAGAGGAATTGCAGCCATTGCAGTTCACAAGATAAAGAGGCCAATGCTCTATATTCTGCTTCAATGGAAGAACGGGAAACGGTGTTTTGTTTCTTAGATTTCCAGCAAATGAGTGAGGAACCAAAGATAACACAAAAGCCTGTGATGGATTTTTGGGTTTCTGGACATTTGGCCCAATCTAAATCTGCAAATCCATAGAGTTTGAGGGAGCTAGCAGCATAAAAGAAAATACCCTTGGCAGGTGCAGACTTGAGGTATCTTAATATTCTTGTGGCAGCTTGGTAATGAGGGGTAAGAGGCTTTGCAACATATTGGCTCAAATGTTGTACAGCATAAGAGATATCAGGCCTGCTGTTAGTAAGATAGATTAGTCGACCAATAAGTCTCCTGTAGGATGATGGATCAGCAAGAGGTTGGCCAACTGAAGCAGACAATTTTAGATTTGGATCAAAAGGTATGGATGATGGTTTGGCTGCCAAATAACCTGTGTCTTCAAGCAGATGTAGAGTATATTTCCTTTGGTTCATGAAAATGCCTTTGGTCGACCTAGCAATCTCAAAGCCCAAAAAATACCTCAGCTTACCTAAGTCTTTGATGTTAAACTGTTGGTTCAAAAGATGCTTAACAGAGTTAATTTCATCAGGGGAATTACCAGCTAGAACTATGTCATCCACATACACTAGTAAAGCTGTGAAACTTGTGGAGGTGGATTTAACATACAGAGAGCAATCAGCTTGAGATTGTGAATAGCCAAGAGAAATAAAAAAAGAAGAAAGTTTAGCATACCATTGCCTACTAGCCTGCTTCAAACCATATAGGGATTTATGAAGTTTGCAGACCTGTGAGGGATTGGAAGTGACTAGTCCAGGAGGTAATGTCATATACACTTCTTCATGTAAATCTCCATGCAGAAAAGCATTATTAACATCTAATTGCTCTAGGTGCCAACCTTTGATAGAAGCTATAGCCAAAAGAACTCGAACTGTGGTTATCTTAGCCACAGGAGAAAATGTATCAAAGTAGTCTACTCCCTCCATCTATGTATAACCCTTTGCTACAAGCCTTGCTTTATATCTTTCTATGGATCCATATGCCTTGTATTTCACTTTATAGACTCATCTGCATCCAACTGGTACCTTACCAGGTGGAAGATCCACTAATGTCCAAGTATGGTTATCATCAAGAGCCTGCAATTCAACATCATAGCATGCTTCCAACATTCAAATTTGTTAGCCTGTAGAAAACTAGATGGTTCAGGGTTAGAGGAAATCGAGCAACAAAAATGATGGAAATCTGCGGAGCAATTGCTGTAGGACAAAACTGAAGACAGGGTATAATTAACTTTAGAAGAGGAAGTATTGCCAGAAGTAGAAAAACAGTGATAATCAGCAAGATATGAGGGAGGGTTAGAGGTTCTAGTACAGTGTCTTATAGGAGGCTGATCATCATTAATATTGACAGGAGGATGAATAGAACTGATGGATAAGGGAGATGGTGAAGAGTTTTGGACAGGAGAGCTTGGGCTGGGATTATCATTAAGAAGGAGATTAGGAGGAGATCCTGCATTGGGAGTATGAGGGACATTGGATAAGATATTATTTGATGGTTGTAGAGCAGGCAGGGTATTATCTGTTGGTTGCATTGCAGGAGGGTTATTGTCTGATGGTTGCAGTGTAGGAGAGTTATTGCCTGATGGTTGCATTTCAGGCAGGATATTATCTGATGGTACAATAGGGACTGTATCATCACATAAAGTAAAAGCAGGATTGGTACAATCATTGGGGGCAGAGCTTTGTCTGTCTTGGGAATGAATTTGAGATTTGAAAGGAAAGGTGTTTTCATAAAATATCACATGTCTTGAGACAAATATACTGTGATGAGTCAAGTCATACAGGATATAGCCTTTAGTGCCCTCTTTATATCCTATGAAAATAGCCTTGCGTGCTCTAGGGTCAAATTTTGTTCTATAGGCCATAAGAGATGTAGCATAGCATAAACAGCCAAACACTTTAAGGTGCATGAGGGAGGGAGGCTCCTGATATAGAATTTCATATGGGCATTTTAGTTTGAGTAAAGGGGTAGGGAGTCTGTTAATAATGTGGATAGCTTGCTGCACACAAAAATTCCACATGGTTAAAGGCACATTTGATTGGAAATGCAGGGGCCTAGCTACATTAAGGATGTGTTGATGTTTCCTCTCAACAATTCCATTTTGTTGAAGGGTTTCAACACAGGATTTTTGATGTAGAATGCCCTTAGCAGATAAGAAACTGTGTAAGGCTAGAAACTCTGCACCATTATCAGACCTCAAGCATTTTGCATGTTTATTAAATTGTTTCTCAACACATGCTACAAAGTTCATAAAACTATCTCTAGTTTCAGCTTTGGTTTTAAGGAATATCACCCATGTGAACCTAGAGTGATCATCAACTAGAGTGAGAAAGTACTTGTGGCCTAACATAGAGACAGTAGAAAAGGGGCCCCATCAATCAGCATGAAGAATGTTAAAAACATCATTAGTGCAAGTAATACTATCAGGAAAGGGGAGTTTTCTTTGTTTGGCAAAGTGACAAGAATCACAAGGGGAAACATTGTCATTACAAGAAACAAAAGGGAAAATCTTAGCTATGGTTTGTAAACCTTTATGAGATGGATGGCCTAGACTCATATGCCATATATCACCATCAGTAGATTACAGGAAGGAGGAAATAGATTGGAATGAAGGACATATAAGCCATTTTGTAGGTCAACTATACCAATCGTTTCCATGGAAGGATTCTGCATAATAGAGCAAGAGTTAGCATTGAATTGAACAAAACAATTGTTGCTTTGGGACAATTTTGCTACTGAGATAAGATTGACATTGAAAGAAGGAATATAAAGAACATTGTGCAGTGTTAGAGATGGTGTAAGTTTGACAGAACCAGAAATTGAAGCAGATAATTGAGAACCATTGGGTAGAGTGACAGATATAGGAACAATGCTGTGATAACTATTAAAGGCTGAAAGATTAAAGGATATATGATCTGTAGCTCCTGTATCAAGGATCCACAAGGAATGAGGCTTACCATTGGCATTGGATGACATAGAATTTAGCACAAGAGGAGATGTAGACATTGAATTGGCTGTGGAAACAGGTTGTGAATACTGAAGTAGTGCCAAAATGTTGTTGTATTGCTCTTGAGTCAAGCCATAAGAGGAATTGTTGGAACTTGAACTTGATGAAGGTATCTCTGATGTAGTGTTAGCTGTTGCAGATTGCTGAGAACTGAATCCATTACCTTTGGATTTGTGTTTGAATCCTGGTGGATACCCATGCTTGATGAAACAAGTATCAATGGTATGGTTATTTCTTCCACAATGAGTACATACACGATTTTGGCCTCTTGAACCAGCTGTACCCTGATATTTACCTCTGTATGAATTGAATTTGTTTGGCTGAACATCATGAGATACACTCAAGGCTATGCTTTCTTCATTATTGCCAACACTTGGAATAACTGCAGGGTTAGCATGATTCATTTCTCTTTCTTGTTGAATTACCAGAGAAAAGGTTTTATCAATGTCAGGTAACGGACTCATCATCATGATTTGGCTCTTGGAATGAGTAAATTTCTCATTCAAACCCTTAAGAAATCGAATTACATAGTCTTGATCCCTATATCGACGAATCGATCCCGAAGCACCACAAGAACAGGGAATTGCACAGGAACAAGATGGAATTGGACGATAAGTTTCTAATTCATCCCATAGAACTTTCAAATGAGTAAAATAGTTGGATACATCTAAGGTACCTTGGCAGAACATGTAGAGGTCTTCTTGAATGTCAGATATGCGGAAAATGTCACTATGAGAAAATCGAACCTGCAGATTCTTCCAAACACCCGCAGCTGTGTCAATCCATAGAACTGATCACGCAATTGGTGCAGAGATTGAACGTTGTATCCACGCAAGAACCATCGTGTTGCAACGGATCTATGGCGCATAAAGAACATCTGAAACAGAGGGTTTTGGAAGAGTGTCGTCGATGAATTTGTCCTTGTTTTTGGAGATCAATGCGATTTGCATTGAGCGAGACCATGTGTGGTAATTTTTGTCATTGAGCGGTGAAGAAACGAGAACAAGATCTGGATTCTCGTTCGGATGCAGGTAGTAAGGGTTAGCAGAGTTGGTAGCGAAATCCGAAAAACTCTGAGCAGCCATTGTTGCAGAGTTAAAGAAACAAGAAGGAAGAAAAGAGAAGAAGGAAAACAATGGCTACCAGAGCTGAGATAGCTCTGATACCATATCAACAGAACATGAACTCATCATGTATGAGAGAAAGAGCTAGCTGGTTATGCACCAAGAAGTTGGTTATGCAGCAAGAGAAGAAGATGAAAGTAGTTACATTCAAGAAGAAGAAGAAGAAAGAAAAATTACGGTTACATTGAATTAATAATAATGAGATACAATGCTGTTTATATATACAAGAGTAATGAGTATTGTAAGCTAATGTGGGACTGTTGTACAAAATAAGCTGTTATAAGCTGTTAGTTCTAATATATAGTGACACGTTTATATGATTATTGATTGAAATTCAAGTCAGTGATTAGTTGCTTGTTTTTTTACTTGCTTTTATGATCTAGATTTCTAAAATATGGTGTATCATTGTTTTTGTTATGATCTGATTTTTTATTGTTGGCTTTAAATTGTTCTTCTCTTAAGAGATTCTCTTCAGAGAAAGGTGTTGTAGGGTTGAGATATATATAATTGTTATTTACATAGATTCCTTTTACATGTTAACGAGAAATGTTTTAAATTGTGATTTGGTTTGCAATTTGTAGCTAGAATAACAAATAATTACAAGTTCTTGGCGGCCACCTTTTCAGCATGCAATACTATATTTTGATTTGCGACCACCTTTTCAGCATGCAACACTGTATTTTGATTTGACAGTCCTAACCTCAAGCTTTTTGTTTTAATTTTTTCAGTGTTGAAGTTTTGAATGCTGGAGAAAATCCAGTCTAATATTAGACTCTGTTCTTGTTAGCCAAACCTTTGAATTTGTAGTTCTAACTAATCTTCGTTAGAGTTGATGAAATAAATAATATATTTCGAGGAGCCTTTAACCTTAAACAATTTCCCTGGTTTAAACTTGAAATCACCCTTGTCTCCACTCACAATTTCAGGAGCCTTTAACCTCACTATTTCTATTATTTCACTATCATTCAATCTAAACAAGAAAAGATAATGGTGGGATCCAACTTCCATTGTACCACTTATTGTGTCGCCTGAGTTTTTCTTCTAAGTACACTAGCTGCTCTGACCAGTATTTGAAAAACACGACTCACTTACCCTCTACTATGTATCTGGAGATGCAACCCTTCCACCATCCTTCATTGTGATAAGCCTCAACTTCATCACCATGTTGAAGGTCTTGGATGATCTCCTTGGAGGGAATGAGATGGAGCTGGAAAAGCTTAGCGGATTCTTGGAGGCCATTTGTTCCCTTCTCATCCTCCATTATTTTGTCATACTCCACAACAAGCTTGTCACCTGCGAGACAACGGACAATCTTTCCAGTGAACCATTAACCATAGTATTTGTTTACATCGTTGTTGATTTCAACTAATGTTCCCGGTCTGAAGATGGTTGATGCGGCTGAAGAAGAACAGGTTGTAGGTTTGGAAGCCATGGATTATTGGGTTAGGGTTTCAAGTGTTGTGAGTAGTAAGGGTAAAAGAGATAATGGCGAAATGAATATGAATGAGAATGAGAAGAGTGTTTTCTATTACTTTGGGCCATCTTGTTTTAGATTAAAAAATAGATTTTATTTTTAAAAAATCTAGAGATTTTTGTTAGAGATTTAAAAAAAAGTTGAAACTAATTTGCGTTCATTTTCTGTCATAAAAATATTTTTTTCTAAATGATTTTTTTTTGTTTGGCAACCTAAACATAAAAATAATTTTTTAAATATAAATTACTAAAAAGAACATACAAATTATTGTTCATACTTATGAATAGATAATACATGATAATGAATTAATATTTATTACGTAATTTTTAAAAATATTTATGTTACTTTACAATTAAAAAATAATAATGCTTTTAAATAACATTATTAGTAATATATATATATATATATATATATATATATATATATATATATATATATATATATATATATATATATATATATATATATATATATATATAAACACTTTTTATTGGATTAGTATAAACATTTAAACAAAAAAAGTATATTTAAACATATTTTGGATAAAATCTCTAATGCTAGTTTCTCCATAGAAATCTTTTTAAAGCAATATAAAACGAATACATAAAATAAAACTACATTTTTTTAGTTTTTTTTAAAGCCATCAAATACAAAAATAAAACTACTTCTTTTTTAAGTCTCATTCTAGTTTTTTTAAAGTCATCAAACATAAAAATAAAATTATTGTCGTTGGCGTCCCATGTTTCTTGGCAATTGGTCTCTGATGGTGTTTCTTATTTCTTCAATATATCTAACATCAACTTGAGTTGGAGTTTACCACTCACCATGAGTAGGTACACCATTCCATCTCCTTCATGGAAATCTTGCTCATTGTCTTATAAACCATTGATGTTCTCTAAACTTTCAAGAATATCCAAGTCACTTGAGTTCGTTCTTCTTAAAAAGTTATGAAGTGAAAAACAAACTCAAATAATAGCCATTTGAGTTTGAAGCTTGAAATTAGACATTTCTTGTAATACTTTTCATCTTGCTTTTACCACACCAAAAGTTCTTTCAATCACACTTCTCAAACTAGAATGATAATAATTTAAAAAATTATTTCTTGATCTGAATCCTGAAGTAAGTCTAAAATGTGAAAGATGATACCTTATATTCTTGTATGGTGATAAGAAGTCTTTAAGTGACGGATCATATCCTGAATCTACAAGATAGTATTTGCCTGTGTATATAAACAAAATATATCTGACAAGAATATAAAAATATTAATTATAATTAACTTTTTACTGTATGCTCTATCGAATTTAAATTATAATTAACTTTTATTTAAGGAAGGTCTTTCAAAGTCTTTTCTCCTTAGTAAATTTACTTAGGTTTTTTTTTCTACTTAGTAACTTTATCTTTTTACTCTATGTCCTATCAGATTTAAAACCTAATCCACTTATTTTTCATCGAGACCAAAGTCTCACATGTTACAACCGATTTTTAAAATTAGTTATTTCGAATTTAAGCATTTATTGCTCTCCACCATAAATTCACTATAATCTTTAAGGCTTGAGTTATGATTTTAAATCTTATCATTTTCTTCAATTATTGTAGCACTTAATTTAAACAAATGTTTGTAAGATAGCCTTGTTACCTCATTTATCTTTTTACTATATGCTCTATCGAATTTAAATTATAATTAACTTTTATTTAAGGAAGGTCTTTCAAAGTCTTTTCTCCTTAGTAAATTTACTTAGGTTTTTTTTCTACTTAGTAAATTTATCTTTTTACTCTATGTCCTATCAGATTTAAAACCTAATCCACTTATATTTCATCGAGACCAAAGTCTCACATGTTACAGCCGATTTTTAATATTAGTTATTTCGAATTTAAGCATTTATTGCTCTCCACCATAAATTCACTATAATCTTTAAGGCTTGAGTTATGTTAAATCTTGTCATTTTCTTCAATTATTGTAGCACTTAATTTAAACAAATGTTTGTAAGATAGCTTTGTTACCTCATGATCATCTTTCTCGTGAGATATTTTCAAGAAGACTTCGTCTTCTTCATTGGAAGAAGATTTTTCGAAGGTTCTTCCTGAGGCTGACTCTTCTTCGTTTTTGGAGGTTTTGTTTTCTCTTCTTTTCTCGAAGATCTACTAGATAAGGCTTATTCTTCTTCACATTATCTCATAGATGAAGTTCCTTCATTTGATGTTTAATCCCTCAAAGATCGTTCAACTACATAGATAGTTCTTTCTAAGGAACCCACGAGAGTTGTTTGGTAGGAGTTTGATTAATTTGCTGAGGATTTTTTATGTTTCAAGCATATGCCTTCATCTTTAAGTAATTAAACTAATTTGTTCAACCTTTTTACAATTCCTTCTCTTGGAACAAGTGTGGTTCTAAATCTACAATCCTTAAATTTTAATGATAGTAAAGTATAAAGAATAATTTTATACATACTCTAATAGTTTCATTAAGTGTGCAGAATGTTAAAGATAAGGAAAGTAGATTCTATACTATGGACAAAGAAGTTATGGGATCTGAATAAAGTAGATTTTGGACTCTGGACAAAGCAAATTCTGGTCTCTAGATAATCAGACAATGGACTCCGGACAAGCAAACTCTAGACTCTAGACAAAGAAAACTCTAGACTCTAGATAAAGAGACTCAAGAATCTAGACATCAAGAGATTCTAATACAAAGTTAAAATATGAAGAAGTGTTTAACTGATAGTCAACCATTTGGATAACTAAGTTAATGCTTCTAGAAGAAACAATCCAAATTTACTCTGATAACCCAAGCCCCATTTTTACTAGACTCTAAAATCCAACATTCAAGGCTTTAAACTTTGATCAAGCTTTAAAATCATCTCTAATACGAAGCCAATGATTGAGAGATAATGTTGAAAATCAAATGTTTCCTTAAAAGGACAAATATGTTGAAATTATTAAGGAATGTACTACCAGCGGATCTCCATGATTCACAGCTCAACCTCATACCACTATTACAGCTGTAAAATTGAAGAAGTTTCCAATTATATCCTCCAATGGTACTATTTATCATCTATTTAAAGAGGACAAGGAATTGTGAAGACATAAGTGAAGAATAAGAATAACAACGATGCGAGTAAAAAGAGAACATCAAACGAGATAAACAACAATTACAACACTCACTACACTTAGATTTTTACTTGTATATTTTCTTAAGTGTATATTCTAAATTTTATTTTCCGTACTGCTTGTCTAGAAGCATTCTTGTAAATACACATTCTTTGTATTTTAATTTTGGTTAAATTCCTTGAGGGACTAAGTTTAGTCTGTAGTCTCAAGAAGTCATTGACAACTGGTCTTGGGGTTTTCCTTGAGGGACTAAGTTTAGTTTGTATCCTTGAGAAGTAATTGACAATTGGTATTTGATTTAGTAACCTAATTGATTAGTAGATTAAGTTCTCGTGAGAAGGCGAAATCACTCTGACGTGTGGACTGGACTAGCTTAGTTAACAGTGAACCAGTATAAAAATCATGTGTATTTTTATCATTGTTGTTCTTGTCATTGGTTTGTGATTGGTTTGTAAAAAAAATTCATATCAGAAACCCAATTCAAACCTCAATTTCTTGTGTTTCTTGAACCTTCACCTTCCTTCTTAGATTTTTTCTAAAGATCACAAAAACTCTCATCATTTAATTTAAGGATTGGATCACATTTTTTATTTCAATTTTTAATTCTTAGACATTTGTTAGTAACAAAGATTCAAATATAATTTATAATATTTCTAAATTTAGGAAAATATTTATGAATGAAACATTTGTCTTCTTTGTCTCGTGTGTTTATTCGCTCTTGTTCGATAATTGGAGAAACTTCATAAATCATTTCAAGAGCATCTCACATATCTTTGGCAGAATTGAAATTATAAACATAAAGGAGTTTACTATAATTTAAAAAATTTACTAGAAAAAATTAAGTTTAGAAATCAATTTCAAATTTTATTTCCTTTTTTATAGTCTAAAGGAAATAGGTTTATCTACTACTTCTTCATTTATATGGTGAGTAGGGATAAACAGACCATTGATTATTATTTCTCACAATTTACACTACTATAAAATATACATTTTGTAACATCTTATTACTTCGGTCATTTAATCAAATGTGGTAATAACTCTTATTTAGACACCTTCATTGTTTATTTATTTATTTATTAAAACATTTTTTATCACGGTCCATACTAACAATTGTGGTGATAGGTTAAGGATTACACGTTTTGAATCCCAACACCAACAATTTTTCTTTTTTTCGTTACAAAATAAGGTGTGTTCTATTAATTTTTATATTTATATTGAAATTAAAATACTTTTCACAACGGTCTTTACTACACACCATGGTGAAATGTGGCTCTCAATTTTTCAATCTCAGAGAGTTTACTTTTCACAAACTCACAAAGACTTTAGTTTTCACAATACCACAGTTTATTTCTTACAGACACACACAATTTTTACAATCTCATATATGCTTTGTGTGCAATATCTTCATTCATTTTTACAATGCCTTGAAATTTTTTGTGTTAAAGATCAATGTTAAGGTTCGTCTATATTGTTTACTTGATATACTGAATCTTAACATTAATCTTTAAACCAAGTTTTTCAATATAGTGGATTAACTTTTGAAGAATGGAATATGAAGATTGAAAACGGAATGAGTTAAGTTTATTAAAAAGGTGAGTGATGTGCTTGTAATCCCTTATTAATTTCACCACGGTTATGAATAGAAATCATGGTAATATGTATAATATATCACTACGGTTGTTTTTGTCAACTAGGATGAAATTTTTTTCTCTGAAATTAATACATAACATGCTTTAGTTTATTTTTCTTCATAATACAAGTGCCCTAGCAAAAGAGCAGAAGAAGGAGATATAAGAGAACGGGAAAACTCTGTCATTTCAGGTTCAAATCAAGAATGAAAAGACAAAACTTCAAAACGAAAATCATTTCTTGGCCTCTTCCTCTTCTTCATAATTGCAGTATGTTATCTATTTCATCACTATTCATGTTGAGTTTTAGGTTTTGACTATTTGTTGAGATAGTTTATAGGTTATTTGTTGTTGTTGAATGTTATATTTTATTGTTATTGAGTCAGATTGAGATTGTTTTTGTATTGTTGAAAATGATATATATTATTGTTGTAGTTGTTTTCATTCTAATTGTGTTGTTGTATTGAGAGGTTAACATGTTGACAATGTGGTTATTCTATTGTTGTATTATGATATATGTTGTTTGATATGTTAACAAAATGCAAAAAAATTAACGTATTACAAACTTTTAACAAAACTGTTAATTTTGATCATCTCTTCAACATATCAAATTATTTTCGATAGATGTTAAATTTTATAGAGATAATCTATATGATAATAACTTTCAATCCAACATTAGATTTTGATATACAAAAATGCGGTAAAGAGTTATCGAATGTGTCATGTTATTAAATTTGACATTTTAATATCATTCGATCATATATATATATATATATATATATATATATATATATATATATATATATATATATATATATATATATATATATATATATATATATATATATATATATATATATATATAGAGAGAGAGAGAGAGAGAGAGAGAATTTAACTCAATATAATAATTATTATAATTAATAAAAAAAAATATTTTATTAAACACGACCACATACATAGAATGAAAAAATATTACATACATATGGTGGCGCCAAACACACTAATAATTTATTCGATAAAGTAATAGAAAAGAATTCTAAAAGACCCTTCTCTCATTCTCATTTTCATTCACATTCACTTCACCACTTTCTCTTTTACCATTTATGCAATCACAGTTTGTGAAACCCTAACCTTATAATCTATAGTATCAAAACCCACAACTCGTTCTTCCTCCGCCGCATTAACTATCTTCAGACCCGAAACCTTAGTTGAAATCAACAATGATGCAGACGGATTTCGTGGTTTAGGTTCACGAAAAACCTTGTCAGTTGTCTTTGCAGTGACAATTTTTTTTGGGGTATGGCAAAATAATGGTGGATGAGGAGGGAACAAAGGGGCTCTAAGAAACTGCTAAGCTTTTCCAGCTTCGGCCAATTCCCCGAAGAAGATCATCCACGACCTCCAACTTGGTGATGAAGCTGACGCTTATCACAATGATGGATGGTGGGACGGTCGCATCTTCGGATCATTAGGGAATGATATACATGTTGTGTATTTCAAAGGCTCGTGGGAGCATCTAGCATACTCCGACGAAGAACTAAGTGGCACCATAAGTGGGTCAATGGAAGTTGGATCCCACCATTTCCATAATAGGAGTGTTTTATTTTCATTTTTTTCCGGATTGATAACAAGGTTTGATTTTTATTGCATGTGTTACGAAGTTAACTAAATACTATGAGTGATGATGATATTGTTTGTTAAGTATTAATATTATAGGATAATGATAGTGAAATAAAAGAATCGGAGCAGATAAAGGCTCCTGAAACTGTGAGTGGAGACAAGGGTGATTTCAAGTTTAAACCAGGGACATTGGTTGAGGTGTGGAATGGGGGAGATGGTTTCAATGAGGTTTGGTTTTGTGCAACCCTGGTTGAGCCTAAGGCAGGATGGAAGTCGTGGTCAAGTATGAAAATATTCTTGATGATGATGATTTAAAGCTATTTAAAGAGAAAATCAGTATGATTTAGATTAGGCTTTGTCCACCAAAAACTGATGATGTTGATCAGTTTAAATTTCTTGATGAAGTAGATGCATAGTATAAAGACGATTGGTGGATTGGGATTGTTTCTAAAGTTCTCAGAGAATCCAAATATATTTTTTATTTCAGGAACTTCAGTGAAGAAATGGAGTTTCAACATACCGAGTTAAGGGTACATCAGGACTGGATTGATCATAAATGGGTAATGGCTTCTAAGGTATGATTACAATGTTTGCATAGCAGTATATTGTCAAAACTAATTTGTTTCCTAGTGAGGATTAACATGAATAATCTTGTCATGGAATCGTGTTAAATTGCATCCATATTTTTAAAATGATTGTTTTTTAAGAAAATAATTTACAATAGTAACACGTTTATACGATTATTATTGAAATTCAAGTCAGTGATTATTTTCTTGTTTTGTCACTTGCTTTTATGATCTAGATTTCTAAAATCTGGATTATCATTGTTTTTGTTATGATCGGCATTTTTTATTGTTGGCTTTAAATTGGCTTCTCTTCGGAGAAAGGTGTTGTAGGTTGAGATATGTATATTTGTTATTTACAGCCATTCTTTTGACATGTTAACGAACAATATTTTAAATTGTGATTTGGTTTGTAATTTGTAGACTGCTTTTTCAGCATGCAATACTATATTTTGATTTGACGGTCCTAACCTCAAGCTTTTCGTTTTAATTTTTTCAGCTTTGAAGTTTTGAATGCTGGAGAAAAATCCAGACTATCATTAGACCCAGTTCTTGTTGGCCAAACCTTTGAATTTGTTGTTCTAAACTACTACTCTTCATTAGAGTTGATGAAATAAATAATATATTTGGAGTCTCCGAGAACTTTAGAAACAACCCCAACCCACCAACCGTCTTTGTAGTATGCACCCATTTTATCAAGAATCTTAAACTCATCAACAACATCAGTAGGCCTAGCCTAATCTGAAATAGACTGATTTCCTCTTTCAAATGCTTATAATCATCTTCATCAAGAAGATTTTCGTACTGCATGACGAACTTCTATCCTACCTTGAAACCATCTTCGTCATTGCACACCTGTTGTGGAAATGGTGTCATCCAACTTCCATTGACCCACTTATGGTGCCGCCTCAATTCTTTGTCTGAGTATGCTTGCTGCTCCGACCAATCTTTGAAATACACTGCCCACATACCGCCCCAAAATGATTCGGAGATGCGACCTTTACACCATTCGTTGTTGTCATAAACATCAACTTTGTCACCAACTTGGAAGTCCTGGATGATCTCATTAGGAGGAATTGGACGGAGCTGGGAAAGCTTAGCAGTTTCTTGGGGGTCCTTTGTTCCCTCCTTATCCTGCATTATTTTGTCATACTCCATAACAAACTTGTCACCACGGAGACAATGGACAATCTTTCCGGTGAACCATGAACCATAGTATCTGTCTACATCTTTACTGGTTTCAACTAATGTTCTCGGTCTGAGGATGGTTGATGTGGCGGAAAAAGAACAGGTTGTGGGTTTGGATGCCATGGATTATAGGGCTAGGGTTTCACGCGATATGATCGCAGAAATGGTAAAAAAGAAAAAGGTTAAATGAATGTGAATGAGAATGAGAATAGTGTTTTTATAGTTGTTTTCTATTACTTTATCATATAAATGATTAATGCGTTTGGCGGTAATTAAAAGGAGTAATATATGTTGGGATAATTTCATTTTCAAATCAATCGTTGCCAACATATGTATGTAGTCTTTTTTTAATCTAATGTCCTATATGCTCATGTTTAATAAAACATATTTTATTAAATGTAATAAAAAATTAAATTGAGTCAAGTTTAATAAATGAAAATATATTAATAAGAAAAATAGAACACTTTTTATATTATAAATGTTTAATCATTTTAAATTAGAAAAAAATACAAATGGCACACAAGCAGGTTGATTCTTTTTCTTCTTGTTTATCTTTTTACTATATGCTCTATCGTATTTAAACTCTAATTCACTTTTATTTGAGGAACGCCTTTTAGTTTATAAGATCAAGTCAACTTTTTTCCTTAATAAATTTACTTAAGTTTTTTTCTACTTAGTAAATATATATTTTTACTATGTGTTTTATCGCATTTAAATCCTAATTCACTTTCTTTTTCATTGAGACACAAGTTTCACATGTTCCATTCAAATTTCTAATATTAGTTATTTTGAACTTAAGGGTTTTATTGTTTTCTACCATAAATTCATTATAGTCTTTAAGGTCTGAGTTATGATTTTTAATCTTATCATTTTCTTCAATTAATACAACACTTAATTTAAACAAATATTTATAAGATAGCTTTGTTAACTCATGATCATCTTCCTCGTGAGAATCATGGTAATATGTATAATATATCACTACGGATGTTTTTGTCAACCGTGATGAAATTTTTTTTACTGAAATTAGTACATAACATGCTTTAGTTTATTTTTCTTCATAATACAAGTGACCTAGCGAAAGAACGGAAGAAGGCGATATAAGAAACCGAGTAAACTCTATCATTTCAGGTTCAAATCAAGGAGTGAAAAGACGAAACTTCAAGAAGTGTACACGAAAATCATTTATTGGCCTCTTCCTCTTCTTCACAATTGCAGTACGTTATTTATTTCATCATCATTCATCTTGAGTTTTAGGTTTTAACTATTTGTTGAGATAGTTTTTAGGTTTTTTGTTGTTGTTTAATGTTATATTTTATTGTTATTGAGTCAGATTGAGATTGTTTTTGTATTGTTGAAAATGATATATCTTATTGTTGTAGTTGTTTTCATTCTAATTGTGTTGTCGTATTGAGAGGTTAACATGTTGACAATGTTGGTCTTGTATTGTTGTATTATGGTATATATTATTTTTCGATTTTGTTAAAAATTAATGTAGTAAGTTGTTGTATTGAGAGTATTATTTTTTTGATGTTGTGTTGTTATATTGTTGTATTGTTAAATGGTTTTATAAGCTTTTAATATAAATTTCATAATACATTATGGATTGTAGTTGGATGAAAGTTGGTAGATTAGGTATGGTGTATGAGACAGGAGTTCTTGAATTTCTTGAATATTGTTGCTTAGAAATGTGTCAAACTTAATTACATAACACATCCAATAACTCTTCACCACACATTCGTATAATAAAATTTACCATTGGATTGAAAATATCATCATATAAATCATCTCTATAAAATTTAACATGAATAAAAAATTATTTGATATATTAACGAAATGCAAAAAAAAATTAACCTATTACAAAACTGTTAATTTTGATCATCTCTTTAACATATCAAATTATTTTCAATAGATGTTAAATTTTATAGAGATAATCTATATGATAATAACTTTCAATCCAACATTAAATTATGTTATACAAAAATGCGGTAAAGAGTTATCGAATGTGCCATGTTATTAAATTTGACATTGGATGAGGAGGGAACAAAAGGGCTCTAAGAAACTGCTAAGCCTTTCCGGCTTCGGGCAATTCCCCGAAGAAGATCATCCACGACCCCCAACTTGGTGATGAAGTTGATGCTTATCACAATGACAGATGGTGGGACGGTAGCATCTCCGGATCATTAGGGAAGGATATATAGGTTGTATATTTCAAAGGCTCGTGGGAGCAGCTAGCATACTCCGACGAAGAACTAAGGTGGCGCCATAAGTGAGTCAATGGAAGTTGGATCCCACCATTTCCACAATAGGTGTGTTTTATATTCATTTTTTTCCGGATTGATAACAAGGTTTGATTTTTATTGAATGTGTTACGATGTTAACTAATTAATATGAGTGATGATGATATTGTTTATTAATTATTAATGTTATAGGATGATGATAGTGAAATAAAAGAATCGGAGCGAATAAAGGCTCCTAAAACTGTGAGTGGAGACAAGGGTGATTTCAAGTTTAAACCATGGACATTTGTTGAGGTGTGGAATGGGGGAGATGGTTTCAATGAGGCTTGGTTTTATGCAACCCTGGTTGAGCCTAAGGCGGGATGGAAGTCGTGGTCGCGTTTGAAAATGTTCTTAATGATGATGATTTAAAGCTATTAAAAGAGGAAATCAGTATGATTCATATTAGGCTTTGTCCACCAAAAACTGATGTTGATCAGTTTAAAATTCTTGATGAAGTAGATGCATAGTATAAAGACGACCGGTGGGTTGGGATTGTTTCTAAAGTTTTTAGAGACTCCAAATATATTTTTTATTTCAGGAACTTCAGTGAAGAAATGGATTTTCAATATATCGAGTTGAGGGTACATCAGGACTGGATTTATCATAAATGGGTAATGGCTTCTAAGGTATGATTACAATGTTTGCATAGCAGTATATTGTCAAAAATAATTTGTTGCCAAGTGAGGATTGACATGAATAATCTTGTCATGGAATCATGTTAAATTGTATCCATGTTTTTAAATTGGTTGTTTTTTAAGAAAATAATTTACAATAGTAACATGTTTATATGATTATTATTGAAATTCAAGTCAGTGATTATTTGCTTGTTTTGTCACTTGCTTTTATGATCTAGATTTCTAAAATCTGGATTATCAATATTTTTGTTATGATCTGCATTTTTTATTGTTGGCTTTAAATTGGCTTCTCTTCAGAGAAAGGTGTTGTAGGTTGAGATATGTGTGTTTGTTATTTACAATAATTCCTTTGACATGTTAACGAGCAATGTTTTAAATTGTGATTTGGTTTGTAATTTGTAGGCTCCTTTTTCATCATGCAATACTATATTTTGATTTGATGGTCCTAACCTCAAGCTTTTCATATTAATTTTTTCATCTTTGAAGTTTTAAATGCTGGAGAAAATTCCAGACTATTATTAGACTCAGTTCTTGTTAGCCAAACCTTTGAATTTGGAGTTCTAAACTACTACTTTTCATTAGAGTTGATGAAATAAACAATATATTTGGAGTCTTTGAGAACTTTAGAAACAACCCCAACCCATCAACCATCTCTGTAGTATGCATCCACTTCATCAAGAACCTTAAACTCGTCAACAACATCAGTAGGCCTAACCTAATCTGAAACAGACTGACTTCCTCTTTCAAATGCTTATAATCATCGTCATCAAGAAGATTTCCGTACTGCACGACAAACTAAATCCTACCTTGAAACCATCTTTGTCATTGCACACATGTTGTGGAAATGGTGTGATCCAACTTCCATTGACCCACTTATGGTGCCACCTCAGTTCTTCGTCGGAGTACGCTTGTTGCTCCGACCAATCTTTGAAATACACTGCCCACATACCGCCCCCAAATGATTCGGAGATGTGACCTTCCCACCATTTGTTGTTGTCATAAACATCAACTTCATCACCAACTTGGAAGTCCTAGATGATCTCATTAGGAGGAATTGGACGGAGCTGGGAAAGCTTAGCAGTTTCTTGGAGGTCCTTTGTTCCCTCCTCATCCTCCATTATTTTTTCATACTCCATAATAGACTTATCACCATAGAGACAATGGACAATCTTTCTGGTGAATCATGAACCATAATATCCGTCTACATCGTTGTTGATTTCAACTAATGTTCCCGATTTGAATATGGTTGATGTGGTGGAAAAAGAACAGGTTGTGGGTTTGGATGCCATGGATTATAAGGCTAGGGTTTCACGCGATTTGATTGCAGAAATGGTAAAAAAGAAAAAGGTTAAATGAATGTGAATGCTAATAGCATCCTTATGGCTTCTAATCTAGCTATAAGAGCATAGGTTTCATTTAAATCTATTCCCTCTTGTTGATTGTATCCTTTCATAACAAGTATGGATTTATTTCTTAAAACATTGACATCTTCATCCAACTTGTTGCAAAAGACCCATCGGGTTCCAATAACTAGATCAGTTGTAGCTTTGGGAACGAGTTCATAAATGTTGCTTTGTTCAAATTGATTTAACTCTTCTTGCATAGCAACGGACCAATGTTTGTCGATTATGGCTTTGTTGATTCCCTTTGGCTCAATTTGTAAAACAAAATCCACATAACTACATACCTTGTTTAGTATTCGTATAGTGGTGACTCCTTTCGATATGTCTCGAATAACATTCAATATTGAATGATCTTTTGTTAGTCTTCATTCCTTAGGAAGATATGGATTTTCTGTGGAGTATCTGGGGTTTGATCCTGAACTAATTCTTCTTATATCACTTGATTTTCATTTTTCTCTTGGTTTAGTTCTTGACCATCTTCCAGACTTATTTTTATTTTCCGGGACAGATTTTTGCAAAAGTTGTATGTTTCGAAAGACTTTGACAATAAACGTCAAGAACATTGAACAATAAAGAAAATGCAGTAAAATATGGATAAAAAGAAAAAGTTAAAGTAAAGAATTAAATTTATAAATGGAATTCAAATACATACATTAAAAGTTCATTTCTCACTTTCGCAGTTGGATACTTTAGGTGTGTAATATGTAAAGTTGCGGACACCTAAAACTAGACACGAACACTGCTTATATATGAGTCCTAAGATAAGCGTCTACAACAGTCGACTTAGCAAAACTTGACACTTCTTAGTCTTCATCCATATTTCGTCTTTGACAAGTTTCCACATGTTCTTAAATAACTGTATGATCTTATCCAACTCTCTTTGATAAAAACATAGTAGCCACGTCAACTAAAAACCCAAAATTTCACTAAGTCTATTACCTTGACTGGGGTCTTTTACAGGCCTCTCGAACAGCTTCCCAATCTCCTTCGATGGGAAATTCTCCTCAAATGGTTAATTTGTCTTCTGGTAAAAAATGATCGTTTTGACTATAGGTGAAACCTTAAATCTCCTCCATAGCTAGATTCGGCCATGAATCCTCATGTTTATTACCTGTGTCGGAAGTATAAGGCAACAACATGATGGAGAAATTTAATTTCTCCTTACTCAAAACCATTAATGTCAGCCATCTTGTCCATAAATTTGTTTTTTTTTTTTATAAATAAAATCTCTCTAAAAGCAACCTTTCTATTTTCACCCAAGTTTCTATCACACAACTTGCAAGCACTGATATAGAAGGGGGAAGCAGAATGACCCGCAATGGTCGCATTTATACCCCTCAGTTCAACTTGGCTCCGCCAATTCCACCGAAAGAAACCACCACCACTGTTACCGACAAAGGTAAAGGGGTGATCCCAACTGATGAAGACACTGAATTTCTGAGGATTATCAAGAAGAGTGATTACAATATTATTGATCAGCTGCATCAAACTCCTTCAAAGATATACATTTTATCTCTTCTTATGAGTTCTCCAGCTCATAGGAGTGCCTTGTAGAAATTGTTAGCTCATGCTCATGTCACTCACGAAATTACTATTAATCAATTTGATGGGATCATTGCCAATATTACAGCATGCAACAATCTCAGCTTTAGTAGAGAAGATTTTCCGAAGGATGGCCAAAATCATAACCGTGCTTTGCACATATCTGTGAAATGCCAAGAAGATACCCTAGCAAGAGTCTTTATGGACACTGGCTCCTCTCTGAATGTTTTAACTAAGAGGACGATCGCTAAGTTGGCATATCAAGGGGCTGAGATAAGGTCAAATGCATTAATTGTCAAGGCATTTGATGGATCGAGGAGGACCGTCATAAGGGAAGTGGAGCTGCCAATCTTAATTGGTCCACATGTGTTTGAAATTACTTTTCAGGTTATGGACATCAATCCAAATTATAGATTTTTGATTGGAAGGTCGTGGATTCATGCCACTGGGGAAGTGACTTCCACCTTGCACCAAAAAATTAAATTTGTTATTGATGATAAGTTGGCGATTTTATCCGGTGAGAAAGATATTATGGTAAGCCACCTCTCTTCGTTCAGTTACATTGAGGCTGATGAGGACGCTTTGGAAACTTCTTTCCAAGCTCTTGAAATAGCCAACCTTGTGCTTATGGAAGTCGAAGAACCAAAGGGGAAGGGTATTCCATCTTTTGCATCATGGAAGAAAGCAAGATCAGCCATTGAGGAAGGACGTTCTCAAGGTTGAGGAGATGTTACTAACGTCAAAATAAAGTTGGACTGTTATGGGTTGGGTTACAAACCAACTAATGCCAAGAAGGGAGCATCAACCTCCATCAAAGGACGTCCAAAGACTATCTAAGAAGTGTTTGTCAGTGCTGAATATCAAGTCAATGTTATTGATGAAGATCTTGAAGATGAATATTTGAACAACCTGGTGTACCAGTGTGATGTGGCTTTGAACAATTAGAAGGCGATTGAAATCCCAAAGATGTTTCCTTTGTCAAAATAATTTGTTGTTTTTCTTTGTTGTTTTTCTTTGTTGTTTTCAAAATTTCGTAGTTATGCCCAAATCTATTGGACTGTTTTGTAGGGCCACCTTTGCATTTTCAAGATTATATCAATGAAGGTCTTTTGTTAAATTCCTATTTGTTCATTTACTGCTCTTTCTATTTCGCTTTTAAAGGAAAATGGAAATATTTCAAAACCATTAAAATAAAAAGCATTTTCCTCTTGCATTCCTTTGTTTTTTTTACTTTTAATAAAAGTAAATCATTCAAACATGCAGAATAAAAGAGAACTTTGTTGAATCCAATGACTCTACTTTCACTCCTAACTTTGATTCACCCATCTACCAAGATGAAGAAGAGGGTAAGGAAGATTGTGATGTTCCTTATTAACTGACAAGATTGGTTGAGTACGAGTACACATATCTCCAACCACATCAAGAGCAGGTAGAGACAATCAACCTTGGCACCGGGGAAATAAAGAAAGAGGTCAAGATTGGTACAACACTTGGGGCAGACGTCAAAGAAAGATTATTCAAGCTTATACAAGAATATGTGGATGTGTTTGCATGGTTGTATCAAGATATGCCTAGTTCAAACACAGACATTATTCTTCACAAATTGCCACTCCTACTAGATTGTCCACCAGTAAAACAGAAACTCCAAAGAACAAGACTAGACATGGCTTTAAAGATTCGAGAAGAGGTCAAAAGACAGTTTGATGCTGGTGTAAGACCCCAATTTTGATCCTAAGATCCCTCATGGCATCATAACATTGCATTTGCATTTGCCTCAAGGATCATAGCATCTTGGCTCCTAACCCTAGGGTGGGACTCTTGTGAGTTGGTTTGAGATCACCAAGCATGCTTGAATTTAATATTATTGATTTTCTTACTTTTTTTACTAACCAAAAGTACAAAAATATGTCACTGACATCTTTTGTTTTGTAGCTTGAGCAATCACAAGATCCAAGGCTCCTAGAGACCCTATGCTCATTGATATGGCCAGGTGAAGATGAAAGCAAGCATGACAATGATTCACAAAGCTCTCATACATCAAATATTCCTCCCAAGTATCTCAATTCATCATTTTGATCAAAGCAACCCAAAGGGCTTGAGGATTGTTTCCCAAGGAAACCCTAATTCATTTGTGCATTAACTATGCCTTGCTCATGAAACAACCTCAACCCATGATCAAATACAATCAAGGGAAGTTATTTCATTCATCATTTCATGCATATTTTAGCTTATTTGAGTGTCCTCAATCATCAATTCATCAAGATTTGAGGTGTGGACTTGAGAAGTTGATCAGTGAATTCATCTGACTATTTTGAAGTACATTGAGACCTAACTTTTAATGTGTTTGTCAAATGGAGATGGCCCCAAGATAAAACATGTTATTAAGAACCATATGAACAACTTTCATGTTCATTAAAAATTGATTTAAAGCTTTTAAAGTCATCATCCATTTCAAAACATTATAGGTCATTTTGACTGAAACCCTAATTTTAGGTCAACGTCCCAAGAACATAACTCATTCATTTTTCATGATTTTGAGGTGGGATAAAATGAATTGGAAAGTTTAATATGTCTACTTCATTTTTTATGTTGAGAAAATTTTCATAATCCAAAAATAAAAATACATGTGATAATGCAAAACATTATAGGTCACTTTGGACCAAAAGCATTGAAATGTGAAAAAGTCCAACTTCAAGTGCCCATAACTTTCTCATCAAAAATCCAAATGATGAAAACTTTAAGTCCAAATTGATTGTCTTGAAAATATCTACAACTTTTATGTTGAAGGCTTTGTCATTTGGAGCCTGCATCAATGAAACAGAAGGGCTTGAAGTTGATCATTTTTGGAAATTTTCACATACACATATTTTGCACCTTGCACTTCATAATCAATTTTCATCAATTTCCCAATACCAAATGAAATTTTGTTCAACATAACAATTGATCCTCATGTCAAGAGCTTTCCAACCATTACCCATAACGCCATGTTTTATTTTTGGAAATATCATTTTCGAATAGGAGAAAGTTTTAGTGCATTTTTGGAAACAAGTTGAAAACACGTCGCACAAGCTCATGACATCATTTCTGCACGTCCACTTCACTCAAATATGGTATCAGCATTCATTTGCAATGAGAATTGGGCCCTCCATGCGCCTGTACAGGCCCATGCATGGAGGCCCTCTTCATCCATGCACACACTTTGTTCATGCATTTGCCTTGCTAATTACTATATATAGGAGTGCTAGGCTTCACAATTGAGCAACCTGAAGGTGTCTGTTATGCTGCAAGAATCCCTCCATAGCCTCACTTAAAGGAACTCTCTCTTTCTTTTCAAATTTTCAGATCTGAGTTTCAACTTCATTGGTTGATTTTTAGACTCATAGTTCCTTGACCTTGCTTCATCTTCATCCTGAGATCATACTGCAAGCAATAGCTAAGAGAATTCGTGCCTTTCAGATCCATATTTCAGAGGTGGATGCTCAAACTTTCCTTCTTCGAATCTCTTTGTTTATAGTTTGTTTCTTGCATTTATTGGGTTGGCTGAAGTCCTCTCATCAGAGGCAATTGATTGATGCTTTGAATTTTGAAATTCCATTAAGTTTCAGTTGAACATCATAATTTTCAACCTCTGATTTCTTTTACCATGGATGTCTAGAGTGAAAATAGATGGCACAGGGGTGATGTACATCACCCAAGCTTTCCATTGTTGTATAGATCGTGGCATTTGGTTGAGGTTGCCATGTCTGCAACTCTCACCGGAACCGGAGAACTCGCCGGAGAAGACGGTGGTGTACACCACCGTCCCAACTCCAAATCAAATCATGGTCGTGCGATCTCATTTCCAGATCTAATTTGGATCCTCCTTTCTTATGACTTTTTTAATGCCACATGTTGCTCAGTTGACTTAAGTGTTTGGTGGACGCGCGCTTGAGGGTCGTTTGATGCACCAGCTCAATTAATGAGCCTGATCCAACGCCTCACGTTTTTCCTTATTTTTTATTTCTAACTTTAATTTTCATTTTATTTCTTTTATTCCATTTCATTTCAAAAAATCATATCTCATTCATTTTAAGTCCAAAAAATGTAAGACCAGTGGCATTATTTCTCTTTTAATTCCTAGTTTCTAAAAATGATTTTTAATATTTTTTATTTTATCATTTGATATTTTTTAGGAATTTTCTCTTTTCTGGTTATTTTTAATTCATTTTAAATAGTTTTTGATATTCAAAAAATACAAAAATGTTTTCTTAACCTCTTTGAATGATGATGGATCTATGAAAAATATTCTCATCAATTTCTTAATTGATTTGAGATTTATTTGAGATTTTAATTCAATTAGGTTATTTTTATGCATTTTAATTGATTAAAAATAGTTTTTGGTTTCTAAAAATGCTGAAATTTTTTGTCAAACTTTGTTTGACCTTGTTAAACTTAGGATGATCCATTTGGACTTTTCAAAGTTGATTTGAAATGGATTTGAAGTTTGACCTTTAATTGTTTATTTTAATTCAAGTATTATTTTTATTTTGAAAAATACCAAAAATATTTTATTTGTTTCTTGACTTCTAAGTTTCATTTTGCTTCTGTTTGCTAATGTTTGACCTTGATCTCATCTATCTTTGGTCAATGTATGTTGATTACTTCATTTGAATTTCCATTAATGTTCACTCTTATTCATCTCCTTCTTCATCTTTTTTTCTTTTTTTTGATCAATGAGTTAAATATTGGTGGTTATCCTTGATGAATGGGAGGTTTAACCTTCCTTGATTCAAATCTATATCATCTTGATCATAGATCAAGTGAATGGCTTTGCATTAAGGATAGGTTGCTTCCTAATCAAGCAAAGAACCTAAATCAATACAAGATCATTTCTCATCTTCTTTTGACATGGCAAGTTGTAGGAGCTTGATTCACTAATCAAGATCTCTAACTTGTGTTGTTGCCTATATTTTTATTGACCGGCCTCAGATAGGTGTGACTACTACATTAGTCCACTTACGATTGCTTAACATAGCGCTATTGCCTTATGGCACACTAACACTAACAATTGACCATTAACATTTAATTCTTGCACTTTACATTTATGCAATTTAATATTCTTGTACATATTATTCATTTGCTTTTGCCCTTTGCTCATTTGAGCACATGTTTATGTTAATGCAATTTGCCTTTTGCTCACTTGAGCACATAATTGTGTATATACTATTGTGTTTGTGTTTTGTTTTGATTGTTGTGAACCAATTGCAAATGGATAAAAGGACTTAGACTTTAGGACATTCCCTATGCAAAAATGGAGTCAAAGAGCAACTAGGCCTTATGCCTTTAGAGTGCTATAAAAGTCAAAGAGTAACTAGACCTCCTGCCTATAGAATGCTTAATGTTGAAGAGGAATTGAAAGGACCTATTCTCTAAACTCCCTCTTGTCCATTATTTATTTGCATTATAGAACTTTTTGATGTGTGTGTTCTTGTGCTAGGGATTCCAACTTGAGCCTAAGTGAAGAACCATTGTCATGAGCTTCCAAAGTGAGAGATATAAGAGCCATTGGAGGATTCCTAAGAGCTTGCTTGATTGATTGATTGATTGAGTACACACTTATTTGCTTGCTTATTCCAAAGGATGGGAGCTACTTGGGTCATCAATATGATCTCAAGAAGGGAACTCCATTTGTGGTCTTTTCTTCTTTTCCTTCATCTTTGTATGTTTAGGACTTAGCTATTCTTCTTCTTCCCTCCACTCTAACCCAAGCCAAAACTTTTGTGCAAACATTAACATTTGTTTTCAAACATTAGAAACCTAAGCATTATGCTTTTGATTTTCAAACTTCTTTTCATAACACTTATTTTGAATTGAATCTTTAAGCCAACTTTGACCATATTTTGTAAATACTTTTCATTGGTAAATATAACTCATTCAACTGTTTTGTGGTTTCAATGGCCACTTTCTTATCAACTTTTTTTATATAACCATTAGCTATTAGGTTTGAGTTATCCTTGAGGTTGATATAATACTCACCTATATCCTTAGTGATGGAAAATGAGTCTTCCATGCTTATTATAGGGTTAAACCCTCACTAGCATGTTGAAGCTATCCTCACATGGTGGATTTGTGGTTTTAGGTTGAGTTTTCTCTCTTGGATAACAAAAGACCTTAAGGCTTTTGGACCAATCAATTCACCAACTTCTTTTGAGATTTTTACCCCGAACTACGAGGTTTTGATCCTAATCTTTTTAAGATGGTACGTAGGCAATGGGTTTATCCATTCAAACACAAAATTGTAAATAACTTGTATATTCTTCTCTCATCTCCCCAATCATGTTTGCACAAATACTTTTCACAAATACCAACCTACCTTACAACAATTGTGAAAAGGGCTCCCTAGGAGTACCTAGGATGTTTTGGGTGCTTAAAACCTTCACATTGCATAACCAACCCCCTTACCCAGATCTCTGACATTTTTATTAGTTTTTTATTCGATAAAACTTCTCGGTTTTTGTTCGCTTTCTAACCTTTCCTTTGGATAAATAGAAGTGCGGTAGCGACTCAAATTGTATGATTTACTTTTGATTTAGTCAATAAATCTAAAGGTGACAAATACCCCGCTACAGCTGGCTTCCTCGTAGTTGCAAAGTACCCTCAATGGGTAGCTAACAGTGTGTCAGTACCTAAAAAGGATGGCAAGGTCAGAATGTGTGTGGACTATAGGGATTTGAACAAAGCTAGTCTGAAGGACGATTTCCCTCTCCCGCATATTGACACCTTGGTTGATAGCACTGCTAGGTTTTCTGTTTTCTCCTTCATGGATGGGTTTTTAGGTTATAATCAGATCAATATGGATCCCGATGACATGGAAAAGACCACCTTCATCACACCATGGGGAACTTATTGCTATAAGGTTATGCCTTTTGGTCTCAAGAACGCAGGGGAAACCTATCAAAGGGTGATGGTCACCCTCTTTCATGACATGATGCATAAGGAGATGGAGGTCTATATAGATGATATGATTGCCAAATCACATAGTGAGGAGGATCATTTGGACCATTTGCTGAAACTATTTGAGCGCCTCAGAAAATTCAGATTGTGTCTGAATCCAACTAAGTGTACATTTGGGGTCCGAGCAGGGAAGTTACTTGGTTTCATTGTTAGTCAACAAGGATATAAAGTAGATCCAGACAAGGTCACGGCAATATAAGAAATGCCAGCTCCACTAACTGAAAAGCAAGTTAGAGGTTTCCTTGGAAGATTGAACTACATTTCCAGGTTTATTTCCAACATGACTGCTACACGTGAGCCTATATTCAAAATTCTCTGAAAGGATCAAACAATTGAATGGAATTCTGATTGTCAGCAAGCTTTTGAGAAGATTAAAGGTTGTCTGCAAGAACCACCCATTCTAGGGAAGCCTCTCTTCATGTATTTGACTGTGCTCGAAGGATCCATGGGTTGCATACTAGGTCAACATGATGAAACTGGAAACAAATAACATAACATCTACTACTTGAGCAAGAAGTTTACTGATTGTGAAAGCAGATATTCACTTTTAGAGAAAACTTGTTATGCTTTAGCATGGGCTTCCAGACGTCTTAGGCAATATATGATTTATCACACTACTTTTTTGATCTCCAAATGGATCCAATAAAGTATATCTTTGAGAAGCCTTCTCTAACTAGAAGACTTGCTTGTTGGCATATGTTGTTATCTGAATACGAAATTCAGTACGTAACCTAGAAATCTATCAAAGGAAGTGTTTTGTTTGACTACCTCGCTAATCATCTTGTTGAAGACTATGAGCCATTGAAGTTTGATTTCCCAGATGAAGACATTATGTTGGTGAAAGATTGTGAAACTCCAAGCCCAGATGAAGGTCTTGATCCAGGTTCCCGCTGGAAGATGATGTTTGATGGTTCCTCCAATTGCATGGGGCATGGCGTGGGAGCTGTATTGATGAATCCTAATGGTGGGTATACTCCTTTCATAGCAAGATTGTATTTTAAATGTACCAACAACATTGCAGAGTATGAAACATGTATCTTGGGTATTGAAGTTGCAATTGACACCCGAATCAAGATCCTTGAAGTGTATGGAGACTCAACCTTGGTGATCTACCAAATCAAAGGTGAACGGGAAACCCGTGATGAGAAGTTAATCCCATATTGTGCCCATATTGTGGACTTCATAAAGTACTTTGATGAAATCACCTTTCAACATGTTCCGAGAGCAGACAATCAGATAGTAGATGTTTTGGCTATGTTAGCCTCTACGTTCCTAGTCAGATTTCTCAATGAGGCACCACTCATCACAATTGAGCGGAAAAACTGCGTCAGCCTATTGTCTATTGGTTGAAGAAGAAACTGATGAGAAACTGCAGTTCTATGATATCAAGAACTACTTACAAAATCAAGAATACCCGGTGAATGCAACAACCCTAAATAAGAAGACTCTGAGGAGGTTGTCATCCAAATTCTTCCTTAGCAACAAGGTGTTATATAAAAGAAACTACGACATGGTTCTGCTCATATGCGTGGATAGACACGAAGCATGCATGTCGATCAAAGAGATTCATGAAGGATCATTTGGAACTCACGCCAATGGACATGCAATGTCTAGGAAGATCTTGAGAGATGGTTATTACTAGTTGACCATGGAGTCCGATTATTTAAACTATGCCAGAAAATGTCACAAATGTCAAATCTATGCTGACAAGGTGTACGTGCCTCCGACACTGTTGAATGTTTTATCATCACCTTGGCCTTTCTAAATGTGGGGCATTGACATGATTGGGGCAATTGAGCCCAAAGCTTCCAATGGTCACTATTTCATCTTGGTTGCAATTGAATACCTCACCAAATGGGTATAAGTTGCTTCCTACGCCAACGTGATGAAACAAGTGGTTGCCCGCTTCATCAAGAACCCGATTATCTATCGCTATGGAGTTCCTAGCAGAATTATCACGGATAATGGGACAAACCTGGACAACAAAACAATGAAATAGTTGTGTGAGACCTTTAATATTGAACATCACAACTCTTCTCTGTATCGTCCAAACATGAATAGAGTTGTTGAAGCTGTAAATAAGAATATCAAGAAAATCCTGCAAAAGATGGTGAAAACTTACAAAGATTGGCATGAAATGTTACCTTTTTCTTTGCATGGATACAGAACCTCAGTTCACACTTCAACAGGGGGCAACCCCTTTCTCTCTAGTGTATAGGATGGATGCAGTTCTCCCAATTGAAGTAGATATACCACCTTTGAGAGTCTTGATATAGACCAAGCTAGAGGAATTTGAATGGATCCAGAACAGATATGACTAATTGAACCTCATTCATGAGAAGAGAATGACTGATATGTGCCATGGTTAGTTGTACCAGAAGAGGATCAAGAGGGCGTTTGACAAGAAAGTCCGTCTTCATGAATTCAAAGAAGGAGACCCCGTACTCAAGAAGATCTTGCCAATACACAAGGATATGCGTGGAAAGTGGAGTCCCAACTATGAAGGCCCATATGTTGTGAAGAAAGCATTCTCCATAGGTTCCTTGATTCTCACAACCATGGATGGTGAAGAGCTTGTACAACTTGTGAACTCTGATGCGATTAAAAAATATTACTCCTCAATAAAACTCGCTAAGTCGAAAACCTGAAAAGGTGACTTAGGCAAAAATGGGTATCCTGGTGGATCATAACCTATGAAGGAGATCTAGGAAACAGTTAGGGGTGAAAGTAAAAATTGAAAGCTCGCTAAGTTGAAAACCCGAAAGCGCGGCTTAGGCAAAAAAGATCGTCTTGGTGGATTGAAAACCCGAAAGGGAGGTCCAGGAAAAAATTAGGGACAAAATTCATTTGAATGTATCATATGGTGTTTACCATTACTGAAGAATCAAAGTTGACGATCAACCCAGTTGCTCTCGTCAGAAGTAAAGTTTTGGGAAAATCTTAGTTATTAGGGATAGTAGTGGTTATTGGATTTAATGTAAACCTTTCCCTATTGCCATTTTTAAAATGTAAAACTGCATGGAGCTTTTTCCATTTGTAAGCTACCATTCTTGAATAAAAACAAACTTTGCCTATCAATTTTGTCATTTATACTTCTCTTACCTTTCCTTGTTATGCAAAATGTCATTTGTTTGTTAATAATGATTTTGAAAATGAAAAGGTTTTGAAAAGAAAATGTTTTGAAAACACTTTGAAAAACGTAATTTTTCTTTGACATATGCAAACATAGAAAGGTAAATATTTTGTCTCCCCAAGAAGTCTCAAGGTTTCTGAAATTCTAGTAACAGACTATCGATGTCACACTGAATGTTATGACATCCAATTCTGCGCAGACAGGTAATGTATGCAGAAAGTAAATGTAAACAGCAGTAAATGACACAGAGAACTGTTTACCCAGTTCGGTGACAAACACACCTACTCTGGGGGCTACCAAGCCAGGGAGGAAATCCACTATAAGAGGTATTAATTCAGGACTTAAACCACCAGTTTAATCCTATCACTTAAGACCTACCCAATGCAATTTCAATCTAAACGAAGACCTGAGTACCTACTCACTCCCCCTCAACCACAACAGTGATTACAACCATTAAGAATTTTAAAGTCAGTGGTGAAGATATACTTCAAACAACTCTTGATTGTGCTTAAAAGCTTTAATCAAGAAACACAGCACTCACGCTTAAAAGCTTAGAGTGACACAACAATTACAACTCAATAAACACCCTAGTCCAATGCAATCATCTAGGTGATAATTGCTTGGCTCACAAGTAAAACCTAATACAAGACACAATGAAGGTACAACAATGATATATAATGATATATTGAATTCTTCACGCTTCAAATCACTAAGTTGCTGAAAGTAGGATTGCCATCCTTTTATAATGCAGTACTTGGGCCTTGAACTTGAATTTCATAAAATTAGGGTTAAGCAAGTTAACCTAATTTCCACACATTAGGGTGCTAACAAATAGGCTATATGCTAGGTCTCTTAATTTTAGCACAGCTGTTAGTTTCCTGAAAATCAGCCTGAGATAAATACTGAAACATAACAGAAAAATTAGCCTATACTTTAGCATCTGCTGTCAGGGATGAATGTCATAACATTCAGTTTGACATCCAGAAAATGCTGTCATGAATGAATGTCATAACATTTAGTTTGACATCCAGTAAATCCTGTATTAGCTAATCCTGCAGCATACTACTTAAGCATGTCATGACATCAGTCAAGACATCTAAGTACAGTAAGTGTTTTAACATAAAATGCAGCCAATCAAAAACATCTACAAACTCCCCCTTTGGCAATTTTTTGGCTAAAACAACTTGGCATCACAACAGAGTTCACAACAGCAGAAAGCACACATCCAAGCAGAGAATCAAATTAGCTAATACACTTAGCAAACATAGAAGTTAAACTTCAAACAGCAGCAGCACAAGAGAAGATCAAGCAGAGAGCAAACAGCAACATAACCTCTTGTTTAGAGGACCTTCAACTTCAAAGAAATTTGTTGTCCTGGGGTACAAGTGTTACTCCCCCTTTTTGTCAAAAATGTTGCCAAAGCAACACTTAATATTACAGACCAAAAAAAATAAAAATACAAGCAATTATCAGAAACACAAGAAATGTTCTAGTCATCTCACTCAGAGTCAGCATCATCATCTGTGCCATCATCAGGACTGGCATCTGCTTCTCCCTCTTCACCTTGTCTTTCAGCTTCTTCTGCAACAGCAGTAGCTTCACCAAATTCTCCACCATCAGCTAGCACATCACCTTCAGTCATCTCCAAAGAGCTAATCAATTTTTCCAAGTTCAACTTCCTTGCCTATAATTCCCTGCAGGTTTCTTTAAGCATTGCAATGATAGCAGCTTTACCTGGCTGATTGCTTACACGTGATGTCTCACCTGATGTCATGACAATGTCAGGGACATGGGTACCTAGGAACAACTTATGATTGAAAGACATAGGGTTGTCTCTTTTCTTCACAGAGTCATTCTCAGTTAAGATGTTTGGAAACTGATTCAAAACAATACCACAGATGAGAGAAGGAAAGGCTATAGGACCCTTCACATTAAAGCTTCCTGCATGCTTCAAAGTTTGATCAAAAATATAGGAGCCATAGTCAAATTTGGCTTTGGTTCCAACAACATATATAAACTTTCCAAGCATTATAGCAACTGTAGATTTATGATTGGTGGGCACCCAGTTAGCACCTCCAATCTTGTGCAGCATTGCATACTTGACACTCAGTTTACTTGCCGCCAATTTTCCTTTTAGAGGCCACTTCCTTACCTGATTAGCAGTGATGACTTGACAGATTTTGTTGTCGGTCACCTCAAGCTCAGGTTGAGCTTCATCAGGCCTTCCCAAATACTTGTTGATCACTGAAGGGGAGAAATTTACACACTTGCCTCTCACATACACTTTCCTGAATTCCTTAGACTTGCCATCAGCATATTCTTCAGACAAATTAACAATAAATTCCTTTACCAACATCTCATAGCACTTTGAAAACTGAGTCACAGTCTTCATTAAACCAGCCTCTTGAATAAGATCCATAATATCCTTACAGTCTAGAACATTCTGAGCTAATTCCCTTTCCAAAGCCATCCTCTTCTAATAAACATATTTCCACCTGTTTACACTTGAAGCAAAATGAAAAGATATGTTGTCAATTGGTACCTCAGGGACACTAGCTGCAAGCTTGCTAGTGGTTGGCTTCTTCTTTAACAGAATGTCAGAGACATTACAAGGAACATCTGAGTCAGACTCAACACCAACAAACTTGGTCTTCTTTTTCTTGGGCACCACTTTGCTCCAAGATTTGGTTGGACCATGAACTTTCCTCTTGAGGGAACTCTCGACTGCCACCGTTGTCTTGGAAGAGGTTGAAACATCAATCTTCTTTTTGGGGGACCTTTGAGCCACGGTTTTCTTTTCTCTCCTAGTCCTAACCCTTTTGGCTATGCTAGGGAGGACAGAGGACAATAGCTCATTATCAGAAAATTCCTCCAGGTCTACTGTTTCAGCCTCACAATTAGGGTTGTCACTGACATCATGAGTGACATGAACTTCCTCACCAGCCACATTATCTAAGGGTTTGTAAACATTTGACTCCTTATGAGCATCAGTTTGCTCAACATCATCATAGCTATTCTTTCCTAAAGACTCAGTATTTTCTTGATCAACAACACTATCAGGTTCAATAGTGTTTAAGGGAATGGAAACCCCAGGGACCTCATGATTTCCAGACGGTATTCCAGTCACTATAGAGGCAATGGCATTGTGAACATACCTGGAACCTTCTTTGGTTCGTTCCTCAAGAACGATGGATGAGGAGAAGCCTGATACCGTTTCTTTAGGTCTTCTTGCATGTGGGGTATTCACAGAGTCAGCAATAGGATCTTCTCTGTTATGGTTGCTTGGTTCAGCGCTAGGAGACCAATGCATGTTCTTGGAAGGAGAAAAGTTGGATTGTTGAGACATGATGAGTATCTTAGAGACGAGATGAAAAATTTCTCTGAGAGGATGCTTGCGTGAATGGAAGATGAAAGAGTGGAAGAAGTAACGCTTGTTGCAAGTGAAATAACTATTATCTGTTGACCAATCAGAGCACACTTCCAATTGTTTAATAATTTGAAATATTAAACAGTAAATTCCTAACATCCTTAGTTGCTATAATTCCTCAGAAAGACATATGCCCAACTTGCCCCTTAAATTTTCAAACTGAGTAGCATCCAAAGCCTTTGTAAATATGTCAGCAAGTTGTAGTTCAGTTGCCACATGTTCCAAGGTAATCACTTTGTCTTCTACCAGATCTCTTATGAAGTGATGTCTAATGTCAATATGTTTGGTCCTGTTGTGTTGGATAGGATTCTTTGAAATGTTGATGGCACTGAGATTGTCACAGAACAATGTCATGACATTCTGAGTGACATTGTACTCAGTCAACATCTGTTTCATCCATACCAGTTGGGAATAACTGCTTCCAGCTGCTATGTACTCAGCTTCTGCAGTGGATAATGATACACAGTTCTGTTTCTTGCTGAACCAAGATATGAGATTGTTTCCCAAGAAACATCCTTCTGATGTGCTTTTTCTGTCATCAGCACTCCCAGCCTAATCAGCATCACAATACCCAGATAAGATAGGCTCATAGCCATGAGAGTAGAGCATACCATAATCACAAGTCCCATTTATATACTTGAGAATCCTCTTGACTTGATTTAAGTGAATCACTTTGGGTTCTGCTTGGTATCTAGCACACACACCAACTGCATAGGCAATATCAGGTCTACTAGCAGATAGATATAGTAGGCTACCTATCATGCTTCTATACAAGCATTGATCAATACTAAAACCTCCTTCATCTTTAGTTAACTTTAAATGAGTAGGTGCAAGAGTTCTTTTGTGACTAGCATTATCCATACCAAACTTCTTAACTATGTTCTTGGCATATTTGCTTTGGGAGAGAAACATGGAATCTTCCATCTGTTTAACTTGCAGTTCAAGAAAATAAGTCAATTCCCCAACCAAACTCATTTCAAATTCAGATTGCATCTGGTTAACAAAATGTTTCACCATTCTATCTGACATTCCACCAAAGACAATATCATCAACATATATTTTGGCAATCATGATTTTTCCATCTTCATCCTTCACAAATAAAGTCTTATCTATCCCTCCTTTTCTGTAACCATTAGTAGTCAGAAATTCAGTCGGCCTCTCATACCAAGCTCTAGGAGCTTGCTTCAATCCATACAGAGCTTTCCTCAACTTGTACACATGTTTTGGTAGATTAGGATCACTGAACCCTTTAGGTTGTTCCACATAGACTTCTTCATTCAAGTAGCCATTTAAAAAGGCACTCTTCACATCCATTTGGAACAGTTTGAACTTCAGAATGCAGGCAAGACCTAACAGCAACCTTATTGACTCAAGTCTTGCAACAGGTGCAAAAGTCTCATCAAAATCAACCCCTTCAACTTGAGTATACCCTTGTGCCACTAGTCTTGCTTTATTCCTAGTGATTACTCCTTTCTCATCAGACTTGTTCTTGTAAATCCACTTGGTACCAATGATGTTAGTCCCTTCAGGTCTTGGAACTAACCCTCATACTTCATTCCTTTTAAACTGCTCCAGTTCATCTTGCATAGCATTGATCCAATATTCATTAGTCAGAGCTTCTTTCACATTTTTAGGTTCAACCTTGGATACAAAGCGGGAATTTGAGCTATTCTCCATTGATCTGGTAATCACACCACTATTGGGATCTCCTATGATAAGGTCCTTAGGGTGGTCTTTCTGAATCCTGATAGAAGGCACCTTGTTGGATGCTTCTAACTCAAGTCCAGGAGGAGTATCCTGTACATTTTCTGTTGAAGTCTCAAAGAATGTTCCAACATCCTCTATGACATTGGATTCTTCATCTTTATCATCAACAATAACATTTATGGATTCCATCAGGACATTAGTTCTGGAGTTGAAAACTCTGTATGCTCTGCTGTTAGTAGAGTATCCCAGGAATATACCCTCATCACTTTTGGGGTCCATTTTTCTTCTCTGTTCACGATCTGTAAGAATGTAACATTTGCTTCCAAAGATATGAAAGTACTTCACAGTAGGTTTTCTGCCTTTCCATATTTCATACAGAGTGGAAGAGGTTCCCTTTCTCAAGGTAACTCTGTTGTGAACATAGCAAGCTATATTCATAGCTTCAGCCCAAAAGTGCATAGGAAGCTTCTTTGCATGAATCATAGCTCTAGTAGATTCTTGAATAGTTTTGTTCTTCCTTTCAACTACTCCATTTTGCTGAGGAGTAATAGGTGAGGAAAACTCATGACTTATTCCTTTAGATGAGCAGAAATCATCAAACTTGGAATTTTTAAACTCCTTTCCATGGTCACTTCTTATTCTGATAACACTACTATCCTTTTCTCTTTGGAGTCTTATGCATAGATCATTGAAGACATCAAATGCATCTGGTTTTTCTCTGATGAAGCTTATCCATGTGTATCTGGAATGGTCATCAACAACCACATAAGCATATCTCTTCCCACCAAGACTTTCAACCTGCATAGGTCCCATTAAGTCCATGTGCAAAAGTTCCAGAGTTTTGGATGTTGTAGGATGTCCAAGCTTAGGATGTGACATCTTGGTTTGCTTGTCAACCCGACATTCTCCACAGACTTTTCCTTCATCAATAAGAAGCTTTGGGATTCCTCTAACTGCTTCCTTGTATATGATCTTCTTCATTCCTCTTAAATGAAGATGTCCAAGTCTTCTATGCCACAACTTCACTTCCTTTTCTTCCTTGGCTAAGAAGCACATTGAGGAGTCGTTTGAGACTTTAGGTTCCCATAGATAGCAGTTATCTCTGGATCTGGATCCTCTCATAACTTCCTTATTTTCTCCATTTGTCACAACACATTCTTCCTTAGTGAACTGTACATTGAAGCCTTGATCACATAGCTGGCTTATGCTGATGAGATTAGCAGTTAGTCCTTTTACTAGCAACACATTATTCAGTTCTGGAACTCCAGGACTGTCCAGCTTACCAACACCTTTGATTTTTCCTTTAGCTCCATCACCAAAGGTCACATAACTGGTAGTATGAGGTTGTATATCTACCAATAAGTTATTCATCCCAGTCATATGTCTTGAGCAACCACTATCAAAATACAAGTCTTCTTTGGTAGATGCCCTTAGAGATGTGTGAGCTATTCTAGCAACCCATTGTTGTTTCTTGATAGGGGCATTATGCTTAGATGCCTTCTTCTTAGGTATGACTTGAGGGGTCTAGTTAGGATAACCATGCAACCTGTAACATAAGGGTTTTATGTGACCAAATCTTCCACAGTAGTGGCATCTCCATCTTTGAAATTTCTTCTTTTGATGGTTAATCCTCCTGTTTCCATGATGTTGTGACATTGGTTGTGACTTCTGCTTGATACTCTGAACTTCTGCCTTTGAGCTTTTGAATTCAGATGAGGATTCCTTAACAAAGCCTAAACCAGACATGGTTCCTGATTTCTGTCCCACCTATAGAATTTCTTCCAAAGTGTCAGTTCCTTTATTCAGTATTGTGATGGATTTTGTCATTTGATCTAGCTTAGAGGTCACCAAGGTTATCTCACCATTTAGATCATCTATGACTGTCAGATGCTTCTTCTTCTCAGCTTCTAGCTCCTTGATAAGTTTCTTCTGATTTTCTCCTTGTAGACACACTTCTGCACTTTTGACACATAACTCTTTATATGAAGCAGCAAGTTCATCAAATGTAAGTTCATCTCCACTTGATTCATCATCAGAGGCACAGACACTAGTTAGTGCAGTGACATGTTTTGCAGATTCTCCTTCTGATTCATTCTCAGAGTCTCCATCAGACCAGGTGACAGATAGTCCCTTCTTTTGCTTCTTGAGGAAGGTAGGACATTCAGCTCTAATGTGTCCAAAACCTTCACATCCATGACACTGGATTCCCTTGCCTTGGTTGGACTTTTCTTCAGATTTTAATCTTCTACTGATGTCAGATGAAGTGTTCTTGACATTTGGTCTACCTTTTTGATCAATCTTCTTTATGAACTTGTTGAACTGTCTTCCAAGCATGGCTATAGCTTCTGATATACTTTCATCACCTCCAATATTTCCTTCTTTTGAATCCTCTTCAGTATTTGATACAAAAGCTATGCTTTTGTTTTTCTTTTCAACATTCTCACACAAGCCCATTTCAAAAGTTTGGAGAGAACCAATAAGCTCATCAACCTTCATATTGCAGATATCTTGAGCCTCTTCTATAGCAGTAACCTTCATGACAAATCTCTTGGGCAATGATCTGAGAATCTTTCTTACAAGTTTTTCTTCAGAGATTTTCTCTCCTAAGCCTTCAGAAGTGTTGGCAATTTCAAGAATATTCATGTGGAAGTCATGAATAGTCTCATCCTCTTTCATCCTCAGATTTTCAAACTTAGTAGTCAGCATCTGGAGTTTAGACATCCTTACCTTGGAGGTACCTTCATGAGTTGTTTTGAGAGTATCCCAAACTTCTTTAGCCAGTTCACAGTGATGCACCAGTCTGAAAATGTTCTTATTTATCCCATTGAACAGTGCATTCAAGGCCTTAGAGTTTCCAAGGGCTAATGCCTCTTGCTCTTTGTCCCACTCTTCTTCATGAATTTGCATAATGATTCCATCTTTACCTGTCTTCGTTGGATGTTCCCATCCTTTGTTGACAGCTCTCTAGACCTTGCTATCCAGAGACCTCAAGAAGGCTATCATACGAGGTTTCCAGTCATCATAGTTAGAACCATCCAGCATGGGTGGTCAATTTGAGAATCCTACATCCTTGTCCATGGTACTAGAAAGTAACGTCCCTAGATCTCACCTAGAAATTAACAGGCAGGGTGCCTGCTCTGATGCCAATTGAAATTCTAGTAACAGACTATCGATGTCACACTGGATGTTATGACATCCAATTCTGCGCCGACAGGTAATGTATGCAGAAAGTAAATGTAAAAAGCAGTAAATGACACAGAGAATTGTTTACCCAGTTCGGTGACAAACACACCTACTCTGGGGGCTACCAAGCCAGGGAGGAAATCCACTATAAGAGGTATTAATTTAGAACTTAAACCACCAGTTTAATTCTATCACTTAAGACCTACCCAATGCAATTTCAATCTAAACTAAGACCTGAGTACCTACTCACTCCCCCTCAATCACAGCAGTGATTACAACCATTAAAAATTTTAAAGTCAGTGGTGAAGATATACTTCAAACAACTCTTGATTTTGCTTAAAAGCTTTAATCAAGAAACACAGCACTCACGCTTAAAAGCTTAGAGTGACACAACAATTACAACTCAATAAACACCCTAGTCCAATGCAATCATCTAGGTGATAATTGCTTGGCTCACAAGTAAAACCTAATATAAGACACAATGAAGGTACAACAATGATATATAATGATATATTGAATTCTTCGCGCTTCAAATCGCTAAGTTGCTGAAAGTAGGATTGCCATCCTTTTATAATGCAGTACTTGGGCCTTGAACTTGAATTTCATAAAATTAGGGTTAAGCAAGTTAACCTAATTTCCACATATTAGGGTGCTAACAAATAGGCTATATGCTAGGTCTCTTAATTTTAGCACAACTGTTAGTTTCCTGAAAATCAGCCTAAGATAAATACTGAAACATAATAGAAAAATTAGCCTATACTTTAGCATCTGCTGTCAGGGATGAATGTCATAAAATTCAGTTTGACATCCAGAAAATGTTGTCATGAATGAATGTCATAACATTCAGTTTGACATCTAGTAAATCCTGTATTAGCTAATCCTGCAGCATACTACTTAAGCATGTCATGACATCAGTCAAGACATCTAAGTACAGTAAGTGTTTTAACATAAAATGCAGCCAATCAAAAACATCTACAGTTTCAAAAATACTTTTACACTTTCATTACAAAAATCCTCATTGAAGTCTAAACTGACAAGCACTCTTGGATGAATCCTTTGATTGTGTGCAACTCCCAAGTTTGAGGATCTCCCTAGTGTCCATCTTGTGAAACTTATTTGAGTTACTAGTGTTAAGGATGTATTCCCCATTGAGTCTCCATAAAACTTTTTGTCTCTCCAGAGTCAGCATTTGCATATCATGATCATTCACATCATCCTCAAGCATGCGCGTTTGACATTTAATCTAAATCTTTGTTGTTAGTTGTCGTTCTTCTAACTCCAAAATTCCAGTTATCACTGGCACTCCAGTTGAAAATCCAATTGTTGTTGGTACCTTGAAGTTTGGACATAACCAATGTCTTTTTTCCACAGTAAGTTATTGGCGCCCTGTGAAAGTCCAATTGGTTAACCCTAATATTCCCCTTGAAGTCCAGTTGTTGGTGGCATTCTATTTTGGAAGTCCAATTATTAGTGGCATCATTGTTAAAGTCCAGTTGTTGTTGGCATTAAATATGTTAGAAGTTGGTCGTGATACCCTTGCTTGCAGTCTAAGTCCAATTTGATTTGGCACATACATAAGAGTTTAATTACCATGTATTCTTCCTGATGGTTCCTGAAGGTCATGTTTGAGCTCTTCATTGTAAGGAATTTCCAAAGGATTGGATGTTTTATCTTGTTTGAAAACTCCAATGAGGATATTTCTAAGTGTCAACCGATCATGCTTGAACTTGTTGATCAATCACTTTGAATACTTCTAGTTTGCTATTTTTAGTGTCATCCGATCATGCCGAAACCAGATGATCAATCACTTTGAATATTTCCAGTTTGTTTATTTCTTATTATTCTCAGTGTCATCTGGTCATGCCTGAACCTGGTGATCAATCACTTTGAATATTCCCCAGTTTGTTTTTTCTGAATATATGTTATCCACAGTGAGTTGTTGCTCATGGTCATTGACATTATACTTTATCTTCATCATTTCCTACATATCATATTTATCATTCATCATAAATCATCATGCTATAATTCATTGTATTTTGTATCATATCTGTCACACCCCAATTTTGTCCGGGCATGTTAAAAAGATTTTAGCATTTCACAACCAGAAAGCATGATGCATAAATTCCCGTAGAGGGATCCCCGCTCGATCAAATGTCCATAAACCCTAGTCATGTTTCGTGCCTTCTTAAAGGCCCATAAATTACTTCCTTCATGACATTGTGACTTAGTATTGCAACTTGGGAAAATGTCACTCAACCTATTGTACAAGAGTCCTTGTTTGTGGATTTTCTTGTTATTAATTTTATAAACCTCATGCTACCACATGTGCACCATATGATTAGGTCCTTTCGATTGGTTCCGAGTACATGATTGAACTAGTCCATTTGTTTTTAAAAGAAGGGGGACACATGATCCATGTTTTGCATGTTTTCATTTGGTTTAGGGTATTCAAGATTATTCGAATCCACTTCTTGCCATTGTTATTACCATAAGTACTTGGTCCATAAAATGTCCATTTAGATTATGGTGGTGTTGCCCAAATTAAGAGATACCTCCACTCACACATGACTCACAAGAGACTAAGGTCCATCAATGCATTTGAAACCAAGGCTTTTCATTCATAATAAATTCCACGCATTGTTCATTTCCCTCAAGACACAAATGCTATGTACAAATGTCCACTCGCATGAAAGATTAAGAAAAGGTTGAATCTCAAAAAGCCCAAATCCATATAAATCCAAGAACCCCACATCCTGTTGTTATTCTTCCATAAGACCCTTGGCTTACTATGGTTTATGATTGAAACTGCAAGTACAATATATTGGCAAAACATGTTCACACATTAAAATTACATTTTTTCAATTTTCAAACTAACATTACAACATACAAATCAGTTGTTTCAAGATCGACCAACACATATGCGTTTCAAATCGTGATGCGAGTACAATTTTAAGCACGGCCAAATGACTTGATAACGTAATCTAAGTCGCTACATGTTACAAACAAAAGCAGCAAGATAAGACTGAATACAGCCAGTAGGTGTCAAAGTGCGAGATCTGCAGCGTCGAGAACAAGCCTTCAACCTCTAATAACCGACAAGTAATGCAGGAAGAATTTGATGCAGAACCACCTGGTTTTCATCAGAACCGCGCATGGAAAAAACCTGCATACCACAAGCGCATCAAAAGCAATTACGGGTCACGATCCGTAGCATGGTTAAAATGTCAAAGAAGTGAGTAGAGCCAAAGAAAACAACCAATACACCTGGCTTATCGTGATTGAAGCGGCACGAGACGATGTTGTTGCAGGACCGCAATAATGGTCATTTGTGCATGCATGACTAAACCAAAATAGGTGCAAAACGTCACAAACCTAAAGTCCAAGCCACGGAATGAAGAAGGTCATGACATACAAGCACATATCCTAATATTGGTGCATGTCTGCATCATAGTCCACAAGCACAATACTCACATTAGGAGTTCAATGGTCTGTAGCATTTGGGAGGAGAGCCTCGGAGCTTGCAGATGCGTTTCTCTTAAACTATGCAATGACCAAACGGGTGTAGCAGCTTACATGAGTCAACCATGTTACCATAGCTTGCTGCAAAATTGACACAAGCTTGCAACAACTAACCAAACGGCATCAATGGGCAGCAGTCACCTAGTAATGTATAGCAGTCAGTGACAATGCAGGGTAAACATACTAATTTGCACCAAGGGGCAGGCTAATAATACCTGATAATTAAGCTTCGACCAATGTTGCAATAAGAAAATGCCATGGGACGATGATCATGCTGCAGACTAAGCCAGAAGCTTGTTACAGAAGATGTGCCCTTTACCAATTGCTGTCATAAATAAACCTGCAAAAGAGGACCAAGGTCACTCCAATGGCTAAACCAGCAAAATACATATTCATTAGCAGTAAGAAACAAGGCAGTAGGAATGCAAATACTACTATGTTGTACCAATGCTAGGCCATGATGCAGTACTAATCCAGGTTCAGTCCAATCATGAAATCCATCACTGCTCATAAGACAAACCAAGCAAGAACTTCACTAAAGAATGTATGCACAAGTAAGATACCATGAGAACAATTTATCATGCTAGCAAGCGCACCATACCTTGAGCAAATGAACTGCAAAAATTGTACATGATTGATCCATTCAGCAATATACGATTGGACATAGAATGTTGCATAACAGGAAAAAGGGAGAGTTGAATTTATACCACAACATGTAGGCTTCACTGCGATAATAACTTAACAAAAGATACCATAAGAGGGACCACCTACTTGGAGAGATCTTCTAACCAATGAATTGATACGAGGACCACACCAAATCCAGGGGAGGATCTTATTCTAACGGAAAATCTTGGATTTTGGCCAGCTCACAGGTGAGAGACTTGGTACTCCAGAGCTCTATATAAGAACTATCCATTTCTAAAAAAGGGGAGGAGGATTCCGGTACTGTTACCCTGCCAAAACACACACCAAACCATTCATTAAAAGTTCATACGACCAAAAACTACCTAGAGTTTCTCATCGGAACTCTGGATTAGTTGAACTAAACTGCTGTCGCAACCTGAAAAATACAGTGCGCGAAAAAACAACCGGCGAAAGAAAATGACAGAAGAGTCGCCACCGTGCGTTATTCATCCCAAAGGAGGGAAAGGAAACGCTCGAAGTAAACCTGAAAAAGGAAAGGACAAGACGGGGTCTCGCAACCAAATCTTGGGTTCGGGAGTCGGTTATGAGAAGGGAAGGTATTAGCACCCCTACGCATCCGTAGTACTCTACGGGATCCACTTTTGTAGTTCTTGTCTAAAGGGTGTGAGTTTATCTTGTGTTGTTTACCAAAAAAAAAGGGTTAAATGAAAATGACTCGCGCGGATGTCGCATCCACTGCATACGTATCTCATATGAATATGAGAATCAGAGTCTTCGTAGCTCGGCTGACCTATGGGTTGGGGGGATGTGTGCTCGCTAAGAAATCACGTCTTATGCCTACGTATCTCATCTGGAATGAGAATCAGAGCAAGTCGTAGTTCGGCTAACTACGGGGTTATGGATTGGGTTTTGGACGAACGACGTCACTACGCAATCTACCGGATGCTCGACCTTTGGAGACTTACTCGCCTGTAGTAGAAGGAGTTAACGTGTGTTTAGGAGAAGAAAAATCAATGAAGGGTTAGGGTTTGGGATGCTCAAGGGCAAAAGGGCAGTCCTTGACGAAGGAACCGCGCTACCTGTAGGGATACGAACACATACAAAAAAAACATGTATAAAGTAAATGTGCCAACAAGGGGCTCAGAAGTAAATAAACAAAAGAAAACAAATGCCTCCTATCGAGGTCTTCCGGCTAAGAAAGCGATAAAATGCGGAAAAGAGGTAAAAGTACCACACGGATAAAGATCCGAAGTAACAGCAATTAAAGGAGTAAGAAACCCAAGGATCTCCCAAGCTAATGCCATCAAAGAAAGGTGAGTCAGTACAGGTAATCGGAATGAACCTCCAGGGGGTATCCCACAAATAAAGTGGGAAACCACGCAAGTTATCCCTGCAAACGTCATGTGAGCCCTCACAAAAACTCAACAAAAGGGTTAGTGAAACACCATAAGCATTTTTTTATGAATAACAGTATGGTTTCAGAAACCTCAAACCCTGTGGCATACATTTCAGAAATCATGTGATTAAACATTCAAGGCATAGGTTTCACCCATTCATGCATAATTAAACCCGTGGGCAAAAACATAATGAAATTCATCCATCATACCTCATACATTCAGATGATCCAAATTAAGAGCATAAAATCATGGAAATGAGGCAAACCTGATGGGAGAGACCGGTTGAAATCAAATGGCACGGCTGGGTTTGCAAGGCAATGAAAGTGTGTGAGTCAGATTGAATTTTTCAGAGCTGCCTGGGGGTTACTCTGAGTTCTCTGTCAGGTTTCTCTCCAGGTTTTGTCAAGGGTTTTGTTTCAAGGAAACCTCAGAGTATTTTGCTTCTCCCTTTTTCTCAAGTGAAGCCTTGGTATTTATAGACTGAATTTCATAGTTTTGTGGGCTCAAATGAGAGAGACCCAAGTCCAAAATTTTTTATTATATTTTATTTATTTTTTTATTATTATTTTTATTTATTTATTTTTTTTGTAAATTTTTTTTTTTCGGATCTAATTCTGATTGACATGACGAAATGCAATATGAAATGAATGCATGAATGAGGAGGGCAAATTTTGGGGTGTTACAGCTACCCCTATTCAATCATTAGCTAAACCGAGTAGGATGAAAGCGAACAGCTTATCAGACAAACGGGGTGAGCTGTGATTGAATACCAAAGACAGACCGAAAATTTACGCTCCGAGAACACCACAAAAATGCGGAAATACACCGTGCTGTTTATTTTTCTTCCGATCCTCTGGCTTAATCTGGAGTTTCGATCCTCTGGCTGGATATTAATTTTGATCCTCTGGCTGGATATTAATTTTGATCCTCGGGCTGGATACGATTTTGATCTTCCGGCTAGATCTTCTTCGATCTTCTGGCTAGATCTCCTCCGTTTCGATTCTCTGGCTGAATCTATTTCCTTTGATTCTCTGGCTGAATCTACTTCGATCTTCTGGCTAGATCTGAATTGTTGCGATTTTCGATCTTCTGGCTAGATCTTCTTTGTTTCGATTCTCTGGCTGAATCTACTTCGATCTTCTGGCTAGATCTGGATTGTTTTGATGATAAATTCCCGTCATTAGGATCCCGCATCTGAGGCATGCGCTGGTTGACCCTCTTTTGAAATCTACACCCAACCTTCATATTAGATATGCAGGTTCGAGAATATTCCACTTTTGGGCTTCGTACATATTCTTCGGGCTAGAACATGTTGTAACGACTCCTCAATTAGACTTGGGCTTGCTGGGGAAATAAAGCTTGTTGGCGACTTCACTGGGGAATCTTCAAATTGAGCCTTAGGCTGGCTTACTGGAACACGATTCTCAGGCTGAATCTTTGAAATGACCCTCAGGCTGGGTCACTGGAACACGATTCTCAGGCTGAATCTTCAAAATGAACCTCAGGCCGGATCACTGGAACACGATTCTCAGGCTGAATCTTCTAAATGACCCTCAGGCCGGATCACTGGAACACGATTCTCAGGCTGAATCTTCAAAACGACCCTCAGGATGGATCACTGGAAAACGATTCTCAGGCTGAATCTTCAAAACGACCCTCAGGCTGGATCACTCACGCTTGATCCTCTGGCTGGATCTCATGACCTTGGTTGTAAAGTAATTCTTCAGTCTGCTTGGAAGAACATGTTTATCAGCTTATGTGTATGCTTGATATGATATGCATGCAAATGCAAATGTTATGCATGGTGTAAAAAGAAATCTGCTTGGGGAAGCAAACTCCGGTAGGGAACAGATCACTGTATCAATCCTTGAATGCTCTGTGGGGAATGATCCGTCTGCCGGGACCAATGAGCCACCAAAAATAAATTGGCTGCTTGAAAAGTTGACCTTGCGGGGGGAGTATCAACTATGGAAACTTTGTTCGGCGAGGCTCTGTGAGGAGAGTCTGTGGGGAAAACACTTCTTGGGGAAATGTCGTAGGAAACGGCCTTTGCTGGGGATATGAACTTGCTAATCGCCCTCAAGCTGGGGATTAGAACAAATCTGTTAGAAATAATCTGCTGGGGATGAGATGAACACTGGGAACACCACCCTCTTGTCCGTTGGGTATGCAACCACTCCGCTGTTGCTAGGAAGATACAGTCTGACACTGTCAACTTCAATGGGGATATATAGTCTGGATACTGTCAACTCTACTGGGGCTAGACAGTCTGGATACTGTCAACTCTGTTGGGGAACATGCTCTGCTGAGGAGAGACTTTGTCAACCGCTTGGGGATGAGGATTCATGACTTGGCATCCGGTTCCTGTGACCTGCAACCAAAAATACACGTATGCCTCGGGGGAATTACTCGGTTTGAATTCACCGTTCGGGATTAAGCACATTCAAAGCAATCTTAAATGTTTTCCTGTGCAAATCATCTGCAAAAGCCACCATTATGTTCATATGCAATATGTTTTATCAAAAATTCGGACATTTTTGCAAACAAACTGATAAATGAAAAAATAAAGAGGCTCTTTAACTGAATTATTCGACTCTTAATGGGGAGAAAATTTGTCCCAGGAATAGGCGAGGGTATCAGGAAGCTGATCCCTGAAAAGAGGTGATCGCTATAAAAAGAGAACTATCCTAATGGCAATGGGGATACGGGTCCCACTGAGTTTCGACTCTGCTATGACTCGTATGTCCTCAAGACGCTCTGCTCATCTTGCTTTCTGAAGTGGATGATTAGTCGATCTTTAACCTTCGAAGATTGTCAGATTGAATGAAACGGTGATATAACACTGATGAACTCAGATCACAGTCATTCGCTTATTCCCTAACTTTTGCCTGGATCGCCCCCTTTTCGGGTTTTCAATCCATCGGGATACCCATTTTTGTCTGAGCCGCCCTTTTGGGTTTTCGACTCACCGGGTGTACTCTTTTTTTATATCCCTAATTTTTGCCCGAACCTCTTTATTCTTTTTTTTTTGGTTCGTCGGGATGCCTCTTTTTTTGCCTGGACTATTCTTTTTATCGTCCAGCGGGTCTATTTTATGCGAAGTATTTTTTTTAACTGCGTCTGAGTTAATAGGGGACGGGAATCCTTCGCCATCCATGGTTGTTAGCATCAAAACTCCGCCATAAAAAATCCTTTTAACCACGTACGGACCCTCATAGTTCGGTGTCCATTTGCCCTTGTGATCTGTGTTGGGAGGAAGAAATATTTTGAGTACCAATTCACCGACTTGATACCTCCGAGGGCGCACTTTCTGACCAAATGCTTTCTTTATTCGTCTCTGATCGAGATACGTCAATTCTGGGTACGTAGTTCCAGCATAGCACCTTAATCATCGAAGACAAGGTAAACAAAGCATCAGCAAATTGGTTTTCTTCAAAAGAAAATTAACAATCTTCTCGTGTAGTCTCCGTTGGTTTGATTGATGACCAAAGCTGAATCCCCGTATACATCCAGGGTTTTAATCTGTATATTGACGGCTTCCTCAAGTCTTAGGATACAAGCTTCGTATTCGGCTTCATTGTTGGTGCAGGGAAAAGTTATTCTAGCACCAAATGGCATATGAACCCCCTTCCGGTGTGATCAACACTATACCAACTCCGCGACCATTGACGTGGACCGCCCCATCAAACATCATAACCCATTTGGATTCAGGGTCAGGCCCCTCCTCCGGGAGTGGTTCCTCTCAATCTTTCGATTTGAGAAACATGATGTCCTCATCAGGAAAGTCAAACCTCATAGGTTGGTAATCATCAATCGGTTGCTCTGCAAGATAGTCTGACAAGACACTTCCCTTGATGGCTTTTTGTGAAGTGTATTGGATGTCATACTCTGTCAGTATCATTTGTCACCTAGTAACCTTTCCGGTAAGTGCTGGCTTTTCAAAAATATACTTGACTGGATCCATTTTTGATATCAATAGAGTCGTGTGAGTCAACATATACTGTCTTAGTCGGCGAGCAGCCCATGCCAAAGCGCGACAAGTTTTCTCGAGCAATGAGTATCTTTGTTCACAGTCGGTAAACTTTTGCTAAGGTAGTATATTGCATGCTCTTTTCGACCTGACTCGTCATGCTGACCGAGCACACAACCCATTGACCTTTCTAACACAGTCAAGTACATGATCAACGGTCTTTCCTCTCGGCCTGTAGACTGGCCCCAATCTTGATCTCTTTCTTGTCGTCTTCGGTACCAACGTTGATGGTCTCAACCACCTCCTGATAAGGTGTAATAGCCCGGTCCTCCTGTTTCAACAATCTGGCTAACCCTTCAGGCAATTCACAATCTTCCTCAGCCCCTTCTTCGGCTTGATAGATAGGATTGTCGAAGTCATACTTGGCCATAGCAGTGTCGTTAGCAGTGAGATCCGAGTGGTCGGCTCTGCATGATGGAGGATCATGCTTTACCTTAGAATGAGAGATTTTTTTTGAAAGAAAGGAAAAACGAAAAAAGAAACATTGCCATTTTTTTTTGTAAAAAGTAAAAAAAACTGAAAGAAAGAGAACACAAAATTGTTTGCAAAAGCCGTCCTTTATTGATGATAAAAATAATTGCGAAACGTAACTAAATGGATGGCCCTACAAATGAGCCGTTACACCTTGGGCAAAGTGTAAGACTTTATTATGCATGTAATAAAGGAAAACAATAAAAATCACTCTTTCACCAGAGTAACCCGGACGGTTTTTTCAGACGACCAATTGTCGAGCTTTTCTCCCGGGACACACGGGCGAATCCAGCTATCTAAGTCACAGTCGCTGTCAGCCTTGTCTTCATCTGCAGCATTGAAGATGTGGGGGGAAACCAAACCCCCATTGGAGAGAGTACCGGTTTCATTCTTCTGAGATCCCGGAGCATACCCCAATCCAAACTTGTCTTCTTTGATGACTGGCTCCACAAATTTGCCCCAGCCTTGGGCATTACCAGCTTTAACCACTTCGACAGCTTGCTTGTATGAAGAGATAGAAGTCCCGACCTTCTCAAACTCAGGTGAAAAGACAGCTTCGGGCGCGACCTCATTGATGTTTGTAGTTTCGAAGCCCTAACACAGCATCTCATGCATCTCGCCGTCCATCTCTACATACTTAAATGTAGACAGGTGGCTAACAAAAATATCCTCTTCACCACATACAGTGACGATCTGACCTTCTAGTTCATATTTGAGCTTCTGGTGGAGGGTAGAAGTAACAGTACCGGCAGCATGAATCCAAGGCCGACCTAGCAGACAGCTGTAGGCAGGCTGGATATCCATCACATAAAAGGTGCTCTTGAACACCTACGGTCCAATCTTAACTGGCAACTCAACTTCGCCAAAAACAGCTCTCTTAGAGCCATCAAAAGCCCTCACAACTAAGTTACTTGGCCTCAGGATAATGTCATCGCAATCCAACTTCGTTAAGGCTTTCTTTGGAAGAACATTCAGAGAAGAGCCTGTATCAACCAAAACATGGGAAAGCACCACCCCTTTGCACTCCATTGTGATATGCAAGGCTTTGTTGTGATTCTTGCCCTCAGGTGTCAGGTCATTATCGGTGAAACCTAGCCCACGGCTAGCGTTTACATTGGAAACTACCGACTCCAGCTGGTTAACAGTTATCTCTGGTGGAACATAGGCCATATTCAGTACTTTCAACAAGGCTGCTCTGTGCGCCTCAGAGCACAACAATAGTGAGAGAATGGAGATCTTTGAGGGTGTCTGATTTAGCTGGTCGACTACCTTGTAGCCACTTTTCTTGATAATCCTCATAAACTCATCCACTTCCTTCTCGAATGCGGTCTTAGGAGGATCTTCCTTAGTAGTAACCTCTTCGGTGGATACCTGTTTCCCTTTAGCCTTGGCAGCTGCCTCGGCTTCAGTATTCGCGCGTAATGTTGATGGTGCAAATAGGCGTCCACTGCGAGTGAAGCCACCAACCCCTCCAACATTGTCTACAGCGGAGCTACCAATGTCAATGTCTTCTTCGTTAACTTTCTGCCCCTGGCAGTAGATATCAGCCCCATAGTGCCACGGGATAGCACTGTCTTTCTCATACGGAACAGGTCCTGGTACCGTGATGGTGATTGGACCAACCAAAGTCGGTTGAGGGCTGTCAGAGTAAATTGCGACTGGTGCTGAACTTTCGATGTTCACCGCTGCTGGTTTTGTACTTTCTGGGAAATATATTATTGTCGGAGTGAGTCTCTGGGCCATACCAGTCATCAATGTCATGAACTGATCCATCCTTTCACGCATATCAGCCAGCTCTTTCTGTACTTGGTCCATCACTAGTCGTGGACGGTTTTCCTTTGTCGGGTATCTGTGAACTCGCTTGGGACCAATAACTGCCTGATACAGGGAACAAACATTAGACACTGCGGTGACACCTGCAAAACAGACAAGGGTTAATATGCATGGTACGCGATGCACTGCTTGTTTAGTTTTAAGGCACCCCCGTTTTGAAAGGGAATACCCTGCAAATGAATAAGCATGAGATGTTGGATGCAAATATGCAGATGATGTTATGCAATGCAAAGGCATGTCAATCAGAATTGATGGATCCGCTTGAACATCTGTCAGGTTGCACTTCCTGGAGAGAAATTCACTGAGGAATATAATACAAGACCAAAACTCTGCTCCAGAAAACCGGGTTGGTTGGAGGTTAAGGTTTCCTGAATTTAGCCCACCCCTCACTGGTAGGTTCTAAGAACAGAAGTTCGTCAGCTTCAGCCCTTCAGTCGCGAATAATACGTTTACCACTGAAGGTTTGGCATTATTACGGGATAAAAGACCTCCACTGACTCCCCTCAACAGGACATCCTAAAGCAAGTTCCCAGTCTCGGGGTCCTCGGATTGAGCAGCGAGAATGCGCCCACCAGAGCTAACATAATCACGTCTCGGAGGAGAGGCCTCGACTGAGTTCTTGGGAAATGGTCACCAGAGTCGACAATTTCTAGAGGAACATCATGTCGTTACGGAACATCCGTAGGACATAATATATCCAAAAGAAACCTCGTCTGGGTGTGGTTCTTCACGAACGACTTAACGTAGCAACATGCCACGCAAGCCTCATGATCATCCATTCTAAAACCTGTGTGTACACTCAAGCCTGGGTAATGGGCTTATCTCTCATAGAACATCCCATCCCAACAAACAAACAAACAGATCCAACAGATACAACAGATGCATGCAAGAAGGTAAGCAAATAAATGTACAAAAGCATGAACACCCAATAAACAAGAAATCACACAAGCTAGGAGGGACTCGCTTAGGGAAGATGGACCAGCAAGAGGTCAACTTCTTAGTTCCCAACAGAGTCGCCAGCTGTCGCAACCTGAAAAATACAGTGCGCGAAAAAACAACCGGCGAAAGAAAATGACAGAAGAGTCGCCACCGTGCGTTATTCATCCCAAAGGAGGGAAAGGAAACGCTCGAAGTAAACCTGAAAAAGGAAAGGACAAGACGGGGTCTCGCAACCAAATCTTGGGTTCGGGAGTCGGTTATGCGAAGGGAAGGTATTAGCACCCCTACGCATCCGTAGTACTCTACGGGATCCACTTTTGTAGTTCTTGTCTAAAGGGTGTGAGTTTATCTTGTGCTGTTTACCAAAAAAAAAGGGTTAAATGAAAATGACTCGCGCGGATGTCGCATCCACTGCATACGTATCTCATCTGAATATGAGAATCAGAGTCTTCGTAGCTCGGCTGACCTATGGGTTGGGGGGATGTGTGCTCGCTAAGACATCGCGTCTTATGCCTACGTATCTCATCTGGAATGAGAATCAGAGCAAGCCGTAGTTCGGCTAACTACGGGGTTATGGATTGGGTTTTGGACGAACGACGTCACTACGCAATCTACCGGATGCTCGACCTTTGGAGACTTACTCGCCTGTAGTAGAAGGAGTTAACGTGTGTTTAGGAGAAGAAAAATCAATGAAGGGTAAGGGTTTGGGATGCTCAAGGGCAAAAGGGCAGTCCTTGACGAAGGAACCGCGCTACCTGTAGGGATACGAACACATACAAAACAAACATGTATAAAGTAAATGTGCCAACAAGGGGCTCAGAAGTAAATAACCAAAAGAAAACAAATGCCTCCTATCGAGGCCTTCCGGCTAAGAAAGCGATAAAATGCGGAAAAGAGGTAAAAGTACTACACGGATAAAGATCCGAAGTAACAGCAATTAAAGGAGTAAGAAACCCAAGGATCTCCCAAGCTAATGCCATCAAAGAAAGGTGAGTCAGTACAGGTAATCGGAATGAACCTCCAGGGGGTATCCCACAAATAAAGTGGGAAACCACGCAAGTTATCCCTGCAAACGTCATGTGAGCCCTCACAAAAACTCAACAAAAGGGTTAGTGAAACACCATAAGCATTTTTTTTATGAATAACAGTATGGTTTCAGAAACCTCAAACCCTGTGGCATACATTTCAGAAATCATGTGATTAAACATTCAAGGCATAGGTTTCACCCATTCATGCATAATTAAACCCGTGGGCAAAAACATAATGAAATTCATCAATCATACCTCATACATTCAGATGATCCAAATTAAGAGCATAAAATCATGGGAATGAGGCAAACCTGATGGGAGAGACCGGTTGAAATCAAATGGCACGGCTGGGTTTGCAAGGCAATGAAAGTGTGTGAGTTAGATTGAATTTTTCAGAGCTGCCTGGGGGTTACTCTGAGTTCTCTGTCAGGTTTCTCTCCAGGTTTTGTCAAGGGTTTTGTTTCAAGGAAACCTCAGAGTATTTTGCTTCTCCCTTTTTCTCAAGTGAAGCCTTGGTATTTATAGACTGAATTTCATGGTTTTGTGGGCTCAAATGAGAGAGACCCAAGTCCAAAAATTTTTATTATATTTTATTTATTTTTTTATTATCATTTTCATTTAACCCTTTTTTTTGGTAAACAACACAAGATAAACTCACACCCTTTAGACAAGAACTACACAAGTGGATCCCGTAGAGTACTACGGATGCGTAGGGGTGCTAATACCTTCCCTTCGCATAACCGACTCCCGAACCCAAGATTTGGTTGCGAGACCCCATCTTATCCTTTCCTTTTTCAGGTTTACTTCGAGCGTTTCCTTTCCCTCCTTTGGGATGAATAACGCACGATGGCGACTCTTCTGTCATTTTCTTTCGCCGGTTGTTTTTTCGCGCACTGTATTTTTCAGGTTGCGACAACCGCCAATCGCGACTTGTGATATCGAAACGAAGAAGAAGAAGCAAAGAGCGCAAGAGGACGGAAAGAAGGAAAGAAGGAATAGATACCTGAAGACATCACCACCGCCGGAATTTCGCCGGATTTCCAAAGTTTCCACGAGACCCGTTCGTCTTCACTTTAGGGTTTGTTCCTTTCCACTTTTTTTTGAAAAATTTTGCATCTGCTGTATGTCGTTTTAGCTAGATGATTGTTGAACATCCACACATGATGCACTTAGATCCGTAAGAACTTCCTGTTGTTATTCTAAAATTAGTTTAGAGAAAAAGGTTTGCATCTCCATTAGAAATCAGACGTTTGGACTATTTATTTATTTGTGGTTTTGTACTAGTTTCAACGGATTTTCTTCCTACGATTGTTGCTTTCCCGTCGGTGACGTATCAAAGTTCCTTTTCGTGCTTATGGTGAGCTTTAAAGAGCGACTGATAAAAGAAGTTACTCCCTCCGTTCCTTTATAAGTGTCACTTTCTTGTAAAAAAATTGTTTCTTTTTAATTGTCACTTGCAAAGTTCAAGGTAGTATTAATTGCAATTTTGTCAAAATTACCCCTAGATAATGATTGCAGAGAGAGAAAAAGTAAAGTGAATGTAATAAATAATTAAGGGTATTATAGGTAAAAGAAGAATTATTGTCTCAAAAGTAACAATAATGATTAGCTTCTTTGGTATATGTAAAAAGTCAAAAAATGACACTTAAAAAGGAACGGAGGGAGTACTATTTTATTTTCTTTTTTCAGTTTCCAAAGGAAACTCTCTTTTAAAGTTCCCAGTAGTTAGTATTGTTTGGTCATATCAAGAACAAGTCGTCATTGAGGACCGTGTTTTCAACGCAGCATCTCTGCACGCTTTTTGCTAGACTATGCAAGCATGTTTGCACGCGCCGTTGACGCATTGGGAAGGCCAAAAGACCATCTCAGGCGGTTGTACAGCTGCCTACTATATTTCTTGGATGAACAAGTAGCTTCGGGCTTAAAGCCTAGTCCATTACCACATTTTTCTTCTTCTTTCCTCTGCTGGTCCTAGGACACGAAATAAGGTTGTTGGGCCTCAGGGCCCACTACGAATCTACCTAGGATGAAGTCTCTTTGGGCCTTTTCTGACCCATTGTCGTAGAACCGCACCTCCTTTCTATTTAACAAATACCTCAATTTAACTTATTTGATATGCGAGTTGTTTTGAATAAAATAATAATCGTAGAAGTATTATCTAGTTTGATTATCAATTATTATTCCTTATAATCCATATCTTTGTTATAGAATTATATTTAATTTAAATAGGAATTTAATTATAAATGTTAGCGAAATAAATTCATCTTTAAAAAATATATAGTAGTAAACCAATGACAAACATTCTCGTTTGAGGTTCGATTAACGCTAACGATTTCAAGTCCAAATCCTTCTTTATTAATGTACTCCTTCACACGTTTAATTCTAAATATTGGATGAAAAGGAGAATAGTGAGCATCTGCTTTATTATCTCTCGATCATTCGAATAATTGGTGTACGCCACATTGCTCGAATTTTCGTCATTTAATTAAAATATCAAACCATACCAATTCAAATCGCTTTTCCAAATCAAATATAATTTCTAAATTCAAATTATTTTAAAACCATGATTATACAAGTTCAAATCACTTCTTTCAAATTAACTATAAATTCTAAAACATTCTAAATTCTAAATTTCCGACAATATAAGGATAGGAGGCGTTCGCCTCATTATCTTTCGATTATTCGAATAATTGGCGTACGCCACATTGCTCGAATCTTCGTCATCAAATTAAAACCACAATCGAATAAATTCAAATCACATTTTAGATCAAATCCAATTTCACAAAATAAACTTTAACTTAAACTTCAATTGAGAATGGGAGGCGTTCGCCTCACCATTCCTTGATTATTTGAACAATTGGCGTACGCCACATTGCTCAAATCATCGACTTTTTAAACATACCAAATCCAAACCTACCAAAATTCAAATTATTTTCACCAATCAAATACGACATCTAAAGACATATCTTTTACAATTTAAACCTCAGATGATAAAAGATGGGAGGCGTTCGCCTCGCCATCTCTCGATTATTTGAATAATTGGCATACGCCATATTGCACAAATTATCGACTTCCGACTAAAACACGCTAAATAAACTTGGATAAGGGAATAGGTGGCGCTCGCCTCATTATTCTTTGAATAAGCAAGTAGGAGGCGTACACCTCACCACCGTGCATATTCAACATCCACAAACAAACTTTAAAAATAATTCGAACGAAAATGGAGTAAAAGGCATTTGCCTTATTATTCCTCGATAGAATTGGATAATTGTCGTACGCCACATTGCTCAATCTTTCGTCGTTCTTCAAAAACATCTCCAACATTAAACCTAACTTCTCGCCCCCGTGCGATCGAAACCAAACAAAACACCCAAACACGTCAATTCAACTCGTCACCCCCGCGTGACCAAAACCCTTTCAAAAAGAACACTGTCAATCCTTTCTAATGCGCACAACAAACCAGTGCTAGAGCCTCCACCGAGAGTAGACAAGCCAGCGTTTAGCCGTTAGAACGCCGACCTACACAGTCGTTCATCAAACAAAACACACCAATTATTCGTAGTAGCCCGAACTACGAATGCTCTGATTTCCTTATTGCACTATAAGGATACGTAGGCAGGAGATTGTTGTATCTTCGCGAGCACACTAATAAAAAACCTCCCATTTCCCCCTCCTGAGGTCTTCATCCATCTCTACTCAATTCTAATTACTCGAAGCAAGAGAATAACTTTCAATTAACAGTCAAATAGAAAATCAGACTAAAAGGTTCTCGTTGAGTACAACGGACGTGAGGGGTGCTAATACCTTCCCCTTGCGTAATTGACTCCCGAACCCGAATATGGTTGCGACGACCATTATTCCATTTTTTAAAGGTTTTCTCGATATTTTCCTATTCCTTCATTGGAATGAATAAAGTTCGGTCGCGACTCTGTTCGAACTAACATTTTTCCGCGTCCTATCGCGAGGGATCGCATTATCATTTTTCGAGGTGCGACAATATCCCCAGCAGTTCAAAAAATATATACCGAAAAGAGAGTCTGTTTGTCCATATCATAGCATGCCATTGCATCTAAGGGCAAATTTTTTAGTTATTTCTAAATTTAAATACCTTTCACCCTGATTTCATGAGTACTATCATTACTCGTGCCATATGGCAAAGTTATTTAAATAGGGGCAACTGTCACACCCCAAATTTTACCCATACATTTCATAATCATTTGCATCCTAAACATCATTCATGCATAGTTAACCTCAAGATCAAGATATGTCTGTTTTTGTTTCATCTGTGAATTAGGGTTTCCCTCAAAGGATTGATCAGTCAAATTTTTGGATTGATCATCAATAAATAAAGTTCTCATACATTCAAGAGATCTCTCTCCATCAACAAATAAGTGTAATGTGGCCTAATCACAAGTGTATCAAGCTTCACTTTCATTTGGCTCACAAATTAGGATTTCTCAACAACATTCAATTTCATCTAAGAATTTTGATCAAGACATGATATCAAGCCTTGAGAAATGACTAAAAAAACTCAAGTATATCCTTAGAGACCATCCATGATGTTCAATTGGCTCAAGAGTTTGAATTCATTGAAGATCAAGAAATTCAAATTCATCTAATACACAACAAATGCACTGCAAAGTCAAACCTTTGAATTTTGAGATTTATGATCAAATATGAACTTATAAAGTTAAATTTCATGAATATATGTTTAATTGATGAATTTTATCAAGAAAAATAAAGAGAATTGAGGTTACTTTCAAAAAGTGAAATCTTAAAGACATTGAAAATTCCATTAAGTATCCAAATTTCATTTTCATGTGCACTACTTCCCAAAGCCATAACTTCAAATCCAAGAATCCATTTTCTTTACTCCAAAACACAAATGAAAGCTCTTGTTCCATAATTCAACTTTTCCCTAGAGGGTTGATTCCCTAAAAGTGCAAGGGTTTTAAGTTTTGAGGCCATGAAGTTGGTGTCTCAAGTTGAAACACTTAGAAAATTTTCAAGTCAGCTTTGATCCCTAAAAATTAATAAACTGTAGAGCCAGTTTTCTTTATGATCCACTTTTATTCAGAAAAAACTCAAAACATGAAAGTTGTAGAGCATGTCTGGGGCTTTCCAAAAAGTACAAGTACATTTTTTGCCATGCATGAGCTATGAGTTTCAAAAGTGGGAATTTAGGGTTCCAAACTTGAATTTCAAGTCACGTTCATGATGAATTCTTGGAGGAAAACCATTTCAAATGTGACAATCCATTTATTGTAGGTTCTTTTGTGTAGAAATCTCTCCATAATCAGATGTTTACATGAATCTTAAATGCATTACACAAGGAATTGAGGTTTTGTCCATTGCATTATACCATGTATGGATGAATTTGTAAAATGCCACATTACTACTTTGATAAAGCAAGCTTTATGCCAACAACTCACTCTTTCACCCTTGAAACTTATCCCTAAAGATTATAAACAGTCTTAAGTGATCAGAAGCAACCTTGTAGAGGCTATAAAAGCATGACAAACTACTTGAAACTCCACAATTCATGCAAACTTCTCATTCATTCTCAACCAAAACTATAACTTCACAACTTTTGTTTCTAACCAGTTCTAAACCCCACTATTTTCCTATAAATAAAGGGATCCCTTAAGCCTCAAAAGACACAACAATTACTCCTTAATACTTCAGCAAACTCCCATTCCATTAGAATTTGCAAAAACACACTATTTTTGCAAGTTCTCTAACCAAACTTATTTCCCATGTGTATCTTCCAAATAAACACCACAAATAGTCTTTAGACACAATTTAGAGCTTGTTTAATCACTTGAACAAGTTAGGCATCCTCTATTTTATCATTCACCATTTCACTTCTTCATTTTGCAAACACATTCGTGTGAGGTAATACAAGTTGTTTCTGGCTATTCTCATTGTTCAAAGACTATCCTCAAGAATCAACAAGGCTGATGGAATCTCTCTCTTATCTTTGTAGTAGCTAAGAAGAAGCATTGAACTTTCTCCAATAGGTAAGTGCACTTACACTTGAAAACTCTTGTGCATGCATCATTCTTGGATATTTATTGAAGTAAAAATGTAGTATGTAGTGTGTTTGTTGTATATTTGCTACTGTATGCATTATACCATGCTTATATATTGAGATTTTATTTTTAAAAAGTTAAAAATACAGTTCTGGTTTTTCTCTTGGAACACTTTGTACATTGAGTTTTAGGATAAGATAATGATACCATTAGACTCCTTGTGAAAAATAGAACAATTTAGATTCTTACAGTTTTTAATTTCATGGAAAATTGAGAGAGTTATGGTTGTTGGAAGTTTGAGAAGAAAATTGAAAAGAAATTGAAACAAGGTCGCGAGGTTGAAGAAGATGAGCTAGAGCCTTTTTTTTTAATTTCTGAACTTGTTTTATTATATAATTAAGTGTTTACGTTTTGTTTTATTGGATGTATCACCACCCCAGTGGTTAGAGTGTACGTGTTAAGTGTTTGTGTGTACAAGAGGTTTAGGGTTCGAATCCCCCTCGCCTTAGACCCATTTTTTTGTTTTCTTTGCCTATTTATTTTTGTTGTTTTTCATAAATTCAAAGACTCATAACTTGATGATCCCTAAGCCTTTTTGAGCCACTCTTTTTGCTATGTGTTCACACGTTTGTCTATTTTATGATGCTAAAAAGAAATTCTATAATTGATTTATTTTTCACATACTTATGCTTGTCTAAATTTGGTACCTTTTAGTATTGTTTTAGGGTTTCAAATGACCTTCTTTGGTTGATACTTCAATTTTCCTTGATCACCATGACTTGTATGAATGTTGTGCATCATATATGAACTTTGTTTGATATTGTCAATATGTGCCTCTTGGTTTTTGACCTAATTTTGACTTACTTTAATGTATGTTTACATGTTTATGTGCTTTGAACTTTGTTATTGGGCCATGTAATTTTGTGTGTTTACTTTGCCATTGATCCATGATTCACATGTCATTTCTTTCATGTATTGCTGAACCTTTATGTGCATGTGTTTTCTTGTTGATGTCATGCTTGAACACCTTTCTTTACCATTTGTTTACCACTGATGTCATGATTGAACATCTTCTTTATCATGTGCTTATCTTTGTTGATGTCATGCTTGGACATACTCTTCATTTCCTTATCTTTATGGATGTCATGCTTGAACATCATTCTTTACCATTTGTTTACCTTTGATGTCATGCTTGAACATCTTTATTTATAATTTGCTTATATTTGTGGATGTCATGCTTGAACATCTTGATTATCTTTTCTTTATATTTTTGCCTAAATCCAAGGTAAATAGTTGTTTATTGACTTAATGGCATATGTAGTTTAGCAATCCCTAGTTCCCCTTTGACTTTGTTAGAGTCATTTTCACTTTCAACTTAGATTTAAGTAAGAGTTTGTAACTCTTCTAAGTGTGTTTGTTATGAAAACTTACTTCCCCCTTTGGAACCTTGATCATTATCAAGTGTTCTTTCACCCTTAGTTAGATGAACTATGGTTGCTCTGATTTCATCCTTATAAGGATACGTAAGCACATGACTGTGAAGTTTTGGCGAGCAAACTTAATAAAATCTTTAGGTCATTCCCAATAAAACATTTCCAAACAATAGCGAACAAACAATATAGCTTTTCCTCATCCATGAACACCCATTCTAGAATCTCAAAGAGTGTTCCACACACAACAAGATTGAGGGGCACCATGAAGAAAAACTAATCGTTGAATTTCTTTAAGGAGTTAATGTACAAATAAAAAAGATTTTGTTTCAAAGAAACCTGCCATTGAGGTTGGTTTAGGTCAACATATTTCCCCATAATGTGGAATGAATGGAAGAACAAGAGAAGCATATGATGGCCTTTCTTATATTCGAACAAATAGTTAAAAACGTTCAACCTCAAAATCATTGAATGGTAATATGGTTCACATTTGGGATAAAAGACTCGTTCATAGAGAGTCCACACACCCCATAACGGCTACAAATTCTCATTTATACCATTGGGACAATTACGTGACAGTCAGAGCACAACCCCACATCTTGGTATTCCTGTTCCACCTTATCCTCAATGTAGTAGAAGGAGCGATATCATAGGATTTCACTATAGATAATCTTCATTATTGACTGGAAATTTTGGATTCAGTGACAAAATTGTTTCCCCTATTTCATTATCACTGTTCAAAGACAAAAAAATGAAGACCATAAGTCTTACATCTAGCTTGTTCCTGCAACCATCATGTTACTTCCTCAACATTAAGAGGACGATTGAACTGGTGCTCTAAACACCTAGCAAAAATCTAAAATTTAGGGTCATCCATGACATTCTCAAAAATATTGGGATTAGCGATGTTAAAATATCTAAAACTAAATCCCACCCTGACCTGGTTCATAATACGAGTAGGATAAAACTCTTTATTGCTGCGAACAAGATCTATCATTACTAGTTCAGTGGCGTAAGTAATGTAACACCCTAAATTTTCCCCATGTAAATTTAAAACATTTATCAGAGTAAAACAAATCAACATGCAACTTAGGATGTTAAACTATAACATACAATCAGCCTGCTCAATTGAAAAGACATGTAACACTTTGTAATTATAAAAGTAGTAGTAGTAACCACATGTCTGAATGTTAACTTTTATTAAATTGTAATGGAATAAAAAAAGATAGTTAACTCAACATATCCAATCATCAACATAAGATGTCATATAATAAATGTTAAAACATAATGAAAGACACATCGTTCTAATCCCCTAGTGTTACACATCAGAGCGGACACTGACACAAAAATAAAACGGAAGACTTCATCTTTCACTCACATATGAGCTCCTACTACGGATTATCTGCACGTTACCCATGTGGAGGAAACATTCAAACAGAAGGATTGAGATATGATGATTATATAAAGGAAAGCATGATAGTAAGTAAGCATCAGATTATCACATGCACATCACCCATTCCACAACACAATTCCATATAATCCACACAACAACTATCCACACATAATAGCAACATCATAACTATCCATACGAAACAACAACGCAACAACTATCCAAACAGGATAACAACATAACATATATCTAACATAACAACAACATAACAACCATCTGACATAATAACAACATAAACAACCATCCAACACAATAACAAATGCAACCAATATACAAGGCAATGAGACTCAACAACTCAACTCAATTTATGTGGTACCAATACATGAACACTTAGGTTCACCACTTCGATCCTCACCTCCTAGGATCAAATCCATCAACTTGTTACCACCACCTCCGATAACGTCTCACTGATTCCATCACCTCCAAAACCAGCTACCAACCCAATCCACACAATGGGATTTGAGGCTCACCAACAACAGACCATTTATCCAACAACATGAATGCATGCAACATATTATTTATGCAACAACAACATCATGCACAATGACCCATCGATATAGTCAATTTTCACCACCAATACTGGCCATTATGCATCAAACACATGTTATACAACTCAATAATATCAACATACAACATAACAAGTTACAACAATGCATTTAAGGTTATGTCACACCATCACATAAACATTACAATGAATTTAAACATCACCATACAGTAAAATATTCATTTTTAGGTATTGAAATGACTTTTGAATGAAAGTACACACTCTCAGCTTTCCGAGACTTCAAACTGTGCGTCAAACGGAGTCATGGAGCTCAAGTTACGTCATTTTCAATTTCCCAATTTTTTCACGTAACAGTGGTAACCAGTTACGCTCAAACCGATAACCGATTACGGGCTTCGAAAATAGACCAAAACACTATTTTTCAACCGGTAACTGGTTACACTCAGACCAATAACTGGTTATAGGTTCATAGAACAACCAAGAAACTTATTTTTCGGACCTCCGATTTCGATTCTGTAAAAACCTCTGATCTCAGAATTTGACATCCTATAATTATTCGATGATTAAAACATCAAATTCACGTTATATCACATGTTATCATAAAAAACCATTCATTCTCATCAATTCATATGTATCCAAAACCTTCCAACAACAACAATTGCAACAATTCATCATTCCAACTCTGACCCGAAACCACATCAATTCAACACATTTTACATTACACAATCCAATCAAATTTCACAGGTTTAACAACAACATTTGCATCATTCACATAATTCAATCAAATTTCATGGGTTTAACAGCAACATTTTCATCATTCCCACAATTCAATCAAATTTCATGGGTTTAACCGCATCACTTTCATCATTCACACACTTCAACATTCATCATTCCCACAATTTAACAGAGAGAAGAAAACACAAAACCTACATGGCATAATCTACCCACTATCATCATGTTAACCCTTAGATAATCATAACCACACCCTTACCTTAGAGTTCCTAGCAATCGATTCTTTAATCTTCAGTAATGGTGAATCTCCCCTTGAGCCATAGCCTTTTCTTCTCTCTTTCTCGACTTCTCCTCCTTTCTCCCAAAAGATACGTTGATGATTTTCCCCCCAAATCCCCTATTCTATTCTTTTTATTCTAATTCCTATTATTTTATTAACTTATTATATTATCATTATTTTCTCAATAATAATAATAATAATAATAATTCACTCAAATTAAATAATTAAATTAATATTCATATAATATTAATTAATTAAATAATAACTAATATGATTAATTAGTTTTACTCACTACACCATCTTTTCTACACTTTTGCTCATACACTCCCCAACACCTTAATTTCTGAGGTAACTATCCCACACCAAGGGTACACATCACATCAAAATATCAATCAACATAACACAACCTGTTGATTCTAAGTGTTGGCAGCAATTTTGGTAAAACTAAAGAGTGTTCACAAGATGTTATGTGTGATGTCTTAACATGAGATATCCTATGTACCTGCTGGAGTTCAAGAACATGTGCATGCAGGATTGTTTCAGAATGCCATTTACAATGCTAAGGCTTCTGATATTGGATGTACCTGCTGGAGCTTAAATGAAAGACATGTTCATGCAGGATTGTTTCAGATGACATACACAATGTCATGACATCTGATATAGTTGTACCTGCTGGAAGTTATAAAAGGAATTATTGGATTATGCAGGATTTTTCCAGGATGTCAGACCCGATGTCATGACATCCTGTACACAGAACATTCAGTATGAATGTCTGGTGTTTTGTGATTGCACAATTAATGGCAATCTTTGGATGATTGAAGATATGGCTAGCTGGCGCATTCAATCATGGATTACAACCAGATTTACTTATTTTCCAAGGAGATCTATACAGCTGTTATAAAAAGATTTGATTGGAAAATAGATTTAGGGTTTTCAAGATGTCCAAGCCCAGCTGGATGCTTCTATAAAAAGGGACTTAGAAAACCTGTTTATACACACAACCAAGACTGAGCGAAATATAGAGAGAGAGCTAGGGTTTGTGTCTGTTTAGTCGTAAGACTTGTAGGTCATTCAAGTCATCCATTGATGATTGAATTGGACTGATTTATGGTTGTAATTTGTCACTCTAAAGCTGTTAAGCAAGAGTGTGTGTCTTCTTGATCAAAGCTGTGAAGCAAGATCAAGAGTGTGTCTTCTTGATTGAAACTGTGAAGTAAAATCAAGAGTGTGTAATTGAAAAGTATTTTCTTTTCTCAAGGGATTGTTGTTTAAAATCACTGGTGTGTGATTGTAAGGGAAGTGAGTGGGTTCTCATATCTAAGAGTGCTTAGGTAGAAATTGCACAGGTAGAGATTAGGTGAGAAACACTGTAACTTGTTGAAGTGTACGGAGAGTCTTTGAACTGATTCTATTTTAGTGAATTTCCTTCCTGGCTTGGTAGCCCCCAGATGTAGGTGAGTTGGACCGAACTGGGTTAACAATTGCTTGTGTCTCTTGCATTACTATTCTCTATCTATATCCTGTTTGCATTATTCAGATATTAGTGTCGCGACATTACCTTCGACATCTCATATCTGATACCAGAATTTCAATTGGTATCAGAGCAGGCATCCTGCTCTGGTTCTGGGTGAGATCTAGGGACGATACTTTCTGGTACTATGGAGAGAGATGGAGGATCTATTCACAGACCACCTATTTTGGATGGATCCAACTATGACTACTGGAAACCTCGAATGGTAGCCTTCCTAAAATCTCTGGATAATAAGGCTTGGAAGGCTGTGTTAACAGGCTGGGAACATCCAGTTGTTACCAAGAATGGAGAAGCTACTGCTGATAAGAAGGCTGAAGAACAATGGACCAAGGAAGAGGATGACTTAGCCCTTGGGAACTCTAAAGCATTGAATGCTATATTCAATGGTGTAGATAAGTATATCTTCAGATTGGTAAACAACTGTGAAGTGGCTAATGATGCTTGGGACATTCTCAAAACCACTCATGAAGGCACCTCTAGAGTGAAAATGTCTAGACTGCAGCTGCTCACTACCAAGTTTGAAAATTTAAGGATGAAAGAAGATGAAAATATTCATGAATTTCATATGAATATCCTTGAAATTGCTAATGCCTCAGGAGCCCTGGGTGAGAAGATGTCAGATGAAAAATTAGTGAGGAAAATACTTAGGTCACTCCCTAAGAGATTTGCCATGAAAGTGACAGCCATAGAAGAGTCTCAAGACATTTCCAATATGAGAGTTGATGAGCTAATTGGATCCCTTCAAAAATTTGAGATGGGAATGTGTGATGGATCTAAAAAGAAAGCCAAAAGCATAGCATTCAAGTCAAACACAGAGGAGGAAGGTGGTCCAGATATTGATGAAGATCTGGCAGATGATGTAGCAATGCTGAGAAGACAGTTCAACAAGCTAGTGAAAAATATGGATGAAATATCTAAGGCTAATGTCAAGAACATCGCATCTGACATCAGTAAATCCAACAATATTGGAAGAAGAACAAGGTCATATGAAAATCCCATAGAAGAAAAAGGAGTTCAGTGCCATGAATGTGATGGGTATGGACACATTGGAACTGAATGTGGGACCTACCTCAAGAAACAGAATAGGAATCTTACTGCCACTTGGTCAGATGGAAGTGAAACAGAAGAATCTGCAAATCTTATGACTGCCTTGACTGGAAGATTGGATTCTGATGAAGACTCAAGTGATGGTGAAGTAACCTTTGAAGAGTTGGCCACTACCTACAGAAAGTTGTGTCTCAAAAGTGTAGAGTGGTGTAAACAGGTTGAAAGCCAGAAGAAGGAAATTACTTAACTTGAGAATGAGAAGGTAGAACACTTGGAAACCATCTCCAAATTAAAAACAGAAGCAGTGGTTCTGAAGGCCAAGATAGATGAAAGTCAACAAGTTGAAAGTCAGAAGATAGTACAGGTGGAGAATGAGAAGGCAGACCATGTGGAAATCATCTCCAAGTTAAAAACTGAAGCTATGTTCTTGAATTCTAAACTAGAAGAGATGACCAAGTATGTAAGAATGTTAAACAATGGATCTGACCCCCTAGACAAGATTCTCCAAACTGGAAAAATAACAGGAGAAAAATCTGGCATTAGGTATAATGAATCTAAGCCTGAGTGTAGTTACACTGGTTGCAAACCTCAAGCCAAACCTAAATGCAGCCATAGTAAAAGCAAACCTATGATGTCACATCATATGTCACAACATCAGAGGAGAAGACAGCAGAAAGGGAAACACCAAAGATGGAGATGCCATTACTGTGGGAAATTTGGTCACCTGAAGCCCTTCTGCTATAAGCTGTATGGTTATCCTAGCCCTTTTCATCATCAGACTCACTATCAACCCAGACCCAAACAGCAAAGGCCTGTCAACAAGAAGCAATGGGTTCCTAAGACTAATGTTACAAGTCTAATAGCTCACATTCCCCTCAGAGTCTCAGCCAAAGAAGAGTGGTATTTTGATAGTGGATGTTCCAGACACATGAGTGGAAACAAAGACCTGATAACTGGACTTCATCCTCATGCCATAAGCTATGTAACCTTTGGTGATGGAGCAAAGGGTGAAATCAAGGGGATATGCGAGCTTGATTGTCCTGGAGTGCCTAAACTTGACAAGGTCCTACTGGTTAAGGGCTTGACTGCAAATCTAATAAGCATCAGTCAACTATGTGACCAAGGTCTAAATGTTAACTTCACTAAAACTGAATGTCTGATTACCAACAAAGAAAGTGAAGTAATCATGGAAGGAGTCAGAACCAAAGACAACTGTTACATGTGGAACTCTCAAATTAGTTACTCCTCAAAATGTACCTCAATCAAGGAGAAAGGGATGAAGATGATTATATCTTCTAGAGAAACTCCCAAATTGAAATTCTGTGGGAAATGCCAGACAAGGATGTCACACCAGAAACTCAGACTTAACATCACTTCCAAAGGGTTGAAACTCCTCCATATGAAGTTGATGGGACCCATGCAAGTGGAAAGCCTTGGTGGAAAGAAGTTTGTAGTGGTGGATGATTTCTCCAGATACATCTGGACCAAAAACAAATCTGATATGGTTGAAATCTTCAAAGATTGTTGTCTGAAACCTCAAGGAGAAAAGCTCATTGTGGCTCAAACAGATGTGGATAATATTGGGTTTGGTAGGAGGTCAGATCAGATGGTAGAACATGTCACTCGTCAAATGCAGTCTGAAGTTGGGAAGAGCTTTGTTGGACTTGGGCTACAAGTCAAGCAGATAGAAGAGTCTATTTTTCTATCCCAAAGCAAATGTGCCAAGAACAATGTTAAGAAGATTGGCATGAAGAGTGCAAGGACTCTTGCTCCTACACATTCGAAAGTATTCAAAGATGAAAATGGTGTTTGTGCTATATATCAAGCTGAATACATAGCAGCTGGAAGTAGCTGTTCTCAACAGGGTTGGTTGAAACTAATGGTGACTGAACATAATGTCACACAAGATGTCAGGACAGTATACTGTGACAACCTGAGTGCTACAACTATTTCCAAAAATCCTGTTCAGCGCAGCAGGACAAAGCACATTGATATTAGTCATCACTTTATTAGAGAACTTATGAAAGAGAAAATCATAGCACTTGAGCATGTTACTACTGAAATGCAATTAGCTGGCATATTTAGAAAAGCTTTGGATGCTAATCAGTTTGAATGTTTAAGAGGGAAATTGGGGATTTGTATTCATGAGAATTTATAGCAATCAAAGTGGAAATTTGTTATACAGAGGAGAGTTGTTGTAGAAAGGGAGCTAGGGAAGGAGGGTGTAGAAGTGAAGGAGGTTATGGAATTAATCAAGTTTACTGGTTTGATGAAAACAGTTAGTGCATTACCCCAATGTTTTGAAGGTTTAGTGGAAGAGTTTGTGGTGAATATCCCAGAGGATATTTCTGACAAGAATAACAAAGAATTATGCAAGGTCTTTGTGAGAAGAATGTGTGTAAGGTTCTCCTCAACTATAATGAATAAGTCCCTAGGGAGAGGAATAAAAGGAGTTGTTGAGTTAGAAGGCACAGACAATGAAGTCTGTAGGACAATCACTGCTGGTCAAGTCAAAGAATGGCCAAGAAAGAAGCATGACACTGCTGAGAGAGTAATTGATTTGGAGGAAGAGAGTTCAGAAGAGGACGATGACACCTTGGTTCATCACTTGAAACCAAGTGTTGCAAAGAAAATGAAAACCAGGAAAGGCAAGACTGTGGCTGAGATGTTGACAGCTAGAACTAGTAGGAAGGCTGCTACTGTAGGTCCTTCTAAATCATGGAGTAAAGTAGAGGTTCAGAAGAGGAAAATCAGAGAAAGCTCTGATTCTGAAGATGATGTCGAAGACGATGTCCCAGACATCTCACCTGCTAAAAGGCAAACTGTTAGAAAGTTTCCATCTAAGGTTGCAGCTATGCATTTGGACAACATTTCCTTCCATCTGGAAGATGGTGAGACCAAGGATTCAGATGCTAATACCTCAAGTGATAGGTCCAATGCTCAATCTAGTGGCAACTCTGCTTCTGTGGTGATGGTCCCCCTGTTATGATGACATGTGTGTTGTTCTAGATGCTGTTATGACTGTTTTGGAAGCTTGGATGTTTTGTTTCTGTTGAAATGTTTGTATTTTGTAGCAGTTCTTACTGATGCCTTGATGTAATATTTGGGCTCTTAATGAGTTCCATGGATTTCTAATTATCTCAGCTGTCACAACTGTGTATAATGTTGGTATGTATCTCCTGAACAAATATGTTTTAACATGTTATATGTTATAACATCTGTGGTTACATTCTCTGCTAGGCTAATTGACATTTATTTTGTCTAATTGGTCACCTTTGGTCAAAATTTTGACTAAAAAGGGGGAGAAGTGATTATGTGGAGAGCTGCAGTTAAATATGTGGTTGTGGAGATCTGCAGTGCTGATATAGCTAGCTAGGCTAAACAGATGACAACTGATGATGTTGAATAGAATGATGTTCTATGATGTTCTGTTCTGTGATGTTGGAGTAGATGTCTGATGTAAGACATAATGATGTTTTGTTCTGTGATGTTGGAAGAGATGTCTGATGTAAGACAGAATGGTGTTCTGTTATGTGATGTTGGAAGAGATGTCTGATGTAAGACAGAATGGTGTTCTATTATGAGATGTTGGAGGAGATGTCTGATGTTCTGTGCAAGCTCTGTGTTGTACAGGTGATGTTGAAGGAGATGTCAGAAGGAGGTTCTGAATGTTAACATGTTAAAGGAGATTTCAGAAGGAAATTCTGAATGTTAACATGTTGAAGCAGATGTCAGAATATTATTAAAAGAGATGTTTGTATTGCACAGATTTAGGGGGAGAAGAAGAACCCTTGTGCATTTGTGTGTCTTACTAGTTGCATCCATAACTAGTAATTCTGTTGTTTGTTGCACAGATTTAAGGGGAGGAGAAGTACCCTTGTGCATGTGTGTATTACTAGTAGCCATAGCTAGTAATTGTTTTGCTTCTGCTGCTGATTAAACTTCTATTATGTTGTTTAAACTATTGATAGTTTACCTTGTGAACAAAAAGGACAGATATATGTTTTAGCCAAAATTTGCCAAAGGGGGAGTTTGTTGATTCTAAGTGTTGGCAGCAATTTTGGTAAAACTAAAGAGTGTTCACAAGATGTTATGTGTGATGTCTTAACATGAGATATCCTATGTACCTGCTGGAGTTCAAGAACATGTGCATGCAGGATTGTTTCAGAATGCCATTTACAATGCTAAGGCTTCTGATATTGGATGTACCTGCTGGAGCTTAAATGAAAGACATGTTCATGCAGGATTGTTTCAGATGACATACACAATGTCATGACATCTGATATGGTTGTACCTGCTGGAAGTTATAAAAGGAATTATTGGATTATGCAGGATTTTTCCAGGATGTCAGACCCGATGTCATGACATCCTGTACACAGAACATTCAGTATGAATGTCTGGTGTCTTGTGATTGCACAATTAATGGCAATCTTTGGATGATTGAAGATATGGCTAGCTGGCGCATTCAATCATGGATTACAACCAGATTTACTTATTTTCCAAGGAGATCTATACAGCTGTTATAAAAAGATTTGATTGGAAAATAGATTTAGGGTTTTCAAGATGTCCAAGCCCAGCTGGATGCTTCTATAAAAAGGGACTTAGAAAACCTGTTTATACACACAACCAAGACTGAGCGAAATATAGAGAGAGAGCTAGGGTTTGTGTCTGTTTAGTCGTAAGACTTGTAGGTCATTCAAGTCATCCATTGATGATTGAATTGGACTGATTTGTGGTTGTAATTTGTCACTCTAAAGCTGTTAAGCAAGAGTGTGTGTCTTCTTGATCAAAGTTGTGAAGCAAGATCAAGAGTGTGTCTTCTTGATTGAAACTGTGAAGTAAAATCAAGAGTGTGTAATTGAAAAGTATTTTCTTTTCTCAAGGGATTGTTGTTTAAAATCACTGGTGTGTGATTGTAAGGGAAGTGAGTGGGTTCTCATATCTAAGAGTGCTTAGGTAGAAATTGCACGGGTAGAGGTTAGGTGAGAAACACTGTAACTTGTTGAAGTGTACGGAGATTCTTTGAACTGATTCTATTTTAGTGAATTTCCTTCCTGACTTGGTAGCCCCCAGATGTAGGTGAGTTGGACCGAACTGGGTTAACAATTGCTTGTGTCTCTTGCATTACTATTCTCTATCTATATCCTGTTTGCATTATTCAGATATTAGTGTCGCGACATTACCTTCGACATCTCATATCTGATACCAGAATTTCACAACCACAACTACCACATAATTAAACTACGAAAAATAATTTAAATAAAATTGGGGCGTTACAACTCTCCCCCTTAAGAATACTCTTCTTAAGCTCAAACACATATGGAACACAAATTACGTCTCTGAATCTCATCACACCATTCTCTTCAATCTTGAAGTCACCACCTTCCCCTCGATTGCTCAACACTAACCGGTCAATCAATCCTAAGTCGATCTTTTATCCTTCTCTGATCTCGTCAAGAATACTATTGGTTAGTTTCAATATACCCAACTTCACACTGTTAGGAGTTTCTTCACATACTAAACTCATATCTTTGAATTGCTTAATCAATCCCAACTCTCAAACCATAAGCATTGACATGTGCAAAGACTTCCTACTCAATGCATCAACTATGACATTAGCCTTACCATGATGGTAACTTAAACCAAAATCATAATACTTCAGTCACTTGGATTTGGCAAAATCAAAACTGGAGCAGACGTCAACTCCTTCTTGAGTTCTTGGAAAATCTCTTAACAATGCACATCCTAACTATAGGCTTGACCCTTTCGACTCAACTGAGTTAACGACAATGCTAACTTTGAAAAACCTTCAATAAACTTCATGTAGTAACCATCCAATCCAAGAAAACTTCTAATCTCAATGACAGACTTCTGAGTCTACCATTGTAACACAATATCTATCCTTGATGGATTCACAACTTCACCATCATTAGAATCACATGACCAAGGAAACTCACTTCTGTTAACTAAAAATCACACTTGGAAAACTTTACACACAACTGGTTATCCTTCAATGTCTGCAATACAATTCCCAGATGTTCCATACATACCCTCATACTACCGTCTTTCTTCTTCACTAACAACATTGGTGCACCCCACGGTGAAACACTCAGACGAACAAAATTCTTCTCAAGTAGATCTTCCAATTGCTTCTACAATTCACCCAACTCTGAAGCGGACATCATATAAGGAGTCATCAACACCGAACTAGTACTGGGTACTAAGTCAATAGTAAACTCCACTTCGTGCTCTGGCGGAAAATCACGGATATCTTTAGGAAACACTTCCAGAAATTCACACACCACAGGAAGATCACAAACTACTCCCTTTCCTCTGGATTCGAACGAAGCTAACATCACAAACACTTGTGCCTCATTCTTCACAGACTCTCTCACTTGCTTAGCTGATACAAATGTCAACTCTTCACCTCCATCAAACTCAGATTCACGCTTTGGAGGAAAGTCGCAGATATCTTCAGAAAAACATCAAGAATCACACACGATTGGCATAACATTAGTCGTCACATTTCTCTTTACTCTCAGAGAAACAACATTACCAATAACAAATCATTTTACCTAAAGACATCCCAACTTGACCGAAAAATAGGATTCTCGAATCCCTTGCATCTTTAGTGTCAGGAACAACACAACTTCGACATCACCTGAGCTCTTACAATCAATGGCATACTGCACCAACTTATCAAAACAATTAGTAAATACTTAATTTAACTCCAACCAATTCATTCCAAGAATAACGTCTGTAAAACCCCAATTTTGTCCCTAAGATCCCTCATGGCATTATATCATATCATCACATTGCCTCAAGGATCATTGTGCACCTTGCTTCCTTCCCTGTGGGTTGGTTATCTTTTTGAGAGTGATTCTTGATCACCAAGCATGTTCTGCATTTGTATATCATTGCTTTTCTTTTTATCACTAACCAAAAGTACAAAAATATGTCATCTAACCTTGTTACTTGCAGATGAAGCAACCACAGTCAAAGCAGTCAAAGGCAGTCATTGAGCAATAGATGGTGGCCATTCTTGAGAATTTGGACACCACAATCATTCACAAGAGTTCATATGAGCTGTGATGTTATTTTGAATCAGAATCCCAAGTGGTAGAGGCTTGAATTTCATCAGAACATTGCCAGGTCAACTGAAGGCCTAAAAAAGTCAACTGCCCAGTCAACTGTTGGATTTGGAGATGGGAAATGATTAGAAATACTTCATTCATGATCAAACAAGTCTCATTTGACATTTCAAACATCAACATTGAAGAAAATAAAGTCAGGTCAAAACTTTCCAAAAATAGAAAGTGACTTATAATTCAAAATTGCCAAAAATGGAAAGGTTTTAACCTAGCTTCAACTTCAAATTACATCATCAAAAAAGCTTCAAATGAAATTTTGTTGAACATGAGAGTTGTAGATATTTCTCTCCCATTTCCAAAAAATCCAAGATCATCCATTTCTCATGTGTGGTTAAGGAGATGTGATCAAAATATGGCAAAGTGTACTTGGAGATTCAAATGTGCATAACTTCTCAACCAAATGTCCAATTCAAGTGGCTCTTTTTTGTACATTCTTCTCTTAACCTCTACTTTCCAAAATATGCATTGCATTACACCAATTCTCATCACATAATCATTTGCACATTCTTGGATTTTTGGAGGGAATTTTCAAAATTTGAAATTGGTGCATTGTTTAAGCATGGTACCATTGCATTTAGCTTCAAAATGAGTTTTTAAGTGAATTTAAACACAAACCCGTGCACTGTTCACCATGCATTTTCATGCATAGGGTGAAATGCCAATTTGCACAAACACTCCATTTTGGCTAATCCACTTAACCATTGCTTAAACATGTTTAGGAGAGTGATTAGGGAGAGGTATATATAGCAAATCATAACTGTTTTTCTGCTAACAACATCACAATTTTCAGATCTAGATCTAGAATACCAAATTTTTCTCTCAAATTTTTCTTCCAATTTCTTCATATTCAATTCATTTCCTTGCTTAATTCTTGTTGTTGAGTTGATCTTGAGTAGGATCATCCATAGAATCAGTAGAAATCGTGCAGCATTGAAGCATATTGAAGCTTGGAAGCAACAATGGCAAATCAAAAATTATGTTGAATCGTGTGTAACTGAGCTACAATTCCTCTTCCAATCATCCATACAAGAGTTCTAGAGGAGATTTTTGAGCACTGCAAGGCTTGAACAACACCAAATCCAGTTCTGCTTCTACAAGAGGTTACAAATCGCATCTCATAATTTTGATTTTCATTGCCATATTATGATAGATCTTGTGATGCTGAGTAGTTTAGGCTTTGAATCGTGTGAATCCATGCTGAACTGAGCGAGAACTGGTTGTTTAAAGTTTTAACAATGAATCTTCCATGCTTCGATCCATACGTGTTGTGATGTTTCTTGATGAATTGTTTATGGATTCATGTTGTATGATAGAAGATCTTTACAATGATGTGCTTGATTTGCAATTCTGGACATGTTGAAATTTTCTGGAAATTTGAGGATGAAGATCTTCAAGATCTTCATCATGTTCATAGTTGCCTGCACTTTTCCTACGGATTTTGCTAGAACCTTCATACCATTACCTGCGAATTTTGATGCGTGTTCTTCATTGTTTCCTGCGGATTATGGCATGCATGTTTAGGGTTTGCACCAAACGCGTTCCAGGCCAGCTCGCGCGCCACTTTTAAATTGTTCTTCAATTCGAATCCTGGCTCCAACATATTTTCAAATGCCATGCTGATTTATTCCATTTCCCTCCTTTATTCATACATGCTTCACATTACTTCTTTTTATTTTTTTTCCATCTTCTAAAATCCATATATAATTGAAAATACATCCAAAAAATATGAGGATTTTTGCATTGTGTCACATTTTGTGTCTATTATGTTTTGGTTATTTTTTCATAAATTGTGCTTGGCTGGAAATTTTTTTGCCCTAGGGTTTGTGAACATGTATGCTATTTGTACCTTGCCTTGCTTCTACATTTGTGAAATGCTGAGTTTTAATCCAATGAATCTGAAAATTTGCATGATGAAACTAGACTCTTGGCTTGACATTTTGGTGTTGATTTGGTATTTTTACCATTTGTGGTTTCTGTTTTATGATCATGTGAATGTAGGTGTGACAATTTGTGTCACACCTTTGCTTGTTCATCTTATGTGATGTGATTACCCTATCAAATGATCTCCAATTGTTCTGATTTTTTATGTGATACATATTATGGATGTTGTGAATGAGCATGAATTCTCTTGGAATTATTTGATTGATTTCTGATTTAATTGAGATTTTTCATTCTGGTTGGTCACATTTGAGCTTTAAAATAGTCTTGAACTTCAATTGATCATGAAATGCTTTTGGTATATGATATTAATGTGAGACCTTTTGGATTGTTTTAAGATGTGTTTAAAGTTGATTCATGTAAATTTTCAGTTTCTGTTTTAAATTTTTTCTCCATCTTTGACCCTAGGCTTTGACCTAGTGGTTTGCCTCTCATGTTTGAGCTTTGATTTCAGGTTGAACATCCAAGTTATATGGTTCATGATGCTCCATCATTTGAGCATTTGGTGTTTGCCTTTGACTAATAACATTGTGTGTTTTGTAGGATTGTTAACTCATTTGAGCTTGACTTGTGGCTTATGCCTTTGCTTATTGGGTTTGACTGTTGATATTAACTGTTGGTTGTTTGTCTGTATAGTTGTACTGATTTGTTTGATGTTTCCACAGGTACATAAGTTGCTTAAGTTCATTTTGAACTTGCTTTTGCTTGGTTGCTTAACCACTTAGGTATAACCTCTAATCTTCATGTAGTCTGGAAGACCTGTCCTGTTATGTGGGCAGGCACCTGCCTGAAGTCCTTCTTAAGAGGCAATGCTTGTGATTGTTTATCTTTGTGCCAAGCAGGAAAAGTCCTCTTATGAGGCAATTGGTAGATAAAAGAGATGTGTAGTCCATCTCCTACTATTCAGTGTGTCATCCCTTTGCTCACATACCATGTTGATGCATTGTGGATATTAACCCAAGATCTTATAGAGTCAAATCACTTGTGGAGAAGAGTTCCAACTTTCTAAACTCCCACACATTCTATTATTCAAAGCTCTCCCAGGCCAGGGATAAGAGCTATGAGGCACACCCCTCATCTCCATTTCATCTGCTTCACCCTAACTCTCAATGTTAGGGTTAAGAGCACAACATACCCCATTCCAGTTGACTTTAAAGTCTAACCCTGCTTGAGCCTAATTGCTTGTATATAGTGTATGCTAATTGATTTGTTTGTCTGCTTACTTGGTTCATCTGTGCATCTTTGCTTATGTGAGCCTTTGTGCATTTATCATCATTAATTGTACATCATTGCATGATCATTGGTCATATCTTTGTGACATCTTTGTTTGTCCATTGAGGATTCAATTGTAAGTCCATTTATTGGCCATTGTTTCCTATGATTTGGAAGGAGTTGGGACTAAGACCATTTATTGGCATCCTATTTCCTTTGGAGTCGAGTGTAAGACCATTTATTGGCAACTTGTTTCCTCTTGCTTATTGCATTTGTTTTGATTGTTGTATGTGAGGAATCAATTGTAAATCCATTTGTTGGCAGTTGTTTCCTGTGATCATTCTTTTGAGATTAGTGTAAGTCCATTGATTGGCATCTGGTATCATTATTTTGTTTTAGGAGGTTGGTATAAGTCCATAGATTGGCATCTGATATCCATGTTTGTTTGTGAGATTAGTGTAAGTCCATTGATTGGCATCTGGTATCATTGTTTTGTTTTAGGAGATTGGTGTAAGTCCATTGATTGGCATCTGATATCCATGTTTGTTTTAGGAGATTGGTGTAAATCCATTGATTGGTATCTGGTATCCAGTTTTGTTTGGGAGATTGGTGTAAATCCATTGATTGGTATCCGGTATCCACCTTTGTTTGTGAGATTGGTATAAGTCCATTGATTGGCATCCGGTATCCATTTGCTTTGTTTATTTGCTTTTGCTCATTGCCTATTCCAAAGGAATCACTTGGATCATCTACATATGATCTCAAGAGGTGAACATCTAAGAAGTTTTACACTCCCTCACCCTCCCACCTTTTGTTTCTTTAAACCTCCATGTGCATGTTAATCCAAACCTGAAAAATATGGTGCAAACATTGTCATTTCTTTTCAAATTAGAAACCTAGGCTTTAGGCCTTTGATTTTTCAAATTTCATTTTCATAATACTTCTTTTGAATTGAATTCTAATCATACTTTGACCACTCTTTTGTAAATAAATCCTAATTGGTTAATCCAACTCATACAATTGTTTTGTGGCTTTGTCCATTCTTGATAAGTTTTCATACATTAGCCATAGGTTTGATTTATCCTAGTTGGTTGATGTTAATCTCACCTTCTGTCCTTAGTGATTGAATTGTAAGACTTCCTTGCTTATTATAGGGTTAACCCCTCACTAGCAAGTTGAAGCTTTTCTCACATGGTGGACTTGTTGTTTGTATAAGGTTGAGTTTTCTCCCGTGGATAAAGAAAGACCTTAGGGCTTTTGTTTAAAATGAACCCACTGATATTTTGGAAATCTTTTAGCCGAACTACGAGGTTTTGATCCTGTAAAGGTACGTAGGCAATGGTTATCCATCCAAACAAAAATAATAACTTGTACATTCTTTTCTCATCCCTTCAATCCATGTTTGCACAACAAATATTTCATAAACAAATAACTTTTCGTACAACAAGTTGTGAAAAGGGCTCCCTAGGAGTACCTAGGACGTTTTGGGTGCCTAACACCTTCCCATTGCGTAATTTACCCCTTACCCAGATTCTCTGATCTTTTCATTAGTTTTCTATGTGTAAAACTTCTTAGGCTTTTGTTCGCTTTTTAGCCATTCCTTTGGATAAATAAAAGTGCGGTGGCGACTCGATTCTTTGTATACTTTGCTTTTGGTTTAATCAATAAATCATAAAGTGACGAATACACCGCTACAACGTCAACTTGTTCCAACAAAATACAAATTGTACACATCCTCATGGAACATGTCGGGATACTCAACACACCACCAGCTAATCTCTAGCCAAAACATCGCCTTCTCCCTCACAAGGAAGCAACCAACAAGAACACCTGACCGTCTTCCTTCAAGGATCAGACCATTTTTCTAACCGACACCATCCTCGAATTCAACCTCTCTTCGGGTTCAAGAAAATCACAACAATCTCAAAACAATTGAACTAGCCAACACTACACTATTGCATGCAATAACATGATATCCAAGCTATATACAGTTGTAACATCCAAGAGAAGCATACACTTCTCCAACACTTGTTTCATTCCCAACCTGCAAATGGAGAACAAAACAAGCATCGACAATGTTCTCACACACATGTCGCATACTAGGGAACAACCATAATTAACAACCTGGCCGGACGGGCCGACCTCCTCTGATACCACTGTGTAACACCCTAAATTTCCCCTGCGTAAATTTAAAACACTTCGCAGTTATAAAAGTAGTAGTAATAACCACATGTCTGAATGTTAACTTTTATTAAATCGCAGCGGAACAACAAAAGCAAACAATCAACTCAACATATCCAATCATTAACATAACATGTCATATAATAAATGTTAAAACTTAATGAAAGACACAACGTTCCAATCCCTCAGTATTACACATCAGAGCAGATGCTGACACAAAAATAAAACGAAAAACTTCATCTTCCACTCACATCTGAGCTCCTACTGCGGATTATCTGCATGTTACCCATGTGGAGGAAATATTCAAACAGAAGGGGTGATATATAATAATTATATAAAGGAAAGCATGATAATAAGTAAGCATCAGATTATCACATGCACATCACCCATTCCACATAATCCGCACAACAACGATCACACATAATAGCAACATCACAACTATCCATATGGAACAACAACACAACAACTATCCAAACAGGATAACAACATAATAACTATCTAACATAACAACAACATAACAAGCATTTGACATAATAACAACATAATCAACCATCCAATACAATAACAAATGCAACCAATGTACAATGCAATGAGACTCAACAACTCGACTCAATGCATGTGTGTCATACCCCAAAATTTGCCCGTTAATATTACAAGGCATTTTCCAGGACACTCCAACTTATGTTCAAGGCACTGATCCCAAAGGAACAAAGACCCAGCTCACAGGTGGCCAAATCCAGAAAATGGCCCAAACTGGCATGCTCGCTAGGCGAGCAATTCCTTCGCCTAGCGAACCCTTCGTTATACCACTCGCCTAGCGAAGCTTGCAATCCAGAAAAGGCCCAAACTAGCTTGCTCTCTAGGCGAGCAACTCCTTCGCCTAGCGAAGCTTGCGATATATCAGAATTTTCGGGCTTCATTCTGAGCCCATTAGGTCACAACAAGAGCATTATAAATAGCCAAGCTTCAGTCAGAAAGAAAGGACGAAAAACAGAGGAAGACGGGCCGAAACCCTGGCATAGAAACCCTGGAGACTAACTCAAATAATTCCGAGTAAAGAAACCCTGAAGGCCGCTCATCCGCACCGAAGTTACCGCCGCCCAACTCCATCCGATACCAAGAGTGTTCAGTCCCTTCAACATCGCAGCTCGGTTGCGAACAGGTTTGCGCATCACTACTGTTTTATGCTTTTAATCGGTAATCTCTACATACATAAGGCATCATGATTAAACTTTCGGATATGTAATTTGATTTCACATGTGAATTTAAGTATGCCTGAATATTCTGAATGTTTGTCCATGCTATTCCTGTAATTAAATGCCATAAAGTTCAGGTTTCCGGAGGTCAGGCTGCTATCAAACTCCAAACCCGTAGCCGCTCGCTAGCACATCGCTAAGCGAGCCTGTGGCGAGCACTCGCTAAGCCTTCGCTAGGCGAAGCAGGAGCGAACGGGACAGTGGCTGTTTTGTTTCTTTTCTGTTCTGCCTTATGTTTATCTAATCAAGATTTATTATAATTCTGCATTATTCGGCCTGACTTTATGACTGTTGTGTTGTACTTTATCTCGATATTCTAACCGGTGTGTTGAATTGTGTAAAGGTTTACATATCCCCGAGGAAACGGTCGGCTAAGTATTCCACTTTATGTGTGGGATATCCTTGTGGAGATGGATTCTGAATTACTTAATTTTAATATGGAGATTCATCCTAAATTACCTAGCTGATTTTAATGTATTGATTTCATCGATTTTAATGTGGACCTAATTACTTAATCGATTACGGCTATCTAATTAATTGTAAAACGTTGCCTTTAAACATGCGATCTTGGACCTCTCTTTGTTACCCTACGATTACGGTATTATGGTCATGTCCCGCGGATGTGGGGATACACTTAGCCAAGACCCTTAGGTTAAATCATCATAGTCCCTCGAATGTTGCCTTTGCCCCTCGATGACCCTTCGGCATAGCCTACGGTTAAATGATGATCGTCCCTTCGAATGCTAAGGTATCCCTACAAAAGTTACCTTCAATGACCAATCGATGACCCTACGATGTCCCTTTACATCCAAAGGATAAAACTACTTACTTCTCAATAGTAAGGACAGTTTTACCCTCATAAGGATAGGAAATGCCCATAAAGACCTTGGGGTAGGTATAACTCTTAATTGCTTACTCACAACCTAAAATACTTTTAACACCTCACACCTTTCAAAACATCTTTTAGAAAATCACCACCTGGCATACATTCGTACTAGAATCATTGCCAAGTTATATTGTTCTAAACTATTTTCAAAACTGAATGAGATAACCACTTTGTATACATTCATACAAGAATCATTACAAAGTTAAATTCTCTTTTCCAAACATTTTCTAAACAATTCACAACCACTCTTTCCAGACAACCATAAGTGATCAAGCAATTAAGAGCCCATGGATAACCATGGATACAAAGGGTGCTAACACCTTCCCTTTGTATAATGTACCTCCCGAACCCAAAATCTAAATTAAGGTCTTTCCTGTTCTTTTCCGCCTTTCCTTATTGGATAAAAGAAAAGTCGGTGGCGACTCTTGCTAACCGCGACATTTGCTTTACAAAGCAAAAACACATAAAGTCAGTTCACCGTATGACAGAACTGGCGACTCTGCTGGGGACTACAAAGAGTGGTCACCTTAAAAAATCATTTATGTTTTCAATTGTTCCTTCTTTTAAGGGTATTTTCGAGTGAAAGATCCTACACCCGGATCTAGTGTACCTTAGGTAAGTAGCAATAGATCATCGCGACTATCCGGCGTATACTGGAATGGTCAAAATGATGGCTACGGTTAATGTGACACTTTGGATGTCCTGATGTTCCTCATGCTTACTTGAGGAAAAAATTGGCATTCACGTGGTGTCATCAAAGCATTAACCAGACCTTTAGAACCCTAATTGACTCATCCTAGCCATTAGAAAGTAGTGAGATAACTGGCTTCGGTTCCGACTGAGGTTGGTTGAGACTCGATACTACACTCTTTGAGATTGGACTTTAGGGAAGCTTCGGTCAACCACTTGGTGTTGCGCTGAAGTGGACTTAAGGAAAGGTCAATGATTTGAGATCCTTATAGAACCCGGTTACTATTCTAGGACAGGTTGAACCAACCAAACTTCAGTGGGGAGGGTACTTACCTATGGAACTCATGCAAGCCTTAAAACCTAGGAGTGATTGTTGTGTGACTTTCTTGTGCTTGTTATTTACATCATAACATCATAACATCATAACATCACAGCATTATACTAACCATTTCAAGGACTTAGGAATTTAGCTTTGCTCTGTTAAACAGGTTATGGCTTCCAGGAAGACCATCCAGATCAATTTTGTAGCAATCTCTCCTCAGCTGAAGGATTTAGTGTCAGAACTTCCCGATCATGCTCAGTTCATCAAGAGACATGGTTCTATCCTCAATTTGGTTACCACTGATTTCAAAGAAGATATGATGAGAGTTCTATTACAGTTCTTCGATCCTAAACATCATTGCTTCACCTTCCCAGATTATCAATTGGTGCCCACGTTAGAAGAATTCTCCAGGCTGTTGGGGATACCTATCCTTGATCAAACACCTTTCAGTGGTTTAGAAAAGATTCTGAAGTCTGAAGAAGTTGCCGCAGCTTTACACATGACAAAGTCAGACATGGAAACCAATTGGGTAACAAGAAGTGGAGTTAAGGGTTTACTTGCCAAATTTCTGATAAATAAGGCCCGAGAATTCCTAAAAGTTATGAATGTCCATGCTTTCGAAGAGGTCCTAGCATTACTAATCTATGGTTTGGTGCTATTCCCTAATCCAGACCAATTCATAGACATGAATGCTATTAAGATATTTCTCACTCATAACCCTGTACCTACCTTGCTTGGGGAAATTTTACATTCCCTTCACACCCGTACTATGAAGAGACAAGGGACTCTCATGTGATGTATACCTTTATTGTCTAGGTGGTTTATTTCGCACCTTCCTCAATCAGTCTTGAAGAATGAGCGAAATCTGAAATGGTCTCAAAGGATAATGGCACTCTCCCATTCAGACATCCGTTGGTGTTCTAATCTCAGAGAAAATGTTATCCTCATCGACCGTTGTGGAGAATTCCCTAATGTACCACTCATGGGGATAAGAGGAGGTATTACTTATAATCCTGCTTTAGCCCTACGTCAGTTTGGTTGTGCTCGAAGAGATGGTCCACATGAAATGATTATTCAAGGTACGGTGTTTGACTATGACAATGATTCTCAAGGTCTCCGTCAAAGATTTGTACGAGCCTGGGGCATGGTGAAAAGAAGCACTTTAGGACAGAAAAATTCTATTCCTATGGAGCCTTATCTCAGATGGGTACGCGCCAGAGCTCGTGAACTCGTCATGCCATATCTTGCGGTCGGACCATTGATCGTTGAACCAGAAGTTGAAGGAGGTACTCCTCAGATCATTCCTTATCCAGATATGCCTACCGATGTTGAAGAATTGAAGAGATCCTGGATCCAGTTGAGAGAGGAAAGGGATACTTTTGAAGCCCAGTTCTGTACTGAAAGGAAGAAAGTGTTAGAACTTACCAGCCAGCTTAATGAGGAACGAAGACTCAATGCATATCTTCGCCCAAAAAGAAGCCGTCCCTGGGAGACTTGAGCTTTCATTGTATTATTATTATTTTCCTTTTGTAATGAACCTTGATTAAAGAATTAGTAATAAAAGTTCCCCTCTTTTTGGTATTTTACGCAGAGTTAAATTCCAAAAGTCCTTGAAAACATTTCATACATTGCATTGCATAACATAACATCGCATAACAGGTATTCTAAAGGATCTATGTTCTCACGGTCTTCCTATTGCAAACAGAAAAATGGCTCTCGAACAGACTGTCAAAGATCTCCAGGCTCAGAATGCTCAATTCCAGGAGATGATGCTGAGCTTATCCAAGGGGCAGGAGGAACTAAAGGCTCTCTTGCTCGAGAAGAAGAAAGACCAGAAACCTGTGAGTTACATTAACCCGGGAAGAAGGCGTAAAGGACAGGCTGCAGGAGTCAAGATTAGAATTCCGAAGGATCAAGAAGAGGGGACAGATTCAGAAGAGGAGAATGCCGACCCTTTCAGCCAGGAGGATGACGATGAAGATTATGAGAATGAGCAGTACTCTCCAAAGGGTGATAAGTATAAATTGCTGGAAGAACGCATGCTAGCTATGGAGGGTCAGAAAGCGCCCGGTCTGGATTTCGAAAGCTTGGGTCTAGTCTCTGATGTGGTCATTCCTCGCAAATTCAAGATCCCCACTTTCACTAAGTACGATGGTGCATCTTGTCCTCAGATGCATCTGAGAGCTTACGTGAGAAAGATTCAGCCGCATACCACTGATAGGAAGCTATGGATCCATTTCTTCCAAGAGAGTCTGTCTGGCACACAGTTGGAATGGTATTATCAGCTCGAGAGCTCTGACATCCGCACCTGGACTGATTTAGCGACAGCTTTCTACAAGCACTACCAGTATAATTCTGAACTAGCGCCTACTCGGCTACAGTTGCAGAGTATGACTATGGGATCTAAAGAAAGCTTCAAAGTATATGCCCAAAAATGGAGAGATTTGGCTGGCAGAGTCAAACCCCCTATGACTGATCGAGAATTAGTAGACATGTTCATGGGTACACTGACTGGCCCATTCTACAGCCATCTACTGGGAAGTTCTTCATCAGGTTTCACTGAACTTATATTGACAGGTGAACGGGTGGAGAGCGGCATTCGAAGTGGAAAGATACAAGCGGCTACCTCTGCAAGCAACAAAAAGTCCTATCAGGGGAAGAATGAATCAAATGTTGTGTACGGTCAAAGGAGTCATAACAAGAAAAATAGTGACCATGCCGTTGGGGCAGTTACGATTGCAGCCCCGCCAGCTCAAAATTTCCAGCACAGACAGGACAGGCCAAGGAGGCAGTTTACCAAGATCAATATGACTTTAGCACAAGCACTACAAAGCATGCTAAAGGCAAACTTACTCACTCTCAGAGGCCCTCCTGCAAATGTCAACACTACTTCGCCTCGTTATAATCCCAATGCCAGGTGTGCATATCACTCCGATAGCCCCGGGTATGATACAAACGATTGTTGACTGTTGAAGAATAAAATTCAGGATATGATCGACGCTGGGGAAATTGAATTTGAGCCTCCGGAGACTCCTAATGTCATCACTGCACCTATGCCTAATCATGACAAGGCTGTTAATGCTATGGATGACAACTCTCACATTTCTAATGTAGCTGACTTAGCATCTCCTCTCCTGGCCATCAAGAAGAAGTTGTTGCAAGCTGGTTTATTTCCAGGTTGTGCTGAAAATTGCGATTTATGTATACTCCGACCCAGTGATTGCTTGAAGTTGAGAAATGGCATTCAACGGCTGATGGACGATCATACAATCCTCTTCGAAAAGGTTCCTAAGGTGGAAAGCCCCGTGGAAGAAATATCTGTGATTGGAAGGTCCAAAGTTCCAGTGAAGATTACTGCTATCAGAGTACCTGTGAAGATTATTGCTGAGCCCAAGGGAGCTCCCCTAATCATTACTGCACCTGGCTCAATACCGTATTCCTCAAGCAAAGCCATTCCGTGGAATTATGGAGGTGATGTTTACATCCATGGCGTAAAGCAAGTTGGTAATTCTGCTAATCCTAATGACATTGTTGGGACTAGTAAAGTTACTCGAAGCGGAAGGATCTTCTCTCCGGAAATCTCACCTCCCGTTCCTGAAACTCGAGGAAAGGAACCAACAGTCAACCCTCTTCAGTCAGAGACATCGGTCGAAGTTACTACTGAAGATGTTGCCAAACAAGAAATGGAAGAAGTGCCGAAGATCATCCGCAAGAGTGATTTTGATGTGGTAGAACAGTTGGGGCATACTCCTTCTAAGATCTCGATGTTATCCTTGTTGTTATCTTCTGAATCTCATGCCAATGCCTTGATAAAATTCTTGAAGACTGCTCATGTACCTCAGGAGACCTCCGTCGATCAGTTCGAAAATTATGTTGCTCATCTGGCTGTTGACAATGGCCTAGGCTTTTCCGATGCTGACCTGACACCAGCGAGAAAGAACCACAATAAAGCTCTGCATATCTCCATTGAGTGTAAGGGGATCACCTTGTCTCATGTGTTGATCGATAATGGCTCTTCTTTGAATGTGCTACCGACAGCTGTGCTCGATAAACTGGATTGTAAAAGCATTGAACTGAAGCCTAGTGACATTGTGGTGCGTGCTTACGATGGTGCGAAGAGCGTTGTCCACGGTGAAGTGGTCCTCCCTATCAAGATAGGACCTCAAGTCTTCAACACTATCTTTCACGTAATGAACATTCGTCCTGCCTATTCCTGCTTGCTGGGACGCCCTTGGATTCATGGGGCAAGTGCTGTAGCTTCATCTCTCCATCAAAAACTGAGGTATCCAATAGAGGGTAAGGTTGTCACTGTGTGTGGAGAAGAAGAATATATTGTCAGTAGTGTGCAGGCTTTCAGATACGTCGAGATGGATGGAGAATTCCTTGAGACTCCGTCTCAGTCATTTGAAGTGGTTCCTCCGTCCAGTCCTGTCCTTAAGCCCACTCCCCCTGTGCCCGAGGTTATTCGAGCTCCTCCTGCCATGATTTCTCTGAAAGATGCTCAAGCTGTGGTCGAAAATGGTGGTCATACTGGTTGGGGTCAACTGATCAACGTACCCTATAAGTCTGATAAATCTGGTCTGGGATTTAACTCTGAAAGGATGGTCAAAGATCAAATCAGTGCTGTAAAAGATGCTGATAGCAATTGCGACCTGGATAGCTGGATTTTCCCAACAATTGGTGACGGACTCAATAATTGGAAGGCTGAAGACACTATCCCGATTACCTTTAGTCAGGAGTAATTGTTATTATCTATTTAGTGTTGCAAATTTTTAATTTTTTACAATTGAACTTCTTGAAGCATTGTGTCTATGCCCGGGGCACAATAGCTAATTTGTTAAGGGTTTTGTCATTTTCATAAGCATATTCACATTCAATAAATCAATGGACTTTTTGCATTCAAATATTGCGCTCTTTATCTTTCCTATCAGCTTTCAAACAAGCTATGCTTTCTTACACACACTCACGTAACAAAATTGCAGATCCATACCCACTCTGGATCCTGTTGATAATAGTTCTACTGCTGTAGATTATGACTTTGAAAATCCGATCTACCAAGCCGAGGATGGAAGTGACGAAGATTGTGAAGTCCCTGGAGAACTCGCCAGACTGTTACTGCAAGAGGAAAAGACTATACAGCCGCATGAGGAATCAATTGAAGTTGTAAACCTGGGTACTGAAGTAGACAAGAAAGAAGTCAAAATAGGAGCAGGCTTGGAGAACAGTATCAAAGAAAGATTGATTCAGATGTTACATGACTATGTAGAGATTTTTGCCTGGTCTTATGAAGACATGCCAGGATTGGATACTGACATAGTAGTGCATCGTCTGCCAATGAAGGAAGACTGTCGTCCTGTTAAGCAAAAGGTTCGCCGCATGCGCCCGGAAATGTCTGAGAAAATCAAAGCCGAAGTTATGAAACAATTTAACGCCGGTTTCCTAGCCGTTACTTCTTATCCTCAATGGGTTGCTAATGTGGTACCGGTACCGAAGAAGGATGGTAAGGTGCGAATGTGTGTAGATTACAGAGATTTGAATAAGGCGAGTCCCAAGGATGACTTTCCACTTCCGCACATTGATGTTCTGGTAGATAACACCGCTCAACACAAGGTATTCTCATTCATGGACGGATTCTCAGGTTATAATCAGATTAAGATGGCGCCTGAGGACATGGAGAAAACTACGTTTGTGACACAATAGGGCACTTTCTGTTACAAAGTAATGCCATTCGGTTTAAAGAACGCCGGGGCAACGTACCAGCGTGCTATGGTGGTTTTGTTCCATGATATGATTCATCATGAAATAGAAGTATATGTGGATGACATGATAGCCAGATCTCATACTGAAGAAGAACATCTCGATCATCTGTACAAATTGTTTGAGAGGTTGAAGAAATACAAGCTGAGATTGAACCCGAACAAATGCACCTTTGGAGTAAGATCCGGTAAACTCCTGGGCTTTATTGTCAGTGGCAGAGGAATTGAGGTTGACCCGGCCAAGGTGAGAGCTATTCAAGAAATGCCAGTTCCCCGTACAGATAAAGAAGTCAGAGGTTTCTTGGGACGATTGAATTACATTGCCCGATTTATTTCCCATTTGACTGCTACCTGCAAACCCATCTTCAAACTACTGAGGAAGAATCAAGAGATGATATGGAATGACGAATGTCAAGAAGCTTTTGACAAAATCAAGAAGTATCTCCAGGAACCTCCGGTCCTGATACCACCAGTTGAAGGAAGACCTCTAATCATGTATTTGACCGTGTTAGAAAATTCAATGGGGTGTGTGTTGGGGCAACATGACGAGTCTGGTCGAAAAGAGCATGCCATATACTACCTTAGCAAAAATTTTACCGACTGTGAAACAAGATACTCACTGCTCGAGAGAACTTGCTGTGCTTTGGCCTGGGTTGCTCGCCGACTAAGACAGTATATGTTGAATCATACCACTTTGTTGATTTCTAAGATGGATCCCATCAAATACATATTCGAGAAACCTGCCCTCTCCGGAAGGATAGCGAGATGGCAGATGATTTTAACAGAGTATGATATCCAGTATACTACCCAGAGAGCAATCAAAGGAAGCGTGTTAGCTGATCATTTGGCTCATCAAGCAGTGGATGATTACCAATCTATGAATTTTGAGTTCCCAGATGAGGATGTCATGCTTGTTACTGATTACGAAGAACCTGGACCGGATGAAAGACCCGAACTGGGATCCCGATGGATTATGGTTTTTGATGGATCTTCTAATGCATTGGGCAATGGTGTTGGTGTTGTAATTATTTCTCCCAGGGGTTGCCATACGCCTTTCACTGCTAGGCTATGTTTTGATTGTACCAATAACATGGCTGAGTATGAAGCCTGTATTTTGGGACTCATAGCTGCTATAGACCTAAGAATCAAGCTTTTAAGCGTATACGGAGACTCAGCCTTAGTAATCAGTCAGATTAAAGGAGAATGGGACACTAAACATCTGAATCTCATCCCTTATCGAGAGCGGGTGTTGACGTTAATCCCATACTTCGAAGAAATTACATTCGAACATATTCCACGAGAAGAGAATCAGTTGGCAGACGCCTTGGCCACCATGTCATCTATGTTCAGAGTCAGATGGGACAATGAAGCTCCCCGGATCACCATTGAGCGATTAGATGAACCAGCATATTGTTATGAACTTAACGCTGATGAAGTAGAAGAGAAATCTTGGTTCCATGAAGTAAAAAGATATTTAGAAGCTCAGGAATACCCTGAAGGGGCATCCATCAATGACAGAAAATTCCTGAGGAAGTTCTCCGCTAAATTCTTTTTGAGTAATGGAGTACTATACAAACGTAATCATGATTCGACCCTGCTTCGCTGTGTGGATAAAAATGAAGCAGAAAAGATTATGGAAGACATGCATGACGGTATTTTTGGGACTCATTCTAGTGGACATACGATGGCCAAGAAGATTCTGAGATCAGGGTATTATTGGTCTACCATGGAAGCTGATTGCCACCATCACTCCAGAACATGTCACAAGTGCCAGATCTATGCGGATAAAGTACACGTGCCCCCTGCTCCTTTAAACGTGCTGACAGCCCCTTGGCCCTTTGCGATGTGGGGCATTGATATGATCGGAGAGATTAAGCCTATTGCTTCTAATGGACATCGTTTCATCCTCGTGGCTATTGATTACTTTACAAAGTGGGTAGAGGCAGCCTCATTTGCTTCTGTCACCAAGAATGTGGTGGCGCGGTTCATCAAGAATAGTCTTATTTGTCGATATGGCGTCCCTGAAAGAATTATCACTGACAATGGCACTAATTTGAACAACAAAATAATTACTGAACTCTGCACGCAGTTCAAGATAAAACACCATAACTCTTCTCCGTACCGGCCAAAGATGAACGGCGCCGTGGAGGCTGCTAATAAGAATATCAAGAAGATCATACAAAAGATGACAGTAACGTACAAAGACTGGCATGAGATATTACCGTTTGCTCTCCATGGTTATCGCACTTCAGTACGCACTTCGACAGGAGCAACTCCTTTCTCTTTAGTCTACGAAATGGAAGCCGTTTTACCAGTGGAAGTTCAGATTCCCTCTCTAAGAATCATGAAAGAGGCGGGCTTAGATGAAGATGAATGGATTCAGACCCGACTCGATCAGATAAATTTGATTGATGAGAAGAGACTCGCGGCTGTTTGTCATGGGCAGATATATCAGAAGCGCATGACCCAGGCATTTAACAAAAAGGTCAAAAGACAGGTGTATCAAGTTGGCGACTTGGTGATAAAGCGTATCATTCTACCACAAGGTGATCCCAGAGGCAAATGGACTCCCACATACGAAGGGCCATTTGTAGTTAAGAAAGTATTCTCTGGTGGAGCCATGATACTTGCTACAATGGACGGCGAAGACTTCCCGCATCCCGTGAACGCAGACATAGTCAAAAAATATTACGCATAAAAGAAACCCGCTAGGTCGACGTACCTAGGCAAAAGTAAGGGCATCCCGGCGAACCAAAAGGGTTCGGGCAAAATTAGGGATAAACATATAAAAATGTACACCCGGCAAGTCGAAAACCTGAAAAGGCGGCTTGAGCAAAAAAGGGTATTCTGGTGGACTGAAAACCTGAAAAGGCGGTCCAGGCAAAAATTAGGGATTAAAAGCGTAAGACTATGTCCCATTCTCAGTCACCTCCAACCAAGTTCAAAGGACTGAACAAGCTAATCACTTCCATCCGACAGCAAGGGAGATGAGATACTTGAAGACATAATGACAATAGTGGAATTAAAATCAATAGGACTTTTTCTGCATAGCTTTCTCTTTATTTTCTTGACAATTTCCTCTTACTAGGATTTCTGTCTCTTTGTACACAGATTACCTGTTTATAGGCCCTCTTTCGAACTCAATACAATTTTATTTCCAAAAGATGCTTTTGTTTTACTTTTTCTGTTTTGTTTGCGTAAAAGTCCATTGATTTAATTTGAATTAATATGTGCATTTGAATATGATCGATGTTTACCAAAAATGCATGCATAAAATAGAAATAGCAATTACTACAAGACTTCAGGATCGAGGAGAAGGTCTAACCATGCTTTCCAATGAATCCGTTGCTAATTCTATTCCCCGGCAAAGCCAGTTATTCCCCAGAAGAAATTGGCATCACTAGACAAATTGGTCATCTCTTCCACCCCCAGCCAGGCTTCTGCTGAACATTTCTGCCATCAGGCAGAAATCAAATACCCCCAGCTGAGAAAGGGTCATCAATACAAATATCTCCAACCAGGATGTGCGGATTTATTTTCCCCTGGCAAATTCTCAGACGCATGATTCATTCCATGCATCATTTCACATCACATACATGCATACAATGTTTGCATTTATTTTCGAAAGCATAAGACATCTCATGCATCATGACATGGCATGAAGCTAACTTTTCTTTTCAGGTTAATTATCCTCCTGATATAGTCAAAATAAAAGGTTCATTCAGACGAACCTCCTTATCAATTACATTCAAGATTCACATACAACTTTCAGATATACTCCATATGAACATTCATCCTGGCAAGCATTCTGGCATCTTCCTAATGATGGCATCTTTAAGCCCATCTCAGACAGTTACTGCAAATACAACAAATATTATCAGATACAGCCTAACGTACGGTTCATTCTGATTCAGCCCAACATATGACTTCGTCTGCAACTCCAATACGGTCTAATGTACGACCCATTTGGATCTTCAAATCCTCAGATACTGCCTAGCGTACGGTACATTCCGAGGTGTAGTCTAGCGTACGACTACTTTCTTCTTCAGATACAGCCTAACGTACGGCTCATTCTGCAACTCCAATACGGTCTAACGTACGACCCATTTGGATCTTCAAATCCTCAGATACTGCCTAGTGTATGGTACATTCCGAGGTGTAGTCTAGCGTACGACTACTTTCTTCTTCAGATACAGCCTAACGTACGGCTCATTCTGCAACTCCAATACGGTCTAACGTACGACCCATTTGGATCTTCAAATCCTCAGATACTGCCTAGTGTACGGTACATTCCGAGGTGTAGTCTAGCGTACGACTACTTTCTTCTTCAGATACAGCCTAACGTACGGCTCATTCTGCAACTCCAATACGGTCTAACGTACGACCCATTTGGATCTTCAAATCCTCAGATACTGCCTAGCGTACGGTACATTCCGAGGTGTAGTCTAGCGTACGACTACTTTCTTCTTCAGATACAGCTTAACGTACGGCTCATTCTGCAACTCCAATACGGTCTAACGTACGACCCATGTGGATCTTCAACTCAGATACGATCTAGCGTATGATCCATTCTGATTCTACCTTCGTCAGATCCAGCTTAACGTACGATTCATTCTGCTACTCAGGTACGATCTAGCATATGGTCCATTCTGATTCTTCATCCCCAGCAGCGTATGATCCATTTTGATCTTCCATCATCGAACTGCCTGGATGGCATCGTTAAGCCCATCTCCATCTAGATCAAACTTTTGATTAACAAGTGCAAATTGTTGGGGCATTCTAGTGTTCAATAATCTTTCACCTCCAGACCACGAATGGCGTATATACCATTCTAACTCTCTCGGTTCAAGAATATTGAACAGGGGCAGCTGTCATACCCCAAAATTTGCCCGTTAATATTACAAGGCATTTTCCAGGACACTCCAACTTATGTTCAAGGCACTGATCCCAAAGGAACAAAGACCCAGCTCACAGGTGGCCAAATCCAGAAAATGGCCCAAACTGGCATGCTCGCTAGGCGAGCAATTCCTTCGCCTAGCGAACCCTTCGTTATACCACTCGCCTAGCGAAGCTTGCAATCCAGAAAAGGCCCAAACTAGCTTGCTCGCTAGGCGAGCAACTCCTTCGCCTAGCGAAGCTTGCGATATATCAGAATTTTCGGGCTTCATTCTGAGCCCATTAGGTCACAACAAGAGCATTATAAATATCCAAGCTTCAGTCAGAAAGAGAGGACGAAAAACAGAGGAAGACGGGCCGAAACCCTGGCATAGAAACCCTGGAGACTAACTCAAAGAATTCCGAGTAAAGAAACCCTGAAGGCCGCTCATCCGCACCGAAGTTACCGCCGCCCAACTCCATCCGATACCAAGAGTGTTCAGTCCCTTCAACATCGCAGCTCGGTTGCGAACAGGTTTGCGCATCACTACTGTTTTATGCTTTTAATCGGTAATCTCTACATACATAAGGCATCATGATTAAACTTTCGGATATGTAATTTGATTTCACATGTGAATTTAAGTATGCCTGAATATTCTGAATGTTTGTCCATGCTATTCCTGTAATTAAATGCCATAAAGTTCAGGTTTCCGGAGGTCAGGCTGCTATCAAACTCCAAACCCGTAGCCGCTCGCTAGCACATCGCTAAGCGAGCCTGTGGCGAGCACTCGCTAAGCCTTCGCTATGCGAAGCAGGAGCGAACGGGACAGTGGCTGTTTTGTTTCTTTTCTGTTCTGCCTTATGTTTATCTAATCAAGATTTATTATAATTCTGCATTATTCGGCCTGACTTTATGACTGTTGTGTTATACTTTATCTCGATATTCTAACCGGTGTGTTGAATTGTGTAAAGGTTTACATATCCCCGAGGAAACGGCCGGCTAAGTATTCCACTTTATGTGTGGGATATCCTTGTGGAGATGGATTCTGAATTACTTAATTTTAATATGGAGATTCATCCTAAATTACCTAGCTGATTTTAATGTATTGATTTCATCGATTTTAATGTGGACCTAATTACTTAATCGATTACGGCTATCTAATTAATTGTAAAACGTTGCCTTTAAACATGCGATCTTGGACCTCTCTTTGTTACCCTACGATTACGGTATTATGGTCATGTCCCGCGGATGTGGGGATACACTTAGCCAAGACCCTTCGGTTAAATCATCATAGTCCCTCGAATGTTGCCTTTGCCCCTCGATGACCCTTCGGCATAGCCTACGGTTAAATGATGATCGTCCCTTCGAATGCTAAGGTATCCCTACAAAAGTTGCCTTCAATGACCAATCGATGACCCTACGATGTCCCTTTACATCCAAAGGATAAAACTACTTACTTCTCAATAGTAAGGACAGTTTTACCCTCATAAGGATAGGAAATGCCCATAAAGACCTTGGGGTAGGTATAACTCTTAATTGCTTACTCACAACCTAAAATACTTTTAACACCTCACACCTTTCAAAACATCTTTTAGAAAATCACCACCTGGCATACATTCGTACTAGAATCATTGCCAAGTTATATTGTTCTAAACTATTTTCAAAACTGAATGAGATAACCACTTTGTATACATTCATACAAGAATCATTACAAAGTTAAATTCTCTTTTCCAAACATTTTCTAAACAATTCACAACCACTATTTCTAGACAACCATAAGTGATCAAGCAATTAAGAGCCCATGGATAACCATGGATACAAAGGGTGCTAACACCTTCCCTTTGTATAATGTACCTCCCGAACCCAAAATCTAAATTAAGGTCTTTCCTGTTCTTTTCCGCCTTTCCTTATTGGATAAAAGAAAAGTCGGTGGCGACTCTTGCTAACCGCGACATTTGCTTTACAAAGCAAAAACACATAAAGTCAGTTCACCGTATGACAATGTGGTACCAATACGCGAACATTTAGGTTCACCACTTTGATCCTCACCTCCTAGGATCAAAGCCATCAACTTATTACCATCACCGCCGATAATGTCCCACTGATTCCGTCACCTCCAAAATCAGCTATCGGTCCAATCCACTGAATGGGATTTGAGGCTCACCAACAACAAACCATTTGTCCGACAACATGAATGCATGCAACATATTATTCATGCAACAACAACATAATGCACAATGACCCATCACCATAGTCAATGTGTACCACTAATACTAGCCATCATGCATCAAACACATGTTATATAGCTCAACAACATCAACATACATCATAATACGCTGCAACAATGCATTTAAGGTTATGTCACACCACCACATAAACATTATAGTGCATTTCAACATCATCATATAGAAAAATATTCATTTTCAGGCATCGAAATAAATTTTAAATGAAAGTACATGCTCTCAGCTTTCCGACGCTTCGAATCGCGCGTCAAACAGAGTTACTAAGCTCAAGTTACATCATTTTAATTTCTCAATTTTTTCACGTAACAGTGGTAACCGGTTACACTCAAACCGGTTACGGGCTTCGAAAATAACCCAGAAACCTATTTTTCAAGTGGTAACCGGTTACACTCATACTGGTTACCAGTTACCAGTTTGTAGAACAGTCTAGAAACTTATTTTTCGTTGTTGGACACCTTTCGGACCTCCGATTTCGATTTTGTAAAAACCTCCGATCTCAGAATTTGACATACTATAATTATTCAATGATTAAAACAAAATTCACATTATATCACATATTAGCATAAAAAAACCATTCATTCTCATCAATTCATATGTACTCCAAACCTTCCAACAACATCAGTTGCAACAATTCATCATTCCAACTCTGACCCGAAACCACATTAATACAACAACTTTTACATCACACAATCTAATCAAATTTCACGGGTTTAACAATAACATTTTCATCATTCACACAATTCAATCAAATTTCATAGGTTTAACAACAATATTTTCATCATTCCCACAATTCAATCAAATTTCATGGGTTTAGCCGTAACATTTTCATCATTCACACAATTCAACATTCATCATTCCCACAATTCAACATAGAGAAGAAAACACAAAACATACATGTCATAATCTACCCACCATCATCATGTTAACCCTTAGATAATCAGAACCCCACCCTTACCTTAAAGTTCATAACAATCAATTATTTAACCTTCAACAATGGTTAATCTCCCCTTGAGCCTTAGCCTCTTCTTCTCTCTTTCCCTATTTTTCCTCTTTTCTCCCAAAAGATACGTGGTTGAGTTTTTCCCCCCAAATTCCATATTCTATTCTTTTTATTCTAATTCCTATTATTTTATTAACTTATTATGTTATCACTATTTTCTTAATAATAATAATAGTAATAATAATAACAATAATCCACTTAAATTAAATAATTAAATTAATATTTATATAATATTAATTAATTAAATAATAACTAATATGATTAATTAGTTTTACTCACTACAACATCTTTTCTATATTTTTGCTTACACCCTCTCCAATACCTTAATTTCTAAGGCAACTACCCCACACCAAGGATACACAACACGTCAAAACATCAATCAACACAACACAACCACAACGATCACATAATTAAATTATGGAAAATAATTTAAATAAAATCGGGGTGTTACAAGTAACATTACTAAGTTCTAAAAAAGGGATTTCTATGAATGAGTTTCTCGGGTTTTCCATCTCCAAACTTAGATAAAATCTCATAAATGAAAAGGGAGAAAATGTAAGTTCTTAAGTTTAATTGAATAATTCAATTGAAGAAGCCCTTAATCGACCGATCAATGTGAACCTATAAGCCTCCACCCACAAAGACAAAGTGAATAAGGATTTATTCTGAAGAAGATGAAGCAAATAAAATTCTAAAAGTGGAGATGAGACACAAGTTTCCACTTTATATGCAAAGTAACAACTAGATTCAACTACCACGATCCACTAGAAGTTCAAAGAAGCCATCAAATGGCCCAAATTGTATCTCGAAATGGTAACTACACTTCAATATGCCTAGTTGCGTCACTTTTTCCCTACACGCGTGGGTCACATGGAAACCCTCGCCGTAAAAAATATTATGTCAACTCGACGTGCATATAATGTGCATGTTCCTCATGACAACTACTCTCACTAAGCAATGAGTCCTCTCTCAACAAACGACATTACCACGATTCAGACTTATGGCCAACCTCACATGCTCAATATCAACAATCCTCACATCATGTTTGACAACAAGGCCTTCAGAGTAATTGTTCCAAGCTGGGCCACAACCCGTAAGAATGGCCTAATCCACACATGTCCATCCTTTTCAAGGACTTTTCGGATCACTAAAGATATGAACCTTCCTCAAGCATGACCACATATGAGCGCACCCTCCCATCACTTCGATATAGTTGATCTTTATCTAACGATCGCTTGCACTCAGCGTCGGACAACACAAAGACAATTACAATGGTCTCTAATATATAAATGTGGCCTAAAATCATGCAAAGTACAATTCATTATACATTGATAAAGTACCACATCAATCTCTTAGTGGCTTGAGTGTTAAAGTATCAACTTTTTTACAAATATCCTTTTCGTTCATTTGAAAATCATCTCAACCGCATGAAAAACATTCCACTATATTTTTTTTATCACCATACCAGTTATTCTTTCCTCAAGTTGAGGATAATATATAATTAGGTCTTCTGTTGTGAAAATAACTCTTGAATTTGTCGTTACTTTGGGTAAAAATTGATTTTATTTAATTAAAAACACAAACAAGTAAAAGGAATTCGAATTATTTGAGTCGAATGAATGGAAAAAAAGAAAATGAAAACAAGAGAATGCATAACGGTGGGTTTGAAAATGAAATTAGTAACATAATAAACTCGTTCTAATTCCCGCCAAACACATTAATAATTTATTTAACAATAAAAAAATATATAATATACACACTCTACTCTCATTCTCATTCTCATTCTCATTCACTTCAGCGTTTCTCATTTCCATTTCTGCAATCACAACTGCGAAACCCTAACCCGATTATCCATGGCATCCAGTTCCAAAACACGCTCCTCCTCCCCAGCCTCATCCATCTTCAAACCTGGAACCTTAGTCGAAATCAGCTCCGATGACGACGGATTTCGTGGTTCATGGTTTACTGGAAAGATCGTCCGTCGTCTCGTCGGTGACAAGTTCATGGTCGAGTATGACAACTTAATGGCGGATGAAGACGACACCAAGCGCCTTAAAGAACCTATTAGACTTCGCCAGCTCCGCCCAATTCCCCCCAAGGAGATCACCCGGGACTTCAAATTCGGTGATGAAGTTGACGCTTATCACAATGACGGATGGTGGGAGGGTCATGTCACCGGAATATTAGAGGATGGTAGAAAGACAGTGTATTTCAGAGTATCGAGGGAGCAGCTGGAGTTCCCCAACGAGGAACTCAGGCTCCACCGTGAGTGGGTCAATGGAGGTTGGATCCCTCCATTTTCACAACAGGTGTGCTTTGATTTCCATTGTTTATTGCGTTTAGGTTGATTTCTAGGGTTGCATTGTTATTGCATGTCTTAGGACGTTAATGTTAATTAACTTAATTTACTTTCGATTAAATGTTGTGACTGTGAGTGGTGATATTGTTTGTTAATGATTAATATTATAGGATGATAGCGAAATTAAGAAAAAAGTGTGTGTTAAGGCTGCTGAAACTGTGACCCTAGCCAGTGATGATTTCAAGTTTAAGGAAGGGGATTTGGTTGAGGTGTGCAGCGATGAAGATGGTTTCAAGGGGGCTTGGTTTTCTGCAACCCTTATTGAGGCTAAGGCAGGATGGAAGTTCGTCGTTGAGTATGAGAGCCTGCTCGATGATGATTCAAAGCTTTTGAGAGAGGAGGTCAGTATCCTGCAAATTAGGCCTCGTCCACCAAAAACTGATGATGTTGATCAGTTTAAGTTTCTTGATGAAGTGGATACCTATTACAATGATGGTTGGTGGGTTGGGATTGTTTCTAAAGTTCTCGGGGACTCCAAGTATATTGTATATTTCAGGAACTCTAATGAAGAACTGAAGTTTGAACATTCCCAGTTGAGGCTACATCAGGACTGGGTGGATAACAAATGGGTCATGGCTTCTAAGGTATGATTGCAATGTTTGTTCTTTTGAGCATGCACTTTAGTTTAACAGTAGGCTTGAATTAATTTGCATTGCAGTATATTGTCAAAGTAGTTTGTTGTGAGGATTGACTTCAATACTCGTCTGATGGAATGTTTGTATTGAATTTTAAAGAGGAAAATCATTCTTCCTTTATATTAGCTGAATTTCCCGATTTGAGGCAAAAAATCCTATTTAAACTGACTCAATCTTTTGGAGTGTGTTGGATTTCATCCTGATGGAATCTGGGGTAAAAGCATGATGTTTTGAAACTTGTGGCTTCTCATTATGATGGTGAAGTATCCTGTATGTTTTTAAATCGATTGCTTCTCAGGAAAATAGTTTACATTTAATAACACAGTTAAGATGATTATTGACTGAAATTCAAGTCAGTGATTATTAGTGGGTTTTGTTTATCTGTTTTGTCACTTTCTTTTGTGGTCTAGATTTCTATAATCTGTATTATCAATGTTTATCTCAGTACTTAACCAAATTTACTCTGCATTCTTTATACAACATTGTGGGTTTTGTTAAGTTGTGATTGTGTAACAACATTAATATCACCTAAAACACAGTATTCAATTAATTCATCCACACTATTTTGATCATATGATTGAAATATGCTTTATCTCCCTTTAACTTTGTATGATCGGGTCAACTGATAGGATTTGTTGAATCAAATTTTCTCCAATTTTTACCTTGTCAATTTACATTGATTTTATCTGTAGTTCTGTAGATTTGTCTTTCATTTGCATTATAATTTGATTTACTTCTACCAAGGTGGAAATCATGTGTTTCCTAGGCTTGTTATGATATCACTGATTTTTATCTTGTGTATTATACATTGATTGAAAGAGTAGTTTGAAAGTATCTGTTTCTAGCTCGCTAATGTCATGCACAATATTTGAATACTGTCTAGTCAAAAAATTAGTTTGAATAGCCACGTGCCCGATTGTGTTGGGTCAGTATACCATCAAAGAAATTGGCTTATCAAGTGCAGCTACTAGTTTGATAGCATTTGCTAATGCTAGTGACATTTACTAATATCGTGACCAATACATAGTGTTGACATGATAGCGAGCAATGTTTTAAATTGATCCGCTTTGCAATTGTAGGTAGAATGTCAATGTTTATGAGGTCTTAGCAACCACTTTGTGATTAGAAATAGAGCAAATGATATATCCTTGCATCTTCAGCAAGCAATAACATATTTTGATTTGATGATCCTAACCTCAAGCTTTTGGTTTAAACTATTTCAGGCCTTGAAGTTTTGAATTTTGGAAGCAACCAGAGGTCGAAGAAAACACCATGTGCCATGGAAAAATGAAAATAAAAATTGTATATTTTGGACTCATTTCTTGCTAGCCAAAACTTTGAACTTGCAGTTCTCGTGGATCAAAACTTTGGACTTGTAGTTTTCATATATCAAACCTTGAACTAAACTTGATGAGTTAAATGCCACTTTAGGTTCCGAATTAAGTAGCTTGTAATGAATTTGGAGGCGTACTTAGATTTCAGTTAGTATGCTTGATCTGAATTTGCATTTCATACTTTCAGATTTTGGTTTGTTGGGTTTTATTTTGAGAATTCTTATTAGTCCTTCCATGTTTATTTTTAAAGAATGCAGGTGGAAATAGTTAATTTCATTGGGAGACAGAGCATTAAATTTTAGCTGGATTCATTGCTCTTGAACTTGGAGTCACCCTAAGCTCAAGTAAAAAGTATAATGGTTTAAACGAAATATGAAGAGAATATATTTTTTTAAACGAAATATATCAATGAAGAGAATATCGCTGATCATATGTCATGATAAATGATTATAATTTCTCATATTCTTAGTCTTTAAGTAAACAGCTCCATGAGAGCAGCATAATCAAAGACTCTGAAACATAACAAGCATTGCAGTAAAGCACGAAATTGAAAGGATTACAATGTATTGAAACATAACATAATAATAAGCTTATTTTAGTGAATACAAATACTTTAGAATCAGATTCAGACCTCTTTGACTTCAACAGGAGCAGCAGTAGGTGCAGTTTCTTTGACTTGATCTTTGTTTTCTTCCTTCACATCCTTAACTCCCTCTTCAATTTCAAAAGCTGACGCAGGGAAAGTCCTGAAAAGCCCTGTAACAGCCCTGAAGGTGATTTTGCCGGTAGGTGGTTCATCCATAACGATTTCATGAAGAGGAAGCCACATCAAGAGCTCCTTCACCTTCACACCAGTTAGCTTCTTGATCTTTCCAACCTCAACAGTGGCAGTGACTTCGGTACTATAAATCACATGCCTATCAACTTTCACAAATTTGTGGTTATAGCTAGCTTTCTGCTTAAGCCACACAAACCCACTTTCCCTATGGTATCCACATTCTTCTATGTCTTTCAATGGCAAAAGACCATTGGGCATGCTTATTTCCCCGAGCAGTTCCTTGGACTTGATTTGGCACATTTCATCTCCATAGTATACCTCTGATTTGGCTTTGATCTCTTCGGTGACTAGAGACATCTTGTGTTTTGGTATGTTTGAACTTTGAATAAACTTAATGAGTTACTTGATTGTGAATGACTGAGTGACTCTGAAAGCTGAAGAGAGGGTTTCATATATAGCTGTGAATCTATGACATTGCCCTTATATTTCCCATTAACTTCATCAATGCCATTGTCTTTTAAACACTGTCAATTTTAAGATAGTTGCTTGTGAGAAAAATAAATGCGCGCTTCAATTTTTATATTTTTCGCTTCGAATATGGTTGTGGAGAAAAGGAGATGAAATGTGACCCACATCAATATCTTCTCTCATTAAATGGCGGAAATTTTTGGAGAAACTATTTACATTAGAATGAGTGTAAATACGTGAGACAGTTCGAAAATAAATTTGTACTGTACTGTGTTAAAACTTTTTTCACTTTTATATTTATAAAAAAGAAAGTATTTTTATTAATTTAAACATATAGTTTTTTTATTTGAATGTGTTTTTTTAATAAAATATAATTAAAATAGGCTGTCTTAAAAATTCACTCTCTAAATATTATATTATATTTTAAAATAAAACTTAATTTGTTTATCTATTAATTTATTAGTATATTTAAATATAAATGAAATCATTTATTAAAAATGTTAATAGAATATTAAGTCTATTCCTAAGCTAATATATTATCAAAAATTTTAAAAATAGATCTATATTTCCACTCTTATATTAAACATATCAGAATTAAGTTTTAATTGTTTTGCTCAAATTAAGATTAACTAGCTAAACCCAACATAATATATTCCCACTCTAACACAATGACAAGTGTTGAGTAAAACTATATATATATATATATATATATATATATATATATATATATATATATATATATATATATATATATATATATATATATATATATATATATATATATATATATATATATATATATATATATATATATATATAAAAGAAAGGTACTATTAAAGAGTCGATGGCTTTGTGTTTGACCCAAACATGTCTTATGCTAAATTATTTGGTGTGCGCATACGAGTGATGAGCGCGGTAAGTCCCTGCGGTACGGTTCACGAGAATTATTGTAAAGTGAGCTATAATGTTATACAAATTGTTTATAACACTCTTACCCTAATTTGTCACAGAAATAAAATAGAACTATATTTGCTTTATAGTCGTGAAGATAGGTATCATTGGCCAAATTTCGTTAGTAAGATTGATCATGTTTGTTGTTTTTTACTTCTGTTTTATTAATCTCCTATACTAGTTGTTGTTTTAACATTTGGTATCAGATGATGATTAATCCTTGTGTGAAATTCGAGGTGACAAGGTTCACCAGGATAGGTGATTTCAGTTTATGGCAATGTAGGGTTAATGATATATTAGTTCAACAAAGTTTACAAAAGGCGTTGCGTGAGACGAAAGTGACTGACATGAATGATACTGATTGAGAAGAGATGAAGGGGAAGGCAACATGATTGATTCACATATCTGTTTTAAACGAGGTGATGTATCATATCTCGGTCCTAATGACGTCGAAGAAGGTTTGGGGAAAACTGGAGAATCAGTATATGACAGAGACGTTGATGAACAAATTGTTCATGAAGCATCGACTATATCGTCTAAAGATACAAGAAGGATCCAATTTGCAACAACATGTAAATGTCTTCAACAACATAATAACCGATCTGGTGAGGTTTTAGGGGTGAAAATTGATGATGAAGATAAGGAAATTATCTTGTTGTGCCCGTTACCAAGTTGCTATGACTACTTGGTGGCTACTCTTACTAATGGGAAAGATTCAGTTAGTCTTCATGTGACTATTGCTACACTTTTATCATTCTCAAAAGAGAAAAAATGTAGAGGAAGAAACTCAAGGCATCAGTTTGTATCTGAATGAGTGTTAAAATCGTGTGCGGAACAAGAGTAAAGGAGGTTTTAGAAATAGAAGGTCTAAATCCAAGAAACAGAAAACAACACAGTGTTATAGTTGCAAACAAATTGTACATTGGAAAAGGGATTGTCTAAACAAAAACAAGACTCACCTAGTTCTGCAAATGTGGTTCAAATCGATGATTCTAGTAGTGAAGCACATATGTTGTGTATTTCATCCATCATGTGCACAAATGCATGTATTATTGAATCTGGTTGTTCTTACGACATGACGTTGCACCGAGAATGGTTCCTTACATACATGTTAAGTAATTTTGGGTTTTTTATATGGGTAATGATAAAGCATGTACTATCACTAGAATAAGACAAATTAAAAGTTCCATGGATGATGGTGGTGTATGGACGTTGAACGATGTAATATATATTCCAAAATTGAGGAAGAACTTTATTTCCCAAGGTACTCGCAGGAAAATGTTTTCTCTTACATGTCATGTGGAGATAAGGATATTGTGAAGGTTAACAAGGTGACTTAATTGTGCTGAAAGCTGCGAGGACTGTATGTAACATCTACAAACTATTAGGGAAAACTGTTGTAGGTGATGTTGCATTAGTTGAGTTTGATAATGATGAAACCAAACTCTGGCATATGCGTCTAGGTTATATCAATGAGCGTGGGATGATGGAAATATTGGTGTAAGCCCTAGAGGCCAGTAGTTTTATTATAACTCGATACTTGTATCGAACTATTTATTAATAATTAAAAGACATTTCTTTATTATGTTTGTTTTTCTAAAATAATAAAGTGCCTAGAATAGCTAGTCCGTTTAATGAAATGTTAAGTGTGACTTAATCATGAGATTCCATTAAACATAAGGACATTATTCTTAAACTATTTGTAGTCAAGTTTTATTGTGAAGTGGGATAATATTAAAACACTGAGACTATTATGTAGATATACTAATGATTTCAACTCATGGTTCATTTATAAAGAGTTATCAAGTCTTAACATAAGTATGAATATTCAAAGTAATATTTATACCAAATTAACCCACAATGAGAATACTACATAGAATGTTATGCAAAATGTCATACGTTCTTCTCATAGTGACAATGGTGTATACCATCATTCGACCGAAAATCACTATGAACTCTAGATGTGGAGTCGAGTACTTTATTATTGATCAAACATTGTTCGTAACTTGATGGCTATAAAGACAGGTGATGGGTACTCCACCAAGCATGCTGGGGGACATGAGTGACTTAGATGAAATTTTCCTATCTTGCGTAATATGATAAATGCCTAAGGGTCCAATATTGAACTAGACAAGGGTGACACAATATATGCCTTGTGTTCAATATAGACATAAGTGAAAAAGGGTAATTGTATATAATAATATTATTACGAAAATATTTTGTCAGATCACATGATATTTTCGTGACTTGGGTAGCACTGATGCGATGTTAGATACCGTTCACTATTTATTATATTAAATGTATCATTTAGTATAATTGGCAACGTCACGAGAACCTATAGGGTCACACACATAAGGACAAATGATGGAAGATAGAATGAATAAGTGAAATATGGTACATCGTACGGTACGGTGTACTTGAGATGATCATGGAACATGATGCATGCTTTTCGCAAGTATACGAACGCGTCAGAGTAATATAAAAGATTGTCGAATCCACAGAGACCAAGTGTCAATCTATCGTTATCTATTGTTATGGTGTTTATTAGAGGCAATCAAAATAGGTGTTTTTAGAGTGTGCAATGAAAAGTAAAGTATTGAATAAAGTTTAATTAATAAAGACAGGATCGAATGTAATTCACATAATCAATTAATAATCCAAGTACTTGTTGATAGAACTACTTATGGGTAATGTTTCCTACTTTGAAAAGAACTAATTTAACGGGAACTGTCGCTTTCGCGTATTCAGAACCGAGTTGTACTCCCTAATCAAACCCTTTTATTGTCACTTATAAAAAGGCGCGCATTGCGTTAGAGTAGTATTCCTATTTTTAAGAAATATAGTATCTTGACTAAGTTGAAAAGTATTATAATCTAGATTTCTTAACCAAAAGAGGTTGTTACGAACCAGACTCTAAACTTATAAACGCGTCCGAAAATAGTTTTAAAATCTCTTTTCTTCTTAAGTTAAAATCAACTAATGAACTAAACAAAGCGCTTTCGTTGTTTTTGAAATAGTTAAAAACAATTAAGTTTAGATAGACGTTGGACGGCTTTCGATCTTACCCAACGGAATTGAAGTGCGGGAAAACTTAAGTTGAAAGTTAAAATAGCCCTTAAGTGCTTCTACGACAATTGTACGGATTATCGGTTCAATTACGATCCTTACATTCTAACCTTATAAATTTAGTTAGACATGGTAAAGTAAAAGTGCATTAATTTAAATAAAAGTAGTGCGAGTGCGGAAAGTAAATAAAAGTAGTGCGAGTGCGAGGAAATAAACAAAAGTAAAGCGAGTGCGAGGAAATAAACAAAAGTAAAGCGAGTGCGAGGAAATAAATAATTTAAAGCGAGTGCGAGGAAATAAATAAAAGTAAAGTGAGTGCGAGAAAATAAATAATTTAAAGCGAGTGCGAGGAAATAAATAAAAGTAAAGCGAGTGCGAGAAAATAAATAAAAGTAAAGCGAGTGCGAGGAAATAAATAATTTAAAGCGAGTGCGAGGAAATAAATAAAAGTAAAGTGAGTGCGGGGAAATAAATAAGATAAAGACAAGTAATAAAAACCTGCTCCAATCGGAGGGTTGAATAAATTGCAAAGCGGAAATGAAAATGGCGGCAGGATTAACTTCCTTCCAAAGTGTCCAAACTCGATTACAGACTCGATCAAAGACTTGATTACACAATTGTGGTAACACTCCACTGCGAAGCGATTACCACTTTAAAATACTGAATATATGCCTAAGTGAAACAAAGTTTGCTTCTAAGTTTGCTTCTGCTCTAAGTTTGGATGATTGAAAAAGTGATTTCGAGTTTCTATTTATAAGCAAGTAAAAAGATGGAAATGACAAGGATGCCCTTCAACTTGAAAATGGGAGAGAAAACTTTTCCTCTTGTGGCACCCGCCACAAGGTCATGGCGCCCGCCACAAGGCCAATCTGAGGCGCCTTAGTGGAAGTAGTGGGGAACGTGGCAGTTGAGGGAAGTTGAACTTGGACACGTCATGGCAGGGTCTATGGCGCCAGCCATGGTGGAAGCCACAAGTACAAAATGTTGAATCTTAGGGTTTTTAGCTCTTTTTCACTCCTTTTCTCGATCGGGGCTCCGATTAAAGTAAAAACCTGAAAACAAAGAAAAACATAGTAATAACACAATAAAATGACAACAAAACTACTAAAATGCATGCAAAATCGGAGTCGAAAATATGGTGAATTTCAGTGTTATCAAACTCTCCCACACTTAAACCTTTGCTTGTCCTCAAGCAAAACATTAAAAAGCTCATAAAAGAAAAACTGGTGTAAACGAGTGCTTCAGATAAAAAATTCTAAGTTCAAGTCGGGATGCAGTGGTAGGTACTAACTGAGTGAACTAAGGGTATCATGATGACACTAATCCGCAAATACGGACATAAACTTCATTCCTGTATTAACCAACCCATATTATCCCACAATACCTAGGCCTACCTCTTCATCTCTTTTTGTGTCCTTTTCATTCAGGCACAATCACATTAAGCCCGTTATCCATACATGCTTCATAGTAGAGTGACCTGTTAGTGATTATGACCTAAGCATGGGGTTTCTAGCACATAAATATGTGTAAACCCTTTTATTTGAACCAACTGTAGTTGTGGGGGATCAGATCGTAATCCGTCCTACCGAGTTTAGTGCCAGATACCTCTGAACCAACTAACAGTGGGTAAGTTTTTCTTTTTCTTTTTCTTTTTCTTTTTCTTTTTGTAGCAAATTTTTACAATTCTTTGGTTTAAATGACTTTGTGAGGGTCACCTATACCGGAGTTGCCTTTTTTGCTTTCTTTTATTTTTTTGTTTTGCTGGATCATTCACTTATTTGCATCGGTCCCCTACGTAGAGGATGCGTAGGCCGGAGCTGACTGCTGAGATAAACTACTGAGGAATTATACGGAAATGATGATTAAGGCCATGGTATATGGGGTTTCGGGAGTGGTTCCTATATTTACGAAGTCTATGGTGCTAAAATAATACTGATGTTTCGCAAAGTTCTCCCAAGTCACCGCATCCTTACTCAAAACATGTCTTTGAAACCTGAAAACTTTCGGAATAACACTGTTTTCTTTTGCAATTTTTTTTTTCTGTGGGGCTAAAGGTATGGGGAGATTAGATTCTACTAAAGATACACTATATTTGGTGACTCGTCAGACTCATGCATTATACTTAAAAGAAAAATGAACAACTAAAAGGAAATAAAAATAAACAAACTATCTAAAAACAACAAAGAAAAGCGATAAAGAAAGGAAAGCGATAAAGAAAAGATGATAGAGTCTCCTCCCACACTTAAATCGAACATTGTCCCTAATGTTTCGAGATAAGATAAGGGAAGAGTTACCTGACGACCTATTGCTGACCACTGGTGCCCTCACCATCCTGAGGTGGACGACGGGATCGGGTACGACGACGGTCTCTCTGATCCATCCTCGCCTACAAGGCATCCTGAGCGGTCCTCACCTCTCGAAGGTTACCCAAAATGGAACCCTGAGTGTTTTCTATGAGTACAATATGCTGACGGTGGTGGTGTTGTTGATGGGCTTGTGTATCTGTGATCATTTGCAGGGACTGTAGAACAGTGTCATCGGACCTGTCTGTCCTCCGCTGCGATTCTTGCATGAAGCTCATGTTATTCACCAGTTGTTGTTGGATGGTAGAGAGTAGGTCGTCATGCCTTTGCTCTCTAGCCATGTGATCACGCCACATCTCCTCTGTAATATAAAATCCAGGAGTGGTACCTGCAGAAGAAGAAGATGGTGCGGTGTGTGGTGGTGAAGGATGATGGGGGGACACATGGGGTACGGGAGATCTCTCTCCGATCATATTCATCATCAGTGTCATGTCCCGCCTCATCTGGAATGTTAGGAGGAAGAGGACCCAAAACAGGTGGAGCATCTAAAGCGTAGGTCCAATTCCTTTCATCTCGTACATTTGTACGTCTAGTGCATGGTAAAACAATAGATGGGATGGCTACACCATGAACCATAAGCATATAGCCTCCTTCTCTCCTCAAATGACACAATTTCATGTCTCTTAGAAATTTTAGGTTAATTGTGCGAGGAGGTAAGGGGTCTAGGGTAGCCATCTCATTGTTCAGGTTAAGCGCCCGAGCAATAGACGTAATCAATCCATCAAAAGAAATCGGTCCCGCTTTATTTAAAGTTAAAGTCATATGAGCAAGCATGAACGGGACCGAATTAATTCGTCTATTTGTGAGGCTTCCTTGCAAAAATAGAAGCTCTCTAGCATTAACCTTATTTGGATTCTCCCAGCCAAAAATAGTGCATGCCAACAGATATCTAAAAACTCTGATGGCCGGGTTATGGATAGTTGAGGCAAGAACTCCTTCAAAAGAGTTTATGGAAGCGTTTGATAATCGCTCCAAGAAGGAAAATACCTCAACTGACCACTATGAATCCAAAGGTGCCTCACAAATAGCACCGTCCCCATGAGGGATTCCTAACAAGCTGGCTAGTTCGTCGGTACTGAATTCATATTCAACAGCAAACATTCTAAATCTGACAGTACCAACTGTGCTAGCAGTGTTAGGACTGACAATATAGATTAAGGAACTCAAAAATTCGATTGTCAATCGCTCATAGGTAGGTTCTTTGTTGGAAAAGAAATTATGCAAACCTAAGTTATCTAATAAATGAAATATGCTATGATAGATACCTAAAGTGTAGAGACAGTTTTCTTCAACATACCTTGTCAGGAGGATCTCCCGATTTTGCAACCGTTCGATGATTTTTCTTTCTCTATCCCCCGGTTTCCCTCCTCGAAGAATGAATCCATTAAACTCCATTTGTGTAGCTCTTGAAAAGTGACGAAGAAGATGAAGTGGAATGTGAAAAGGTTGGATTTTTACGAAATCCAACGGATGAAAATGAAAATGGAAATCGGAAAAATGATTTGTACGGTGTGGTGATTAGAAAGGTATGAGCTTTTTGTGGGTTCAAGGACATTTCTGCAAGGTGGAAAAATGGGTTTGGAAGGTTGTAAGGTGTGAAAATGGTGAAGAAAAGGGTTCTGCCCCGACCTTCTACAGACGCTGTGGCAGGCGCCACAGGGTCTATGGCGGGCGCTACAAGGCAAAATCTGGCTGGGCCGGATTTTGGTCCTTTGGCTTGGGCTTTTCTTGTCTTTTGGCTTTGAGGGGTCCGGATAGCATTTGTCTTGTGATTTCCTAGTATCATTGGCTTGCATAATTTTTATAGAAGTAAAAATAAAAAATAAAAATAAAACTTAAACATTAGATTAATAAATAAATAAACAACTAAAAAAATAAAAAAATGCAATTAAAACAAACATAAGACATATATATATATATATATATATATATATATATATATATATATATATATATATATATATATATATATATATATATATATATATATATATATATATATATATATATATATATATATATATATATATATATATATATATATATATATATATATATATATATATATATATATATATATATATATAAGGGTAGAAATATCAATGTGTAGACATAGTTTATATAATATTCCAAATGCGATGATATAAAATGAGTTATGTAAATACGAGAAATATAAAAAAGAGATAAAATAAGATGAAATGGTGAGATCATATAGTAGGGATGTCGTCTTCCTGAGTGGATCCACGGAGCATGGCTACCTCCTGCCTGAGCTCTACGATCTCCTGATATAAACAGTCGGCTTCAGTAGCATGGGTGAGATCAGACACTCCCATCTGTAAAGTGAAGTCAGCCACCTCCTGTCTAAGCTCTGCAATCTCTCTACGACACTCTGCAATCTGGATGCGGATGTCGGGGGTCTGCAGTGAAAGATTATTAGAGAAAACAGTGATCCTGGGAGAAGGTGGTGTAGGCGTGTACTCAGCAATGGGTGGTGATCTCGGCTCCACGACGGTCTCTCCCTGGCCCTCTAGAGCATAACTCCAATTCGCTGGATCATGCACACTGGTCATCATAGGATCTGGCAGTGTGAAATAATGGATAGCCTCGTTGTCGACCAGCAATCGGAACTGACATGGGTGGAAAGAGGCTCTCCTCATCAACCCTCTGGTCAAACAGAAGTCGATGTCCATGGTAGTGTACCCACAGTAGATCCGGAGATGTGACAACTTGCGAGACAGACCTAAAGCGACAACAATCTGTGTGATGATCCCGCCCACATGGATGACTCCTTCGGTAGATCTGGAGACACCGCTGAGACTATATAACAAAAAGTTCCCACATGCTACTGGGCGAGACTGGGATGCACAAAATAGTAGGAAGATCTCCTCTTCACTCAGTAATGTCTCTGCATCCGGTCTTCCCAGGAAGGAATGTGCCAATATCATCTGAAAGTATCTAAAGGCGGGGTTATGTATAACATGAGATAACTGCGTAGATGGATCCTGGCTTCCGCCACCTGATATATCACTCCAAAACTTCTCCACCTCCTTACCCAGAAAATATCCCATAGGTGTCTCCGGGATAGCATCAGGAGTGGTCTGGAAGCCCAATAGGTCGCCGAACTCTTTCTGACTGAAAGAGTACTCAACTCCAAAGAGCCTGAAAGCAGCATACTCATCTGGTCCAGAGTATGGGTCATAGTCGAATGAACTCAGGAACTCCAATGTCAGGTTCCTATAGGTGTTACTCAAGTCGTCGGCAAACTCGTCCCAGTGAAGCTGGTGGCTAAGGAATCAGATACTCGACTCGATACCCAGTGCCTCCATACAGTGCTGATCAGGATAACGTGTGGGTGCCATAGGATGCTGATACAGAGCGATGTAGTGCTCTCTCTGAGCATTATCTCTATAGGCCACGTGCATATCATCGAAATCCTACATCCTGTAAAAGTTAAGAAAGTGATCCTGAAAATGCAAACCATTCAAATTTTTAGTCTCGATGCAAAATAAAAATAAAATTAAATAAATGTGAAAAATTAAAATGGAAGAAAAACCATGGGTTGCCTCCCACGCAACGCTTGTTTAACGTCATTAGCTTGACGATTAGAATTTATACACCTGTAGTAGTAGGGATTGGTGGATCAATCAGGGTGTGGCTTGAGTAGTATGCTGGAATGTCTCCTCCTTCATAGAGCTTCAATCTTTGTCCATTTACAATGAATGGACTACAGGTTTCGTTCTTGATTTCTACGGCTCCGGATCTCAGAATCTTGGATACTTCGAAAGGACCAGTCCATCTTGAACGTAGCTTTCCCGGGAAGAGTCGTAACCTATAGTTGAAAAGGAGAACATGATCACCTACATTGAAGTTTTTCTTTACTATTCTTTTGTCGTGATAGGCTTTTGTTCTCTCTTTATATATTTTTGCATTCTCGTAGGCAGATTGCCTAAGTTCTTCTAGTTTATGAATGTCTAGGGTACGCTTTTCTCCAGCGGCTAGGTAGTCTAAATTCAAAGTTTTAATGGCCCAATAGGCCTTATGCTCTAATTCGAACGGTAAGTGACATGATTTTCCATAGACTAGTTGCTAAGGAATAGTTCCTATAGGGGTTTTGAAAGCGGTTCTATAGGCCCATAATGCTTCTTGAAGCTTCTGAGACCAGTCTCTCCTAGAAATAGAAACAGTTTTCTCTAAGATTTGTTTTATCTCCCTATTAGATACTTCTACTTGGCCACTAGTTTGTGGGTGGTATGGTGTTGCTACTCTATGCCTAACTCCATATTTTCTTAAAAGTTTGTCAAATATTCTCGATATAAAGTGTGATCCTCCATCGGTTATGACTAAACGTGGTGTTCCAAATCTAGGGAATATATAGTTTTTAAATAGTTTGATTACAACCCTAGTGTCGTTTGTGGGTGCAGCTATAACTTCAATCCACTTAGACACATAGTCCACAGCTACTAAGATATACCTGTTTCCTAAGGATGGTGGGAAAGGTCCCATGAAATCTATACCCCATACGTCAAAGAGTTCTACTTCCTGAATGTTTCTTAGAGGCATTTCATCACGCCTTGAAATGTTTCCAGTGTGTTGGCATCTATCACATTTGACAATGCAAGCATAGACATCATGCCACGTGGTAGGCTAGAATAGGCCAGCTTGAAGAATTTTGGCGTATGTCTTAGAGGTGCTCGCATGTCCACCATAAGGTGCAGAATGACAATGCTTGATAATACTATTTACCTCTTCTTCCGGAACGCAACGGCGAAAAATGCCATCTTTACCCCTTTTGAAAAGGAGCGGTTCGTCCCAATAGAAGTTTCTCACATCGTGGAAGAATTTCTTCTTGCTGTGGTAGTCAAGATCAGGGGGTACTATATCAGCAGCTAGGTAATTAACGAAGTCTGCGTACCAGGGTACGTTACTTATTGCTAAGGAATTTTGGGGATGCTCATCAGGGCTTAGGTTAGCATCTTCAAGGGTTTCTACTCTAGCTATCAGTCTATCATAGGCGAAATCATCATTTATGGGTACTAGTTCAGGTTTTAGATGTTCTAGCCTAGAAAGGTGATCGGCTACTACATTTTCAGTGCCTTTTTTTTATCTCTTATGTCTAAATCAAACTCTTGTAGTAATAGAATCCATCAGAGTAACCTTGGCTTGGCATCCTTTTTACTTAATAGGTAACGAATGGCAGCATGATCGGTGTAAACTATACTTTTTGCTCCTACTAGATAAGATCTAAATTTGTCTATAGCGAAAACTACAGCGAGTAATTCTTTTTCAGTTGTTGCATAGTTAAGTTGGGCAACATCTAGGGTTCTACTGGCATAATAAATGGCATGCAATTTTTTATCTTTCCTTTGTCCTAGAACGGCTCCAACTGCATAATCACTAGCATCGCACATTATCTCAGAAGGTTCTGACCAATCTGGTGGTTTCATAATGGGTGCTGAGATTAATGCTTGCTTTAAAAGATTAAATGCGTCATTACATTTTTCATCGAAAATGAATTCAGCATCTTTCATTAAAAGTCCAGTTAAATGTTTAGTTATTTTGGAGAAGTCCTTAATAAAACGCTGGTAGAATCCAGCGTGTCCAAGAAAGCTTCGGACTTCTCTGACGGTTTTTGGTGGTTTTAGGTTTTCTATAACTTCTATTTTAGCTTTATCTACCTCTATACCTTTTTCAGAAACTATATGTCCTAAAACTATTCCTTCGGTTACCATGAAATGACATTTTTCCCAGTTTACACGAGGTTCACCTCCACGCATCTCTCCAGGATTTTCTCAAGGTTGGCAAGACAATTGTGGAAATCAAATCCGCAAACCGAGAAATCATCCATAAACACTTCTATGATACCGTCTAGGTAGTCTGCAAAGATTGACATCATGCAGCGTTGGAAAGTAGCTGGGCCATTACAGAGGCCGAATGGCATTCGTTTGTAGGCAAAAGTTCCATAAGGGCATGTAAAGGTAGTTTTTTCTTGATCTTCGGGATGGATAGATATTTGGAAGAATCCAGAGTATCCATCTAGATAACAGAAGTAAGAGTGTCTGGCTAGACACTCCAACATTTGGTCAATAAATGGTAAAGGGAAATGATCCTTCCTAGTTGCTTTATTTAATTTTCTATAATCTATACACATCCGCCATCCTCCTTCTAAATGTTTTGCTACATGTTCGCCTTTATCGTTTTGCACGACTGTGATGCCTCCCTTTTTAGGTACTACATGCACAGGGCTCACCCATTTACTATCTGAGATCTGATAGATTATACCTGCCTCAAGTAACTTAAGAACTTCCTTTTTTACAACATCACTCATTATAGGGTTTATTCTTCTCTGATGTTCTCTGGAGGGTTTTGAATCTTCTTCGAGCGAAATCCGATGCATGCATACGGATGGGCTTATACCTTTCAGGTCAGAGATATTATATCCTAAGGCTGAGGGATATCTTCGTAAAAGGTCTAAAAGTTGGTTCGTTTCTTCTTGGCTCAAGGTAGCACTGACTATAACTGGGCGATTCATCTTTTCATCGAGGAACTCATATCTCAGGTTCTTAGGCAGTTCCTTAAGTTCTAAGGTTGGTTTCTTAGGGCATGGCATAGGATCTGGGGTAAGGGATAAACATTCGTAAAGGTTATCATTGATGTAGGGTTTCTTAAAGTCATCATCTTCCATTATGAGGGCTGATGATAACTTAATTGTTTTTATAATTTCTTCTTGTTCTAATTCTCTAACACATTCATCAATGATATCTAAGGCACAACACGCATCTCCCATCACAGGTGCCATAAGGAACTTCGAAAGTATAAATTCTATTTTCTCGTCACCTACCTCAAATGTCAACTTTCCTTTCTTGACATCTATTATGGCTCCTGCAGTCGATAAGAATGGTCTACCTAGAAGGATTGGTATATCATTGTCCTCTTTGATGTCCATGACCATAAAATCAGTAAGGATAAATAACTGACCTATCCTAACAGGGACATCTTCTAAAATGCCTATCGGATACTTAACAGATCTATCGGCTAACTGAAGTGACATCTTAGTGGGTTGTAATTCTCCTAAGTTTAACCTCTCACAAACTGCTAAAGGCATTAGGCTCACACTAGCTCCTAAGTCTAGAAAAGCTTTTTCGATGACATGACTTCCCAAAAGACAAGGAATGGAGAAATTTCCAGGATCTTTATGTTTCTTTTCTAATTTGTCCTCGGAAATAGCATTACATTCCAAAGGCTTCGGATCGTCAAGTCTACGTTTGTTGGTAAGGATGTCTTTGAGAAACTTTGCATAAGAAGGTATTTGGGTGATGGCTTATGTGAAAGGGATTTCTACATGAAGTTTTTCTATAACTTTAATAAATTTTTGATACTATTTATTGATCTGGGTTTGTTTGAGTCTTTGCGGATATGGTATAGGTGGTTTATATGGCGGGGGTGGTACGTAAGTTTTATCTTTAGGTTCTCCTCCTTTTTCTCGACCTTCCTGGTTTTCAGATTCATCTGGTTCCTTTACTTCGTCCGTGGGTTTGGTACATTCCTTAGAAGTTTCGGGTTCACTCAATCTTGGGTTTGGTGGCTCATCATAAGCGTTCCCACTTCGTAGGGTAATGGCATTGGCTTGTCCTCTCGGATTTTGTTGAGGTTGTCCAGGGAATTGTCCTCCAGGTGTAGTATGAGGGGATTGGTTTAAAGCTACCCGAGAGATCTGGGTTTCAAGCATCTTAGTATGAGTAACTATTTGGTCAACCTTGGTTCCTAACTGAGTAATCAATTCGTTAACATGAATGTTTTGGTTCATGAACTCCTTGTTTTGTCGGGTTTATGCACATATGCTCGACCTTAAGGGCTAATGCGTCCATTTTAGCTTGCATCATGTCTATAGAGCTTAGTTCATGCACTCCTCCTTGGGCTTCTTTCTTCTCAATTGCCGCTCGTTCGACTCCCCATGATTGATGGTTTTGAGCCATATCTTCGATGAGGGCACTAACTTCAGGGTAAGGTTTGTTCATCAGAGCACCGCCCGCGGCAACGTCGATGGTCATCTTTGTGTTGTAATGAAGTCCATTATAGAAGGTTTGAATGATTAACCAACTTTCTAAGCCATGATGTGGGCATGCTCGTAACAACTATTTATATCTCTCCCAAGCTTCGAACAACGATTCTCCTTGGTTTGGGTAAATCTAGTTATATGGTTTCGAAGAACGGCAGTCTTACTCGGGGGAAAGTATCTAGCAAGAAAAACTCTTCTAAGGTTGTCCCAAGTCGTAATGGAATTGGGTAGAAGGGAATCTAACCATGATAGGGCTTTATCTCTGAGGGAAAAAGGGAATAATCTTAAACGTATTGCCTCAGGGGAAGCTCTATTGGTTTTAAAAGTGTCTGCTAATTGAAGAAATATTTTTAAATGTTGGTTTGGGTTCTCAGTAGCGAGACCTACGAATTGTCTATGTTGCACTAGTTGCAACAGGGATGGTTTAAGTTCAAAATTATTAGCTGGGATGGTTGGGTTTACTATACTAGAACTAGGTTCTTCATTGGATGGTTGAGCGAAATCCTTAAGAGGTCTTTGGTTTTGATCTTCGGCCATAGCTCTCTTAATTCTATGAAAGAATAAACGTGCGCGAGCGTAACGTTCAGGTTCTGCCAGAGGATATACTAAGCTTAAACTTCCGGTGCTGCGAGTTCTTCGCATTGACCGGCGGGAAATAGCCTAAGTCTAAACGATATAACAACATGAAAATGAAATTTGACGAAATTGGTCCCCGACAACGGCGCCAAAAACTTGATGCGTGCTTTTCGCGAGTATACGAACGCGTCAGAGTAATATAAAAGATTGTCGAATCCACAGAGACCAAGTGTCAATCTATCGTTATCTATTGTTATGGTGTTTATCAGAGGCAAACAAAATAAGTGTTTTTAGAGTGTGCAATGAAAAGTAAAGTATTGAATAAAGTTTAATTAATAAAGACAGGATCGAATGTAATTCACATAATCAATTAATAATCCAAGTACTTGCTGATAGAACTACTTATGGGCAATGTTTCCTACTTTGAAAAGAACTAATTTAACGGGAATTATCGCTTTCGCATATTCAGAACCGAGTTGTACTCCCTAATCAAACCCTCTTATTGTCACTTATAAAAAGGCGCGCATTGTGTTAGAGTAGTAAACCTATTTTTAAGAAATATAGTATCTTGACTAAGTTGAAAAGTATTATAACCTGGATTTCTTAACCAAAAGAGGTTCTTACGAACCAGACTCTAAACTTATAAACGTGTCCGAAATAGTTTTAAAATCTCTTTTCTTCTTAAGTCAAAATCTCCTAATGAACTAAACAAAGCGCTTTCGTTGTTTTTGAAATAGTTAAAAACAATTAAGTTTAGATAGACGTTGGACGACTTTCGATCTTACCCAACAGAATTGAAGTGCGGGAAAACTTAAGTTGAAAGTTAAAATAGCCCTTAAGTGCTTCTACGAACAATTGTACGGATTATCGGTTCAATTACGATCCTTACATTCTAACCTTATAAATTTAGTTAGACATGGTAAAGTAAAAGTGCATTAATTTAAATAAAAGTAGTGCGAGTGCGGAAAGTAAATAAAAGTAGTGCGAGTGCGAGGAAATAAACAAAAGTAAAGCGAGTGCGAGGAAATAAACAAAAGTAAAGCGAGTGCGAGGAAATAAATAATTTAAAGCGAGTGCGAGGAAATAAATAAAAGTAAAGCGAGTGCGAGAAAATAAATAATTTAAAGCGAGTGCGAGGAAATAAATAAAAGTAAAGCGAGTGCGAGAAAATAAATAAAAGTAAAACGAGTGCGAGGAAATAAATAATTTAAAGCGAGTGCGAGGAAATAAATAAAAGTAAAGCGAGTGCGGGGAAATAAATAAGATAAAGACAAGTAATAAAAACCTGCTCCAATCAGAGGGTTGAATAAATTGCAAAGCGGAAATGAAAATGGCGACAGGATTAACTTCCTTCCAAAGTGCTCCAAACTCGATTACAGACTCGATCACAGACTTGATTACACAATTGTGGTAACACTCCACTGCGAAGCGATTACCACTTTAAAATACTGAATATATGCCTAAGTGAAACAAAGTTTGCTTCTAAGTTTGCTTCTGCTCTAAGTTTGGATGATTGAAAAAGTGATTTCGAGTTTCTATTTATAAGCAAGTAAAAAGATGGAAATGACAAGGATGCCCTTCAACTTGAAAATGGGAGGGAGAACTTTTCCTCTTGTGGCGCCCGCCACAAGGCCATGGCGCCCGCCACAAGGCCAATCTGAGGCGCCTTAGTGGAAGTAGTGGGGAACGTGGCAGTTGAGGGAAGTTGAACTTGGGCACGTCATGGCAAGGTCTATGGCGCCAGCCATGGTGGAAGCCACAAGTACAAAATGCTGAATTTTAGGGTTTTTAACTCTTTTTCACTCCTTTTCTCGATCGGGGCTCCGATTAAAGTAAAAACCTGAAAACAAAGAAAAACATAGTAATAATACAACAAAACTACTAAAATGCATGCGAAATCGGAGTCGAAAATACAGTGAATTTCAGTGTTATCATAACACACTAAGGTACAATGTACTTTATTAGAATATCTCTATAATTAGTATAATTATTAGGATATCTCTATAATTGGTATACATCATAATTGTATATTATTAGCTTCCAAATATAGACACTGTCATACTTGTATATAATGAGTATTCCTATCAATAAAAAGACAGGGATTAAATTACTTACATGGTATCAGTTTTGTCACGATCCTAACCTAAACCTTTCTCACCGCCGCTGATCAGTCACCATTTATAGTAAGTTTTCATTACTGATCCGACGCAAAACAGAGACATTTGACACACTGTGCACGCATTTAAGGTACAATTCGAGTAGTTTTACTTCCGTTATGTCATTTACGCATTTTTAATCTTTATTATGTTTTATTTTGTTTATTTTGATTTTATGCGTGGAATAGCTGTGTTTTTGTCAGGAAAATCCAGGTAGAAGAATCGGAGAACTCAGAACACGACAGTGCGAGAGTCCGGTACGAAAAATAGCAGAAAATCCCAGTACAGGAGGCCTGACACGGCCACCCGTGTCACCTGACACAGCCACCCGTGTCACCTGACACGGCCACCCGTGTCACCTGACACGGCCACCCGTGTCACCTGACACGGCCACCCGTGTCACCTGACACGGGTCGTGTCAGGGAAAGGAAAACAGAAGAAGAAAACAGTAGCCTGACACGGCCACCACTGTCAGCTGACACGGGCCGTATCAGGCAGAAACACTCCCCATGTTAGCTTGCCATGGGCGTGTCAGGGAAGACAGTAGGCTGACACGGCCACCCGTGTCAGCTGACACGGGCCGTGTCAGCCCAGGCCCAATATTTCCAATTTTTCCGGGATTTTCATTCTTCGGGCTTTGTGGAGACATCTTTGGACCTGTCCAACTGCTGTTGGGAACTTTCACTATAAAAAGAGGTCTTCTGCCAAAGGAAAAATCATCTTGGAATACAACAAACCACAATATTATGAAGCAATCAAGTATTACAGAGGTCAAGGAATTTGGAGAGCTAAAGAGATTCATGAGCGGGAGCGATTGAAGATCAAAGTCATCCAATTACTTGTAATGTGTAATTTTTATCTTGAATTGGTTTTAAACAATATGAGTAGCTAAACCCCCCAATGCTAGGGGGGTGTCCCTGATTTAGAATTGTAATGAATTTGAGTATACATTTGCATTTATAATATTTTATTTACGGTAACCTTTTGATGTGTTTATTGCTCTCTCTTTTGGACCAATCGAGATTGATCTATGGTTATCACCTAGGCTGGACCGCCAGTGATAAGGTTTTCATCAGGTTACTCTGCAGTAGATATCACCTAGGACTAGGGATACCCTGTATGAACCAGAGCATTCTTGATATTATACAGCTTAACTTCACCCTCATTGGCTATGGACATAGGAATGAGGGTAGATTGATTAAAGGTTTTCTCACCAAGGACTTGGGAGAAAATACCCTTGAGAACTGGTAGTAATTGATATTTGTTGATGCAATAGTAACTCAGAGTTATTACAGGGATAAATCATACACCTTCCCTGGTATTGTTCCTTTTTCTCCATAAACCCTTATTTTCTTATTGCTTTATTATTTTCCTTTTTACACTCAAAAAACCCAAATTAATACTTTTTGTTTAATTGAATGATAATTTAAACTCAATACTACGTGCAGTCCTTGAGATCGACATTTGGGGATTTTCCCCATTATTACTATAATAGGCAAAATAGTACACTTGCTATTTTCCCGATCAAGTTTTTGGCGCCGTTGCCGGGGACTGCCAAACATATAGAGTTTAATTTTATTTCAATTAAAATTTTGTTGCTCTGCAATAAAATTATTTTTCTGTCATTTATATTTTACTAACCAGTGTATGCGAGGAAAACGCTCAGCTGAAATTGCTTTTGACGCAGAGATCGAGAGAACCCTTCACATAAGACGCAGAGAACAAAGAGTGGATTCTACAGAAGAAAGTACCTCGGATCAACCGGAAGTCAAGGAACCAATGACTGAAGTGTTGGTGTAAGCCCTAAGGGCCAATACTTTTGGTACTTGTATCGAATTATTAAAAGGCTTTTTCTTTATTATGTTTGTTTAATAAAGTCCCTAGAATAGCTAGTCCGTTTAATGTATCAAGTATGACTTAATCATGAGATCACATTAAACATAAGGACACTATTCTTAAAGTATCCGTAGTCGAGCTTTATTGTGAAGTGGGATAACATTAAAGCATTAAGACTATTATGTTTGTAGACTGATGATCACATCTCATGGATCATGGATAAAGAGTTATCAAGTCTTAAACATAGGTATGAATATTAAGAGTAATATTTATACCAGATTGACCCGCTATGAGAATACTATATAGAAAGTTATGCAAAGTGTCATAAGTTATTCCCGTGGTGATAATGGTGTATACCACTCTTCGACCTGAAACCACTATGGATCCTAGATGTAGAGTCAAGTGCTTTGTTGCTGATCCAACGTTGTCCGTAACTGGATAACCATAAAGACAGTTGATGGGTACTCCACGAAGCATGCTGAGGGACATGAGTGACCTAGATGGAATTTGCCCATCCTGCGTAATAGGATAAATGTCTATGGGCCCAATATTGAACTGGACAAGGATGACATGGTCTATACCTTGTGTTCAATACAGACATAAGGGCAAAGGGATAATTATACACATAATTATTATCACAGGAGGTTTTGTCAGATCACATGACATTTTCGTGTCTTGGTTAGCAGTGATGTGTTACTAGATACCGCTCACTGTTTATTATGTTAAATGCGTGATTTAATATAATTGCCAACGTCGCGAAAACCTACAGGGTCACACATAAAGGACAGATTGATGAGAGATAGAGTAACTAAGGAACATCGTAAGATACGGTGCACTTAAGTGGAATACGAAATATGGTAAGGTACCACACGCTTAAGTGATTTTGGGCATATTATAAGATATGGGCCAAAATACACTTAAGTGGGCTTTTTAGCTTGAAGCCCACACATGTGGTTCTATAAATAGAACCCTTGGGTAGAAGCATTATCACTGAAGTGAAGATTTGGAATTTCGTTTCCCCCTCTCTCTCTCACTCAAAGCCTTCATTCGTACTAGCTAGCACTGAGATTGAAGGAACCCGTTCGTGTGGACTGAGTAGAGACGTTGTCATCGTTCAACGTTCGTGATCACTCCGTGGATTTGTATCCAAGGTTTTGATCGTTACAAGAGATCTGCACCAAAGGTTTGAATCGCCACAAGAGGTAACGATTCTATCACTGATCATGCCCATTCGTAAGGATCACTAAATGGAGAAATTTTTAAATTCCGTTGCGCCTTGGATGACAATTCTCCTTCACAGAATTGCCATCCAAGGCGCAGCAGAATTTAAAAATTTCAAGATTTAGTGATCCTTACGAATGGGCATGATCAGTGATAGAATCGTTACCTCTTGTGATGATTGAAACCTTTGGTGCAGATCTCTTGTAACGATCAAAACCTTTGATATAGATCCACGAAGCCATCACGAACGTTGAACGATGACAACGTCTCTACTCAGTCCACACGAACGGGTTCCTTCAATCTCAGTGCTAGCTGGTACGAATGAAGGCTTTGAGTGAGAGAGAGAGAGGGAAACGAAATTCCAAGTCTTCACTTGAGTTTTGAGTTTAGTGACAATGCTTCTACCCAAGGGTTCTATTTATAGAACCACATGTGTGGGCTTCAAGCTAAAAAGCCCACTTAAGTGTATTTTGGCCCATATCTTATAATATGCCCAAAATCACTTAAGTATTTGGTACCTTACCATATTTCATATTCCACTTAAGTGCACCGTACCTTACGGTGTTCCTTAGTTACTCTATCTCTCATCAATCCGTCCTTTATGTGTGACCCTGTAGGTTTTCGCGACGTTAGCAATTATATTAAATCACGCATTTAACATAATAAACAGTGAGCGGTATCTAGCAACATATCACTGCTACCCAAGTCATGAAAATGTCATGTGATCTGACAAGTCCTTCTGTGATAATAATTATGTGTATAATTACCCCTTTGCCCTAATGTCTATATTGAACACAAGGTATAGACCGTGTCATCCTTGTCCAGTTCAATATTGGGCCCATAGACATTTATCCTATTACGCAGGATGGGCAAATTCCATCTAGGTCACTCATGTCCCTCAGCATGCTTCGTGGAGTACCCATCAACTGTCTTTATGGTTATCCAGTTACGGACAACGTTGGATCAACAATAAAGCCCTCGACTCTACATCTAGGGTCCATAGTGGTTTCAGGTCGAAGAGTGGTATACACCATTATCACCATGAGAATAACTTATGACACTTTGCATAACTTTCTATATAGTATTCTCATAGCGGGTCAATCCGGTATAAATATTACTCTTAATAGTCATACCTATGTTTAAGACTTGATAACTCTTTATCCATGATCCATGAGATGTGATCATCGGTCTACAAACATAATAGCCTTAATGCTTTAATGTTATCCCACTTCACAATAAAGCTCGACTACGGATACTTTAAGAATAATGTCCTTATGGTTAATGTGATCTCATGATTAAGTCATACTTGATACATTAAACGAACTAGCTATTCTAGGGACTTTATTAATCAAACATAATAAAGAAAAAGCCTTTTATTAATTAATAAATAATTCGATACAAGTACCAAAAGTATTGGCCTCTAGGGCTTACACCAACAATCTCCCACTAGCACTAGAGCCAATCAAGCATACCCCTAATGCCCATTGATCTAGTATGGCCATCATGCTTCTGCTGCGCAAGAGGCTTTGTCAGTGGGTCAGCAATATTGTCAAGTGTAGGTACTCTACATATTTTCACATCTCCTCTATCTATTATCTCTCGAATGAGGTGATAATGCCTAAGTATCTGTTTGGATCGTTGGTGAGATCTAGGCTCCTTAGCTTGTGCGATAGCACCATTATTATCATAATAGAGACAAATGGGATCCACAATGCCAGGAACTATGCCAAGTTCACTAAGGAACTTTTGATCCAAACAACTTCCTTTGCTGCACTTGAGGCAGCAATATACTCGGCCTCGGTTGTAGAATCAGCAACTGTATCTTGCTTTGAACTTTTCTAGCTCACAGTGCCACCATTTAAGCAAAACACATAACCATTGGAACCATTCATATTAAAGTGTCTCAGCACTTTGTCTATGTACTCTGACTTAGGCCAAGCATTTTATGATCTATCTCTATAGATTCTGATTCCTAATTTATAGGTTGCTTCACCTAGGTCCTTCATAGAAAAGCATTTCCCCAACCAAGACTTTACTTGTTGCAGGGTAGGGATATCGTTTCCAATGAGTAATATGTCATATACATATAATACCAGGAACACGATCATGCTCCCACTAACCTTCTTGTAGACACAAGGCTCATCTTCGTTCTTGATGAATCCATATTGTTTTACTGTTTCATCAAAACGAAGATTCCATGAGTAGGTCACAGGCTCATCTTGATCCATGAGTAATACATCACCTTGATCTGTTATGAGATATCCATATCTCTCAGGTAGGTGACGTATCCTGCTTGACCTACGCTGGTCTTGTTCTACTTGAGCAGGTTTCTCTTTACACAACTATTTGTGTTTCCTGCTCTAATTCCTCCATAGGTGTATCGGTGCTTTGTGATTCTTGAATTTCTTCAAGCTCTACTTTCCTCCCACTGATTCCTTTGGAAATAAAATCCTTTTCTAGGAAAACTCCAGTTCAAGCGACAAACACTTTGCCCTCAGAAGGATTGTAGAAGTGATACTCTCTTGTTTCTTTAGGATACCCCACAAATAAGCATTTGTCAGATTTGGGCTCAAGCTTAGTTGAAATTTGTCGTTTCACATAAACTTCGCAACCCCAAATCTTCATGTAAGACATATGTGGTTTCTTACCACTTCATATCTCATATGGTGTCTTCTCAACCTTTTTGGATGGAACACGGTTAAGTGTGTAAGCTGCTGTCAACAGTGCATGTCCCCAAAAGGAGTTTGGAAGATCGACGTGACTCATCATGGATCAGACCATGTCCAACAGGGTTCAATTTCTTCTCTCAGATACACCATTCCATTGGGGTGTTCTAGGAGGAGTGAGTTGGGATAGGATCCCACACTCTTTCAGATGGTCATCAAACTCTAGGCTTAAATACTCACCACCTCGATCTGATCAAAGAGTTTTAATATTCTTACCTAGTTGGTTTTGTACTTCATTTATGAATTCCTTGAACTTTTCAAAGGACTCTGATTTGTGTTTCATTAAATACACATAACCATATCTACTGAAATCATCAGTGAATGTGATGAAGTACTGAAAACCTCCTCTGGCTGGTATGTTCAGTGGTCCACATACATTAGTATGTATGAGGGCCAAAAGATCATTAGCTCTTTCACCTTTTCCCGTGAATGGAGACTTTGTCATCTTTCCAATTAAACAAGATCTGCATGTCTCATATGATTCATAATCAAAAGAGTCCAAGAGTCCATCTTTATGGAGTTTGGAAATGCGTTTCTCATTTATGTGGCCTAATCGACAATGCCAAAGGTAAGTTGGATTTAACTCATTAGGTTTTATCCTTTTAGTATTGATGTTATAAATTGGCATTACAAGATCAAGGACATATAATCCATTGTTCATTTGTGTAGTAGCATACAATATATCATTCAAATAAATTGAGCAACAATTGTTCTTTATTATGAATGAAAAACCAAACTTGTCCAAACAAGAAACGAAAATAATATTCCTGCTAATTGCAGGTACATAATAACAGTTCTCTAACTGAATTATTAAACCACTAGGTAAAGTCAATTCATAAGTTCCTACGGCTAAAGCAGCAACCTTTGCTCCATTGCCAACTCGTAGGTCGACTTCACCTTTTGCCAAATCTCTACTCCTTTTTAGTCCATGCACATTTGTACAAATGTGAGAACCGCATCCAGTATCTAATACCCATGATGTAGAAGTAGATAAATTAATTTCAATAACAAAAATACCTGAAGTTGAAGTCTCTACTCCATTCTTCTTATCTTCCAAGTACTTTGGGCAGTTTCTCTTCCAGTGTCCGGTCTTACCGCAATGGAAGCAGGTGCCTTCTTTTGCTATGCCTTCACTAGGCTTTAAAGAAGCAACGATGGGTTTGGGTTTGGCAACTTCCTTGCCTTTCCCTTTATCACCCTGCTTAGTGGGCCTTTTGTTCTGTCTCTTTCCATTTCCGATCATCAGAATGGACTTCCCTTTTGACTTCAGATTCTGCTCGGCAGTTCTTAACGTGGCGAGCAGTTCAGGAAGAGATTTGTCCATTTCATTCATATTGAAATTTAGGACAAATTGACTGAATCTATCTGGCAACGATTGCAAGATTAAATCAGTCGCAAGTTCCTTTTCGAGGGGAAAACCTAATCTCTCAAGGTTTTCCGCATACCCAATCATCTTGAGCACATGGGGACCTACAGGGGCTCCCTCAGCTAACTTGCCTTGAAAAAGGGCTTTTGAAACTTGAAACCTCTCATGCCTTGCTTGCTCTTGATAGAGCATCTTCAGGTGTTCGATCATATCGAACGCTGACATGTTCTCATGTTGCTTTTGCAATTCTGAGTTCATGGTAGCTAGCATGAGACAAGCAGTTTCATTGACATCATCGACATGCTTCTTATAAGCATCTCTTTCTGCCTTAGGTGCAGAACTAGGAGGTTCCTCTTCAGGAACAGGTGTCTCCAAGACATACAACTTTTTATCATGTTTGAGGACAATCCTCAGGTTTCGGTGCCAATCCAGAAAATTTATCCCAGATAATTTTTCCTTATCAAGGATTGATCGCAAAATGTTGTTAGAGGTGTTTGCTGTCATGGTTATCTACATAAGGATTAATGAAAATATGAGTATCATTGACATATTTAATTAGGCCTTTAATTAAATATGTTCCCACTATTTTACTCAAAACAAATGACCCTCATCATTTGATTTCGAAAATCCCGTTGGAAGATTTTCTAGTGGGTCGAGATCCATATTTCACTTCGTTCTAAGTCCGCGTAGGCGGATTACACAAAACTAGGTTATTTAGGTAGGAACTCCTTCCAGTTGTATCTCATACAACTCTCGAAAATTTCAGTTGGGTGAATAACTCCTTATTCCAATCCATCATATGGATCATTCCCAACTCTTGCTTCTAAACATATATAATATTATTATAATTAAGTTTGACCCATTGTTTTAGCAGTTGGATATTACAATTATCCCATCGCACCTTACCAATATAGAAAATGCACCTCGCGTAGGCGAAACCTACATTGTCCGATACTAGTCTTGATGAGTGCTAAAACTTGGAAAGCAAACACATATAATATTATTATAATTTATTTAGTTAAGTTTGACCCATTGTTTTAACAGTTGGATATTACAATTATCCCATCGCACCTTACTAATATAGAACATGCACCTTGCGTAGGCGAAACCTACATTATTCGATACTAGTCTTGATGAGTGTTAAAACTTGGAAAGCATAAACTTAATATTTAATTTGAGGGAATTGCAATTTTTCTGATCTCACCGGCTTATTTATCATATAAATTGCCTCTCACATGCATCAACATACATTCACATGCATCAACATACATACATACATAATGAAACAGTTATGGCCCCTAGCGCAAATGTTCTCCCAAGCCAATGAGAGAACCTAAGCTAACCTAACAACGATCTAAGCTTCTCTAAGCAAGATCTTCAAGGTTGTCCTCCTTTGGCACTGACTTCTTTGACGCAGAGATCGAGAGAACCCTTCACAGAAGATGCAGAGAACAAAGAGTGGATTCTACAAAAGAAAGTACCTCGGATCAACCGGAAGTCAAGGAACCAATGGCTGAAGTTCCTCCAATCCCATCTCCTCCACCTCCGGAGAGACTCCTAGGTGACTATGGAGGTGCAAACGCACCGGTTGGTCGACTGACCATAGTTAACCAACCGGTGAATGTGACAAATTTTCAACTGCATCCTAGCACGATCAATCAATTGGAAAGAAAACCTTTCACCGGAAAGGCTAATGAAGATGCTAACAAACACCTACAGAGATTTCTGACCATGAGCACCACCTTGAAAATTGATGGTCACACTGATGAAGCAAAAAAATTAAGAATGTTCCCGTTCATGTTAGCTGAAGACGCGGAAGAATGGTTCTATTCTCTCCCTGCCGGTAGTATCACTTCCTGGGAGGAGATGGAAACTGCATTCTTAAATGAGTATTTTCCAGCATCAGTATTCCTGAGAAAAAGGTATGAAATTCTGAATTTCAAACAGAAGGATGGTGAATCATTGGGAGACACTTACAAAATATTCAAAAGGATCTTAGTTGCGTGTCCCACTCATAATATGGATCAGACAGAACAAATGCAGATGTTCGTTAATGGGCTGAAAATAAAGACTAAACAGTTGATTGATACAGCAGCCGGTGGCTCAACAAATTTCTCAACAACCATTGGTATAAAAAGGATTATTGAAGCAATAGCTGCTAATGAGCATCTAGAGCTATATGACAGGTGTACCAGTCAGCCAGACAGGGTAATTGATCTTAAATTAGAGACAAATAAAATCTGTCTGGAAGACACTGTTGCTGCCGAAGTAGACAAAAAGTTGAAAGCTATGAATATAGGTACTCAACAGATAACACAGGTTCAGCCAGCTCAGGCGAGTACTTGTGAAATATGTAATGGACCTCATCACACAATCTATTGCTTTGCGACCCCCAACAAATTAAAGAGATCAAATTCTTGAAGCAAAATAATCCCTACTCTAATACCTACAACCCAGGTTGGAAGAATCATCCAAACTTCTCCTGGAAAGATTAGAAAGGGAATGTTCCGCAACAAGGTACATGGTAATATCAGACTCAGTATCAGCAACAACAACAACAATAACAGGCACCTAAAAAGGCTGATTGGGAGATTGCTATTAAAAAGTTGGCAGCCCATAGTATACAGTTTCAAGAAGAGACAAGGACTAATCATAAAAACACCACAGCCTCCATCAAAAATCTCGAAGTTCAGATGGGACAGATAGCACAACAATTAGCATCCAACTCTCAAGCCCCTGGAACCCTACCTAGTGGTACGATAACAAATCCGCAGGAATATAACACTGTTAACGCTGTCACAACCCGAAGTGGAAAGTCAACCGAGGTTAATGATATCGAAAAAGATGGATTAATAGAGGTGGATTTAGAAATCAAGGAAACAAAAGTCCAAGATGAAGAAGCAATACCACCTCCTGTCCAGGATAAGGAAAAGGTTCCTAAACCCATAATCAAACTTCCTTACCCTCCACGACAGAAGAAGAAGAATCAACATGAGAAGAATTTCGAGAAATTTCCGGAAATGTTCAAGAAACTCGAAATCAATATCCCTTTTTCGGAAGCATTGGAACAAATGCCAATATATGCCAAGTTCATGAAAGACACAATTTCCAAGAAGCGTTCCACTGATACTGAACCGATCATTCTGACTGAAACATGCAATGTCGTTCTCCAAGGCATGAAAATACCAGTGAAAAAGAAAGACATGGGATCAGTTACTATTCCTTGCACTATTGGTGATCGAAAATTCAAGAAGGCTCTGATTGACTTAGGAGCAAGTGTAAGTTTGATGCCACTATCCATCTATAAGAAGCTAGGCATCGGTTCTGTTCAAGACACTCGAATGACCCTTTAGTTTGCGGATCGCTCAGTTCGGCGACCCTATGGTATTGTGGAAGATGTTCTTGTGAAAATTGACAAGTTTGTCTTTCCAGTCGACTTCGTCATTTTAGAGATGCCGGAGGATGAAGAGATCCCTCTCATATTGGGAAGACCCTTTTTGGAAACAGGACCATGTATGATAGATATTGAGGAAGGAACTATGACCCTCAAGGTCTATGATGAAGAGTTAAAGATAGATGTGAGGAATACCATGCAATACAAAGATGATGTCGGCACAAACAACACTATAGAAATAATCGACCAAGTAATTGCTCAAGAAAATAACCAGCATAGACCCCAGTCACCTCTAAACCGGGTCTTAAGCTTGTCCATTTTTGAAAGTAATAAAGATGAAGAAGAATCTGAGGTGCTTGCTCTTATGGAAAAACAACCTGAATGGATTAGATCTAGACCACAATGATGGGAAGATCTAAGGCCACCACCATCCGATGTCACTAAAGAACCCAAAAAAGGGGTGAATTTGAAGCAGTTGCCAACAAATCTGAAGTATGTATTTCTAGACACTGAAGAAAAATGTCCATCCATCATTAATGCTAGTCTACAGAGCGTCCAAGAGGCAGAACTCATTCAAGTGCTAAAAAAATACAAGGGTGCAATCGGATGGGCAATTGAAGACTTAAAAGGTATAAGCCCTACTGTTTGCATGCACAAGATCTTAATGGAGGATGACCACAAACCCATAGTGTAACCGCAACGAAGACTTAACCCAACCATGAAAGAAGTGGTGTGCAAAGAGGTTGTAAAACTCTTGGATGCAGGTCTAATCTACCCTATCTCCGATAGTTCTTGGGTAAGTCCAGTCCACGTGGTACCCAAAAAAGGGGGCACAACGGTAATAAAGAATAAAAAGAATGAGTTGATTCCAACCCGCACTGTTACAGGTTGGAGAGTGTGCATCGATTACAGAAGGCTAAATTTGGCAACAAGGAAAGATCACTTCCCGTTACCATTCATTGATCAAATGCTGGAAAGGTTAGCAGGACACGGGTAATATTGTTTCCTAGACGGCTATTCAGGGTACAACCAGATTGCAGTTGCTCCGGAAGACCAAGAGAAGACTACATTCACATGCCCCTATGGTATTTTTGCTTATAGAAGAATGCCATTTGCCTTGTGCAACGCACCGACCACATTTCAAAGGTGTATGACTTCTATTTTTGCTGACATGCTCGAAAATCATATGGAAGTATTTATGGATGACTTCTCGGTGTTCGGTTCTTCATTTGATAACTGTTTGACTAACCTATCACTTGTTTTAGAAAGATGCCAGCAAACAAATTTGATCCTGAATTGGGAAAAATGTCACTTCATGGTTCGGGAAGGAATCGTATTGGGACACAAGATCTCCAACAAGGGTATCGAAGTGGATATAGCAAAAGTGGAGGTAATAGAAAACTTACCACCACCAGTAAATGAAAAAGGTATCTGAAGCTTCTTAGAACATGCGGGTTTCTACCGCAAGTTCATAAAAGATTTCTCCAAGATTGCCAAACCATTGACTAGTCTGCTGGTAAAAGATACCCCATTCTTATTTGACAAAGACTGCAGGAAAGCCTTCGAGACCTTAAAAAAAGAGCTGGTGTCAGAACCCATAGTTATTGCCCCAGATTGGTCTCTTCCTTTTGAGATAATGTGTGATGCAAGTGATAACGCAGTGGGGGCGTGTAGCGGTGTATTCGTCACTTTATGATTTATTGATTAAATCAAAAGCAAAGCATACAAAGAATTGAGTCGCCACCGCACTTTTATTTATCCAAGGGAATGGCTAAAAAGCGAACAAAAGCCTAAGAAGTTTTACACATAGAAAACCAATGAAAAGATCAGAGATCTGGGTAAGGGGTTAATTACGCAATGGGAAGGTGTTAGGCACCCAAAACGTCCTAGGGACTCCTAGGGAGCCCTTTTCACACTTGTTGTACGAAATGTTATTTGTTTATGAAATATTTATTGTGCAAACATGGATTGAAGGGATGAGAAAAGAATATACAAGTTATTATTTTTGTGTTTGGATGGATAACCATTGCCTACGTACCTTTACAGGATCAAAACCTCGTAGTTCGGCTAAAAGATTTCCAAAATATGGGTGAATTCATTTTAAAACAAAAGCCCTAAGGTCTTTCGTTATCCACGGGAGAAAACTCAACCTTATACAAACAACAAGTCCACCATGTGAGAAAAGCTTCAACTTGCTAGTGAGGGGTTAACCCTATAATAAGCAAGGAAGTCTTACAATTCAATCACTAAGGACAAAAGGTGAGATTAACATCAACCAACTAGGATAAATCAAACCTATAGCTAATGTATGAAAACTTATCAAGAATGGACAAAGCCACAAAACAATTGAATGAGTGAAATTAACCAATTAGGATTATTCACAAAAGGTGTCAAAGTATGATTAGAATTCAATTCAAAAGAAGTATTATGAAATGAGGTTGGAAAAATCAGAGGCTTAAGGCCTAGGTTTCTAATTTGAAATCATGTCAAGATGTTTGCACAAAGTTTTCAAGTTTGGGTTAACATGCAAAGATGGAGGTTTAAAGAAACAAAAGGTGGAAGGTGAGGGATGTAAAACTTCTTAGATGTTCACCTCTCGAGATCATATGTAGATGATCAAAGTGATTCCTTTGGAATAAGCAAAGAGCAAATAACAAATAAACAAGGCAACGAGATACCGGATGCTAATCAATGGACTTACACCAATCTCCTAAAACAAAACAAACATGGATACCAGATGCCAATCAATGGACTTACACCAATCTCCAAAGAATGATCATAGGAAACAAATGCCAATAAATGGGCTTACAATTGACTCCTCACATACAACAAGCAAAACAAATGCAATAAGCAAAAGGAAGCAAGTTGCCAATAGATGGTCTTACACTCGACTCCAAGGAAAGGAATGCCAATGAATGGTCTTAGTTCCAAACTCCTTCCAAATCATGGGAAACAACCGCCAATAAATGGACTTACAATTGACTCCTCAATGGACAAACAAAGATGTCACAAAGATATGAACAATGATCATGAAATTATGTACAATTAATGATGATAAATGCACAAAGACACACATAAGCAGATATGCACAGATGAATCAAGTAAGCAGACAAGCAAATCAATTAGCACACACTATATACAATCAATTAGGCTCAAGCAAGGTTAGGCCTTAAAGCCAACTGGAATGGGGTATGTTATGCTCTTAACCCTAACATTGAGAGTTAGGGTGAAGCAGATGAAATGGAGATGAGGGGTGTGCCTCATAGCTCTTATCCCTGGCCTGGGAGAGCTTTAAACAATAGAATGTGTGGGAGTTCAGAAAGTTGGAACTCTTCTCCACAAATGATTGACTCTATAAGATCTTGGGTTAGTATCCACAATGCATCAACACATGGTGTGAGCAAAGTGAATGACACACTGAATAGCAGGAGATGGATTACACATCTCTTTTATCTGCCAATTGCCTCATAAGAGGACTTTTCCTGCTTGGCACAAAAAGTAAACAATCACAAGCATTGCCTCTTAAGGAGGACTTCAGACAGGTGCCTACCAATAACAGTAGGTCTTCCAGACTACATGAAGATTAGAGATTATACCTAAGTGGTTAAGCAACCAAGCAAAAGCAAGTTCAAAATGAACTTAAAGCAACTTATGTACCTGTGGAAACATCAAACAAATCAGTACAAAGTTCAGACAATCAAACAACAGTCAATAAGCAACAAACAATCCCAATGTACACAATGTGTAAGCCAAAGGTCAAACTCAAATGAGTCAACATCAACCTACAAAACACACAAAGATTAGTAATCAAAGGTAAACATCAATGCTCAAGTGATGAAGCATCATTAACCATGGAACTTGGATGTTCAACCTGAAATCAAAGCTCAAATGTGAGAGGCAAACCACTAGGTCAAAGCCTAGGGTCAAAGGTGAAGAAAAAATCCAAAACAGAACTTGAAATTTGACATGAATCAACTTCAAACACATCTTGAAACATTCCAAAAGGTCTCACATCAATATCAATAACCAAAAGCATTTCATGATCAATTGAAGTTCAAGGCAATTTTAAAGCTCAAATATGATCAACCAGAATGAAAAATCTCAATTAAATCAGAAGTGATTCAAATAATTCCAACAAAATTCATGCTCATTCACAACATTCATAACATGCATCACACAAAAAATCAGGACAATTGGAGATCATTTGGCATGGCAAACACATCACATAAGTTGAACATCAAAAGGTGTGACACAAATTGTCACACCAACTTAACATGATCATAAAACAGAAATGACAATTGATAAAAAAATCAAATCAACACCAAAATGGCAAGCAATGAGTCTAGTTTCATCATGAAAATTTTCAAAATCATTGGATCAAAGACCAGCATTTCACAAATGTATAAGCATGGCAAGGTCAAATAAGCATACATGTTCAAACATTCTAGCACCAAAAATTATTCAGCCAAGCACAACTTGTGAAAATATGATGATAAAAAACTAGAGGGAATCAGGATCACAATGCAAAAAACCTGGTAATTTTTGGATTAATTTTCGAATTGATATGAATTTTGCAAGTTTGAGCACAAATGAAATAAACATGTGACACAAAAATGGATTAAAAATGAAATATTAATTTAAATTTGTAAAAAAATGGCGCCAGCAGCGTGAAACGCTGCGTTTCATTTATTCGCTGGCCTGGTCAACACGCGCGGTCAAAGGAGGGAGCCAATCAGAACGCAGCATGGCAATCGAAATGGACCAATGGGAAGCTAACCCTAGGATAAACATGCAGGCCACAGTTTTATGTTGCAAAAGCGAATCAAAAGCGTTGCCAAAGCCAGGACTTCATCTTCTTCCTCGTGAAGAAGATGAACAGTAACTGTTCATGTGAGCTCAAGAATAATTGCTCCAGAAATCATAATTAAAGACATCATCACATAGTATATTCCATGGAGATTCACGATCAATGAATAACTAAGCATAAATCCACATGTTAAGAGAGAATCGAGCAAATCAATTTTCATGCATGGTTCTTTAATCTACCATAACTCAGCCAATAGGTCACTAAAATTCATGATTCAAAGCTCAGCATGATCAGCAAACCTAGATCTACAATAATATCATGATAAATTTGAGAAATAAGAGATTCGAATGGTGACCTCTTGAAGAGCAGCAACTGGAATTCGTGTGATTCGAAGCTTGCAATGGCTCAAAGTTCCTCTATGAAGCTTGTATGGGTGATTGATGGAGAGATTGAAGTTCAAATGCACTTGAATCCAATGGATTTTGGATTTGCCATGGATGCTTTCAAGCTTCAATTATGAACAAAACAGGCACGGTTTCTCTTGAATTCTCATTCAAACTTGCTCAAGAATGCTTCAGGAATATGAATTGATCAAGAGAAATGGATCTTGTTTGAAGAATTTTGAAGAAATTTTGAGAGATTTGGATCTAGATCTGAAAAAATGAATTGTTCATTAATGAAAAAATGAATTAAGCTTAAACCAAATGCAGATGGAATTAATTGAGTTTTAAGGTGTAAGTGCAAATTTGGTTTTCACCCCCAAATGCATGTGTGAACAGTGCACGAATTTCCCTTATTTTTACTTAAAACCAAATTTTAAAATCAATGGCAATGGCCAAAAGTTCTAACGATGCACCAATTTTAAATTTCATGTTTTCCCTCCAAAAATCAATGAATTACCAAATGATCATATGAATATAATTTGTGCAATGCAATGCATGATTTGGAAACTAGAGGTCAAAAGGAGAAAAATGCAAAAAGAGCCATCCATTTTGGAGCTTTGGTTGAGAAGTTATGGCCATTTGAATCTTCAAGTACACTTTGCCATGTTTTGATCATATCTCCTTAACCACACATGAGAAATAGATGATCTTGGACTTTTTCGAAATGGGAGAGAAAGATCTACAACTTTTATGTTCAACAAAATTTCATTTGAAGCTTTCTTGATGAGTAATTTGAAGTTGAAGTTAGGCTAAAACCTTTCCATTTTTGGCAAGTTCAAATTATAGGTCACTTTCTATTTTTGGAAAGTTTTGACCTGACTTTAAATTCTTCAATGTTGATGTTTGAAATGTCAAATGAGACTTGTTTGAACATGAATGGAGTATTTCTAATCATTTCCCACCTCCAAATCCACAGTTGACTTGGCTGTTGACTTTCTAGGTCTTCAGTTGACCTGGCAATGTTCTGATAAAATTCAAGCCTCTACCACTTGGGATTTTGCTTCAAAATAACATCATGGTTCATATGAACTCTTGTGAATGATTGTGGGGTCCAAATATCAAGAATGACCACCATCTATTGCTCAATGAATGCCTTTGATTGCCTTGACTGTTGATTGCTTCATCTGCAAGACAAAGGTTAGATGACATATTTTTGTACTTTTGGTTAGTGGTAAAAAGGAAAGCAATGATATACAAATGCAAACATGCTTGGTGATCAAGAATCACTTTCAAAAAGATAACCCACCCACAGGGAAGGAAGCAAGGTGCACAATGATCCTTGAGGCAATGAAATGATATGATATGATGCCATGAGGGATCTTAGGGACAAAATTGGGGTCTTACAGGGCGGTACTAGGGCAACGCAAGGAGAAGCTCTCGCATGTGATCTACTATGCAAGCCATGTACTCAACCCTGCTCAGATGAACTATGCTACCATAGAAAAAGAACTCCTGACGGTGGTATACGCCTTTGACAAATTCAGATCCTATCTGCTGGGATCAAAGGTAATTGTTTATACTGACCATGCTGCTTTGAAATATCTTTTTGCAAAACAGGAATCCAAGCCGAGACTGCTGCGATGGATCCTCCTCTTACAAGAATTCGATTTGGAAATCAGAGATAAAAAGGGTAGTGAAAACACTGTTGCTGATCACTTGTCTCGGATGACTTCGATTCAAGAAACTGAAGCACACCCCATCAGAGATGAGTTCACGGACGAACGCATTCTAGCCGTTACGCATATCCCATGGTTCGCCGATTACGCGAACTTTGTGGTAGGTGGACTGATACCTGATGACTTTGACTCTAACAGACGAAAAAAGTTTTTGCATGATTGCAGGTTCTATGTATGGGACGATCCATTCCTTTACAAAAAGGGATTAGATGGTCTAGTCAGGAGATGTGTTCCAGAGGAAGAGCAGAGGGACATTTTAAAAGCATGTCATAACTCTGAATATGGAGGACATTTCAACGGAGACAGAACCGCAACCAAAGTCCTCCAATCTGGATTGTACTGGCCCACACTGTTCAAGGATGCCTAAGTAGTGGTAAAAGAATACGACCGATGTCAAAGAACAGGAAACATATCTAAAAGAAATCAGATGCCTCAGAATGCCATGTTAGAGGTCGAACTGTTCGATGTATGGGGGATAGATTTTATGGGACCCTTCCCACTGTCCTTCGGAAAATAGTACATTATATTTGTTGTGGACTATGTGTCAAAATGGGTGGAAGCAGTTGCACTGCCCATGAATGATGCAAAGGTGGTGATCAACTTCCTCAAGAATTGTATCTTCGCACGGTTCGGGGTACCAAGAGCACTTATTAGTGATGAGGGTACCCACTTCCTAAACAAATTGATGGAAAACCTATTGCGGAAATACAATGTAAAGCATAGAATAGCCACTCCATACCACCCTCAGACCAGTGGACAGGTTGAGGTATCCAATCGGCAGATCAAGCAAATCCTAGAAAAAACTGTCAGTGCCTCTAGAAAGGATTGGTCAATCAAACTCGATGACGCACTATGGGCATACCGAACAACGTTCAAAACACCAATAGGTATGTCCCCTTATCAGTTAGTCTATGGTAAAACTTGTCACCTGCCACTAGAACTGGAGCATAGGGCATTCTGGGCCACCAAATTCCTCAACTATGATCTGGCCAAAGCAGGAAAGTCTAGGATCCTCCAATTACAAGAGCTAGAAGAGTTCAGGAATTGAGCGTATGAGAATGCCAAGATCTACAAAGAATAAACCAAAACCTGGCATGACAAGTGCATTCAGAAGAAAGACCTTTAGGAAGGACAACTAGTATTATTATTCAACTTAAGGTTGAAACTCTTCCCAGGGAAATTGAGGTCCCGATGGTCGGGACCCTTTGAGATACAAAAGGTATTTTCCCATGGAGCCGTTGAACTAAGAAATCCAGCGAACAGAGACACGTTCAAGGTAAATGGGCAGAGAGTGAAACCTTACATACAAGACCAGGAGAATGGTCCTATAGAAAAAGTCCGTCACACCTAAGCAGAAGAAGAACTGTTGAGCCATGCGACGTTAAACGAAGCGCTCCGTGGGAGGCAACCCACGCTTTTTATTTCTAAGCATGTTTTGTGTGTCTATAGGTATACAAGAGCCCCACAGGAAGGAGCCAGCGGAACCAGCGGTTAACCTGACAAGGAAACCTAAAAAACGGCCAAAAGGATAGCCTGACACGGCCACCCGTGTCAGCTAACACGGGCCGTGTCAGAAGAGGAAAATTTGGAAAGGATATTTGGAAAAACAGTGGCCTGACACGGGCCGTGTCAGGACCATTATAAGAAAACTGATTTTGAGGATGAAAAAAACAGTGGCCTGACACGGCCAGCCGTGTCAACTGACACGGCCAGCCGTGTCAACTGACACGGCCCGTGTCAACTGACACGGCCCGTGTCAGGACCACTGTAACAGAAGGTTGGAAAATGGTAAAAACAGTAGCCTGACACGGCCACCCGTGTCAGCTGACACGGCCGTGTCAGGCGTGCGAAAATTTTGATTTTTTTTTTAATTTTTTGAAATTTTTGTGGGCCCCACCCACTTAAACCATTCTTAACCACTCTTTTTCCTTAATCCCTCATCATTATCAGATTTTTCACCACTTTTCCATACTCTCTCTCATACTTTTCATCTTCTTCTCCCACTCTCTCACAAACTCCATTAACACTCACTCACCTCACCACACAAAACCTCACATGCAACCAAGGTCCACTCACCTATAGCCCAAACACCCTTCACAAATATTTCTCACCTCGCTGTCCCGGTCGCAACCACGGTTTTAGATTTTTCTAACTCGAAAGTTCGGAATTTTCCTTTTTTTGCAGGTCCAAAATGTCCTCGAACAGAATCCTTACTGGAAAGCAACAACGTGCAGAGATGGCAAAGTCCCAGAAGCGCCCGAGCCAGAATCCTAATCCCCACAATATTGTGTTTGACAACCCGGAGCAAGAGAGATGTTACCAAATTCACCGGAAACGCAAGCTCACGCCGACCCGGTATATGTGTGAAAAGACTCTAACTGATCTAGGGCTGAAAATTGAGGTAGACCGCATGTTCCACGTCTTGGGCATGCTTGAGTTTATGAGTTTGGAGGCGCCGACCTACGAGCGCATTACTCTCGAGTTTCTCAGCACTTTTGGAGTTTCAGCTCGAAAAATGGTGGGTTAGCACAACCAGGTATTATTTCGGTACTCTTCGCTTCCGGTTGTTTAACAATTACCATGAACTGTCTGTTGAGGAGTTAGCTGCTATACTCCGCCTCCCGCTGAACGGACCCGGAGCGGTCCCAGACGGGTTTTCTCCTAAGGATTTCTGGATCGCCATAACGGGGAGGATGGATTACTCCTCCAAAGGTGCAAAAGCATCGGGCATCCAGAATCCCTGTTTCAGGTACGCCCAAAAAGGTCTAGCCTACATATTGTTTGGTAGAGGCAACAACACCAGAGTAGCTACTCAAAGAGAGCTATTGTTCATGTACTCGATGGCTTAGAACAAGACCATCAATGTAGCTGCCTTTACAGCAGACTACCTGGGGAGAGTCGGCCGAGCAAACTCCGGCGGCATTTCCGTGGGAGGTATGATCACCCAGTTTACATTGCATTTCGGGTATCAGGCTGTTTTACTCGAGGACACGCAAATCGCAGGTAATACTAAAATTGACATGTCTGCTCTGATTGCCCAAGGTATGATTGTGGTTGCCCCTACCCATTATTGTGTCCTCATTCATAAACGGTTTATCATCGCTCTGCCGGATCCGGACAGAGTAACTATCATTGATTGTGCGAATTGGCTGTATGTGAGCGCCGATCCCGACGTGGATGAGGGCCACGACACTGACCATTTTTATTCAGGTGACCAATTTGTAGATGACCAGGAAGAAGGACGAGAAGAAGAATATCCTCAAGCACCTCCTGAGCAGTTTGTTCCATAACCTCAGGAACCCACCCAACAGGCGGAAGGTTCCTCATCTTGGTCAACTGACCAATGGGGCTGGATACAAACCGAAATAGGTGACTTGAGGGCTAAACAGCAAAGGCAAGGCATCGAGCAAGCCCATCAGGGAGCGATGTTGGATGACATGAGCAGCATGATGCGACAGTTGATGTTGCATTTCCCGTAACCGCCTCCTCAGTAGGACTCTGTAAGTTCCCTCCTCCGCGCTTGTTCGCAAACATTGTGGACAATGTTGGGTTCAAGTGTGGGGGAGATTTTATGTCTTTCATTTGCAATTTGTTTGTGTTATTTTTACTTTTTAATTTTGTATTGAATGTACATTATGCTGCAAGTGTGTGTGTCAAGTCTGTGTTGACAAGTTGGAAAAGTAATGATCACAAGTGAGAAGTGGATGAAAGATCACACCACTCACCATTGCTTGTTGTGAAGGATCTCCCCAGAAAGTGACACTGCTGAAAGTAAAGATCGGATGCAACGTACACAGCTTAATCGACATAAGTATCCTGCACACTCCGAAGTAAGAAAGCAATTGCACCAAATTAAGAAGCACTGTGGATCCTGTCAAAGCTGAACCAAACCAAGTGACTCAGAAAAGGCCAAACACATTGATCATCATGAGCGTCATTCAGGTTTGTCTTTATCACTCTTAATTTGCGGAGACTCTCTGGGTCTGTCACTGCATGATCCACACACTGAGGCACGTTGTTTGTAATTAACCTCGAGCCTTTCTAGCCATCCCGCATTATTATATCCTTCGTTAACCCCATTTGAGCCTATATCCATTTTTTTTGTTTAAAACACCATGAATGTAACCATTGGCCAAAAACACTTCCTCACCCTGCTCAGAGTCATGAGAATATATTCCAATTGTGTTGAACATCTAAGTTTGAGGTAAAAAACCCAAAAAGCTCTCAAAGCCCTAGAAGATGCAAAAACAATAGAAAAAGAAAAAGTGATGAATCGAGAAAAAGAAAGAAAAATAAAAATCAAATACTCGATGATTCAAAAGAAAGAAGCACGGAAAAGGGTAATCGGAAAAATTCAAGAAATAAGAAAAGAAAACCGAGGAAATAAACGAAGCCAACACAGGATGTAACATCGACTCTGAGCCAAAAGCCCCTTGTTGTCCTTTTTTTGTGTGAATCCATACCTTAACCCAAGCCAAGCTACAACGTTAAAGACCTCAAAAGTGTGTGTGTTATGTGTAGGTGATGAGAAAAGAGAGACTATTCAAAATTGTGAGTGATATTGCATACTTTGAATTATGAGTGTAAACAGTTAACCCCGAGAGAATTGGTGAGAATGTGAAATAAGCTAACAGGTGAAACGGTGCTTTAAAGTGGAAGTGTGAATGATGACTTACGAAGATGGGTAGGACTTGGGGAAGAAAAGGGGAAGACGTTTATGAATGATCTCAGAAGTGGTGGAAAGCATAAAGAATTCTGGGGAGTGATACCAAAACATTACTTGGGACAAGCAATGAGCTAAGTTTGGGGTTGTGATCAGTCACCATTTATAGTAAGTTTTCATTACTGATCCGACGCAAAACAAAGACATTTGGCACACTGTGCACGCATTTAAGGTACAATTCGAGTAGTTTTACTTTCGTTATGTCATTTACGCATTTTTAATCTTTATTATGTTTTATTTTGTTTATTTTGATTTTATGTGTGGAATAGCTGTGTTTTTGTCAGACAGATCCAGGTAGAAGAACCGAAGAACTCAGAACACGACAATGCGAGAGTCCGGTACGAAAAATAGCAGAAAATCCCAGTATAGGAGGCCTGACACGGCCACCCGTGTCACCTGACATAGGCCGTGTCAGGGAAAGGAAAACAGAAGAAGAAAACAGTAGGCTGACACGGCCACCCGTGTCAGCTGACACGGGCCGTGTCATGCAAAAACAACCCCCGTGTTAGCTTGCCATGGGCGTGTTAGGGAAGACAGTAGGCTGACACGGCCACCCGTGTCAGCTGACAAGGGCCGTGTCAGCCCAGGCCCAATATTTCCAATTTTTTCGGGCTTTTCATTCTTCGGGCTTTGTGGAGACATCTTTGGACCTATCCAACTGCTACTGGGAACTTTCACTATAAAAAGTGGTCGTATGCCAAAGGAAAAATCATCTTGGAATACAGCAAACCACAGTATTGTGAAGCAATCAAGTATTATAGAGGTCAAGGAATTTGGAGAGCTGAAGAGATTCATGAGCGGGAGCGATTGAAGATCAAAGTCATCCAATTACTTGTAATGTGTAATTTTTATCTTGAATTGGTTTTAAACAATATGAGTAGATAAACCCCCCAATGCTAGGGGGGTGTCCCTGATTTAGAATTGTAATGAATTTGAGTTTACATTTGCATTTATAATATTTTATTTACGGTAACCTTTTGATGTGTTTATTGCTCTCTCTTTCGGACCAATCGAGATTGATCTATGGTTATCACCTAGGCTGGACCGCTAGTGATAAGGTTTTCATCAGGTTACCCTGCAGTAGATATCACCTATGACTAGGGATACCCTGTATGAACCAGAGCATTCTTGATATTATACAACTTAACTTCACCCTCATTGGCTATGGACATAGGAATGAGGGTAGATTGATTAAAGGTTTTCTCACCAAGGACTTGGGAGAAAATACCCTTGAGAACTGGTAGTAATTGATATTTGTTGATGCAATAGTAACTCAAAGTTATTACAGGGATAAATCATACACCTTCCCTGGCATTGTTCCTTTTTCTCCATAAACCCTTATTTTCTTATTGCTTTATTATTTTCCTTTTTACACTAAAAAAACCCCAATTTAATACTTTTTGTTTAATTGAATGATAATTTAAACTCAATACTACGTGCAGTCCTTGAGATCGACATTCAGGGATTTTCCCCTTATTACTATAACAGGCAAAATAGTACACTTGCTATTTTCCCGATCAGCCACTAATCCTCTGTTTTACCATGACAGAAACAAACTCCCATTCCTAAACTTCTGATGACACTTCATCAACCTCTCAAACCAACCCTCATCAGGCAGTGAAACCTAACTTTCACTCCGCCTTCGCCATCAACAACATCAAAACCATAATCCTGGTGACGTTGGAAAATGATTCTAATCTCTACCTCTCATGGTCTGCCCTCTTCAAGGTGCAAGCACGTGTTCAGTACGTACTTGATCACATCATCCCGCCATCAGATGCACAGGCCATACAAGCATCATCATACCTTAAGGCTAAGATTCTGAACTTTGGAATCGGCTTGATGCGGTGGTACTGTAATGGATGTACGCAACCGTCTCGCAGGATATTCTTCAATCAATCCTCGTCGTTGATGACACTGCCGAAGAATGTTAGAACCGCATCACCGTTGTGTTTCTGATAACAAGCATTCACGTGCTGTACAATTAGAAAATCAATTCAGCAACACAAACCTGGAAGATTTTCCATCGACAAAAGCGTACTGCAACCGCCTCAAAACTCTACTTGATCAACTCACCAAGCGACTCTCCGGTCACTAACACACGACTGGTTCTTAAAATGATATCCAGTCTCACTGATGCATACACTGGGTTTGTCACCTATATACAACAACACGACCCTCTCCCCACCTTCTCCACAACACGATCCCAGTTGGAACTCGAGGAATCAACCATGTTGCAGTGTGCCGCTCGCAAATCACACACCTCATCTGTTTTAGCCGCTCTCATGGCCAAAGCTCCGACCATCGAACCTGCGCCCAAACCGTCATCCTAGGCTTCAAACTCCCAACTATCTCCATTGACATATCACAGTCATAGAGGAAAGAAACCGAATCATGGCGGTCGAAATTCTGGAAGAGGAAATCGCGGGCAGCAACAACAACAACAATGGTAGCCATGGAATTACCCACCTTGGCAACAATGGAGTCCTTGGAATTATCCACCTCGCCCTTACCCAACCTCAAATTGGAATAGACCAAATAATGGTCCTAAGCCCCAACAAAGTGGAATTCTTGGGCCCAAACCTCAGCAGGCTGCTTTCAATGTTAATACTACCAGCCCTATTGACATTGAAAGTGCTTTCAGCACCCTCAATCTTGCTCAGCCAGACCCCTCTTGGTACATGGACACCGGAGCCACCTCTCACATGACATCCTCACAAGGTAATCTCTCGTCTTATTTCAAATTGAGCAAAAATAATAAAATCATTGTCGAAAATGGTCATTCTATTCTAATTTTTGGTCTCAGTAGTACACATATAGATAACCCCCACCCACCTCTTGTTCTAAACAATGTGCTTCACGCTCCAAATCTAATTAAAAATTTAGTGTCGGTTCGTAAATTTACTACAGATAACAATGTTTCAATTGAATTTGACCCGTTTGGTTTTTCTGTGAAGGACTTTCAGACAGGGATGCCTATCATGATATGTGAAAGCCAAGGTGACCTTTACCCCATTACCAACCACATGACCAAAAACAAAGCCAAGCATCCATCCACCTTTACAACTTTGTCACCATCTATTTGGCATAATCGTCTAGGACATCCGGGCGAACATGTTTTGTCTTTTCTTCGCAAAAATAAATTGGTCGAATGTAATAAATCCAGTAAATTACATTCACATTTTTGTAATTCATGTCCTCTTGGTAAACACATCAAATTGTCTTTCACTAATTCCCCTTGTTGCCATTTGATATTCTACATAGTGATTTATGGACATCTCTCGTTTTAAGCTCAATAGGTCACAAATATTATATTTTATTCCTAGATAACTATTCAAATTTTTTGTGGACATTCTCTATTTCACTAAAATCTCAAGTTTATCCTATTTTCCAAAATCTAAGAGCTTACATTAAAACACAGTTTCAACGGGAAATCAAAACAGTTCAATGTGATAATGGTGGTGAATACATGTCTAACAATTTTTCTAAAAATGTGTGAACTTAATGGTATAACTTTTTGTTACTCTTGTCCTTACACCTCCTTTCAAAATGGTAAAACTGAGCGAAAAATAAGGTCCATTAATAACATTATTCGAACTTTATTAATTCATGCATATCTACCTCTTTCATTTTGGCATTATGCTCTAGAAATGGCCACCTATATTTCTAACATTTTTCCAAGTAAATCAATTAATTTTCAGTCACCTCTCTACATGTTATATAACAAAAACCCGTCATACTCTCATCTACGTGTTTTTGGTTGTTTATGCTTTCCTCTATTCCCCTCTGTCGCATTACGCGAAAAACCGGCGGGAAAACGAAACAACAGAGCCGCCACCGTGCGTTATTTATCCCAAAAGAGGGAAAGGAAACGCTCGAAGTAAACCTGGAAAAGACATGGTCTCGCGACCAAAGAGAGATGGGATCGGGAGTCGGTTATGCGAAGGGAAGGTATTAGCACCCCTACGCATCCGTCGTACTCGACGGGATCCACGCTCAAAAGGAAGGATAAGGTTGCTAAACACTGCTCAAACAACTACACACACAAGCTGGAAAGAGACACAGAAACGACAAAAGAAACTAACTCGGCAGGATATCGCATCCCGGGCCTACGTAGTCTGTCAGACACAGACATCAGAGTCGACGTAGTTCGGGACAGGGGGAAACGTGCTCGCTAGGATGTCGCGTCCTATGCATACATATCTTCTCTGACCGGAGAAGAATCAGAGCACTCGTAGCTCGGCTAACGCACGTCAAACAAAACACAAAACCACACAGGAAACCGACTGCCAATCGATGGACTTACGTCAGACTCCACACAAACAGGCAAACATGGAAACCGAATGCCAATCGCTGGACTTACATCAGACTCCGAACCAACAAACACACACGGGAAACCAACTGCCAATCGCTGGACTTACGTCAGACTCCAACAAGCAAACAAGACACAGGAAACCGACTGCCAATCGCTGGACTTACGTCAGACTCCACACAAACAGGCAAACATGGAAACCGAATGCCAATCGCTGGACTTACATCAGACTCCGAACCAACAAACACACACACACAGGAAACCAACTGCCAATCGCTGGACTTACGTCAGACTCCAACAAAATAACTGGAAACAGGAAACCAACTGCCAATCGCTGGACTTACGTCAGACTCCAAACACACACAAAGGGTTGAAAAAGAAAAAGGGCGCCCGGAGAGATCAGCTCATCTCCTGCCTACGTACCTCATCTGGTATGAGGATCAGGGCGACGTAGTTCCCCTACACAGGGAAAGAACTTCTAACCTAACCAGAGACTGGGAAATGACAAACTAGAAGGGAGACTAACTCGAGCCTAATAGTTATCATGTAAATTCACCATGGTCCTAGGTTGAAGTTTCTATCTAACTTGCACAGGGAGCAAGCTATCCTAAACAACACAAGCAAATACAAAAGCAAGCATGCACACAGTTAACACGCACTATATGCAATCAGAAAGGCTCACACAAGGCTAGGCTGTGAAACACAAGCCAACTGGAATCGGGTGTAGTTAGCTCTTAACCCTAACATTGAGATTTAGGGTGAAGCAGATGAAATGGGAAGTGAGGGTAAGACCTCACAGCTCTTATCCCTGGCCTGGGAGAGCTTCAGACAAATGAAAGTGTGGGAGTTCAGAAAGTTGGAACTCTTCTCCACATGTGACTGACTCAACAAAGATCTTGGGTTAATATCCACAATGCATCAACACAAGGTGTGTGAGCAAAGTGGATGACACACTGAATAGCAGGAGATGGACTACACATCTCTTTTATCTGCCAATTGCCTTATCAAAGGACTTTTCCTGCTTGGCACAAATTTAAACATTCACAAGCATTGCCTCTTAAGGAGGGCTTCAGACAGGTGCCTGCCCACATAACAGGACAGGTCTTCCAGACTACATGAAGTCAGAGAGTTATACCTATGTGGTTAAGCAACCAAGAAAAAGCAAGTTCAAAGTGAACTTAAGCAACTAATGTACCTGTGGAAACATCACACAAATCAGTTCAACTGTACAGACAAACAGACAACATGAATATCAAACAGTCAAACCCAATGAGCAAAGGCACAAGCCAACAAGTCAAACTCAAATGAGTTAACAACCCTACAAAACACACAAGGTTAGTAGTCAAAAGTAAACATCAAAGGCTCAAGTGATAGAGCATCATCAACTATGGAACTTGAGTGCTCCACCTGAAATCAAAGCTCAAACATAAGCAACCAACCACTAGGTCAAGGCCTAGGGTCATAGATGGAGAAAAAATCCAAAACAGAACATGAAATTTCACATGAATCAACTTCAAACAATCAAGAACACAATCCAAAAAGTCTCATCTCAATATCAATTACCAAATCCACTTCATGAACCAAATACGGCAAGGTATGCAAGTTGTGATCACATTGAGACACCAGAATGAACAAATGCACATTAATTCAAAAATGCTTCAAATAATCTTGGCAAAATTCATGGGTAAACAGAATCTACAACATGATCATCACACAAAAAATTAGAGCATTTGGACAACATTAGGCATGGTAATCATATTGCATAAACCAAGGCAAGCACAATCAAGCACATATGTGACACAACTTGGCACACCAACTTAGCACAAGCCTAAAACAGAAATGATAATTGGTAAAAACCTCAAACCAAAGCCAAAACACCATTCAACATGTCTAGAAATAGTGTGCAAAGTTTCACATCCATTGGATAAACCACAAGCATTTCATGAATGAATGAAGCTCAAGACAATTCAAAAGCTCACATATGACCATCCAGAATGAAAAATCTCAATTAAATCAAAAATGACTCCAAAAATTCCAAAAAGTTCATACACATTCACAACATCCATATCAAGCATCACACAAAAAATCAAGGCATTTGGAATTCATCTGGCATGGTAAATTAATCAATCAAGATGAACAATCAAAGGTGTGACACACATTGTCACACCTACATTCACATGATCATAAAACAGAAACCACAAATGATAAAAATACCAAATCAACACCAAAATGTCAAGCCAAGAGTCTAGTTTCAACATATAAAATTTCATGAGCATTGGATAAAATCTCAGCATTTCATAAAAGATATGGCAAGGTAAGGTCAAGAATGGACATGTGTACACAAACCCTAGGCAAAATAATTTTCCAGCCAAGCAAAATTTATGGAAAAATGTTCATAAAATACTAGACAGAAAATGGGACATGATGCAAAAATCCTCATATTTTTTGGAGCATTTATCAATTATTTATGAATTTTGGAAGTTAAAGAAAAAATAAAAAATCACATGAGAAGCATAGTATGAACATGTGGAGGGAAAACAAATAAAATGGCAAGGCATTTGAATAACTGCAGCGAGCTGGAATCGAACTGAAGCAAATTTTGAAATGTGGCGCGCCTTGGAGTGAAACGCACCGTTTCACTAATCCTAAGTGGCACGGTCAAGCAATGCTGACCAACCAAAATGCCATGCAGATGCTACGTGGTCCAGTACATGAGCGGTATTCCATAAACACATGCAAAACGCGGATAACATATTTGAACGGATCAAAACACATTTCTGGAAAATATTTTCACCAGCTTCATCGTGTTCATCATGTCTCAAGAACATTTTTCTCAGTTTTCAAAAATAAGCACATCAACATGTACATCTTTCATCACACATCACGAATCCAGGCATGGCTAAAGCTAATTCAACATATATTCATAGAATCGAGCAAATGAAGAATCAACCATGAAACTTTAACCTAGCATATCTAACTCAATTTGGCATGGATTTCAGTGATCTAAAGCTCAGCTTAATCAGCATTGAAAGATGAACAACAATAGCATAATCATTTTAAGAAAGGAGAGATTCGATTTAGAACCTCTTGAAGAGCAGAAGTTGGAATTCAATAGATCCAGGCCTTGCAATGCTCCAATGATCTTCCAGGATGCTTGTACAGATGTTTGGATGAAGAATTGAGGCTTAATCGTGCTTGACCTCTCCAAAATCAAATTTCACCATTGATGTATCAAAGCTTCGAGCATGAGCAAAACCGCACCAAATCCTTTGGATCTTCCTTCAAACTTGCTCCATAATGTCTCCAGATGATGAATTGATCAAGAGAATGTGAAGTTATGTGAAGAAAATTGAAGAAAATTTTGAGAGAAAACTTTATGATTTTGATCTAGATCTGAGAATTCTGATTATGGTTAGTGAAAAACAGTTATGCTTTGTGTTATATACTCCCTCTTAATCACTCTCTTAATCAGGTTTAAGCATTGGTTAGGTGTATTAGCCAAAATAAGGTGCATATGCAAAATTGGATATTTCACCTCTATGCATGGAATCATGATGAACAGTACACGAGTTTGTGACCAAATCCACTTAAAAAACCATTTTGGAGCTATTGGCAATGATAGAATGCTTAAACAATGAACCAAATTTGAATATTGAATTTTCCCTCCAAAAATCAAGTGAAAATGCAAATGATTATGTGATGAGAATTGGTGTAATATGATGCATGATTTGGAAAATATAGGTCAAAACAAGAACAATGCAAAAAGAACCACTCCATTTGGACTTTTAGTTTGAAAATTATGCACATTTGAAGTTCAAGCCACACTTTGCCAAGATTGATCCATATCTCTTCAACCACACATGAGAAATCCATGATCTTGGACTGTTTGGAAATGGGAGAGAAAGATCTTTAACTTTCATGTTGGACAAAATTTCATTTGAAGCTTTCTTGATGATGTAATCTTGAGTTGAAAACCTTTCCATTTTTGGCAATTTCGAATTACAGGTCACTTACTATTTTTGGAAAGTTTTGATTTGACCTCAAATTCTTCATTGTTGATGTTTGAAATGTCAAATGAGACTTGTTCCCACATGAATGAGGCATCTCTAACCATCTCCCACCTCCAAATCTATGGTTGAACTGACAGTTGACTTCTGTTGACTTTTTAGTGTTTCAGATGAATTTCACATTGACTGATGAGCTTTGAGCCTTCAATGCCTTGCCAAACCACTTCAAAATGATCCTTGAGTCACATGAACTCATTGCACCAACCCTAGGGCTTTGATCTCATGGAAAATGCACTTGCTTGCTTGCACAACTAAATCTCTTGACCAGTCTTGCTTGAGGACATGATGGATTATGCAATGAACAATGCAATGTTAATGACCTAAAATGAAAATGTATGTACAAATGGGAGGTGCAAATTTGAGGTGCTACACCCTCAAATACCATCCACAAACTTCAACCTCGCTCCATACCATGTGTCTTTCTTGGGTATCTGTCCAATCATCATGGTTATAAGTGTCTCGATATGACACCAAGCAAAATAAGCATTTGTCATCATGTTTTGTTTGATGAGTCCACCTTTCCCTATGCAAATCTGCACACCCCTCAACCTATTACCTACACGTTTCTCGACAATGACTCATCCCCTTATCTCATCAACCATATCATGACCCAAGACCAAAACAATTTGTCGATCCCTCCTTCAAACCAAACACCTCCCCAAACATGGCCTACACCACACCTTTGCCAAGTACACTCCCTCAAACAATACGGCCCACTACTCCCTCAAATCGGCCCCAATCAAATTCAACCCCTACTCTAAACTCATCACTCCCCTCCTCACAATCAAATCATACCTTGCAAAATAATCTTCCCCCTATCTATCAACCTACCGCCCAAGCCACCACAAAACCCATCACTAGGAGTCAACATGGCATTTTTAAACCTAACCAAAAATACTACAGTTTACTCACTCATGTCACAAAATCCTCCTCCCTAGGAATCTAGTGTCTGCACTTAAGGACCCTAATTGGAAAATGGCCATGCATGATGAATATAATGCTTTAATTAAAATGAGACGTGGGATTTAGTACCACGACCGCCTGATGTTAATTTTATTAGATCTATGTGGATTTTTAGATATAAAGAAAAATCTGACGGTTCCTTTGAGAGGCATAAAGCCCTACTTATAGGTAATGGTGCAGGTCAACAGGTTGGCATTGATTACGGAGAAACTTTTAGCCCAGTTGTCAAACCGGATACCATTCACACTGTTATCAGTCTTGCTCTTTCTAAATATTGGCACATTCATCAATTAGATGCCAAGAATGTATTCCTCCATGGTGAACTCAAAGAAACAGTTTACATGTATCAACCATTAGGATTCGGAGATTCCAAACATCCTGATCATGTGTGTCATCTCCGTAAATCACTATATGGGCTCAAACAAGCCCCTAGAGCTTGGTACAAGAGGTTTTCCGACTATACTTCATCGATTGGGTTTTACCAAAGCAAGTGTGATCACTCTCTATTAATCTACAAGAAAGACTCTCATCTAGCCTACCTTTTGCTGTATGTAGATGATATCATCCTCACCACCTCCTCTGATGCTTTGCGGTAATCCATCATCAATCTCATTAACTTCGAGTTTGCTATGAAATACTTAGGACATCTCAACTACTTCCTGGGTATTACCGTCACTCGCCCTAAGTATGGTTTATTCCTCACGCAGAAGAAATATGTCGAAGACATCCTCTCACGAGCCGACATGTCTTCATGCAAAACTTGTCTAACTCCAGTTGGTACAAAACCCAAGATGAGTGCCGCACATAGTGTCCCGTATGAGGATTCGTCTCTCTACCATAGTCTTGCAGGTTGCCTCCAGTATCTTACCTTCACACGACCTGATATCTCATATGCGGTTCAACAAATCTGTCTCTTTATGCATAATCCGATGGACACCCACATGCATGCTCTCCGCAGGATATTAGGCTACATTCAGGGCACAAAACACTACGGTTTACATCTCTATCCCTCATCTACTACTTCATTACTATCTTATACAGATGCAGATCGGGGAGGATGTCCTGACACTAGACATTCCACTTTCGGCTACTGCGTGTATCTTGGAGACAATCTACTTTCTTGGTAGTCTAAACGACAACTCATACTCTCACTCTCTAGTTCTGAAGCAGAATACCATGGAGTTGCCAATGTGGTATCTGAATCCTGCTGGTTATAAAACCTTCTCCTTGAGTTACAATTCCCTATTCATAAAGCCACCATGGTGTATTGTGACAATGTTAGTGCCATCTACCTCTCACGTAACCTAGTTCAGCATCAACGAACGAAACACATTGAGATGGACATTCATTTCGTTCGTGAAAAGGTCGCTCGGGGTCAAGTCAGGGTCTCCATATCCCCCCGAAACATCAAATCGCAGATATTTTTACCAAAGGACTTCCTCTCATACTTTTTCAAGACTTCAGAGACAACCTTAGCGTCCGTCCACCTCCTGCTTCAACTGCGGCGGAGTATTAGAATATCTCTATAATTAGTATAATTATTAGGATATCTCTATAATCGGTTAACATCATAATTATATATTATTAGCTTCCAAATATAGACACTGTCATACGTATATAATTAGTATTCCTATCAATGAAAAGGCAGGGATTAAATTACTTACATACTTAAAAGGAATATGGAACACCGTATAGTATAATAATAGTAGTTATTATTATTATTATTATTATTATCATAATTATTAAATATAATAATAATAAAATTATGTTTATTTATAATAATAATAATTATTATAATAATAATAATTATAATAATAGTTATTATTATACATATGGTGCACTTAATTTGGGCATTTTCAGCTTATTGCCCACAAAAGTGGTTATATAAATAGAACTCTTGTGTAGAAGCGTTTATACCTAATGAAATTAGGTTTGGGAAACGCTTGCCATTATTTCTCTCTCTCTCTCTCTCTCTCTATATATATATATATATATATATATCAAAGTCTTCATTCGTGGTATCTAGCACTGAGGATTTAAGACTTTATATTCGTGTTGATTGAGTAGAGGTGTTATTCTTCATTCAACGCTCATGATCATTCCCCTCGTTCTGGATCAAAGTTATTAATAGCCACAAGAGGTAAATGTTCTATCATTGATCATGCATCATTCATAAGGATCAACTTAAGGGAAACTTTTGTTTTCTGCTGTGTTTTATATCGCAATTTCTCTTTAGTAGTATCAGAGCCACTTACGAAACCATGTATCAAATACTTGTTTATTTTATGTAATTTCAAAATAAAACACATAACGAATTAAATAGTAATAAGATATTAAATATTGGCATCACGTTGTGTACAATTTGATTGATTCAATGTTAACTGTGCTTCATAACCGACTTTTTTTATGGTGAAGCAGTGATACTTCGATCATCCATAAGTAACATAAATATGATTGATTAATCTTTTTCGTATATTCGATTACGTAATGATTATTATTCTTTTGAATGATTAATATTCCTTTCCTTTGGAATCTAACATTAATATGGTGAAACAATGACATTTAGATCAATCATGTTAAATAATCAATCGTTATATTTTTAATAGTATGAATGTGTTGCATTAGAGTTTATGACGGCACAATGGTGATTAGGGTTTTTGACAACACAAAAGTTATGCTTTTATGGTTTGCAAATAGTAAACCTAAATGAAATACATAAGTTTTATAATATGATAATAATAATAGTTATTATTATTATTATAAAATGTTTTCATTCAATAACCATGATAAATATTATAATACTAAGTTGATCCTTATGAATGACGCATGATCAATGATAGAACATTTATCTCTTGTGGCTATTAACAACTTTGATGCAGTACCGGAAGAATGATCATGAGCGTTGAATGAAGAGCAATGCCTCTACTCAATCAACATCTCTCTCTCTCTCTCTCTCTCTCTCTCTCTCTCTCTCTATATATATATATATATATATATATATATATATATATATATATATATATATATATATATATATATATATATATATATATATATATATATCAAAGTCTTCATCCGTAACATCTAGCACTAAGGATTTAAGGCTCTATAACCGGGAGAATGATCATGAGCGTTGAATGAAGAAAAATGCCTCTACTCAATCAACACGAATACATACATATATATATATATATATATATATATATATATATATATATATATATATATATATATATATATATATATATATGTATGTATGTATATATATATGTATGTATATATATATATATATGTATGTATATATATATATATATATATATATATATATATGTATGTACGTATATATATATATATATATATATATATATATATATATATATATATATATATATATATATATATATATATATATATATATATATATCAAAGTCTTCATCTGTAGCATCTAGCAATAAGGATTTAAGGCTCTATAGTTGTGTTGATTGAGTAGAAGCATTGTTCTTCATTCAACCTCATGATCATTCCCCCGGTTCTGCATCAAAGTTGTTAATAACCACAAGAGATAAATGTTCTATCATTAAACATGCATCATTCATAAGGATCAACTTAAGGGAAAATTTTATTTTCTGCTGTATTTTAGATCACAATTTTTCTTTAGTAGTATCAGAGTCATTTACAAAACCATGTATCCAATAATTGCTTATTTTTTGCATGAAACACACAGTGAATTAAATAGTAATAAGACATTAAATATTGGTATCATGTTGTGTACAATTTGGTTGATTCAATGTTAACTATGCTTCATAACCGACTTTTGTATGGTGAAGCAGTGATACCTCAATCATCCATAAGTTACACAAATATGATTGATCAATCTTATATGTGATATAAGTAATTCTGGTGGAACGATGATATATTTGATATATTGTTACTTTTTCGTCTATTCAATTACGTAATGATTATTATTCTTTTGAATGATTAATATTCATTTTCTTTGGAATCTAACGTTAGTATGGTGAAACAATGACATTTCGATCAGTCATGTTAAATATAAATCGTTGTATTTTTAATAGTATGAATATGTTGCATTAGAGTTTATGACGGTGCAAGGGTGATTATGGTTTGTGACATCGCAAAAGTTGTGCTTTTATGGTATGCAAATAGTAAACCTAAATGAAATACATAAGTTTTATAATATAATAATAATAATTATTATTATTATAAATTTTTTTCATTCAATAACCATGATAAATATTATAATACTAAGTTGATCCTTATGAATGATGCATGATCAATGATGGAACATTTCCCTCTTGTGGCTATTAACAACGTTGATGCAGAACCAGAGGAATGATCATGAGCGTTGAATGAAGAACAACGCCTCTACTCAATCAACACGAATATATATATATATATATATATATATATATATATAATATATATATATATATATATATATATATATATATATATATATATATATATATATATATATATATATATATATATATATATATATATATATATATATATATATATATATACATATGTTGGTGTAAGCCCTAGAGGCCAATACTTTTGGTACTTGTATCGAATTATTTATTAATAATAAAAAGGTTTTTTCTTTTTTATGTTTGTCTAATAAAGTCCCTAGAATAGATGGTCCGTTTAATGTATCAAGTATGACTTAATCATGAGATCACATTAAACATAAGGACACTATTCTTAAAGTATCCGTAGTCGAGCTTTATTGTGAAGTGGGATAATATTAAAGCATTAAGACTATTATGTATATAGACTGATGATCACATCTCATGGATCATGGATAAGGAGTTATCAAGTCTTAAACATAGGTATGAATATTAAGAGTAATATTTATACTGGATTGACCCACTATGAGAATACTATATAGAATGTTATGCAAAGTGTCATAAGTTATTCTCATGGTGATAATGGTGTATACCACCCTTCGACCTGAAACCACTATGGACCCTAGATGTAGAGTCGAGTGCTTTATTGCTGATCGAACGTTGTCCGTAACTGAATGACCATAAAGACAGTTGATGGGTACTCCACGTAGCTTGCTAAGGGACATGAGTGACCTAGATGGAATTTGTCCATCCTGCGTAACAGGATAAATGTCTATGGGTCCAATATTGAACTGGACAAGGATGACACGGTCTATGCCTTGTGTTCAATATAGACATAAGGACAAAAGGGTAATTATACACATAAGTATTATCACAGAAGGATTTCTCAGATCACATGACATTTTCGTGTCTTGGGTAGCAGTGATGTGTTGCTAGATACCGCTCACTATTTATTATGTTAAATACTGATTTAATATAATTGTCAATGTCGCGAAAACCTACAGGGTCACACACAAAGGACAAATTGATGAGAGATAGAGTAACTAAGGAACACCGTAAGGTACGGTGCACTTAAGTGAATTGTAGAACACCGTAAGGTACGGTGTACTTAAGTAGGATACGAAATATGGTAAGGTACCACACGCTTAAGTGATTTTGGCATATTATAAAATATGAGCCACTTACACTTAAGTGGGCTTTTTAGCTTGAAGCCCACACAAGTGGTTCTATAAATAGAACCCTTGTGCAGAAGCATTCATTGCGGTTGCATTTTCGTTTTCTCTCTCTCTCTCTCTCTCTCTCTCTCTCTCTCTCTCTCTCTCTCTCTCTTACTCAAAGCCTTCATTCATAGAAGCTAGCACTGAGATTGAAGGAATCCGTTCGTGTGGACTGAGTAGAGGTGTTGTCATCGTTCAACGTTCGTGATCGCTCCGTAGATCTGGATCAAAGGTTTCAATCGTCACAAGAGGTAACGATTCTATCACTGATCATGCCCATTCGTAAGGATCACTAAAGGAGAAATTTTTAATTTCCGCTGTGTTTTGGATCGCCATTCTCCTTCAATTGTATCAAAGTCTTCATTTGTAACATCATGCACTGAGGATTTAAGGCTCTATATTCGTGTTGATTGAGTAGTGACGTTGTTCTTCATTCAACGCTCATGATCATTCCCCCGGTTCTGCATCAAAGTTGTTAATAGTCATAAGAGGTAAATGTTCTATCAATGATCCTGCATCATTCATAAGGATCAACTTAAGGGAAAATTTTGTTTTCTGTTGTGTTTTATATTGCAATTTCTCTTTAGTAGTATGATAGCCACTTACGAAACCATGTATAGAACAATTGTTTATTTTATGTAATTTCTGTATAAAACACATAATGAACTAAATAGTAATAAGATATTAAATATCGGCATCATGTTGTGTACAATTTTATTTTCTGCTGTGTTTTATATCACAGTTTCTCTTTAGTAGTATCAGAGCCACTTACGAAACCATGTATCAAATAATTGTTTATTTTCTGTAATTTTTGTATAAAACACATAATGAATTAAATAGTAATAAGATATTAAATATTGGCATCATGTTGTGTATAATTTAGTTGATTTAATGTTAACTATGCTTCAAAACCAACTTTTGTATGGTGAAGTAATGATACTTCGACCATTCATAAGTTACACAAATATGATTGATCAATCATATATGTGATATAAGTAATTCTGGTGCAGCGATGATATATTTGATATATTGTTTCTTTTCCTCTATTCGATTACGTAATGATTATTATTCTTCTGAATGATTAATATTCATTTCCTTTGGAATCTAACATTAGTATGGTAAAACAATGACATTTCGATCAATCATGTTAAACAATCAATCATTATATATTTAATAGTATGGATGTGTTGCATTAGAGTTTATGACGGTGCAAGGGTGATTAGGGTTTGTGACAGCGCAAAAGTTGTGCCTTTATGATTTGCAAATAGTAAACCTAAATGAAATAGATACGTTTTATAATATAACAATAATAGTTATTATTATTATTATTATAAAATATTTTCATTCAATAACCATGATAAATATTATAATAATAAGTTGTCATTATTATTTATTGAAATAATTTGATCATTACTAAAATTTTATTTAATTTATTTAATTAATAGAATTTAAAATAATAGTATTAATAAAAGTGTGTTTATTATTGTTATCTTGTGGTGAACGGTTATGACATTAGTTGTCTTTTATTTTATTTTGGAATTTTTTAAATATGAGTTGTGTGTCGTGCCTTTCTCTCCTTATGTAACTTCTCTTCTCATCTCACCCCCGTATGTAAAACGTGTATTCTTTTATGTAATGTAATATTATAAAGAGAAGAAGACAACCATGAAGATTTAGCTTGGAGAAGCATATATCGTTATTAGGTTTAACTTAGGTTCTCTCATAGGCTTGACGAAACAATTGCGCTATGAGACATAATCGTGTCATTTTGTTTTGTTTATGTATGTTGATGCATGTGAGAGACAGTTTATATCATAAATAAGCCGATGAGATCAAACTTACGAATTCCTTCAAAATAAATATTAAGTTTATGCACTCCAAATTTTAGCACTCATCAAGACTAGTATCGAATAATGTATGTTTCAGCTAACACGAGGTACATGTTCTATATTATTAAGGTGAGATGAGATAAATGTAATATACAATTGCTAAAATATTGGGTCGAACTTAACTAAACAAACAATAATAATATTATATATATTTAGAGGCAAAAGTTGGAAATGATTCATATGATGGATTAGAATAAGGAGTTGTTCACCAACCTAAAAATATTCGAGAATTGATTAGATACAGTTCGAAGGAGTTCCTACCTAAATAACCGAGTTTTTTGTAATCATCATAACTCTGACTTAAGGCAAAGTGAAATATGGATCTCGATTCACTAGAAAATCTTCCAACGAGATTTTCCGAATCAAATGGTGAGACTCATTTGGTTTGAGTAGAATATTGGGAGCATATTTAAATAAATGCCTAATTGAATATGTTGGTTTTAATGATACTTATTTTTTCATATTTTTTATGTAGATTACCATGACAACAAACAACTCTAACAACATTTTATGATCAGTCTTTGACAAGGAAAAATTGTTTGCAAAAGATTTTCTGGATTGAAACCGAAACCCGAGGATTCTCCTCAAACATGATATAGAGTTATATGTCTTAGAGACACATTCTATGAATAAGAACCTTCTAGTTCTTCTCCTAATACTGAAAGTGATGCTTATAAGAAACATGTCAATAATGCTAATGAAACTGCCTGCCTCACGATGACTACCATGAACTCAGAATTGCAAAAGCAACATGAGAAAATGCTCTATCAAGAGCAGGTGAGGCATGAGAGGTTTGGAGTTTCCAAAGCCCTTTTTCAAGGCAAGATAGGTTAGGGAGCCCTAGTAGGTCCCCATGTACTCAAGTTGATTGGGTATATGGAGAACCTTGAAAGGTTGGTTTTCCCCTCGGAAAAGAGTTTGCGACTAATTTGATCATGTAATCGTTGTTGGAGAGCTTCAATAATGTTTTCCTTAATTTCAATATGATTTATATGTGTAGCGGGGTATTCGTTAACATTAGAGATATTGACTAAATCTAAGGTAAACCATACAAGTCGAGTCGCCACCGCATGTCTGGTGACCTTCGCAAATGACGTTGCTTTAACCCACTTGGTGAAATAGTCGATGGCAACAAGGATGAAGTGATGCCCATTGGAAGCAGTCGGCTCAATCTTTCCAATCATAACAATGCCCCACATAGAAAATGGCCATGGAGAAGACATCACATTCAGAGGATTTGGCGGCACATGCACCTTATCAGCATAAATCTGACATTTATGACACTTCCGAGCATATTTGAAACAATCAGATTCCATGGTCATCTAGTAATAACCCGCTCTCAACAATTTCTTAGACATTGCATATCCGCCGGCATGATTACTGAAGGAGCCTTCATGAAATTCTTGCATTAACATGTTTGCTTCGTGTCTATCCACGCATCTGAGCAAAACCATGTCGAAGTTCCTCTTATACAACACATCATCTTTATTAAGAAACTGCCTGCCAATCTTCTCAAAGTCTTTCTATCATTGTTGGATGCCCCTGCAGGGTACTCTTGATTCTTCAGAAAGCATTTGATGTCGTGGTACCAGGGTTTGTCATCAACTACCAGTTCAGCAACAAACACATACGCGGCCCTATCAAGGCGCATAACATCGATCCTGGGAGCATAGTTCCACCGAATCACCTTGATCATGGAGGACAGAGTAGCAAGAGCATCTGCCATCTGGTTCTCATTACGAGGTATATGATACAGCCTTACTGTTGTGAAGAAAGTCAACAGTCTTCTCGTGTAGTCTCTGTAGGGGACCAGATTAGGCTGGAGAGTATTCCAATCACCATTCACTTGATTGATCACTAGAGCTGAATCTCCGAAGATGTCCAGAGTCTTGATTCTCAAATCAATGGCTTGCTCGATACCCAAGATACAGGCTTCATACTCAGCTTCATTATTGGTTCACTCAAAAGTCAGACGAGCGATGAAAGGCATGTGGGCACCTTTCGGAGTGGTAATGACAACACCAATTCCACTTCCTTTGGCATTGACGACCCCGTCAAACATTAAAGTCCACTTTTCATCTGGATCAGGTCCCTCCTCAACAACTGGCTCTTCACAGTCTTTCATCTTGAGGAACATGATGTCTTCATCCGGAAAATCAAACTTCATCGACTCATAATCATCAATCGGCTGCTGAGCAAGATAGTCTGACAAAATACTCCCTTTGATGGCTTTCTGGGATGTATACTGGATGTCGTACTCTGTCAGTACCATTTGCCAACGAGCAACCCTTCCGGTGAGAGTTGTCTTCTCAAATATATACTTGACTGGATCCATTTTGGAGATCAGTAAGGTTGTGTGAGTCATCATGTATTGTCTCAATCGCTTAGCAGCCCATGCAAGTGCACAACATGTCTTTTCTAGCATTGAGTATCTCGACTCGTAATCTGTGAATTTTTTACTCAGGTAGTAGATGGCATGCTCTTTCCTACCTGTCTTGTCGTGTTGACCGAGAACACAACCCATGGAATTATCGAGTACTGTCAAATACATAATCAGCGGTCTCCCTGGGACTAGAGGCATAAGGATATGAGGATTCTGCAAATACTCTTTTATTTTTTCGAAAGTCCTTTGGCAATCATCATTCCGCCTGATAGCCTGATCTTTTCTCAACAATTTGAATATTGGCTCACACGTGGCTGTTAGGTGAGAGATGAATCTTGCAATGTAGTTCAACCTTCCTAAGAAACCACAGACTTGTTTTTTCTGTTCTTGGCTCAAGCATTTCTTGTATCGCTTTCACTTTGGCCGGATCCACCTCAATCTCTTTTTCACTAACAATAAAACCCAACAGTTTTCCATATCTCACCCCGAAAGTACACTTGTTCGGATTAAGCCTCAGCTTGAATTTCCTCAAACGCTCAAACAGTTTCTGCAAATTCACCAGATGTTCTTCTTCTGTCTGAGATTTGGCAATCATATCATCAACATAAACCTCGATTTCATGAGGAATCATATCATGGAAAAGAGTTACCATAGCTCGTTGATATGTTGCCCCAGCATTTTTCAGACCAAACAGCATCACCTTGTAGCAGAAGGTGCCCCATGGGGTTATGAAAGTTGTCTTCTCCATGTCTTCTGGTGCCATCTTAATTTGATTTTAGCCAAAGAAGCCATCCATGAAGGAGAATACCGAGAACTGAGCCGTGTTATCCACCAAAACATCGATGTGAGGTAATGGGAAATCATCTTTAGGACTAGCTCTATTCAGATCCCGGTAGTCGACACACATCCGTACCTTTCCATCTTTCTTAGGTACTGGAACGATATTTGCAACCCATGGCGGATAATTTGTAACTGCTAGGAACCCTGCGTCCAACTGTTTTTGCACTTCTTCCTTTATATTGACAGCCATCTCTGGTCTTGTTCTTCTGAGCTTCTGCTTGACTGGAGGACAATCCTCTTTGAGAGGCAAACCGTGTACCACAATGTCTATGTCAAGCCCTGGCATGTCCTGATAAGACCAAGCGAAGATGTCAACATACTCTTGCAGCAATTCAATCAGCCCTTTCTTCACAGTATCTTCCAAAGCAGCCCCTATCTTGATTTCTCTTTTGACGTCCACTGTGCCGAGATTAATCATTTCAATAGACTCTTGATGCGGTTGAATGACCCTTTCCTCCTGTTTTAACAACCTGGCAAGTTCTTCAGGGATTTCACAGTCTTCGTCACCCTCTTCTTCAGCTTGAAAGATTGGATTTTCAAAGTCGAAGCGAGCGATATCAGAAATGTTATCAATAGGATCCGGTGACGTGCATCTGCATGAGTGATGGTATGTGCTTATGAGTGTGAACAAGAAGTGGAAACTAAAAAAAACATTGCCAAATGTATATATATTTTTTTTTATATTTTTGACTTTTGAAAACTGCAAAAATAGAAAGACAGTGAACAAAATATTTGAATGCAAAAAGACGTCCTTTATTTATGATAAAAAATGCAGGTATCCACATAGATAAGCCCTACAATGAGTCATCACGCCCTGGGCGGAACGTAAGACTTGGATATGCATGAATAAACAAAGAAAATTACTCTTTAAGAAGAGTGACTTGGATAATCTCTTCAGAAGACCAATTGCGGAGAACTTCACCCGGGACCCTTGGACGCACCCAGTTGTCAATGTCATAATCACTATCCCCATCTTCTTTGTTGATTGCAGAGAACTGGCCGTACTAAATGATGCCAGCACTGGCAGGAAAGAGAGGATCAACATCTGCATTCTCAACAACCCCTTCAACAGACCTTTGGGCAGATAGGTCTTCAGCTTGAAGGACACCATCGTCAAGCAAGGCCTGGATACCCTGTTGCAGCTTCACACAACCCCCACTCTGTGCAACACAACCCAAACAACCGCTCCCGCAACCGGGGAAAACATCTGTCTTCAGCAAGCATTCTTTAATTTCTAACAGCGGAGTCTTCAGCTTCAACACCTCCTTGACTAGTTTGGCTTCTCCTTCAACCATGTTAACATTTGCTCCACCATGCTGCGGCGATTATTGACAACATTAGGAGCCGGCGCAAAGTTAATGGCCTTTGAATCAATAAGGTCCTGAACTACGTGCTTAAAATATTTACAGTTCTCAATAGTGTGGCCAGGTGCCCCAGAGTGGAAATTACACCTAGCATTGGCGTCATAACCCACTGGGAGCCTGCCAACGGGAGGAGCCAAAGTGCGTAACTGCACAAGTTGCAATTGTTGAAGGTTGGGAAGCAAATGGGCGTATGGCATCGGAAGAGTGTCGAAATGCCTATCCATCATCCTCTGTCTCTGTTCATAAGCAGGTCTGTTACCATGTTGTTGTTGGTATTGATTTTGTTGACATTGAGGTTGTTGTTGTTGCACTGGTGCTGCAGCCGGAATGGTCACTGCTGCAACATAAGGTTGTTGATGGTAATTCTGAAAGTTATTCCTGCGGTTACCCCTGGTCTGATAAGAAGATATGGCACTTGCATCCCCTTCTCTCCTCTTCTGTCCTCCTAAGAACGGCTTCTTCGTCCCTGAGGATGATCCAACCCTATTTTGGATCTTACATGTCTTCAAGTAGTTCTCCACCCTCTCACCGGTAGAGACCACATTAGCAAAATTCGAGGCGTTGCAACCCACCAGACGCTCCAAATAAGATCCAGGCAGTGTGTTCATAAACATGTTGGCCATCTATTTTTCCAACATCGGAGGCTGAACACGGGAAGCCAACTCTCTCCAGCGTTGAGCATACTCTTTGAAGCACCCGTTGCTCTTGAGAGATAGATTCTGGAGCTGAGTCCTGTCAGGTGCCATATTTGCATTGTATTGATATTGCTTCACAAAGGCCTCAGCCAAGTCTTTCCAGCAGTGAATATGGGCTCTGTCCAGCCTCATATACCACTCCAAGGATGCCCCAGCTAGACTGTCTTGGAAGAAGTACATGAGCAGCTTCTCATCATCAGAATACGTGATCATCTTGCGGAAGTAAGCTTGTACATGAGTCTTAGGGCAAGAGTTGCCATTGTACTTATCAAACACGGGGTCTTTGAATTTTGGCGGAACTCTCACGCCTGGGACCAGCCCCAAGTCAGCAACATCCACACCAAGAGCATTCTGCCCTTCCACAGCTTTCAACCTCTCTTCCAGTCTCCGAAACATAGGGTCCATACCATGGCCCATGCCAAAGTCCTCCTGAAGCAGGGGGAATTGATCCTCCTGATCATCATGGATGGGTTGTTGACCAAGGTTGCCATGTGGGACTGGGATAGGCCCCGGTCCATTGGGTCCATTAGCCTCTCCAGCGGGAGGATCAGCCACAACCTCCGGTTGAGTAGTAGGGGGATTCCCCTGTACCAACAATCTAATCTCCTGTTGTCCCTGAGCCACTCCTTGGACCACTTCCATGAACTGATTCATGCGAATCCTCATCTCAGTGAGCTCTGCTTGTAAACCTTCCATTGCTCTCTGTTGATTCCTTCGGGTACCGTATCGGTGAATGCCTGAGTCAGCTATCCTAATAATGGAATACCAGACAAGATGAGAACACTGCGGCGGTACCTGTTATGTAAGACCTGCTAATGAATATGCAAATGCAATGACATGTTTATCAATTTTAAAGGGTATTCTACCCCTTGATTCCAGTCTCACATTAGATAAACAGTGTAAGAAAACCCCGACTAGAGTCAAGAAGAAGATATAAACCCCTAGGAATAGATAAACATGATGCATGCAATGCTTATGATTTAATTTTTATATCAGAGGAACTTTAGAGTCTTATTTGCAAATTTTGGAAATATTAAACGTTTATCACATACGGAAATATCACGTCAATTAATATTTGGAAATGTTTTTACGCCAAAGAAGTACAGTCTTGGTAACCAAGTACAATACAAGAGAGAAGGAAAATGAACATCCCATGGATCCCTAGAAGCAATCGTCCAAAGCCCTCGAGACTGGAAGATAAGCTGCACAAAGCCTCTTCACCTCTCTCTCATAGGCTACCTCCATATCTGCCTTCTCTTTGGCGAGTCGATCATACTTCCTCTTCCAAAACTTGGAAGACTGAGGAAGTAGAGAAGTCAATGTGTCATCAGGATCATCAATAACCTGGTGCTCAAGGAACTCTATCAAAGCATCCTTCTCTCTGATCTGCTGAAGCAACTCCTTTCGTTCGCGGATCCAAGCACGCGAACGGTCTTCGTCTCTCAACTCCTCTACTCCTTGGCTAGGGACGGTTGAAGGCCCAGCCACAACCAAAGGTGTGGGTCTTGGATACTCATAAGGCATGAGGTACTCGGAAGCTCTCCTCCTAACCCAAGAGGTATAGGGTTCCAAAGCGATACAGTTCTTTGGACCTAGCTCCTTCCTTCCTTTCTTATGGATCTTGCGCCAAGCACGAACCATCCTTCCCTTCAAGCCTTGGGGATCTTTACCCTCCTGAAAGAACATACCTTCTAACAGAATGTTATTGGGTTTATCCTTTAGGGAGAACCCAAGCTGACGATGTTCCAAAATAGGTTTGTAGTTAATTCCACCGCATGTGCCAAGAAGAGGTACATTGGAGAATTCACCACAAGAGTCGATAATCTGCACACCATCATATACACGGTTGTACCAAAAGATATCATCATTAGTGAGAGACATAAGTCTCGTGGAGCACCGTAGACATCCTTTGTTCTCCTTGAAGGCGAGCGTCTGAGGCAAGTGCGAAATAAACCACTTGTAAAATAGAGGCAAACAGCACACAATGGTACCACCGCCCTTTGCGTTCCTCATATGCAAAGAGAAATAAGTGTCACCCAATAGAGTATGAACGGGATTAAGAGTATAGAAAATCCTAATGGCGTTCACATCCACAAACTTGTCGATGTTGGGGAATAACATTAGCCCATAGATGAGAAGTACAAATATGGCCTCAAAGGCGTCCTCACTCATGGCCTTCCCAAACATAGTAACTTGATCAATTAGGAAATCAGACGGGAGACCTTGAATTCCACCTTTGGTAGTCATATGAGCACCAATAATAGAGGAGTTGAGAGACGAAGACCGTTCTCAAGAGATTGTCGTTCAGTGGCTTGGAGAGAGTTCCTTCTTCTCAAGAGATTGTTGACCTTGAATTCAATCATTACATACAATACAGTAATCCCAAATTGCACAAAAATATGTCACAAAGCAATATACATACAATACAACAAATATGAAAAGTAGGCAAAACCCACTAGGCAAATATCCCCAGCAGAGTCGCCACTTTTCTGTAGCGGGGTATTCGTTACCATTAGAGATATTGACTAAATCTAAGGTAAACCATACAAGTCGAGTCGCCACCGCACTTCTATTTATCCAAAGGAATGGTTAGAAAGCGAACAAAAACCTAAAAGTTTTATCGAATCAAAAACTAGTAAAAATGTCAGAGATCTGGGTAAGGGGGTTGGTTATGCAATGGGAAGGTTTTAAGCACCGAAAACATCCTAGGTACTCCTAGGGAGCCCTTTTCATAAGTGTTGTTCTAGTCTAAAGGGTGTAGGTATATCTAAAGTACTATTTACTAAAAGGAAGGTTAAAAGAAAATGACTCGCAAGGATGTTGCATCCACTGCCTACGTATCTCATCTGAGTATGAGAATCAGAGTCTTCGTAGCTTGGCTACCTATGGGTTAAAGATAAGTGTGCTCGGTAATACGTCGCGTCTAATGCCTATGTATCTCATCTGGAATGAGAATCAGAGCAAAACGTAGTTTGGCTAATTACGGGAACAAGGGTCTCGATTGCAACTAGGGCAAGGGAAAGGGACGGTCTCGATCGCAATGAGGGCGAGAGAAAAAAATCGCAGCAAGGGAGAAAGCAAGCAAGGATTAGTTGTTAGTCGTCAGTCAAACTCGGCAAGACATCGCGTCTCGTGCCTACGTATCTCATCTGAACATGAGAATCAGAGTTGTCATAGTTCGGCTAACTAGGGGTTAAGGATTGCCATCTGAACATGGACTTACAAAATAGGACACCAGCTGTGTCAAAGGAGGGTGGGCAGTGTGTTCAACTTCCTAGCAGTAGGTGTCGCAACTCGCTGAATCGAGTCTTAGGCAGTTACCTCTTTGCAATAGAATGGACTGGCATGCCACAAGATCAGAGACGCACGGAAGGTCTAAAAGTGGGGAAGCTCTGCTCTAGAGTTATCATGCAATATGGACCTATGTGTTAGGATTTACAAAGGGTAACATCTACCTAATGTTAGCATGCAAAGAATAGGGGAATTCTACCTATGTTATCATACAAAGGGTTCTACCTAATGGGTGCTACATAAACGGAACAAGAGTCGACGGATGGAGCGCGGAGAGGAGTTACAGATAAGGGTAGATGGCGATGCCGGAGGCAATCGACTTAAAGGTAGATGGCGATGCCTGAGGCAATCGACTTACAAAAGGATGGATGAATGCGTGCTGGTTCTGTTAAGTTTTGAAAATGATTACTCGACGTTGGATCGAGCTTTTGATCTTATTTTGAAATGGTTATCGGATGCTCGTTTTAATTCTTGTATTAACAGGTGACTAAAGAAATAAAGAAATAAATATTATACACTTTATGGGAGAGGGGTACATTTGTTATGAATGGGGATTGTTCATGGCAAACAAACAATAAGAATATATGCCTCATACATCATACAAGTAGGCAACCGTTATCAATCAGATCGGATAAATAAACAATATATAATCAAACCAAAGAATCAAATAATAGAGCATTTAAACAATGCATGGGAGTATGAACATGTTAAATAATCAAGCAATAGAAAGCATGAATGAGAGAAACAAGTATAAAAGATAACAGATGAATCAAACAGATGAAAATATACACACGAAGGGTCCACTGAATAATTTAATCAGGAAATGAGGTAAGGACCAAATAAAATTGAGGTAAAAGGCCTCTAATACATGGCATATGATATGAACGAGGGAGGATCAAAAGATCTCTTCAATTGCCATAAGCAATCCCTAAGTCAAACATCGATCATAAAGAAGTCAACTGGAAATTCAAGTCAACTTAAAAAATAACAAATAAATAGCAAATTAATCAAGAAAATTATGAAAAATTAAACTAAATAAGGTGGGGTCAGGACATGATCATCACCCAAAAATATTTTAAAAATAATGAAAATTGGCATGTGAATTAATTAAAACAAAACATAGGTCAAACTAAAAGTCAATTAATAAGACTAGGTTAGAAATAAATCAAGAATAAATAGTAAATTAATCAAGAAAATCATGAAAAATTAAACTAAATAAGTTGGGGTCAGGACATCATCATCCCTCAAAAAGATTTTAAAAATAATGAAAATCGGTACATGAATTAATTAATAAAACAGAAGTCAAATTAAAAGTCCACCAACCAAACTAGGTCAAAAATAAATCCAAAATAAATTGAAAATGTGAAATAAAATTCCAAGAAAAGGTCAGGTTGACCATGAGACAGTGGTCAACCTTCATCCCAAAAATCAAATGCTAACAATAATTTTAAGTCATACAAATAAAATCAATAAAAAGTGTGTTAAAATGGACCATTTAGAATAAATAATTAAAATAAAATATTAATATTAAAAAAATACGAAAATAAAAATTATATAAAATTAAATAAAACGTTAAGAAAAGTGAAAAATATTTTTTGGTAATTTTATGAATGAAAAAAATATTTTAAATAAGAAAAAGAAATACGAAAATGGAAGGATTAATGGTGATGAACATGGTAAGCAAACGTAGATATATCAAAACATGGTCATGGAAGAGATGATTACCTAATGGAAAATAGAAGTGGAATGGGATCTGATATGTGATGAAGCTTTGCCTCCTTGCCACGAAATTCCAATGCTCCTTTAGGGTTAGGGTTTCAGCTTCTGAAATAGGGTGGATTAGGTGTTCTCATGAGCTTTTTAATAAGTGATTTATCCATAAGAATAAAAGTGTGAAGTGAGGTGTAAAATGTTGTTATTTTGGTCCAAACTTAAGTGAATGGATGTCCAATGCATGGCCAAAAGAGGTAAAAAAAACGTGACTGGTTTGTGCAGCATGCTTAGAAAATCTGATTGGGCTAGCCAGGCCCAAAATCTGCCTAGAAAATCAAGTCATGGTGCCCACTTTAAATGAATGTATCTCTCAAACCATGGATCCAAATGAGATGATTCCAAAAGGATATGAAAGAGGACATGGAAAGGTACAATTGTTGTGAAGAAAGTATTTTCAAATAATGCCTTGAAGTGCAAGAAAACTGGCCAAGAAGTCTTGACAAATTTTGAAGATTTTGGACTTAGAAATTTTTCTAAGTGTCCTAAATAAATGTCTCACTTTGACTAAGCATAACTTTCTCAATTATAATCCAAATGGAGAAAACTTTATATCTCTAGAAATCTTGGAACAAGAGGAACAACTTTCATGTTTGAGAAATTTTCAAATGGAGCTTTTAGCTTGATGCAAAATGGGCTTAAAGTGAGTGCAACGATCATGAAAACTCGCCCTAAATGGAAAGTCAACCATTTTCAAATTAAGTAACTTTTCCAATTCCTGATTAAATGATGAATCCATGATCCAACCTTGATCAAATTTCACATGTAGGATCCCATAGGCATCGATTTTGAGATTCCACTCTCAAAATGTCAGGAGTTGACTTTTCTGGCCCCACAATTGACTTTTCCCAAACTGTCTGATTCCCGATTCCATTGATCAATTGAAGCACTTCTAGCTCAAATAAAGAGCTGATTTTTTGTATGTAGACCCTTGTGAACATGTGGAGGGCCATGGAAAAGAGTTTCACCCAAAGAATCAGAAATAAACTAATTTTATACCAAACCCTAATTTTAGGGCAAAATGATCGGGAACTGCTTGCACTGATTGCCAATGGATCTTTCTGAGATAATTGTGAGTCTTTCTAGGCCAAGATGCCTCTCTAATCATGACATGGATGAGCTCCTCTACTTCCAACCAAACATTGCCTGTTGCAGGTAGCCATGAAACCCTAATTTCCTGATTAAATCCAGATGAACACTTTGATAGCTCTGAATCCTTCACTGATGAACTGAAGACCATAATAAGATACTTGGACCCCCTGAGACCCTTGAGACTTGTATACTTAGAAAATGAAGTCCAATTCTCAATCTTGCTTTGTGTGGGCTCCTTCTGTTAAGGAGTGATCGATCAAAACCTGATCTCCATGTCACTAATGCAGTATGCAATGAGTATGACCTAATATGATGTCAATGAAGTGTAAAACATAATCCCATGCTTCCAGGAAAAATGAAGGGTAAATTTTGGGGTATTAAAATATGGACAAACGTTTTCCAGTGTTGTTAGGCATATTAAGAACTGTTGAGAAGAATCTGAAGTCAAAAGGAAAGTCCATTCGGATGATCAGTAATGGAAAGAAGTAGAGCAAAAGGACCATTAAGTAGGGTGGTAAATGGAAAGACAAAGAAGTTTCCAAACCCAAACCTGTTACTCATGCTTTAAAGCCTAGTGGAGGTATAACAAAGAAGGACAGTTTCTTCTATTGAGATAACACCATACACTGGAAGAGAAACTGTCTAAAGTACCTGGAAGATAAGAAGAAAGAAGTAGAGACTTCAACTTCAGGTATTTTTAATATTAGAAATAAATTTATCTACTTCTGCATCGTGGGTATTGAATACTGGACGTGGTTATCACATTTGTTGTACTGATGTGCAGGGACTAAAAAGGAGTGGAGAATTGGCAAAAGGTGAAGCTGATCTACGAGTTAGAAATGGAGTAAAAGTTGTTGCTTTAGTAGTATGAGCTTATGTATTCACTCTACCTTATGGTTTAATAATTCCGTTAGGGAACTGTTATTATGTGCCTGCAATTAGCAGGAATATCATTTATGTTTCTTGTTTGAACAAGTTTGTTTTTTAATTCATAATAAAGAACAATTGTTGCCATATTTATTTGAATGACGTATTCTATGATTCTGTACAAATGAACTATGCACTATATGTCATTGATATTGAAATTACAACTTATAACATTAATACTAAAAGGATGACACCTAATGAGATAAATAAAACTTACCTTTGGCATTGTCGCTCATGCCACATAAATGAGAAACTCATTTCCAAACTCCATAAAGATGAACTCTTTGACTCTTTTGATTACGAATCATATGATGCATGCAAATCTTGTTTAATTGGAAGATGACAAAGTTCCCATTCACAAGAAAATATGAAAGGGCTAATGATCTTTTGGCCCTCATATATACTGATATATATGGACCATTGAACACACCATCCAGATAAGTTTTTCAGCACTTCATCACATTTACTGCTGATTACAATAGATGTGGTTATGTGTATCTAATAAAACACAAATATGAATTCTTTGAAAAGTTCAAAGAATTAAAAAATGAAGTACAAAACTAACTAGGAAAGAATATTAAAACCCTTTGATCAGATCGAGGTGATGAATATTTAAGTCTTGAATTTAGTAACCATCTAAAAGAGTGTGGGATTCCATCCCAACTTACTCCTCATGGAACACCATAATGGAATGGTGTATCAGAGAGAAGAAACTAAACCTTGTTAGACTTGTTTCAATCCATGATGAGTCACTTTGATATTCCAAACTCCTTTTGGGGCATGCTTTATTGACAATAACTTACACACTTAATTGTATTCCATCCAAAAAGGTTGAGAAAACACCTTATGAGATATGGTGTTGTAAGGAACCACATATGCCTTACATGAAGATTTGGGGTTGCGAAGTTTATGTGAAACGTAAAATTTCAACTAAGCTTGAGCCCAAATCAAACAAAATTCTTATTTGTGGGGTATCCTAAAGAAACAAGAGGGTATTACTTCTACAATACTTTTGAGGGTAAAGTGTTTGTTGCTCGAACTAGAGTATTCCTAGAAAAGGACTATATTTCCAAAGGAATCAGTGGGAGGAAAATAGAGTTAAGAAATTAAATAATCAAAAAGAATTGATACACCTATGGAGGAACTAGAGTAGGAAACATAATCAATTGTGGAAGAGCAACCCACTCAAGTAGAACAAGACCATCGTAGGTCAAATGGGATATGTCACCAACTTGAGAGATATGGTTATCTCCTAACTGATCAAGGTGATGTATTACTGATGGATTGAGATGAACATATGACCTACCAATAGTATATTACTGCTCCTGAGTATGAGAAGTGGCTAGAAGCCATGAAATCTGAAATGGATTCCATGTACACAAGCCAAGGTTGAACTTTGGTTGAGCCTTTTGTAGGAGTTAATCCTCTAGGATGCAAGCATGTCTTTAAAAAGAAGAATGACATGGATAGTAAGGTACATACCTATAAGGCAAGACTGGTTGTTAAGGGCTATAAGCAAATTCATGGGGTAGACTATGATGAACCCTTTTCACCATTTGTAATGCTTAAATTTGTTCAAATTTTACTTGTTATCGCTGCATATCATGATTATTAAATATGGCATATGGATGTCAAGACTACTTTCCTTAATGGGAATCTTCTTGAGGATGTGTACATGACATAACCTGAAGAATTTAACATATCAAAATAAACCCAAAAGATATGCAAGTTACAACTATCAATCTATGGATTGAAGCAAGCTTTCAGAAGCCGGAATCTTTATTTTGATGAAGGTAAAACAATATGGATTCATAAAAAATGAATATGAGCCTTGTGTCTATAAGAAGGTAATGGGAGTATGATTGTCTTCTTAATATTATATGTAAATGACATATTACTCATTAGAAACAATGTCCCTACCTTGTAGTAAGTGAAAACTTGGATATGGAATGCTTTTTATGAAGGACCTGGGTGAAAAGGCCTATATATTAGGAATCAGCATCACAAAAATTGTTTAGCCTAAGTCATATGATATAGATAGATAAAGTGCTGAGACACATTAATATCCATGAGTACGAGAAAGGATTCATACATATGCAACATGGCATGTGTCTATCAAAAACACAATCCCCTTCAACTAAGGAAGAAAGGGATCATATGAATAAGATTCCATATGCATCTGCAATATGATCTATTTGTTTGAAATCATCTATTCAATCCATAATGGTCATGCCGACAACTGAAGCAGAGTACATGGCATTAGTTGAACATGTCAAAGAAGGTTTTTAGCTTACATGATTGGTGAGAAAATTTGGTGTTGAGCAAGGTGAAGTTTATTTGCATTGTGATAGTCAAATTCCATTTATTTAGCAAAAAACTTAAGTGTATCATGCCAAAACCATGCATATTGGTATGAGATTTCACAAGAATAAATAGTTACTTGCACATGGCCGAATAATACTTGAAAAAGTTCATTATAACACCCTAATTTTTAATTAAATATATTTTATTTAATTATTGGCGTAGTTTCTTCGATATATTTGAACTTTTAATAATTTAATAATTCCAGGGGTTATAGAATTTGAGAGCAGAAAAATAAAATAGGATTTATTGGAATTATTAGATATATTTGGATAAATTTAGTTATTTTGTAATAAGTTGAGAAAATAGAAAATTGAAGAATTTTGAAAAAAATATGAAAACTGAGAATATGGGGTGAAATTAGAAGTTTGATAAAATTGGAGCGTCAAGGAGTAATTGCCTAAGAGTTAAGGGAAAGTTGAGAATTAACAAAACCTTTTAGGTTATTCAAATATAAAAAGGTGAGAATTGGGATGGAGGTTGATACGTAAAAAAAAATGGAAAACAGAGAAGGAGGCTAAGAACTCTAAAGAGAGCTCTATGAAGGAGAAGCTGTAACAGAAGTGTGAAGCTCTGCATTTATAAGGTACGACGGGAATTTCCTTATTGATGGGTGAATTGGGCAGCCAATATTGTGAGGGTTCCTTACCTCTCATGATTGTCATGGGTAATGCTTTATTTCCCCTTATTTCTTACGAGCTATAAATCGTTTGACCAAATAAGGTTTGGGCAAAACCTTATTGGCACAATCGATGAATTTTGTGGTTTTGTTTGAGTTGCTATGAAAACCAAAGGGGATTTGAGATAAATCCCATACAGTCAATAAAGTACTATTGTTTGTAGGTTTAACAATTCTTGTTGTTGATTATGATTCTATTACTGTGAAATTGTGCATATGTTGTTGTGATCGTATTTTAGAGTTTTTGGATTTTGTCTGTAAATTTAAGCGACCTTACTTGGTCGTGTTGTTTTCCCAGATTTATTTATGCAAAAACCTTAAAATGCATATTCCTAATTTTTCCAAAAAGCTCACTATGTCTTTTCCCTAAATTTTCCCAAATGTCAGAAAAACAAAATTTTCTTTAAAATTGGGTTTTTTAACAAAAAGTCAAAAAAATTGAGTAAGGGTTGTACAACGAGGCTGTATGAAGGGGGTGCAGGCATGGCAGGGTTGCAGGCTATATGTAACACCTAAGACTAAAGAGGGAGGAGAATGGTTACATGTAACACCCGAGGGCGGGGGAGTGGTTGTCAGTGCACGAGACATGATAATGAGACACTCCTAGTTGCTTCTAGGGAAAATCGAATTAACATCGGAATGAAAGGGGTCCTGAGGCTATGCAGGTATGAGACTGCATGATTGAAGGAAGACTTATAAAGATTAATTGGTACTACCTATACTAACAAGATGCATATTTTTTTCGATAGCCTAACAGATAAGAACTCAATAGTTAATCATGCTTTACTTGGAGTAGTATTTTGATGGGTGACCTTCTGAGAAGTTTTCCCAGAAAGCATGTGAGTGAGAACAAAACATGCTGAAAAGAATCGTGTTGGTTTGTGGGGTTAGTCGATAATCCTGAAAGCAATTTGGAGCATTACAAATGGTATCGGAGCAGACCTCTCCCAATATGATGTGGTACATGGACGGACCAAGCGGAAGTTGGTGGGCATATAACACCCGAGGCTGAAGAGGGCGGAGAATGGTTACATGTAACACCCGAGAGGGAGGGGGTGCTTGCCAGTGCACGAGACATGACAATGAGACACTCCTAGTAACTTCTAAGGAAAAACCAAATTAACATCATAATGAGAGGGGATCTGAGGCTGTGCAGGTATGGGACTACACGGTCGAAGGAGGTCTTATAGAGATTAATTTATACTATCTATACTAAAAATATGCATCTTCTTTTAGGTATCCTAACAGATAAGAACTCCATAGTTAAACGTGCTTGACTTGGAGTAGTATTTTGATGGGTGACCTTCTAAGAAGTTTCCAGGAAAGCGTGTGAGTAAGGACAAAACATGCTGAAAAGACCCGTATTAGTTTGTGGGGTCAGTCAGTAATCCTGAAAGTAGTCTGGGTATCACATTGTACGGTTGGGGATGTACGGGCGGACTGTGGGCGGCATGCGGTGGTTTTGGCAGTTTTCGAGTTTGAGGGCATGTTTGGCGAAATTTGAGCAATTATCTTATCAATAACCTTTTTAATAAGTTAAGATAAAATTATTATTTTAGAGTTAATTTTATTATTATTTGAGTAAAACCGCCAACCCCTAAGGAGTTCAGCAGAGTTATCACTCGTGAAAGTTGTCAGTGAGACATTTTTGAGTACTTTAGATACTCAATGGTCACCTTAGAGTTGTCAAGTTTTGTTGGCAAATTGTTTAAAGTTCCCTTGAGAACTCTGTGGAAATATTTAAAGTATTTTGAGAGTTGAGAGATGTTGTGAGCGGGTTTTGAGTTTTTTGAGAAATTTTTTGAGTTATAAATAATCTAATAAAATTTGGAGACTTTTTTTTAGCAATTTTTGACTTAGGTGACCTTTTGGTAACCTTAGGGTCACTTTTGAGTAAATTGAGTTAAACTATCAATCCTTAGAGTTAGTAGAGTTTTCACTTGTGAAGAGTTGTCCTTAGAGCACTTTTGAATACTTTAGAGTATATTTTGGGGTATTCTAGAGTCACTTTGAGAACTGAGAGGTATTAAGTTGTTTTTGAGTTTTTTTAGGATTCTAATGAGTCGTGTCTAATATAATAAAACTTTGAGAATTTTTGATGCGTTAGAGTTTTGAGTAATAAGACAATTTTAGTCTTTTTGATGAAAAATAAATATATTTTAAAAATGGTATTTTTGCTGATTAGTAATTTGAAAGAATTACAGTGACGACCTAGAATTGATGATTTTAGAGATTTGTAATCCGAAGGAATTACAGCGACGACCTGTGATTGGCAATATATTGGTTCAAGAGTGGAACCTTATGATGATGTTTTTGATAATGATGTTTATACTGGTGATGATGCTTTTGATGATTGATGAGTTGCATGCTTACTTTATACATATTCATGCTTGCATATATTTTGGATTTAGGTAGGACTTTGGTCTAGTGATGGCCTGGTTCAGAGAGGGACTATGATAGTCTCACGTCTAGAGAGGGATGCAATTCAAGAGGAAGAGAGCCATGGGAAATCAGTAAAATACCTTTGACCCCCAAAACCTGAGACAACATACATTTTTGGTGAAGGAGTTGGTGGCATTAGCATTTGCATCACTATTTGAGATTTGATTGTGTTTCATGTGAATGATGTATTTGTGATTATCGATATTTTCCATCATGTTGCTAAATTTAACTGTTATCATTTGTAAGGTTTATTTTCACCCCTTTTTGTTGTTGTGATGTCTGTGCTCCTCTGAAGTATAGACAATCAGGTACTTAGCAAGAGTAGTGCTTATGAGTGGAAGATGGCGTTTAAGATGTTCTTCATTTATTTTATATTTATCACTATGTTATTCAGTTTGATCTACTCTAGTTTGGAACATTAGGAACGGGGCATGTTATTTTTTTTAGTTGTCTTTTGGAGTGGATGCTTTAAATTATCATTTGATGTTTTAAGGATTTTTTTTATTTTTCCGCTGCAAGTTTGAAATTTTTTCATGAAGAGTATGTTTTATTTTGAGTAGCATCTTAATTATTGAAAATTCTTTTTATATTAAGAGTCAGGGTTTAGGTTGTTACATTGTCGTATCAGAGCAGGTCGATTCTTCCGGCCAGGTTTTTGTGATTTTTATATGTTCCTGGCATGCAACTTGTGTGTGAAACACTGTCGATGCTCATTTGGTTTCTTACCGCTTGCCAGCAGGAGTATGGTTGAAACAACCAGGGAGAAGCTTATGCTTCTCTAAGATGGTTCGGGTGTGAAAGGTTGGTTCAACATGTTGTCGATTGCAAGAGTGTGAGTTTTTGGATGAGGTTGTGTTGTTTCCTGATTCCTAAGAGAGTACATATTCGAGATTCATGTTCGTTGGTCAAGATGAGATGTATTTGAGGGAGGAAGATCATGTAATTGTGATGTTCTCTTCTCTGAGAGTATAGAACAATGTGGAGGCTAGTGATATGACAGTGGTGTGTGAACTTCCTGATGTCTTTCCTAAAGGTATTTATAATTTTCCTCCGAAACGTGAATTTGAGTTCGTCATAGATTTGGTACCTGGTACCAGACCTGTGCCGATGACACCATACAGAATGTCTGCGTCAGAGTTGCGTAAACTGAAGAGTCAGTTAGAAGATCTGCTTGAAAAGAAATTTATCAGATCAAGTGTATCGGCTTAGAAAGCTCTAGTGTTATTAGTGAAAAAGAAGGATGACAATATGAGATTCTATGTTGACCATCGTCAGTTGAACAAGGTCACTACTAAGAATAAATATCCCTTTCCCTGAATTGACGACCTTATGGATCAGTTAGTTAGGGCTTATGTTTTCAGTAAGATTGACTTGAGGTTGGACTATCATCGAATCCGAGTGAAAGACGAAGATATTCTGAAGACCGCGTTCAAGAAACAATATGGTCACTATGAGTACTCAGTGATTCCGTTTGAGGTGGCCAAGGCCCTTGGTTTATTCCAAATTGAACAAAGATCAAGATGGACATATTAGTACTATACTTCAAGTTTTGAAAGAGAAGAACTTGTATGCCAAGTTATCCAAATGTGAGTACTGGTTGCGAGAAGTGAGTTTTCTTGGTCATGTAATTTCCAGCGGAGGTATAACGATTCATCCTTCTATGGTAGATGCAATTTTATAGTGGGAAGCTCCTAAGTCAGTTACTGATATCAGAAGTTTCTTAGGGTTGGCTGGTTACTACTGAAGATTTATCTAAGGTTTTTCGAAGCTAGCTCAACCTTTGACTCAATTGACTTGAAAGGGTCAAGCTTTTGTGTGGATATCTAGTGTGAAGAGAATTTCCTGAAACTTGAGAAGAAATTGACAACAATGCCAGTTTTGATATTACCATATCCGAAGAAACCTTTTATGGTATATTTTGATGCGTCCAAGATGGGCTTGGATGGTGTGCTTATTCATAATGGACAAGTGGTAGCTTATGCTTTACGACAACTGAAGATTCATGAGAAGAACTACCCTACTCATGATTTAGAGTTGGAAGCTATGATAAAGATATGAAGACATTATCTTTATGGTAACGTTGATGGTTAGGTAGTTGGATTTGATCGAGCAATTAAGAGACTCGAGCTTAGTGTGTAAGGTGATTGCTGATAGTGTGAGATTAGGCATGTTGAAGCTAACTAGTGGTTTTTTAAATGAGATAAAAAAAGTCAGAAACTGGATGTAGCTTTGGTTGATCTTCTATCATCAGTTAATCAAGGTGAAGATAAAGATTTTAGAGTTGACAAGGATGCGATCCTAAAGTTTTGGAATAGAGTTTGTGTACCTGATATGCCGAAACATAAGAAGACCATTTTGGAAGAGAGTTACCGAACCAATTTGAGTATTCATCCTAGGGCTACTAAAATTTACCAAGACCTCAAGAAAATGTTTTGGTGGCCAGGAATGAAGAGAGACATTGCACAATTTGTTTATTCATGTTTGACTTTCCAGAAGTTGAAGATTAAGCATCAAAAACCATCTGGATTAATGCAGCCGTTGGATATTCCCGAATGGAAGTAGGATAATCTATAAATGGATTTTGTGATTGAGTTTACGAATAATCCTATAGAATTTGATGCGATTTTGGTAATTGTGGATGGGCTAACTAAATGACACACTTCATTCTGATTAAGATCAATTTTTCATTGTAGAATCTGGCTGAGATTTACATTATTGTGATTGTGAAGCTTCATGGCATTCCATTGAGTATTGTGTTGGATAGAGATCCAAGATTTACATATAGGTTTTGGAAGATTTTACAGGAGGCTTTAGGGTACTAAACTGAGATTGAGCTCTGCCAATCATTCACAGACCGATGGTCAGACCGAGGGAACTACCCAATCTTTGGAGGATTTGTTGACGGCTTGCGTATTAGAGAAAAGAGGTGATTGTGATGGCTTTCTATCATTGATCGAGTTTAAATACAATAACAACTACTATTCTAGTATTAGTATGGTACCATTCAAAGCTTTATATGGGATGAGGTGTAAGACTCCTCTTTGTTGGTATGAGTCTCGGGAGAGTGTTGTACTTGGACAAGAGGTTGTGAAACATACTACTAAATAAGTGAAAATGATCCAAGATAAGATGAAGGCATCTCAGAGTAGACAAAATATTTACCATGATAAGTGAAGTAAGGCTCTTGAGTTCCGAGAGGGCGATCATGTGTTTATGAGAGTCACTCATGTGACTGGTGTTGGTCGGGCTTTGAAGTTCAAAAAGCTTACTCCTCATTTCATTGGCCCATATTAGATTACCCAGTGGATTGAGGTTTTTTTCTACAGGGTAGCCTTGCCACTGTCTCTTTCGAATCTGTATGATGTATTTCATATATCTCATCTTCGGAAGTATATTCTCAATCCATCTCATATAATCCAAATGGATGGTGTGAAAGTGATGGATAATCCAACTGTTAAACATCATCGATAATGATTGAGGATCAAGAAGTGAATCAGCTAAGGGATAAAGAGATTTCTCTAGTGAAGGTTGCTTGGGGAGGACCTGTTGGAGCGAGCTTGACGTGAGAACTAGAGAGTCGAACGAAGGAATTTTATCCGGGTCTGTTTCGCCAGGTAATTTTCAAGGTCAAAAATCTTTTTAAGTGGGAGAGAGTTGTAACACCCTGATTTTTAATTAAATATTTATTTGATTATTGACGTGCTTTATTCGATATATTTGAATTTTTGGTGTTATTTGGTGCTTAGGGATATTTTGATAATTTAATTACCGACGTTATATAATTTGAGAGTAGAAAAATAAAATAGAGTTTATTAGAATTATTAGAAATAATTAGATAAATTTGGTTACTTTGTAATAAGATGAGAAAATAGAAAATTGGAGAATTTTGATAAAATATTTGTTTAATGGAATATTTATTTAATTAAAATAATAAAAAAAATATGAAAATTGAGAATATGGGGTGAAATTAGAAGTTTAATAAAATTGGAGTGTCAAGGAGTAATAACCAAGATTTGAGGGGAAGTTGATAATTAACAAAATGTTTTTAAGTTATTTAAATAGAAAGTGTGACAATTGGGATGGAGACTGATACGTAAAAAAAGTTGAAAAACAGATAAGGAGGCTAAGAACCCTAATGAGAACTCTAGTAAAGAGAAGTTGTAACATAAGTGTGAACCTCAACATTTATAAGATAAGAGAGGAATTTTATTATTGATGGGTGAATTGGGAAGTCATGATGGTGAGTGTTCCTTACCCTCCCATCGGTGCCATGGGTAATGCTTTATTTTCCCTTATTTCTTACGATCTATGAATTGTCTGTCCAAATAAGGTTTGGGCAAAATCTTATTGGCACGATCAATGAATTTTGTGGTTTTGTTTGAGTTGCTATGAAAATCAAAGGGGATTTGAGATAAATATCATACGGTCAATAAAGTGTTATTGTTTATAGGTTTAACAATTCTTGTTATTGATTATCACTCTATTACTGTGAAATTGTGCATATATTGTTGTGATCGTATTTTAGAATTTTTGGATTTTGTCTGTAAATATAAGCAACCTAATTTGGTCGTTGGTCATGTTGTTTTACCAAATTTACTTATGGAGAAACCATATGATGCATATTCCCAAATTTTTCCAAAAACCTCACTATGTGTTTTCAGTAAATTTTTCCAAATGTTATAAAAATCTAATTTTCTTATAATTTAATTTTTTAAAGAAAAATTGAAAAAATTAAGTAGGGGCCGCAAACTGTACGGTGGGATTGTGGGTTACACGGTTGAGGTTGTACGAGCAGGTTGTGGGCGGCATGCGACGACTTTCTAGTTTGGGGGCTAGTTTGGCGAAATTCAAATAATTTTCTTGTCAGTAACCTTTTTGATAAATTGAGATAAAATTATTATTTTATAGTTAATTTTATTATTATTTGAGTCAAACCATCAGCCCCTAAGGAGTTCAGTAGAGTTATCACTCGTGAAAGTTGTCAGTGGGGCATTTTCGAGTACTTTGTATACTCAATGATCACCCTAGAGTTGTCAAGTTTTGTTGGAGAGCTGTTTGGAGTTCCCTTGAGAACTCTGAAATTATTTAAATTATTTTGAGAGTTGAGAGATGTTGTGAGTGGTTTTTGATATTTTTGAGAACTCTTTTGAGTTATAAATAATATAGTAAAATTTTGAGAATTTTTGAGCAATTTTTGACGTCGGTGACCTATTGATAATCTTATGGTCATTTTTGAGTAAATTGAGTTAAAATGTCATCCCTTAGACTTAGTAGAATTATCATTTGTGAAAAGTTTGCCCTTATAGCATTTTTGAATACTTTAGAGTATATTTTGGGGTATTCTAGAGTCATTTTGAGAACAAAGAGGTATTGAGCTGTTTTTGAGTTTCTTTTAGGATTCTGATGAGTTGTGACTAATATAATAAAACTTTGAGAAATTTTGATGTGTTAGAGTTTTGAGTAATAAGATAACTTTACTCTTTTTGATGAAAAACAAATATGTTTTAAAAACCATATTTTTGGAGATTAGTAATCTGAAAGAATTCCATTGATAACCTAAAATTGACGATTTTAAAGATTAATAATTCGAAGGGATTACAATGACGGTCGTTGAAACATATTGGTTCAAGAGTGGAACCTTATGATGATGTTTTTGATGATGATTATTATCATAATGATTTTTTTGATGATGATGATGATGTTTATTATCATGATGATAATGATGTTTACATTGGTGATACTATTTTTGATGATTGATGAGTTGCATGCTTACTTTATACATATTCATGCATGCATATATTTTGGAGTTAGGTAGGACATTGGTTCATTGATGGCTTGGTTCAGAGAGAGAATATGGCGGTCTCACGTCCAGAGAGAGACATAATTCAAGAGGAACCGGAGACATGGTAATTAATAACATACCTCTGACTCCAAAAACCTAGTACCACATGAACTTTTTATGAAGGAGTTGGTGACATTATCATTTACATCACTATTTGAGCTTTAATTGTGTTTCGTGTGAATGGTGTATTTATGATTATCGATAATTACCATCTTGTTGCTAAATTTTACCGTTATCATTTGTAAGGTGTATTGTCACCCCTTTTTTGTTGTTGTCGCGTATGTGCTCTTCTGGAGTACATACAATCAGTTACGCAGTAGGAGTAGTGCATGTCACTGGAAGATGGCCTTTGAGGTGTTCTTCATTTATTTTATATTTATCGCCATTTTAGTCAGTATTATTTGCTCTGGCCTGTAACATCGGGAACACGAAGTGTTGTTTGTTTTGAATTGTCTTTTGGAGTTCATTTTCGTTAAGTGGTTACTTTAAATTATTATTTGATGTTATGAGGATTTTTCGCGTTTTTCGCTGCGAGTTTTAAATTTTTTCATGAAGTGTATGTTTTGTTTTGAGTAGCATCCTAATATGTGAAAATTCTGTTTTATATTAAAATTCGGGGTTTAGGGTGTTACATTCATACTTTAGAGAATGAAACTGGTATGTTGACCAAGCTGATTATCAATGACAAGTCCAAGCATTGATTTTACTTGTTACATGTTTCTTAATGTTAAGTAGAAAGTGTACCTATCCAATTTCAAGGATCTAATCGTCATGCATGAATTCTGCATAAGGGTTTGATATTTATCAAGGTGGAGATTGTTTAATATGGCTCATATATATGCAGGCACTAAAAAGAGTCAGGGACGGGGATTCCATGCTATTGTGTTTGGTCCAAACCTATCTTAGGCCAAACTGTTTTATTATGGGGATGTGATTGGGGAGTGTGAGGGCAGTAGGTCCACGCGGTAAAATTCAGGTGTATTATTTTAAATTGAGTTGAAGTATCATATATATTTATTTTAACATTGTAGACCTAATTTATCATAGAAATAAAATGAATCTATAGTTATTCTATAGTCACAGAGGTGGGCATCCTTGGTCGAACTATGTTGACAAGATTGATTGTGATTATTATCTTTTACTTTCATTTCTTTAATCTCCTTATGGTTATTCTAACAACAAGATATATGTTTTTTGAGCAAATAGTGTCATGCATCATTAACATTACTTTTAATTGGATAATTTTCAAAATTGTCACTAGTATAGTACAAGGTGTCACTATTTTACAAAATAGGAAATTATAGTCAAACCTCTCAGATAAGATTATTGTCTCTTGGATCTTGAGGTGTTTATGAGCCCATCTAACACTAAGCATATGTCTGATTCAAATGGAGAGGAGGGGAATTTAATCAAAGAAAGATGACACAAATAACTTTAATCACATACATGTTTAGATGAAAAGAGAAAAGAAAAATGGATTATATAAATTTTAATTACATGTGTTTGGTTCAGAAGAATAAGAATGATTTGATAACTAGTTTGCTTCTTTTTTATGGTATAGTAGCCTAATGACCGAAATTTCACCCCTTATAGATGAATGTGGGATGTCGTAGGTTCAATTCCCCTCCCTTGCAATCTGGTCTCTCTATTTAGCTACCAAGTGATTTGAGTTAATGAGTGTGATATCTATATCTATATATCTATATAATATATTAAAACGGAATCACATATTATCACACTGACATTTCAACTATTTTTGTGCCACATCATCTAAATTCCTATATGCCATACTCCAAAACTCTTCTTCACTTTTTAAAAAGAAAATACACATACTTATTCTCTAAGAAAGATCGTGGGTTCGAATCCTAACAAAGACAAAAGTATATTATTTTAATAAATTTTTGTATCGACTACTTCTTTCTTACTATAATTTTTTTTATTATAGTTCTATATAAAAAATTTAAACTTTTTACTTTAACAATTTTAAAACTTAACAACTAAAATATAAATATATTGTGCATCACATGATACATATGTAAACAACTTAAAATAAAGATCTAAATAAGATACATGTATAAAAAAAATGAAAATGAAAATAAAAAATAAACCAAGAATTATATCTTTTATAATTAGTTAAATTTGTAAAAATAAATTGTATATATCACTCTCAAATTACCGGCATATATTTTATTTTTCACAATATATTATTATAATATAAAAGTATTAGCTTATGTAAAAAAATCTTAAAATAATTAAAACTTAATATAAAAATAAAAACTAATCGAAACACACTAAATTCAACATACAATAAAAATGTCTAAAAAAATACACTAATATGATATAATTTCTAAAAAAATATATCAATAATAAAAATGTCTAAAAACACACTAGCATCAAAACACATAAATACTCTATCATTATCCTACACCTAATAACTAAATTAAACAAATATAAAATATATGTTTGAATAAATTCAACACAACAAACTCAATAAAAGTTCAACACCTTACACCATCAAATAAGTCAATAAAAATTACACAACAAATCATAAGTTGTTTAATTTAAGACCAAAATCTCCAAATTCTCTCTGAACATAAAATATCCATGAATCAATCTTCGTTATTTCAGGAACAAACGATGCTCCTTTTGTAGTACTTTCTGTCAAACTTCTATCATCATTATCTTCATCATCACCCCAATATATATAAACAATTTAAGTGTAAGTGATTAAATTTATAAAAAATACTAAAAGTGTCACAAAGTATTGAGAAAACCTTTTTTATTTCATTATGTACCAAAACTATTAAAATCGTGAAGCCAATTGCAGGTACACAGATCAATACCTCTATTTTCTTTGATAACAAGTGACTTCTATATTTGTTTAGAATTATTGAACCAATACTAAAAGCAAATTCAAATGCAACTATAGTAATATGAATGCCTAACAAATCATGAGACAATAAAGATAATTCTTTAAATATATTTCAATTCTTCTTCCACAATTGAAGAACATTAAAGTCATCAAAATTTTGATAACTTAAACCCACACTTGCCTCCTCCAAATAAACATCAAGTTGAGACTTGATCTCTCTTGCAAGTCATTGTTTATGTACTTTCAAATTCTATTATGATAAAAAGAAGAAATAATACACCATGTTATAGAATATTAAAATAATATGTTATATAACGTTAGCATTTTAGATATATTTGACAGCATATTAAAACAACATTTAATAGCAGTTTATAGGAGGTTAAAATAACATTTAACAACATAGTTTTGTAATTGATATCACTAACAATATTTAAAAACACTTAGTAGAATGTTAAAACAACATTTGATAATGATAGTTTTACAATTGACAACCGTAACAGAAGTTAACAATATTTTACAACATGTTAAAACAAGTTACAAATTAGAGCAAATATCAAATAGTGTAATAAAATAAGCTACTTACACTGATTTTAGTGCACTTTTCATATTATGATTCAAATTTGTGGTACCATCATTCCTCTCGCTACCCTTCAAAATCCTTGAACAACTATTACACTTATCCTTTGAAATTCCATCTTTATCCTTCTTAGTTTTAGTAAACACTTTCCAATAATCACCATTAGAAGTTTTGGCCTTCCTAGACTTAAGTGAAACATAATATCTATATTTCCACCTTAGATAGTTTCATTCTCATATCAAATCAACCACATTCTCTTCATCTACAATTTCATTATCAACAGTTTGTGATTCCATTTCAAGTTATCACATATGTATCTAAATAAAAATTAGTTAAAACAAATACAAATTTTTAAAAAATATAAACGTCACACAAAATATAGAAAATAAACTATACTTGGTAGCAAAAACTAGGATATACTCCACACATAATTTTATACCAAAATCAACATAATGTTAACAATAATTAATATAATTACTATAGGGACACACGAGGATAAATAGAATGTTAATACATGCTATACAAACAAAATGTTAACAACAATTAATATAAGGATACACGAGGACAAACCAAATGTTAACAATAATTAATATAAGGATACACGAGGACAAACAAAATGTTACTACATGCTACTTAAATCAACATGATATAAACAAAGAAAAAAAAATGTATTTTCATAATTTTTTGTATCGACTACTTCTTTCTTATTATAATTTTTTATTGTAGTTTTATATAAAAAAATTTAAACTTTTACTTTAACAATTTTAAAACTTAACAAACTAAAATATAAATATATTGTGCATCACATGATACATATGTAAATAACTTAAAATAAAGATCTAAATAAGATACATATATAAAAAAGAAATGAAAATGAAAATAAAAAATAAATCACGAATTATATCTTTTATAATTACTTAAATTTGTAAAAAATTAATTTTATATATCACTCTCAAATTACCGGCATATATTTTATTTTTTATTTTTTATTAAATTTTATATTTGTTAAAAAAAAATTGACCATATTTGTCTAAAGAAATTCACAACATATTATTATAATATAAGAGTATAGCTATATAGGTAAAAAAATTCTTAAAATAACTAAAACTTAATATAAAAATAAAAATTAATCAACACCCACGCATCGCGCTGGTCTCAATCTAGTTATTATTATTTTAAATCATTATGATATTACAATGGTTGTGTAGCTTTAAATCTATTTACTACTTAATAGTTTTTTGTTAGTATAATGGCCTAATTCGAACCCACACTTCTATAATGAGATGCCCCTGCACAACTACCAATTTATTTGACTTAACACACACACTTGATGATTAAGTCCACACATATTTGATGGTGAATTTTGTTTAAGGTCGTAGTGAGAGGTTTTTAGGGTTAGAATAACGTGTACATGAGTCTGAGGTTTTCGTTTAGGCTTTATAATAACTTTTTTGGTTTTAAGTCCCTAGAATATTATCTTAAAGACACATGTCTCAAAGGAGAGGTGTTTGGAGTATCCTCTTTCTCTTGGCTCTAATGATGAGGCTTATTTCGCGAGGCATTTGGGTCTTTCTCCTTCTTTGGGTTGACCATTGATGACTTCATTAGCAAGTGTACTAATGCGGTTAAAGTAATAAAGTAATTAGTCTTCACGGGAATTGAAAATTTAAACAAGGTATACTAATGCGATTTAAAATAAACAAATGGGGGTTTTCAAATATGATCGGTATGAAAAAATAAGCACCAAAAGAAATTTGGAATAAAGTTTCAATAATGAAGAGCGATTTATTTTATTTAGAATCCCCTAATTATATTTGTTGATGAATGTATATTATTTGAATAACAATGCGATGATTATAAGGTGAATTAACAAGACCACTACACCCAATTCCTTGGTGTACAACTCACTAATTTAAACGATAATTCTCTAATTCCTTAGGAGAATTCAAAGTAAAACTCGGCGTTTTTAAGTTCGTTAACTCAATAGCCACAACTTATAATTACCTATTCCTAGTTAATTATTAAGTTGAATAATTTCCCTAATTCAGATCTATAAAGTTACCGTCAATAATCTCTACTAATCTAAAATCACTTTGCGCACTCGTCAACACACAAAGAACTGTAACAACAAGAACAGATGAATTATAATTATAATATAAAATTATTCAAATAATCTCAAACATTTATATGATCCAACATAGTACAATTATGTTCATCTCTAAAGACCTAATAAAAAAAATAGCTTAGCTACTCATAGTGAAATAGACAATTACCATGAGTTGATAAAAAGAAATCATATAAATCAATGGAAAATAAGCTCTCAAATAGCTCTAATGCTCTCCAAAATCATAGTCAAAGGCCCCTTTTCGTTACTTTTTTCCTAGAATACGTAACCCTAAAAAAGTAGCAAAAACCCCTTTAAAAAGTTGCAAAAACGTGTCAGAAAAAAGGCTGCATTGCGTCTGCTTGGTCAGTATCGCAATCGCAATATTGTTGCATCGAGGCCACAATGATAACATCTCCGTCGTGATAATTCTAGGGGAGGTTTCTTTCTTTTTTTCTTCCTTTTTCTTTTGAATTTTTCTATGTAGCATTTTCCTTCTCTTTTGCAACTTTGCTCAATTCTTCCACATATTTCCTTGGCTTTTTCTCATAACTTCACTGATTCTATCGAAAATACTCACAAATATTACGTAATGGCAGAGTGTCATTAACAAACTTATTGGGGCTTCGTGGATTAGGTGCCATCGCATTCCAAAACAGTATCCCCTAAGCCTAGCCCAACGAAGTTGGGCATGTCTTGTCATCTTAGTATGTTTTTATGTATGTGCTTAAGACTCCATAATTTACATTTGTTTGTGAAGGGTTTTTTTGAAGTCTTCCTTGGCCTTTATTTGGTTATTAAATTTATTTACTTTTCTTTTTGTTAGTGTATAATGAAACTTTAATGGTTTTTATTTCCCTTTCTTCTGGCCATGTGGAACCTACCATTCAAGGGGATGCTGATCTACGAATATGTGCATATAATTAGTATTTAAGAATTGTATATGTCATCATGCCTTGAAGTTTTGAGCAACAAAATCTCTAACAATGTTTCACCAAGATATTAATGTGTGGTCTTGTGGATCCCCTAGTTAACGTTCATTGGATTTACTTTTAGATCTTAGATCATTGATAAGGTCCCACCTTTTAGTTATTTTTGAGATTAACCTTTCATACAAAATTTCTCCAGTAAACAAATTTCCCGAATCAAAGGATACTCCTTTCGATAACTCTGAAAATGAGTTCATTCAGATTGATCAGATAACTTTCATGCATCCACCAGAGAATGCAATGATGATCACCCTTCAAGGTTTTACCTAAAGTTGAAACAAGTAAGATACTTCTGATAATAATTTGAAAAACCACATTAAAGGGATATTTTGGAGTTTTAGGTTTGTAAACATATTTGTCAGAAGTAAACAAAATATTAACTTCTTAACAAGTATTTATGGTTTCGTCATATATTTTGATGATGACCCTTCTATAGTATTCTATTTTGTAAATTAAATAAGATTTATGGAATTTATTTTAAATAGTTTCCCTTGAATTAAGGATGTGATGCATTTGTCTTCAACGAAGACATGCATCCATAACTCCTTGACAAGATTGACATAAACATGTTTATTTACATCATCAAAGTAATTTGACCATTTAACCCTTTCAATCCAATGTTGAATATTGAATAGGATTGAGAGCTAGTAGATGGTAAAGTCTTCTTCAAAAAAATGGAGGTCAGTTGGATGGAATATCATAATGAAATTTGTTAAGATGTCATGTGAAGAGGAGTTTAAGTGAGACAAAATATATTTAAGAAAAGGGATGAAAGTAATGAAGAAGTTGAAAGGTTTTAAAGTTAAGAAAAATAGTGAGGTAAAGTGTGAGTGGGTGGGTGATTTTAAAAGGATTTTTATTTGTTATGAATGCAAACACTACATGCATGTAATCATAATATAGAAATATAACAAATAAAAAATACTTACAGTGGTTCACAAGTCGTATTTATAAATTAACGACTAATTATATTCTTGAGATGTGTGAAGGTAGTGGGAGTGATAACATTCTGAAATAGACACTTGTAAGTTAACGACACCATTGTGGTATTTTTTACCCAATAAGGCCATCAAGACACCTTTTGTCAGAAAGAGGAATAAATTTATATATTTTTTAAGTATACATGCAATTTGAGTGAAGATCTTCCTCCTGATGAATCTTTCTTGCTACCCAAGATAAGTTATTCTAGATGAGAAGACTTATACTTCCATTGATGACTAGGGTCAAAGTCACTAGCATCATTTGGTTCTCCAGAGACTTCTTGTCTGGACTCATCTTTGTTAACGTAGCCTTGTTCACCAGAGGCTTCATTGCTATAGACATTATTGATTGATGCCTTTTATTTAAATGATACTATATTGATGTGTTTTAGTTATTTAACTAGATTTGATATATCATATTTAGGCTCTTTGTCATTAAACCTTACATGAACTGATTCTTTAACAAGTAAGGTTTCAATGTTACGCACTGTGTAATCTCTATAGCATTCAGAATATCCTAACAAGATGCACTTTTATGATTTGGAATCAAATTTGTTATGGTGTTATTTTAGCACATAGGAATTATAATAATACAAATATATGATGTTGGGTTTTCTAACTGTCCACAATTCATAAGGAGTGTTATTCAATATATATCTAATGTATATCATATTTTGAATATAACACGTTGTCTTTAAAACTTTTTCTAGAAGTGTTTTGCAACATTTTTCTCATTGGTCATGACCATGTACATCTCTAGAAGAGATCTATTTTCGTATTTCTACAACTTCATTTTTTATGGAGTTATAGGACAGGAGAAATCGTGGGAAATGTCATATCTTCACAAAAGTTTTCTAAAAGGTTTATTTTCAAATTTCTTGCCATGATCACTTATACTTGCACTTATTTTGCATAACACTGAGAACATAATGAGACTCATCCTTATGTCTTAGGAACTTTACCTATGTCCATATACTATAATCATCAACTATCACTAGCCCAAACATATCAATGTACAGTAGCTTTAATGGTTTAGAGGAGGAACCAATGCTTTAAGAATGAAAATAATTTTTCACAAGTTACCTTTTTCAGATGCCATACAAAGAGCTTATAGTCGATACTTCACATTAGGAAAGCCTCTCACAAGCTCAAGCTTATTAAGCCTTAGGGTTAATCTTAAGTTAGCATGTCCTAATCGTTTGTGCCATATTCGTTTCTCTTTGTTCATTGACATAAACATTTTTCCTCTTATTTTTCAATGTCAGACAACTTGATTTTATCAGTTTTGTTTCTCCCTGTTCCAATAAAAAAATAACACATCCATGATTTTGACTAATAACTTCAAAGGAATTTTGGTTGAAGACAAAATCATAATCATTGTTTCTTAATTTACACATGCTTAATAGATTGTGCGATAGTACTTTAACTAAAATCATATTATTTAGAGAGGGACGACAAACATTACATGCTGTGTCAGATCCTATGATTCTTCCCATTCTAGTTTCCTCTAAAACCCATGTTTACTTCTTCCTTCATCTTAAGGATTTTTAACATACATATTTCTATCATCATGTTTCGTGAGCATCCATTGTACATGTACCCATACTAGTGTTTTATCCTAGTTGATAAAGAAATATGAAATATAGACAATTTTCTTTTTAAGTTCCCATATCTTCTTGGGTCATCTTTTCTTAGTTATAAGAGGTTACTTATCTTTTTATATTTTTAACATAGTACAAGTTCTTTTATTATGATATCCTTTTAAACAGTAATAATAAAGAAATTTGATATCATGTGCCTCAACTATAGGCTCATCAATATATCCCAGTCATTCCTTTCATAGTTACATACACTCGTTCAAGAAATTTGAAATGTTTTATTTTTAGAAGTAATAATTTTTTAAAACATCAATATATTTCCTAAAGTTTATGTGATAATGATTTGTCATAGATATTTTTTGACCTTGATGCTTGACAACCATTCTTTGAATTTAACCAATTAGCATACTCAAGGCAATAATAAGTTCACCGTAAGATAAGTTAGAGAATACCTCATCTTCATAATCATTATTTGTTGTGTCGTCAAATTCCACTCTAAAGGATGTTGAAGTCATTAATGCAACATTTCCATGTTCCTTTTATTCGTAATAGGATTCATCATATTTATCCTATGTGCACATAAGTCATTTCTTCTTTCTTCAAAACACAATTTCTTTGATTTCTCTTACTCCAACTTAGAACACTCATTTATAAAGTTTCCAGATTCTTGCATTCATAAAAATAACCTTCTTGTGAGATTTCTTCTTGTCTCTTAGATCCTTGGAATACTCTAATTCCCTATTAGGAAATTTCTTCTTCCTTATGGAACATACACATTTTAATTGTATGGAGATAATAGAAATCTTATCATCTTCTAATTCTCTTGTAGGACATTCATGTTCTAATTCTTCTACCTGTAGATACTTGATCTTCTTGATTTCAGACTTCAAGTATATATACTTTTTCTTTCTGTAAGGTTCATCAAAATTTATCTCATGACTTTGGAAGAATCTAATAATATCTTATAGAGGCAAGGCATTCAGACCCTTCTCTAGTTACCTTTAGTCTCCATTTCTTTAGTAAAATCCTAAGGATTTTCTTGATATGTTCAATGGTAGTATAGATTTTGTTCAACACTTTGATTATGTAGAATAAAGTTTGAAATATGGAAAACATGGTCTCCATATTTTCATTTCCTTCATCTTGACCAACTCATACTTCTTTATAAATAAATTTCTTTAGATTCTTAGTCTTTGATGATTTTGTGTTGGTTATCTTAATACAATATTTGGAGGAAATATCATTTACAAGAAAGCTTTTGGCTTAAAAATGAAACTTGAAATTATTCTCCTTAGCAGCATTCGTATAGAAAGGGTCAACCTCTTAGCCTTATTCATATTTATGATGTTCATATCATTTTTTCACAAAATTCTATAGTTCTATATCTTCGAGAAGTTAAAGAAACTATAAAGCTTATCTTTCCAATACTAAAATATTTCCCCATCTTACTTAGGAGGTTTCGTTGAGTTAGAAATGATAGTTTCTTCAGTGTTATCATTTGAATGATCACTCATGCTTTTCTCAAATATATTTTATTCTTATACGATTAATCAATAAAAAAGATACCAGAGCTATGATATCAACTGAAGGTGAGAAAAACACAAGAAAAGGTAGATTGAATTGTGTTAACGGACTTAAACATTTTCGGTTTGTTTCAAATTAAAAAGTAGATCACAAGGGATGAATGATAATAAGATAAGGGAATAAATATTAAACACAAATAACTTATCGTAATTCACCCTCTTAACTCGGATCTAAGTTATGTGTAATATCCAATATTCCCTTAAATGCTCAATTAGTTATCAGTTGAGATCAATTGAGTTCCTATGTACTCTATCTTTTGCCAGTTGGAACAATTAGAGCTCCTACGTGCACTAAATGTTGTCAATTAGGACCAATAGAGTAATTAATGAACTATGAATAGATCAATCCTTATTAAAAAGAGAAGAACCATTATTAATAAGTACAAAAGGAGATATTTTTGTAATATTAATAATTGGTCAATTGGTACTAGAAGACAAAATATCAATTGAGATATTTTGTATTACTACTTAATATTATACTATATTAAATATATGTTATATATATAATTGTATGGTTATAAGAGAAAGAAGGAAAAGTGGATAAGAAGAAGAGAAAGAAAGAAAAAAAAAGCATTAAAGAGAAAAAGAAAAGAGGAAAAGAGGAGAAGGGAGAAAGGAAGAAGAAAAGAGAAAGAGGAAGGAAGCCATGGAACCACCACCGCCATTATCATCTCTGATATCAACTGATTAAATCATTAAATAAGATACCAGAGCTCTGATATCAACTAAAGGTGAGAAAAACACAAGAAAAGGTAGATTGAATTGTGTTTACTGACTAAAACTTCTTCGGTTTGTTTCAAATTAAAAAGTAGATCACAAGTGACGAATGATAATGAGACAAGGGAATAAATATTAAACACAAATAACTTATCGTAATTCACCCTCTTAACTCAGATATAAGTTATGTGTAATATCTCATATCCCCTTAAATTCTCAATTAGTTGTTAGTTGAGATCAATTGATTTCCCATGTACTCTATCTTTTGTCAGTTGGAACAATTAGAGCTCCTATGTGCTCTAAATGTTGTCAGTTGGGACAATAGAGTAACCAGTGAACTCTGAAGAGATCAATCCTTATTAAAAGAGAAGGACCATTATTAATAAGTACAAGAGGGAATATTGTGGTAACATTAATAATTGGTCAATTGGTACTTGTAAGATCCCAATTTTGACCCTAAGATCCCTCATGCTATCTCATCATATGCATTGGCATTGGGATCATACCTTGGCTTCCTCCTTACCCCTCATTCATTGGGTTTGTTTTGGGAGAAATCTCCAAGCACTATGTGATTGTATCATACTTGTTATTTTATCATCTTTACTAACTAAAATACCAAAAATATATCTTTGCATTTGTCTAAATATTTTGTAGGTAGGACAGTTGATCACCTTTGATCTATCAAGCTCACATCTAGGGTTTAAGACCCTCATTTCTAAGAGATCAATCAAGAGATGATCCACAATGGCTCTAGGCATCATACATGAGTCCCTATGATCTTTACATGTTATTTTGATCAAGAATTCTTCAAGAGTTTGGAATTGGTTTGCAGTGGAAACCCTAGTTCGTCCAGGTATCTTGTGTAACTTCTTCAACAAGCTTTTTCAACAATTGATCAAATATTTCAAGGGACACCTCAAATTTCATCATCTTATGCATATATTATCTCCCATGAATCTAAAAAGTCAAGAGAATTGCAAGCTAGCAAGTTCGTTGATGGTGGTTGACCAGAGGAATTCATCTGATCAGAACTAGGGTCCCCTAGACCCTATCTCCTACAATTTTTGTCATATGAAAATTATTCCAAGAGAAAAGTTACTCTAAATTACATTACAAACAACTTTCATGTTTAAGTCTAGAGCTAGTTTTGCTTGGAAAATCATTTTTTATGGTGAAAGATTATAGGTCATTTTGTCTAAACCCTAATTTGAAGGTCAACTTACCAAGGCCATCACTTACTCAATTTTTATGATATGAAAGATTTACAAGTTTCACAATCCAATTCAATATGTCTAATTCAACTTTGATGTTTGGAGGAAGAACTAATTCAACTTTTATGAGCATGTGATATGAGGATACATTATAGGTCATTTTGGACCAATACCATTGAACAAGTGATTTTCCTCAACTTCAAAAATGCATAACTCATTCATCTCAAGTCCAAATGAGGTCAAATTTGTGACCATTTTGAAGTATTTTGAAAGATTTTACAACTTTTATAAAGGGACATTTCTCATTTGAAGCTCACATAAGAATTTAGCCAAGGTGGAATAAGTGAACATATGGCTTGACACTTAGAAACTTTTTTGATATGTTAAAATTTCCAAACTTCCACCTCTAAATTCATCATGATACAAACTTCAAATGGAAAAATGTTCAACATAAGAGTTGTTCCTCTTTATCTAAACTTTCCAAAGAGTCTAATTTCATCCATTTTGGACAAGGTTTGAATGGTCTGTGCATGGCTTGAACATGGTATCATCATTTGGCAAAATCAAAACTTCAAATAGCTGTACACATTTTCCTTGCATTCCAAGTTGCTTTCAGACTCATTCACGCTTGATTATGGACCTAATTAAGTTACTTCATGGGCCTGTACACGCCCATGCAAGCATGTATCATCCATTGCCAAGTTTGGAAGTTGAATTTGAAGGTGCAAATAACATGAGCTACAGCTATAAATAGAGACCTCTAGCACCAGAATTAAGGACCTATTCGCGCCAGCTTTGCTCCAATACCCTAAACCCTTCCATTTGAAAGGAGAAACCTGAGAATTTTCTTTAAAAATTGAGTTTGAATCTCACTGTTTTGAGATTCAAAACTCCATGGATCCAAAGCCTTTGTTCCATTCTAATCTACTTCTGCAAGCTTCTTGAGTGAGATCAAGCAAGAATCAAAGCAAGAGCAATCGAATTCTGCACAGCATTGAAGGTATTTTCCAGATTTTTTCTTCTCTTCGATTCTCTCTCAATTCTCATCAATTCTCTTGGGTCCTTGGTTGTCTGAAGTCCTACCAATGTAGGCAAGAAGATTGAGTTGCTTTGAGGTCAAATCGAAGCAACTCAGATCATGTACCTCAAATTTCAACTCCATGTATCTCTCAATATACTTGGAGTTAGGATGAATTGAGGTAAGATTCGTGATCAGTGTCATTTTTACTTTGAAATCATGTCCTTCTTTTTTATTTTTGTGATGGTGATGAGTGGACCAGTCTGGCGAGGGTCGCCTGAGAAGATGATCGGTGTTTTGCTCCGGTGATGAGATGGCATGGTCCAGAGCCACATGATCATTTCAATTTGTTTTAATCACGAGCGTTGGCTTTGAATACCATGTTTCTGGCGCGCTTACTCAAGTGCATGGTGGAACGTGCGTTTAGATCCACTTGATCTTCCACCTCAATAAATGAGGGAGATCAAGTGGTCCACGTTTTTTCTGAATATTTGAATTTCATTTTATTTGTGTTATTTTCATTAATTCATATTAAATTTAATATTGATCCAAAAAATATGAGAGTTTCACCAATTTTTTATAAATAAAATCCTATTTCATTTTCTGAATTAAAATTATTTTTTGGATCATTATTAATATTTTTCATGATTTAATTGATTTTGTGATTATTTTTAATTGTTTAAAAATACTTTTAAGTTTCCAAAAATTATAAAAAAAATTCTCCGAGGTCCTTTGACCTTATTTGACCCATGATAAATCTCATGGCCATTTCTTTGGTGTTTTGATGAGGTTTTAGGAAATTGACCAACCATTATTTAATTTAATGCATATTTTTATTATTTTTAATTGTTTAAATGCCAAATAAATTGTGTTGAGCCATTTTAATTGACTTTGTGAGTTTGACTTATGTTGTTGGGCCTTGGTCAAGGTTGATTTACCATTGCTAGGTTAAGATCATTGGATTTAGGGGATTGATGGAATGTACATTCCCTCTCCCAAAATGAATGAATGATCTTAATTTGGTAAAAGTTCTCCTTTAACCAATTTGTGTTGAATCCATTCCCCCTCCCTCTTCATCTCATTCCACTTCTTTATTCATTCATATCATTGGACCTATGATATCTCTATATCCTAAGGCTAGTTGATTTCAAAATCAACATAAGTATGGATGAGATTAGGTTCACCACTTTGCATATTCTTTTTGTGTGTGGTATGTTTCATGAACATAGTCCATTATACTATGTCTCTAACATGCATTAACACCAAAATTCTATTGCCCGACCTCAAACGGTTGTGACTTCTACAAGTCCAATTACGATTGCTTAACATAGCGCTAAATTTTGACACAAAAGACATAGCATTCTAGTAAGTGATATTGTAAGCCTCCCCTCTTTCATGGTATTATGTGGAAACTTGACCTTTTTTCCTTCCTTTGGAAGACGTCTTGGTTCAAGGATCCATGCTTGTGATAAGTGGGTTGAGTGTTCTCCAAAGAATGACTTAAACAAAACAAAGCAAAAGCAATACTAACTTCTAATCAACTAACAACTAACATTTAATTTCAAGCCATTTACTTTTATGTACTTTAATTTCAAGCTTTTAATTCATTTGTCATTATTCATACCATTCAATTTGTTTACTTTAATGTCATTTTCACTTTGCCCACTTGAGCCATATTTTGTGATATTTTGAGTTTGTCTATACTTGTTTGTTTGTGTGGCCTTTGGACCTTAATGCATATAATAAGAACAAAAACCCTAAAAAACATCTTGTGTGGACTGTTGGTTTGATCTAAGACTATTGGACTTAGAATTTAGACAAAACTCCCTATGCAAAGGATTTGGCCAATGCCAACTTTCCTGAAACCAAGTGCTTGTGAAGTGAACATTCATCTGATACAACATTGAAAATCCATTTGAGTTCATCTGCAACATGATCATATTGAAGCTGTTATTTTGAACCTGTGTCTTATGCCATCTTTGAAGCCATCTGATACATGGGAAATTTTGAAAAAGATCATGGAGTTGCTAAGCTTGGATGTGGCTATCTTTATTTGATGTCTTTCTCTTTATCTTGCTATTTGTGTATTGATATTGCTTGATTCTTAAGTCCAAGGGAAATTTGGGTTTCTATACGACATTCTTGTCTATTGGATTGCAACCCATTTGTCAGATCTTTTCAACTCTCAACTTTTAAATTTGTGCTTAGGATTAGTCTCTTCATCTCCTCCCCACTTCTTTAATTTCAAAATTTCTCCCCCCTTTTTAAAAATATTCTTTGCATGTGTCTGTTTTCTAAACTTTGACCATATTGCAAACTAGAAACTTTGGCCTTAGGTCATTGCATTTTCAAACTCATTTTCTTAAACAAACTTGTAAATAAACTTAACTATACTTGACTTAAAATTTCAAAATCCAAAAAGAACTAACACTCATTCAAACCATTTTAGGCCTTTTATGCCTTTTTTAAACTTAATTTTTTGTTAAAAGCAATGCATTTACTTTGAAATTGATACCACGAACTACGAGGTTTTGATCCCTCATTTTTATGTTGGTACGTAGGCACAAGTCTAAAGGTCTTGTCAAACACAAAAGTATAGTTAATGTATTCTTTTATCATCCCCCCATTCTATTTATTTCAAACATCATTTATACAATGCACACAAGAAAGGGCTCCCTAGGAGTACCTAGGACACTTTGGGTGCTAACACCTTCCCTCTGTGTAACCAACCCCCTTACATGTAATCTCTAGAATTTTATTAGTTTTGATTTGAAAACTTCTTATCTTTTGGTTTTTGTTTGTACTTTTCCATTTCCCTTGGAAACAATAAAAGTGCGGTGGCGACTCTGGTTTTATTGATGTCTAGCTTATCCATAGCTTGATGATCATGAATTTACCGCTACAATACTAGAAGACAAAATATCAATTGAGATATTTTGTATTACTACCTAATATTATAATATAAATTAAATAAATGTTATATATATAATTGTGTGAGTTATAAGATAAAGAAGGAAAAGTGGATAAGAAAAAGAGAAATAAAAAAAACTAGTAAAGAGAGAAAGAAAAGAGGAAAAGAGGAGAAAGGAGAAAGGAAGAAAAAAAGAGAAAGAGGAAGGAAGCCATGGAACCACCACCATGAAAAGAGAAAGAGGAAGGAAGCCATGGAACCACCATCACCATCATAATCTCTGATATCAATTGATTAAATCATTAAATAAGATACCAGAGCTCTGATATCAATTGAAGGTGAGAAAAACACAAGAAAAGGTAGATTGAATTCTGTTGACTGACTTAAACTTTTTTGGTTCGTTTCAAATTAAAAAGTAGATCACAAGTGATGAATGACAATAATACAATGGAATAATTATTAAACACAAATAACTTATCGTAATTCACCCTCTTAACTCAGACCTAAGTTATGTGTAATACCCCATATTCCCTTAAATGCTAAATTAGTTGTCATTTGAGATCAATTGAGTTTATATCTACTTTATCTTTTGTCATTTGGAATAATTAGAGCTCCTATGTGCTCTAAATGTTGTCAGTTGGGACCAATAAAGTAACCAGTGAACTCTTAAGAGATCAATCCTTATTAAAAGAGAAGGATCATTATTAATAAATAAAAGAGGGAACATTTTGGTAAAATTAATAATTGGTCAATTGGTACTAGAAGACAAAATATCAATTGAGATATTTTGTATTACTACCTAATATTACAACATATATTAAAATATATATTAATATATATATAATTGTGTGGTTATAAGAGAAATAAGGAAAAGTGGATAAGAAGAAGAGAAATAAAGAAAAAAACCCAGTAAAGAGAGAAAGAAAAGAGGAAAAGAAGAAAAGGGAGAAAGGAAGAAGAAATTAGAATTTATTCAATGATCAATCATTGTTCCATTTGGTCAATGAATTGACATGAATAAATTCCTTGGAAATTAACATATGCCACCGACGGGGGTCAAACCCAGGACCTCCTTGGTATGGTACAAACCTTACCACTAGGCCAAGGATTTTGTTGTTGAATACTTATGCGATGAATAAATGGTAACCTAACTCTTGATTAGGATAGATTGATAAATTAATTTAGTGTAATAGCTTGACTATGTTTCTTGTACCATGTTATAATTACTTTGTGTATACTTTACGAATGTTATGAATCATATTATGATATATGCTAAGTATTGTTATTATGTGTGTTCATGAATGGTTAAAAACTTATGATGATTAGTGAGGAAACCTTAGGAGTACAACTTGTTTAATAACTTAGAAAGATAATTTAGGTTGTAGAAATGAGTATACGGTGATGCTTGGATGCGACGGTACCTAGATATGTATTGTGGACAAGTATTCACTTGGTAAACGAATCAATATGATTTGTGTGGAACATGTGTGATTTATGTAATGAGAATGAATCATGTTATGATGCCATGAGAATTGATATGATATCATGAGAATTTGTTTAATATTTTGGTGAGGAACTTTTGTTCTAAAAGTCCTATTTTAGTGAGGAGTGTTGCTCTGAAAGTCATATTTGTTATTGACAATTAATCACATATTCGAAATTAGTTGTGATTATGCATATACCACTTCGAGAGCTTAGGTAAAGCAGTAAGTGGGGATGTGGCACCAATGATTCGTGCCTCAATTGGGTTTGAGCCCCAACCATGGCGGACATGGGGGAAAGATGGACACCTAAGTGGGTTAGAGGCCCATATGGTGAAAGATACCCTAAGTGGGTTAGAGGCCCATATGGGTGACAGTTTCTTGAAATGAGGATTAAGCCTCATAGAGGACCCGATATCCACTGTGAAAGTTGAATCATACGAGCATGTGTGAACCGAGCTTGGCTTAGACGTAAGTCCGTTCGGTGATTGATGTTTAGTGAATCTGAATAGTGATTTGTTGAGTGGATGAACTCAAGTGACATGTTTCCATACATTACGATTATCCCTTAGTTACTCAAGTCCTAGTTACAAGGTACGAGTGATGCATAAGTAACAGAAGGTGAATACTTGAGTTAGAATCGAGTAGAAACCCTGTAGAGCCGAGTGGATCCATAGGATAAGAGAACTCACTGAGATTATTATCTCATCCCATTATTGTTGTTATTTTTCAGGTATTCCTTACAGGTTGAATTCAAGAGAAGTTGTCTATTGGTGTTTTAAGGGACGCAATCATTCTAATCTTCCGTTGTGGAGTTATGTACAATGAATATATTATACATAGTTCTTAGATTTTTATTTTTAGGCACTATTGTATAACATGTCCCATTGATGTTTTAGTTGGACACGTGTATATAAAGATGCCATTAGGAACTTATGTTGTGTCAGTACCAAATAATAACACTTGTATGATATTATTTTAGATATATATTGTACGGGTTGTTATAGTTGGTATCAGAGCAGGTCGATTCTCGACCTAGCCTTGAAACATCATAAGTAAATATATTCCTTCCTCATGTGTGTGTTTAGCCAACATGATTTTTAATATCACTGTATGTAGTATTGGGCCTGATCAACCTAATGCTATGTGCGTGGTAGGTAGGATCATGGTTGAGCGACCACTAGGACTCTGAAGGTGGTGTAGAGCTTGTATTTCAAGGGTGGACTCAAGTCAAGAGTTTGACAGTAAGGAGAAACAGTTAATTCAGTTGAAGCCTTAGTAGAAGTCGTAACTTTGGTAACGTGTAATTGAAGAAAGGTGTATGGTTCAAGCAATCCTGTAATGCTAAAGGAGTCGGGAAGTGGGGATTTCTGATGGATGAATTTTCAAAGTCTTGAGAAATATATGAATTTACTAGTGGAATAAGATTGATCCACTGATATGGAATAAGTATTGTAATTAATTCCATATAGTGAAGGAGAAAGTATGGTTATGTTGCACATATGTCATAAGGTCTGGAAGTGAGGTAGTGTATCGGTGTTTCAACTTCTAAGGCCACTAAAACATTTTGGAAGAACGAGAGTACTTCATGGAGTATATTTGGAATGATACCTTCCAAGTGGTTGAGAGCTTGAGAGATAAGGATGTTTAGTTTTTGTTGGGAGCCTAAGGTAGTGGTGAAGTCTAAGGAGAGACTCGAGGACATGAGTTCATATTCCAAGTGAAACAGGTATGCACCAAATGAAGGCTAGAAGATAAATCAAGTATATTCAGTCTTAGAATGGAGATCGGATTCAGGATAGCTCGTTAGAGTTTTAGTGTTAGTGAGAAACTGTTATGCAATGTTGAGTTACCAAGGATCAATTAAAATAGATGTGCGTCGAAAAGAGAATAAGCAGTATATAACAACGGAAGCTCTAGTAGGATTGGTTGAAGGAGAATTGTCTTGAAGAAAACATCAAGTAATTTGGATTCGAGGAATTCTAGTAGAATGGTTCTATTATTGGAGTTAATGGGCTTAGCATAAAAAAGAAGCAAAAATAGAGTTTAGGAGCAGTGTAAACCTTACATTACAATCATCGTAATGGAATGCACTTTAGATAAGGAGACTATGGAGTCATAAGGATTTTATTGAGGCTAAGATATGGCCGTGTGGTTGATGATCGTTCACATGTGGAGATTTATAGAGGAGAGAGTGTAGTGGGAAAAGTTAAACCTTGGTATTAAGAGAAGTATGTGATAGAGGCATTATGGTCACACGTGTGTGTAATGGATTCCTTGTCTTGAGATGGATGTGAAGTAATACACACTTTGTTGAGTAATGAGTCTTATGTTCCGAGAAATTGAGTTTATGATAGACAACGAAAGACAAGACAAGATTGAGTATGGGGACTAAGGGGTGGGATGTGAAATATGTTATGTTGTAAGAGTTTATGGGGAGACAACAAGGATTGTCTGCAACAAGTCATCTAGAAGGGTAACCCTGGTATGATGAAGTGTGTAGTAGGTACTGGTTTAGAAGAAAATTCCAATCATAAGTGTGTGGTAATGCTAAGGTTCATCTTAAGTGCATCTTGTTGAATTTCAAGAATAATGGTAACTTATTGGAAGTCCGGTTGTTATTTACCTTCTTGGGTAGTGTTTGGTAGGTTGATTATGGAGTATAAACATTCACACCTTGTTGGAGCTAAGGGTATCCTAAATATCATAAGTGTACCATTATGGATAAATTGAGGATGGAGTTACAAGTTACCACAAGTCAGATTGATAGTTTTGAAATTGGGATTTTTGAAGGTGCGGTGCATAGTTGGTCATCTGTAGAGATATCATATAAGTCAGATGTTTGGGGAACCAACCTAGTGAACCATGCTCATTTTAAGTAAGTCTTAGAAGTACCACTATTATGACTATGAATAACTATAAGGAGCGAAGCTGGAAGAGACCTACCGAGTGGTGATCTTGAGGAGGTTCGTTCCGTATTTTACATATATGTTAGTAAGGTGTAAAGTGGTTAGTCAAAATATGGCGTTCAATAATTTCTTGGATTCATGGCTTCGGATGTGGACCCCTAGGAGAGTAGTATTTTTTTTGTATACAACAATACTCTACCCTGTGGGAAGGATTCATGAGTTATACTTCCGAGGAGGAACGGGAATCAGATATTCCTGAAGATAACCATGTAACTCAGGTTGTATATTAGTAAGAGCATGAGCTAAGATTATTGAAGATGGATCGGGATGTTGAGATGAAGGGTTCTAGATAGGAAGTGCAATGTTATTCCCAAAGTTATGAAGTGTTGTGTGACATTGTGAGTAGTATGGAAACTCATAATTACAGTCTAGTTTTCTTAAGGTTTCTTGGAAGTGGTGTCTTATTAATAACTTGAAGTCCTTGATGGTGTTATTTTGTTATTGGTCGAGATCTTGTGTAAGCAGAAACCTTGAATGAATCAGAACTATATAAGAGGATTCGATATGGAATATAGTAACCAAAATCGTATATTGTCAAACTAATTTGGATTATTTACTTAGAGCACGGGATAAATCTGAATGGCGTACACATTTGTGGTTGTAGTTGTGTGACTCCTGCGTGTCTATTTATTGGAGGGTGTTGATCCTATTCTAAACTTTTGTGTGTCAGCAAGAAATTTATTCTTCTAATGGATGCTGATAAGGTCTTAGTACTATTTTGGGTGGTGGGCACTCTAGAGGATAAGCATGATCTTCTATGCAAACTGTTAGCTAACCAGTAGTGCATAGGAGTCTTAGGTGTTCCACTATCAAAATCAGAGTAGCACAGTGAAAGGTGATGGATGAAAGAGCTCAATCAAGATTATGGGGATCAGAGATATAGTTACTCATAAGAATGGGAATAAGACAATCTCGTGCTAAGGGTGTTATCGTATTAAATATATGTTATATATATAATTGTGTGGTTATAAGAGAAAGAAGGAAAAGTGGATAAGAAGAAGAGAAAGAAAGAAAAAACCAGTAAAGACAGAAATAAAAGAGGAAAAAAGGAGAAGTGAGAAAGGAAGAAGAAAAGAGAAAGAGGAAGGAAGTCATGGAACCACAACCACCATCATCATCTCATCTTCTTCATCATCTTCACCATATTCTTGATTCAATATGAGTTCTTAGCTAGTATAGCATTGGGGGGAAGAAATTTTATAAAATCGGGGTTAGGTTTCATGTGTAATGCATAATCATGAACTTGATGAATCCATGATGAACTTGTTGTTGTCCTTACTCTTCCATGCTTGTATGTCTTGATCCCTAACCTTCACATGTTGTCTTAGTATATCATGGTGTTGATACCTTATGGTTGTTATTGTTGCTATTGTGAGTACAAATTGTTATGAATACATGTTGGTTGTTGTTGTTATGATTATGTGCTCATGATCTTGGGTAAATTAAGGAATGATTGTATGATGTAAGGTGAAACAATGATGAGTGTTGTTTGAGGAATCAATTGAATTATTGTGTTAGAGAATAAAAAAGGAATTTAATTAGGTTGGAAAAGGTAATAACATTGAATGACCAATCGATTGTTCCATTTGGTCAATCAATTGACATGAATTATTTCCTTCGAAATTAAAATATGCCACGATGGGGGTTGAACCTGAGACCTCCTTGGTATGGTACAAGCCTTACCACTAGGCCAAGGATTTTGTTGTTGAATACTTATGCAATGAATAAATGTTAACCTAAATCTTGATTAAGATAGATTGATAAATTAATTGAGTGCAATAGCTTGACTATGTTTCTTGTACCATGTTATAATTACTTTGTGTATACTTTATGAATGTTATGAATCATATTATGATATATGCTAAGTATTGTTATTGTGTGTGTGCATGAATGGTTAAAAACATATGATGATTAGTGAGGAAACCTTAGGAGTACAACTTGATTAATAACTTATAAATACAATCTAGGTTATGGAAATAAGTATACGGTGATGCTTGGGTGCAACGGTACCTAGGTGTGTATCATGGACAAGTATTCACTTGGTAAATGAATTAATATGCTTTGTATGGAACATATGTGATTTATGTAATAAGAATAGATCATGTTATGTGTAACACCTCAAAATTTGCCCTCCTCTCTTGGGACTAGCTTAACATATTGCATTGCATTTTTTAGGTCATTAGACATTGCATATTGCATATCATGTGGTTACATTGTGCAAGTCATCCTCCTAAGTCTTGATCAGAAGATAAGAGGTTGAGATTCAAGCTGAGGGTGTGTGATTCAAATTAGGGTTTCTTGATTTCTCAAGAAGATTGATCTTCATCTTGGTTGAAATGATACATCATCATCATCATGGTCTTGATATCATCCAAGAGGTTCAAGTGATTGATCAGATACCTTGGGATTAGGGTTTTGACCACTGATCAACCCTAATCAGTTGCATTGGGCCAATCAGGGCATGGCATGGAGATGGGGTCTATAATGGATATGGGGATCATCATGTGATTATATTGAGCTTATGGAGGCTACGGTTTCATCCTTGAGCCATTTCATCAGGAGTTGGGGGCTCAGCTTGATCAGTGCATAGCCAGGTTCATCTATCAATTGGAAAAGTCAACTGCGGTCAACTGTGCTTGAACTGATGGATTTGGAGGTGGGAGAGGGTTGGATATACTTCATTCATGTTGAAACAAGTTTCATTTGGCATTTCAAACATCAAGAATGAAGAAAATAAAGTCAGATGGAAAGTTTCCAAAAATAGAAAGTGACTTGTAATGGAAACTGCCAAAAATGAAAAGTTTTTCACCCCAAAATTACATGTCCAAAAATGCTTCAAATGAAGTTTTGTTCAACATGAAAGTTGTAGATCTTGCTCTCACCTTTCCAAAAAGTCCAAGAACTTGAATTTCTCATGAATGGTTGGCAAGATATGATCAAATCATTTTCCAAAAATGCCTAAGTTCAAAGTGGCATAACTTTCACATGGAATGGCCAAATTGGATGATCTTTCTTTGAGCAAACCCCATTTCACATGTACTTTCATGATGCATGGTCAAATTTCATCAAAAATAATCATGGCAAAAAGTCATTTTTCAAGTGATCACTTTGAAAATTGGTGGGAAAATAGGTGAAATTTCAAAATACAAGGTTTTTGCACAAAAAGCTCATTGCTACACATCACAAATAACATTTAGAACTTGCTCCAACTGTCATTGCACTGTTACATTGCCTAATTTGGAAAAGGACCTTTTGGACATAACACTGGAAAATCACATTTCACTAATGCACTTGATTTTGCTAATTGTGATTAGTAAGTGGATTAGTATGTGGTATAAGAGGTTAATTGTAACAGAATTCATAAACACATTCACATTTCTCAAGATTGTAACAGAATTTCCCTCCAATTTTCACCAAATTCTCTCAAACTTTTTCCAACATTTTTCATCAATTCTCATCAAAATCTTCATCAATCTTGCTTGTGCTTGTTGGATTCACTTCCTATAATCATCATTGAGGAACTGTTTTGCAAAATCAAGGCCAGAACATGGAAGATTCGCAACTGTTGGAAGCTCACTCATTCATGGAGTTTTGTTGATTCTTGCATCTGGTGCTGTATTGAGCTAAGCTATCCCTTCCAATCAACTTCCTCATCAATAAGCTGCAACTGTTTTGGCTTCTTGCACCTGGAAAAGCACAAATCACGATCTGCCATCACCACAAGGTTAGAAATCGATCTCAATGATTCTCAAAATTGTGATGTGTTTTTTGTAGTTCATTCATTGCTGAGCACGCTGCAACTTGTGAAATTGATTTTCATTAAGAATTGCTCTAGTTATCGTGATTTGAACATTTGGACATGAAACTTAATTCGCTCGATCCGTGCAGCATAGGTAGAATTAGGATAAACTAGTTTCATATCCATGATGTGCATGATTAGACGGTTCTATTGGTATATGATTTGATGAATTAGGTTGAGATTTGTTCATATGTGATTTCTGGAAATTTTATGAACAAGATGATGAAGAACACGATGCCAAGACGCGTTTGATTCTGATTGGCCTGGTTTCGCTTTGAATTTTCTGTTTCCCGCTGCCAGCAGCCACTCACACGTTGCCACTTCATTTATTTAAACGACCGTGTTTTGGTCACGTTGCAAAAAATTACAAAAATGCCATTTCTGATATTAATTCATGTTTATTTCTTTTTCTTTTTTCAATTCCATTTCATTTTTGACGCATGAACTTAGAAAATCCATATCTAATTCATTTCTTGTCCAAATTTTGTGAGGGTTTTTGCATGATTCTCCTTATGATGTGTAGTTTTTAATGGTGATTTTTATGATTTTTGTGCACGTGTGGAAAAATAAATTGCTTAGGGATTGTTTGGATGTGTGCCATGTGTATATGCTTTGCCATTTCACTCATAAAATGATGATGCTTCGATAGAAATTCATGAAATTTTGCATGCCTATTCTGGACTCTTTGCTGGTGATTTTGATATGTGGTTTGCAATTTTTGGATCCCTGGTTGATGAGATATGAATTTTTGATTAGAGGTGTGACAATTTGTGTCACACCATGCTTGATGAATTTCATGATTTTATTTGATGTGCTTGTGAACATTGGATTGAGCCAAATTTTTGCAAGATTGTGCATATGGATGTTGAGATTACATGTGAATTTTTCTGGATTTATTGATGGCATTTCCTATTTGATTGGAATTTTTCCCTCTGTTTGGTCATTTGTTGATTTTTTTGTGATACATGTTGGTATTTGCTTTGTGAAATTCTGGTCATTAATTGGATGAGTGTGAAATTTGGTATGAGCATTGTAGACACATTATAGGTCATTGTGGTTTTGATCCCATTCATTTATCATATGTTGTCATTGTTTTATGATTGATGGAAGTTGATGATTGTTCTGATACCATGTGTTGGCTTGTTTGAACTTGTCTGAACTTTATGAATTACATTGCCTTACTTCCCTTGATCCAAATGAGCTGAAATTTGATATGATACTCATGATATGTGTTCTATTTAGACTTGAATTTTTGTGGAATTTATTGAAATGTTTTGGTATGCTTTTGATGATGATCATTCTGTTTGGTCCTTTGAGGTTGCAAATTGCATGGTTGATGCCTTTTCTTTCATAAAATGATAATGGTGAATTGTATGAGCATGGGACCAATTGGTTTTGTTTCTAAATTGTTTGATTGTGATTTTGGATAATTTTCACTTGCTGTTTTGGATTTTTCATCTCCTTTTGACCCTAGGCTTGGCCTAGTGGTCTTGTTTCTCACTTTTGAATTGTGTTTCAGGAAGAAATGCAAAGGCTTTAAGGAGGAAAATGCAAGTTGATTAAATTGAGTTTGGTTGCTTGTTGTAAACTAACTTGTGTGTTTTGTAGGATGCTTGGCTCAATTGAGTTGATTGTGCTTTGCACATTGCATTGTCTGTACATATTAACTGTTAACTTTGTTGTTTGACTATTTGAGCTGAATACTAATTGTGCTAGATTGATTTCAGGTACTGTAGTTGCTCTAGTTCACTTGAACTTGCTTGTTGTTGCTTGGTTGTATAAACCAATTGAGGTAGAATTTCTTTTCTCCATGTAGTCTGGAAGACCTGGCCTGTTACTTGGCCAGGCACCTGTCTGAAGTCCTCCTTAAGAGGCGATGATTGTGTTTGTTTATTTTTGTCCCCAAGCAGGTAAAGACCTTGATTAAGGCAATTGGCGGATCAAAGAGATATGCAATCTATCTCCCGCTATTCTGTTGAGTCGTCCCTCTGCTCGCACCACTGTGTTGATGCATTGGGACATTAACCCAAGATCAGTTGAGTCAGAGTCTTGAGTGTAGAAGGGTTCCTCCTTTCTGGACCCACGCTCCTTTGTCTGAAGCTCTCCCTGGCCAGGGATAAGAGCTGTGAAGTCTCATCTTCACTCACCTTTCATCTGCTTCACCCTGACTCTCAATGTCAAGGTTAAGAGCGAACACTACCCTGTACAGTTGACTTGCCTCGGCAGTCCACCCTTGTTTGAGCCTCACTTGACTGGATATAGTGTGTGCTATTTGAAATGTTTGCTTTATTTTGATTGAGCATGTGTGTTTTGCTTTTCCTGGTTAGGATTAGCTTGCTGTTGTGCAAGTAGGTAGAAACCATAACATAGGGCAATGATGCATGATAACACCTAGGCTCGAGTCCAGCTCCCTAGTAGTGTGTCTCCCTTTGTATCTGGTTAGAATTTCTTTCCCGTTCAGGGGAACTACGTTGCCCTGATCCTCATACCAGATGAGGTACGTAGGCAGGAGGTCGTGCGAGATCTCTCCGGGCACCCTTTTCTTTTTTTGAGTGTGTTATGCTCGACAGCTGTCAGGCTCGAGTTCCCGACTCCGTTAGTCTGTGTGTTCAGCTTCTTCTGACGTCTCAGCGTCTTCTTGGTGTTTGCTTGCCAGCTATCAGGCTCGAGTTCCCGACTCCCTGTTAGTCTGTGTGTACACCCTTTTTGTTTTTTAAACCCTTTTCCTTTTTGTGTGTGTTTGCTTGACAGTTGCTAGGCTCGAGTTCCCGACTCCTTAGTAGCTTGTTGCTTGTTTGTTCTTGCGTGTGTAGGAGATGGATGTAAGCCCAGTGATTGGCATTCCGTATCCTCTTGTTGTGTGCTTGGAGTCCGGTATAAGTCCATCAAGTGGCATCTGGTTTCCAGTGTGGGTTGTTTGGTTCGGAAGCTGATGTAAGTCCAGCGATTGGCGTTCGGGTTCCATGTTTGCCTGTTTGTATATTTGTTTTGATGTCTCAGCGTCTGTGTGTGTGTTTTGTTTCGGCGTGCGTGAGCCGAACTACGGTAGCTCTGATTCTCGTTCCAGACGAGATACGTAGGCATAGGATGCGATATCCTAGCGAGCCCGTTCCTCTCTTCCCCCACCTGTGTTTCTTGTGTGTGTGATGTTTGTTTTAGCAACCTTTTCTTTCTTTTAGAGCGTGGATCCCGTAGAGTACTACGGATGCGTAGGGGTGCTAATACCTTCCCTTCGCATAACCGACTCCCGTACCCTTTCTCTTTGGTCGCGAGACCATGTCTTTTCCAGGTTTACTTCGAGCGTTTCCTTTCCCTCTTTTGGGATAAATAACGCACGGTGGCGGCTCTGTGTTGTTTTGTTTTAGCCCGCCGGTTGTTTTTCGCGGATGCGACATTATGATGCCATAAGAATTGATATGATATCATGAGAATTTGTTTGATATTTTGGTGAGGAACTTTTGTTCCAGAAGTCCTATTTTGGTGAGGAGCGTTGCTTTGAAAGTCCTATTTGTTATTAAGAATTAATCACATATTCGGAATTAGTTGTGATTGTGCATATACCACTTCAAGGGCTTAGGTAAAGCGGTAAGTGGGGATGTGACACCAATGATTTGTGCCTCAATTAGGTTTGAGCCCCAACCATGGCGAACATGGGGGAAAGGTGGACACGTAAGTGGGTTAGAGGCCCATACAAGTGATGGTTGCTTGAAATGGGGATTAAGCCTCATAGAGGATCCAATATCTACCGTGAAAGTTGAATCATACGAGCATGTGTGAACCGAGCTTGGCTTAGACGTAAGTCCGTTCAGGGATTGATGTTTCGTGAATCTGAATAGTGATTTGTTGAGTGGATGCCCTCAAGTGACATGTTTCCATACATTGTGATTGTCCCTTAGTTACTCAAGTCCTAGTTACAAGGTGCGAGTGATGCACAAGTAACAGAAGGTGAATACTTGAGTTAGAATCGAGTAGAAACCCTGTAGAGCCGAGTGGACCCATAGGATAGGAGAACTCACCGAGATTATTATCTCATTCCATTATTGTTGTTATTTTTCAGGTATTCCTTACAGGTTGAATTCAAGAGAAGCTGTTTACTGATGTTTCAAGGGATGCAGTTATTCTGATCTTCCGCTGTGGAGTTGAGTACAATAAAGATATTGTACATAATTCTTAGATTTTTATTTTTAGGCACTATTATATAACATGTCCCATTGACGTTTTAGTTGGACACGTGTATATAATGATGTCATTAGGCACTTATGTTGTGTTAGTACCAAATAATAACACTTGTATGATATTATTCTAGATATATATTGTACGAGTTGTTACATTATGTCCTTCCATGCTGAGAGGTGTTCACATAATCAAACATATTACAATACTACTAAGAAATTTTATGGTCTAACTCACCTATATCATATATTTAATTCACAAAAAACTTGATCTCAGCTAGATATTTTTGTTGTCTCAAAAACTTTTGCTACACTTATCTTTGGGAGGAAATACAAACAAATAAACATGTATCTGATTTGATGTTTTCAAATATAACAATAGATGATGTAAACAATTCTTATTACAAATAGAAGTGTTTGAATTTGTACTTGAAAAAATTACAATATCTGTGACCACGCCCATGTAGAACAAGTTAAGACTCAATTAGTGTGAATATGTGATATATATTTTTGGCCATTAACATGATTACTTATAGCTTTTCTAGTCAAGCTTCGGACCTTGAGAGTTTATGTTGCACATTTACTACCTTTCCATGTGATATTCTTCCCATGTCTAGAAGTTTGATAGCATGATATTCATTCAGGGCCTTTACTATTTATGGTTGTTATGACAATTATTTCTTCATGACATCATTGTCAAAAATTTCTTACTCTAGGATTCAGACGCGTAATATTTGATAAGTTGTTGCATGACTCATGACTAAGTCAGCTCCTTGACTCTAGAGTTGAGTCGTTTGAACAATATGGTGGTATTTCCCTCTCATCATATTGTAATGAGCTAATAAATGTGATTCCAAGTTAGATCAAACTTGCCTAGGTTAGCGTGAGAATTCTCTGAAGGCTCAACTTGTTCTAGAGCATGCGTGTTGGATCCTATTTTCTCAAGGTGAAATTGGGCTACTACATACATATCGATACACAATCCCTCAATAATAAATCTTATAAAGGAAAAGTGATTTAATCAATATTCGATGGTTCATAGTCCCTTAAGCACGAGGTCTATATGGGTGTTGTGATTTAGTCAATATTTGACAATTCACGGTCCCTCAAGCATGAGGTATGTAGGGACAAAGTCACTTGACAATATTTTCTATTGCATAATCCCTCAAGCACGAGGCAGGTATGGGCAAAGTGACTTAACTAATATTTGACATTTCACAGTCCCTCAAGCATGATGCTTGTAGGGTAAAAATGATTTAGTAAGGTGAGTTATTAGTTCTCTAACGTCATGTTACTAAGGTTATTATTCATTTACTCGTGTAATATAAGTATGGTTGTTCAATATTTATTTAAACAAAAAGATTTAGAAAAAAAAACCCCTTGAACTTCACTCTTAGTGTATGATGATTAATTTTGTCTCGGGAATGACCATTTAATCAAGGCCACTGATTAATTTTCTAGTGTGGAAGTGAAGTCATTGATGCTCTATCATGCTAATGATGTTTTACAAGCTATAAAGGTGTGTCTACGAATATATAAATACCATACCTATTTATTTATATATTTCATTGGTCTCTTGTGCAACGAACCCCCATTATATGTAAAACAATATTTCAATGCGCTCATTTTCCTTTCAAACGCAATCCCATCAACCATTTCAAAGCCAAACTACATAAACATCATTATCCTCTTAATTATCTTTCCATTTCATATTTATTCAAAGGGGATTATGATGAGAATTGTAACATAGTTGAGTAAGATAGCCATGAGAAGAAATTGGAGTTGTCGTGCTCTTGTGTTGAAAGTTCTAGGCAGGTGTATCGATAAATTTTTTGAGATTTAATATATTGATTAACTTAACTCACAAAGCAATAGTCGTCGCCGCGCTTTTATTATTTCCAAAGGAAAGGAAAAAAGTATGAACAAAACTCAAAGAAGTTTTAAAATAAAAATTAATAAACAGAGAAAAGGGTATTGGGGTTAGTAATGCAAAAAGAAGGTATTACCACCCTAAATATCTATAGTACTCTATAGGAACCTCTTTGAAAATATGTGCATTTTGGCTTTAAAAAAGTTGTTTGTAAAAGATTGGAGAAATGAGAAAAGAAATGTTTTTTTTATGATTTTTGTATTTGCCAAGACTTTTTGAGTCTCATGCCTACGGACCAATAAAGTGCAATGGAGGATCAAAACCTCATAGTTCGTGGTAAAAATAACAAAGATGTTAGTTTTGATTCATTTTTAATGAAAAAGCATTTTCTCATTTTAAGGAGAATACTCAACTGGTCACCTACAAGTATGAGAACTTTGCATCATCATAGAGAAGGACTCCAACTTGGATAAAGATCAACAAGTATGTCACTAGCTCTCTTAGGTGGAAAAGGATTATCATCAATACTATGGGATAAGAGAATTACATCTCAACTATGGAAATGACTCATGTCTAAACTTTGAGAAATGTTTAAAAGAAAAAGTGCACAAAGGGGCACAAAAATGATTTAAATGAGTTATGCATTTTTTTAGTCTTTTTGAAATTGGTCTGAATATGCTTAAGATTGATTAGAATTTATAAAGAAGAATATTTTGAAAATCACTTAACAAAAGTCAAGGTTTATTGAGAAAGTGGTTCAAGTTTAAAAATAAGAAGGTTTTGGAAAAGAGAGAAGATTTTGAAAATTGAAGAAGGAAAGAGGAGAATAGACTATCCTAGAGCATGAAGTAAAAGCTAAGGAGGAAATATCTAACCAAGAGATATCAAGCTTTATGACATAAGTCAAGCAAGAATTCCCTCCTTTAGATTAAGCCTCAAGCAAGCCAAATAAGCAAAGAGTAAATCATATGTCAGATGAAATCAAAGTAACCAAACAAAATCTTTAAAAGAAACCCAAAGTCAAAGGTACCAGATGAATCCCAAGGTCTCAAATCACCAACTTCCAAAGCAAGGATCAAAGTCTTGGTTCTAATTCCATAACTCCACAACAATGTTAAGGATAGTAACCACAAGTCTATGAATCCAGAGAACTAAGTTTTTTAGGGGTTTTCTCCTTTATTAATGTCTTTAAAAGAAAAAGAAACCCAAATGGACAAGGAGTAAAAGAGCATAAACATAAACAATATGGTATGAGATGCTAACATAAAAGCATAAAGCAAATGACAAAAGGATAAAGAAGATAAGATGAATGACATTAAAGTAAAGTTAATACAAAATAATGTTAGTAAATGATGTCAGTAATCAAAAAGGGAAAGGAAATTTGTCATTTTATGGAAAACACTAAACTATTCACCACAAGCATAAAAATACGGACCTTTACATCACCTATGAGAAGGGCTCCAACTTGGATAAAATCAACAAGTATGCCACTAGCACTCATAAGTGAAAAGGAATCAATATTTTCACACAACACCATGGGGAGTAGGAGACTTACAATCTCACTTATGAAAATGACTTACTTTCGGGACAAATTTAATGCTATATTAAGCAATTGTAGTTGAACTTATGTAGAAGTCACAACTATCTGAGGTCGATCAATTATAATATTTGTGTTAATACATGCTAGAGAAATGATATGTAAATCATTATCCTAAAGTTATGCCACAAAAAAAAGAGAATTGATCAAGCACAAAGGCTATGAGAGTGGTCCATTACATGAATCCATACTTCATAGTACTTAGGACGGACTTATGTATCAATCCAAAGTACCTTAAATGATCCATCATCAATTAAGCGGTAAATTTGAAATGACGAAAGTTCATCAAGCACTAATCCACACACCATGAACAAGATGGACACAACCCATCTAATTGATCAAAAGAGAAAAAGAAACGGATGAAGAAGAAGAGGACAAGAGAGATCACACCCAAATTGGATCAAAGGTTTGATTACGTCATCATCAAAATCAATCATCCATTTTGGCGGATTAAGGTTTTCACCCCATCAACACCCAAGATCCATTGAGTTTGATGAGACCTATGATCAAAACAACCATGATCCAAGGCTAGCAGAAGTCAACAAAGGTCAAACAAATATAAAATACACTAAAATAAAATATGATGCATCAAAAACATTTTTAAAAGGAATTTTAAAAGAGAAATAAAAGAGAAAATCCATAAATTCCTTCAAACACCAAATAAATTGTCAAGAAAATTATGGAAGGTTGAAAATAAAATAAGAAGCATAAAATAATTTTTTCAGAATTTTAAAATGCATAAAAGTATTTTTAAACCAATTAAAACACCGGAGAAAAGAGAAAATTCAAGAAAAATATAAAATCAAGAAAATAAAATTTTGAAAAATAAAAATCAGATGAAGAAAAATAAAAGAGAATTTTAGAAATTATTTTGGTATTTTTTGGATGTAAAGTGAATTTTCTATGAATTTTAAAAGAAAATGAAATTAAAAAAAACATAAAAAACACTGAGCATTGTATCTGACTTTATTAATTGATGTGGCAGATCTAACAATCACAAGGTTGGGACGCATAGTGGAAATTATCCAAAATAAAACACGGGATTGAATTCAAATTGGACCAATCAAAACATTTCAAATGTCCAGCGTGTCTCTAAACTCAGATGACCTGAGATAAATTTTGATCATCTTCCCCGATGGTCCCTCACCCGAGTTTCATCGTTTGGTAAATTCAGAACACGAGACCACCACCAATGTGACTGCCTCCTCAGCACGAATTCAACCTCGTGCTCTAAGTTCATTTATCAAAACTAAGCATGGGGAATTTTAGAGAAGATTCAGAAGCAAGCAACCCATGAAAAATAAATTAAATGATGAACACGATCAATCAACACCAGATAAGTTAAAGGAAAACATCAGAGAGTGAATGATTATATTGTGGTGACTTGTTTCAGCTCAAATGATACTCAGAACTACCTTGTCCAAATGGTGATCAGAAGTTGATGAAGTTCGATCTGGTTAGAGAACTTAAGGAGGTCTTGGAGCTTGGGAATTGTTACAAAAGCTTCAGAGAAGACCGAAGGTGCTAATGAAATCAAGAAATTGGATTGAAACAAGCTGGAATTCAAAACACGATACTTCAATTTTCTGGAAACTTTTCATATTGAAGCAGGGATTTATTGGCTCTCAAAATCTTGAAAATGAATGTAGTAGCTTCCTCTATTTATAGTAAATTCCTTTGGATCCAAATATGTGTGGAATCAAGCTTAATTCGTGCAAAACGAATTCGATCAGAATGTGTGGAAAATGTGAATTGCAATCCATCAAAACTCAGCCAAATCATGTGTTTCAAGGGTCAATTAACTTATGGATACTTTATTAAACATGTTTAGGTCCAAAATGCATGGTAGTTTGACTTGTAATTGAGAATTAGTGAAGTTCAAATCCGAACCATGGTGATTTCTTTAGTTTCAAGTTACCATGTTCAACTCAATGGTGCATCTTGCTCAGGTGGCTTTTTGATCCCTTTCTTTTTACAATATGTTGAAATCATAACAAATATTACAATGTGCCAAGAAAGGTTGAATTTGGATGCTTGAACAAAAATTTGTGGCATGTTGAAGTTGGTACGAAAGACTGGTCATGTAACTTAGAAATTTCTAAGTACCAAATGGCTGAAAATAACCTGTAATATCTCAATGAATTCCATGGCCTTCCAATCATATTTTGAATTTGATCTTTGAAGAAAACTTTTAGAGGGCATAGCAAGGGATATTATGCAAAAATAATCATCCTAAAATGTTGAAAATTGAAGAAGTTGTAATCCTCGAAATTTGGGAAAAAGTCACTTGAAAATAGGTCAAATTTCACTAAGTCCACAAATGACCTATAATGTCTTTAAACTTTTGATGATCCTCAAAGAATAATTGGATCTTGTCATGTAAATAGAAGTTGTATAGGATATTTATAAGAGTCATATGCAAAAGGAAGCATTCAAAAATATTTAGAATTGAAGGAGTTGCGATCCTTTGAACTTTGACTTGAAATGTTGACTTTTTGGTCAAACGTCTTGGAATAAACTTGTGCACTTGAACTTTTCTTGCATTTAAAGGTACATGGTTGATCATATGAACTCAAAATAAGGTGTAATTGCATTTATTTTGATTAAATTGCTCAAATTTTGAGGTAACTTGTTGAAGAAGGCATGAAAATAAACATATGAACCTTTGACTTCTCTTGAGAAATAAACCACAAGACTTTGAGATGCTCTTGATCCAAATGAGATTGAAAGGTGATTGAGAACATTAGAGATCATTATTTAGAGATAATCATCTTGAGAATCAATGGTTGAGCACACTTGGTTGAGGAATCAAAACAAACCCTAGCTGAGGAGCCATGCTCGATGCTCTTGATTGAAAAACCATACCTTGCACAATAAACTTAAAGAAAACAAAACATATTTTTTCTATTTTTATTGGTGTTTAGATAAGCAATGAACATATAAACAAAAAAGGTAAAACACCAATAAAGAGGTGCTTGATGATCCTTGCAAAAGGCAAACCCCAAAGATGAAAGGGAGATGACCAAGACGTGATCTTGTTTGTATGCAAGGATGAAAATGATATGTGAGATCTTAGGGTTAAAAATTAGGATATGACAACAGGTATACATAAAATTAAATTAGAGGTTTGTCAAAATAAATATGTTCGTGAGTTACGATAATAGTTCTAGTAGCTCTGATAGTGATGACAATAATGATATTTTTGCTATTTTGATGTCTTCCTACCTAGGATCAATGAAACCTTTAATGGATAATTTATAAGTAATCAAGGTTTCCTTTTGTAAGGAGGGGGAGAGCATCAAATTACTGTATAATAGTGATGCCATGTGTAACACCCCAATAAAATAAAATAATTATTAAAAATTGAATTAATAGTATATTATTAATTTAATTAAATAATTAGATTATTATTATTGGATTATTTTAATTATTTTGGAATAATAATTATTATTGGAAAATATATAAGTGTGAAATGAGGAAAGAGAATCCCATTTGGTAAAGGAGTGTTTTCACGTGAAAACAGAGAAACTACAGAGAAGAGGAAAAGGGCAGAGGCAGAGCAAGAGGAAGAAAGTTGGAGAAGAGGAAGAGCTTGAACTCAAAGAATTGCCGGATTATCTCAGGTAAGGGGGGTTTATCGTCGATTAATGGGAATTATGGGATAATATGTAATGGGTAGTGATAAGCCGTCGATTTAACCCTAATTGGGACTGTATATGCTGAAATTGATGTTGGATAAACTGTGTTAAAAACTGTAAATTGAATCGATAGTTGTGCGAGTCGTAAATGTTAGACTATGGCACGGATCCCAACTAAAAACTTGAATCGGCACTACCAATTTATGAGACCAATTGGGTTTTTGTAGAAAGGGTTTTAGATGCGGGAGCGGCCGGAAAACCTGATATGCATTAAGCTGACGGAACTTGGAATAACTCAGAAAAATCTGAGTCTGCGCGCGAACGGTCGACCATAGAGTCGGCGTGCGCTGACCCGTGGGGCAAGCGCCGACTGTATGCGTCGACGCAAGGCATTTTTTCGCCGACCCGTGACTTAAGCGTCGACCCTATGCGTCGACGCAAGGGGTGTTTGCGCTGACTCCCTCCAGTTGAGCAGAGCCTTTGCGCCGACCGCGAGCTTTGAGCTGACCCCTATAGTCGACTCAAAAGCCTTCATTCTTTGTTCATGGACGTGCATAATGGTTTTGTCATCATCGAAACTGGATATCGTATGTTGCAGAGTGGAAAGATGGATATGTTAATGTTGTGTACATAATTGAGAGCTGGCCTATGTTGGCACGTGATGTAATAGGGATTGTATTCCGCTGTTGTGAGCCGTATAGGTATTAGTAGAGAGTGCTAATACGGTGTTTAAGTGACTCACATGATAATGATGTGTTGATTGATGTATGATGGCATGCCTAATGATGTGAATGTATATATATTGCCTGTGTTGTGAATGGACTGTTGTATGGCTTAGAGTGTAAACTTATGTCCGTTGTGAATTATTGTTGATGCTGCATTGCTAGGTGATTAGCGTGTATAGCATAGCCTTCGGGGCTGTAGCTAATTCCCATTGTGAGGAATTAGTGAGTGAATTGTTGTGGTAATTGTTGTTGATGTTTGCATGCTAGATGATTAGCTTGCATAGTCTAGCCTTCGGGGCTGTAGCTAATTTCCATTGTGAGGAATTAGTGAGTGAGTCATTAGATCTCAATGAGTGGGACTAGTGAGCTTAGTAGCCGTATCCGGAGGGATCGGTGAGCTTGAACTGTATGTTCAAGAAGAGTCGGTACCGCATTTCATGGAGTCTCATTACATAGTGAATGCATGGCATAGCCTGTGGGGCTGTAGCTAATTCCCATTGTGAGGAATTAGTGAGTAAATCGTTGTGTTGTGTTGTGATGTTGAATATGGTTTGAAAATTATACATATGATATATATTATTGTTGAGTATGATGTTGGAGTTAACACTGCCGTTATTGAGGGTGTAGTCTGGTTAGGGTGAATTGTTGCGTTATTTACTTAACATTACATAATGTTGTATAATGCCTATTACATTGATTGAGGAACTCACCCTTACAGCTATTTTTCAGGTAACAAGCAGTGAGTTGAGTAGAAGCTATTCTTTGGAGTCTAATGTCGTCTTTAGCGGGTCATGCTCTGATAGATGTAACATCGGGAGGGGATGTTTTAATTAATTGATATTGGTTGTTGAATGATTTACATGTATCGTGTTACATGCTTTACCTTGATGCTAGATTTTATTCCGCTGCGAATTATGCAAAAGAACCTTATTTTGATTTAATAAATGAGCATGACAGGACATTTTGATAATTGTGGTGAAATGATTGTGTGACACCCTTCGGGGCATAATTACTCTGATTTGATATGTTATATATTTTAATTAAATATTTTGGGGTATTTAGAAGGGTGTTACATTAGTGGTATCAGAGCATAGTCGGTCGAGTCGAGTCGTAATTATTCTGTTTCCCCTGTACGGGATAGGTGTTGTGTAACCCTATCAGTACTTATTGTTTTAGCTTGTTGGGTTTTCAGAATAGAGATGGCTGGAAGAGGTAGAGACGATGCTGCGATTGCTGAGGCTCTGGGTATGCTAGCTGGAGTACTTGGAGGGAATCCGAATGTTGCGGGAATGGGAGCTACTCGTCAACTGAGTGAGTTCCAGAAGAACAATCCTCCAATGTTCAAGGGAGCATACGATCCAGATGGCGCTCAGAAGTGGTTGAAGGAGATCGAGAGAATCTTCCGAGTAACTGAGTGTGCCGAGAACCAGAAGGTCAGGTTCGGTACGCATATGCTGTCAGAAGAAGCTGATGATTGGTGGGTTGCTACCCGCACTGAGTTGGAAACTGCTGGGAATGCTGAAATCACTTGGGCTGTGTTCAGAGAGAGATTCCTGAGGAAGTATTTTCCAGAGGATGTTAGAGGGAAGAAAGAGATAGAGTTCTTGGAATTGAAGCAGGGTAACCGGTCTGTTACTGAGTATGCTGCTAAGTTCGCAGAGCTGTCAAAGTATTATACTCCCTATAGTGAGGCTACTGGGGAATTTTCGAAATGTGTGAAGTTTGAGAACGGGTTGCGTCCCGAGATCAAGCAGGCGATTGGATATCAGCGAATCAGGGTGTTTTCTGATTTGGTTGACTGTTGCAGGATTTTTGAACAGGATTCCAAGGCTAGAGCAGAGAGCTATCAGCAAAGGGTTGATAGGAGGGGTAAGAATCAGATTGATCGTGGGAAACCGTATGCAGCTGGCAAAGGTTTCCAGAAGCAGAGTGGGATGAAGAGGCCTAGTGGGGGAGACTCTAGTGCTCCTGTTAAGTGTTATAGATGTGGTCGGGCTGGACATCGTGTTCATGAGTGTACCAGTGCTGAGATGAAGTGTTTCAAGTGTGGAAAAGGTGGTTATTTGGCTGCAGAGTGCCGGTTGAAGACTGTAACTTGTTTCAACTGTGGAGAGTTGGGTCATATCAGTCCACAGTGTCCTAAGCCGAAGAAGGAGAATCAGTCAGGAGGCAAGGTCTTTGCCCTATCAGGTTCTGAGACTTTTGCAGATGATCGTTTGATCAGAGGTACGTGTTATATTAATGGCTTTCCTCTTGTAGCTATTATCGACACAGGTGCTACTCATTCCTTTATATCTTTGGATTGTGCTGTGAAACTTAAGTTAGAGATATCTGAGATGCTTGGAAGTATGGTGATTGATACTCCTGCGAAGGGTTCAGTGACTACTACTTCTGTTTGTTTGAATTGTCCTTTGAGTATTTTTGGTAGAGACTTTGGGATAGACCTTGTGTGTCTTCCACTAGTGCAGATTGATGTTATCTTGGGAATGAACTGGTTGGTGTTTAACCGAGTTTCTATTAACTGTTTTGATAAGACTGTGATATTTCCTGAGATTGAAGAAGGAAAGAGTTTGTTTCTATCAGCGAGGCAGGTGAATGAGGAAGTAGCAGATGGGGCAGAGTTGTTTATGCTGTTAGCGACTTTGGAGGCTAAAGATAAACTGGTGATTGGCGATCTAGCTGTGGTGTGTGATTTTCCTGATGTGTTCCCGGAAGAGGTGAATGAATTGCCGCCAGAGCGTGAAGTTGAGTTCTCGATTGATTTGGTACCTGGTACTAGACCGATATCGATGGCTCCGTATCGTATGTCTGCTGTTGAGTTAACTGAATTGAAGAGTCAGTTGGAAGATCTGTTGGATAAGAAATTTATTCGTCCGAGTGTGTCACCGTGGGGTGCACCAGTGTTGTTGGTCAAGAAGAAAGAAGGTACTATGAGGTTGTGTGTGGACTACAGGCAACTGAATAAAGTGACGATCAAGAATCGGTATCCTTTGCCGAGGATTGATGATTTGATGGATCAGTTGGTTGGTGCGAGTGTGTTCAGCAAAATAGATTTGAGATCGGGATATCATCAGATACGTGTGAAAACTGAGGATATTCAGAAGACTGCTTTCAGAACAAGGTATGGACATTATGAGTATTCTGTAATGCCTTTTGGCGTGACTAATGCGCCTGGAGTATTTATGGAGTATATGAATAGGATTTTCCATCCGTACCTGGACAAGTTTGTTGTGGTGTTTATTGACGATATTTTGGTGTATTCGAAATCTGAAGAAGAGCATGCTAAGCATTTGAGAGTGGTTTTAGGAGTTCTACGAGAAAAGAAGTTGTTTGCTAAACTCTCTAAATGTGAATTTTGGTTAGAAGAGGTTAGTTTTCTTGGTCATGTGATTTCAAGAGGTGGTATCGCTGTTGATCCTTCTAAGATAGAAGCGGTATCTAAGTGGGAAGCTCCTAAGTCTGTTGCTGAGATTCGAAGTTTTCTTGGTTTGGCTGGTTATTATAGGAAGTTCATTGAGGGATTTTCTAAGTTGGCATTACCGTTGACGATGTTGACCAGAAAGGGGCAAGCGTTTGTTTGGGACTCAAGATGTGAAGAAGGTTTCCAAGAGTTAAAGAGAAGGTTAACTACTGCTCCTATTCTGATATTACCGAGTTCGTCGGAAATATTCGAGGTTTATTGTGATGCTTCATTGTTGGGTTTAGGTGGTGTGTTGATGCAGAATAAGCAGGTTATAGCTTATGCTTCGAGACAACTGAGAGTTCATGAGAGGAACTATCCGACGCATGATTTAGAGTTGGCAGCTGTGGTGTTTGTTCTGAAGTTGTGGAGGCACTATTTGTATGGGTCAAGATTTGAGGTTTTCAGTGACCATAAGAGTTTAAAGTATTTGTTTGATCAGAAAGAGCTAAATATGAGACAGAGGAGATGGTTAGAATTTCTGAAGGATTATGATTTTGGTTTGAATTACCATCCGGGTAAAGCAAATGTAGTGGCTAATGCATTGAGTCGGAAATCATTGCATATGTCTATGCTAATGGTTAAAGAGTTGGACTTAATTGAACAGTTTAGAGATTTGAGTTTGGTGTGTGAGAGTACTCACAATAGTGTTAAATTGGGAATGTTGAAGTTAACGAGTAATATTTTGGATGAGATCAGGGAGGGTCAGAAATCCGATATGCTTTTGGTTGATAAGTTGACTTTAGTGAATCAAGGTCAAGGTGGTGAATTCAGAGTTGATGAGAATGGTGTTTTGAGATTTGGTAGTCGGGTGTGTATTCCGGATGTTACTGAACTTAAGAAGAGCATTCTTGAGGAAGGACATCGTAGTGGTTTGAGTATTCATCCTGGAGCTACGAAGATGTATCATGATTTGAAAAAGTTATTTTGGTGGCCGGGAATGAAGAAAGAGAAATTGCAAGTTTTGTGTATTCCTGTTTGACTTGTCAGAAGTCGAAGATTGAGCATCAGAAGCCGTCTGGGCTAATGCAACCGTTGGCTATTCCAGAGTGGAAGTGGGATAGTGTCAGTATGGATTTTGTTTCTGGTTTGCCGAGGACAAATAAGAATTTTGAAGCTATTTGGGTGATTGTGGATAGATTGACGAAGTCGGCTCATTTCATTCCGATCAGAATGGATTATCCGTTAGAGAGATTAGCTGAGTTGTATATTGAGAAGATTGTAAGTTTGCATGGTATTCCGTCGAGTATTGTTTCAGATAGAGATCCTAGATTTACATCGAAATTTTGGGAAGGTTTGCAGAGGGCTTTGGGAACTAAGCTGAGGTTGAGTTCTGCATATCATCCGCAGACTGATGGTCAGACTGAGAGGACGATTCAGTCACTAGAGGATCTTTTGAGAGCTTGTGTTTTGGAGAAAGGAGGTGCTTGGGATTGTTATTTACCTTTGATTGAGTTTACCTACAACAATAGTTTTCATTCGAGCATTGGTATGGCACCGTTTGAAGCTTTGTATGGTAGGAGATGTCGGACACCGTTATGTTGGTATGAGTCCGGTGAGAGTGCTGTGGTTGGACCGGAGATTGTTCAACAGACTACAGAAAAGATTAAGATGATTCAGGAGAAGATGAGAATTGCTCAGAGTCGTCAGAAGAGTTATCATGATGAGAGGAGGAAGTCACTTGAGTTCCAAGAGGGAGATCATGTGTTTCTTCGTGTTACTCCGATAACTGGTGTTGGTCGAGCTTTGAAGTCGAAGAAGTTGACACCTCGTTTTATTGGTCCTTATCAGATTTTGGAGAGGATAGGAGAGGTAGCCTATCGTATCGCTTTACCGCCGTCGCTTGCGAATTTGCATGAGGTGTTTCATGTGTCTCAGTTGAGGAGGTACATTCATGATCCGTCGCATGTAGTCCAAATAGATGATGTACAGGTGAGAGATAACCTGACTGTGGAAACATCACCTATGAGGATCGAGGATCGAGAGTTGAAGCAGTTGCGGGGTAAAGAGATTGCCTTGGTGAAGGTAGCTTGGGGAGGACCAGCAGGTGGCAACGCGACTTGGGAACTGGAGAGTAAGATGAAGGAGTCTTATCCAGAGTTGTTCGCTTGAGGTATGTTTTCGAGGACGAAAACTCTTTTAGTGGGGGAGAGTTGTAACACCCCAATAAAATAAAATAATTATTAAAAATTGAATTAATAGTATATTATTAATTTAATTAAATAATTAGATTATTATTATTGGATTATTTTAATTATTTTGGAATAATAATTATTATTGGAAAATATATAAGTGTGAAATGAGGAAAGAGAATCCCATTTGGTAAAGGAGTGTTTTCACGTGAAAACAGAGAAACTACAGAGAAGAGGAAAAGGGCAGAGGCAGAGCAAGAGGAAGAAAGTTGGAGAAGAGGAAGAGCTTGAACTCAAAGAATTGCCGGATTATCTCAGGTAAGGGGGGTTTATCGTCGATTAATGGGAATTATGGGATAATATGTAATGGGTAGTGATAAGCCGTCGATTTAACCCTAATTGGGACTGTATATGCTGAAATTGATGTTGGATAAACTGTGTTAAAAACTGTAAATTGAATCGATAGTTGTGCGAGTCGTAAATGTTAGACTATGGCACGGATCCCAACTAAAAACTTGAATCGGCACTACCAATTTATGAGACCAATTGGGTTTTTGTAGAAAGGGTTTTAGATGCGGGAGCGGCCGGAAAACCTGATATGCATTAAGCTGACGGAACTTGGAATAACTCAGAAAAATCTGAGTCTGCGCGCGAACGGTCGACCATAGAGTCGGCGTGCGCTGACCCGTGGGGCAAGCGCCGACTGTATGCGTCGACGCAAGGCATTTTTTCGCCGACCCGTGACTTAAGCGTCGACCCTATGCGTCGACGCAAGGGGTGTTTGCGCTGACTCCCTCCAGTTGAGCAGAGCCTTTGCGCCGACCGCGAGCTTTGAGCTGACCCCTATAGTCGACTCAAAAGCCTTCATTCTTTGTTCATGGACGTGCATAATGGTTTTGTCATCATCGAAACTGGATATCGTATGTTGCAGAGTGGAAAGATGGATATGTTAATGTTGTGTACATAATTGAGAGCTGGCCTATGTTGGCACGTGATGTAATAGGGATTGTATTCCGCTGTTGTGAGCCGTATAGGTATTAGTAGAGAGTGCTAATACGGTGTTTAAGTGACTCACATGATAATGATGTGTTGATTGATGTATGATGGCATGCCTAATGATGTGAATGTATATATATTGCCTGTGTTGTGAATGGACTGTTGTATGGCTTAGAGTGTAAACTTATGTCCGTTGTGAATTATTGTTGATGCTGCATTGCTAGGTGATTAGCGTGTATAGCATAGCCTTCGGGGCTGTAGCTAATTCCCATTGTGAGGAATTAGTGAGTGAATTGTTGTGGTAATTGTTGTTGATGTTTGCATGCTAGATGATTAGCTTGCATAGTCTAGCCTTCGGGGCTGTAGCTAATTTCCATTGTGAGGAATTAGTGAGTGAGTCATTAGATCTCAATGAGTGGGACTAGTGAGCTTAGTAGCCGTATCCGGAGGGATCGGTGAGCTTGAACTGTATGTTCAAGAAGAGTCGGTACCGCATTTCATGGAGTCTCATTACATAGTGAATGCATGGCATAGCCTGTGGGGCTGTAGCTAATTCCCATTGTGAGGAATTAGTGAGTAAATCGTTGTGTTGTGTTGTGATGTTGAATATGGTTTGAAAATTATACATATGATATATATTATTGTTGAGTATGATGTTGGAGTTAACACTGCCGTTATTGAGGGTGTAGTCTGGTTAGGGTGAATTGTTGCGTTATTTACTTAACATTACATAATGTTGTATAATGCCTATTACATTGATTGAGGAACTCACCCTTACAGCTATTTTTCAGGTAACAAGCAGTGAGTTGAGTAGAAGCTATTCTTTGGAGTCTAATGTCGTCTTTAGCGGGTCATGCTCTGATAGATGTAACATCGGGAGGGGATGTTTTAATTAATTGATATTGGTTGTTGAATGATTTACATGTATCGTGTTACATGCTTTACCTTGATGCTAGATTTTATTCCGCTGCGAATTATGCAAAAGAACCTTATTTTGATTTAATAAATGAGCATGACAGGACATTTTGATAATTGTGGTGAAATGATTGTGTGACACCCTTCGGGGCATAATTACTCTGATTTGATATGTTATATATTTTAATTAAATATTTTGGGGTATTTAGAAGGGTGTTACACCATGGTAAGATCATTTTTTCAGGATTGATACATATTAAACTTTATGGATGAAAACAGCGTCGTGCTAGAGCCTTGCATGGAATATGATATAGTTTGTATGTTATGCCTGTGAGGGGTGAAAGAAAAGTTATTCTACTTCCACACGGGCTTCATAGGTGATTTCAGAGTAGGTATTCCATTTACTGTGTTCGAGACTGAGGTCTTGAAGGAAATCAATGTCACCCTTTCTTAACTACACCAAAACAATTGGGTTTTCATGAGAGGATTTGAGATCCTCTATAGAGCTCTGGGAATTAATTCTATTATGGGTATCTATGTATCCTTCTATGATACAAAGTGTGTTAACAAAGGAAATTTGGTATCATTAATCACCCTTGCTAGCAAGGGTTTTCTTATCCTTTACGTTTCGAACTATAAAAAATTGGAAAGACAAATTTGTCTGAATTCGAGCTAACACTACTTACCTTTATGTCATCTATGAAGAGCATAAAAAACACTGGTTCTCTATTTAATGGACGAGATAACACATGAAAATTATGGGGTATGATTTTAAAAAAGTTTAGTGAAGCAGAGCAAGATGAAGTTCAGTTTCATAAGAAATTTTGCGTTATGAATGTTAAAGAGTGGATAGCGGTGTTGGAGAAGGCCAAATGAACAAGTCATTTTCCTTACCTCGATATCAGAGGAAGGAGACGAGGATAAGGAAATCTTGAATAGTCCTGTATAAAGTTTCTTTTTTCCTCCAACCAATCCTTTGATAAGGATAAAAGGAACAAGTCCTTTTCCTATACCCCCAACTCAACCTTGATGAGATCAGGCTATTCAACACCATCAAAGACGGGAATCTAGTAGAGGAGGTAGATAAGGGTGTTAACGAGAAATTTGTCTCTGTGACTGAGGTGGATCACCTTGAGATGACACCCCTTACTGGTTGGAGGTTCTTCCTAGTTATGCTAGGATTTTGTTTGTGTTTATCCTCTTCTTTGTGGGAGGAAGGGAGGTATGAGTGATTTTGAAATGATTTGACATGTTTTTGTTTGATGTATATAGATAGCTCGAAACAACATTATTGTCTCATGTTCGTCATCAAACGTGAAAGAGGTGGAGGATTAAAACAATTGGATTTAAAATGGGTTTTACGTAGATTAGTGACAAACTCTTATACTTTATCTAATTGAATTCATAATCCTATAATTTTCCTTAATCATTAGCAGATCGAGAGTTTTTTCCCTTGATTTTGAGGTTGTTTTGTGATTTTGTTCTTCTTTTGAGAATCTATAACCTTTGGGTGGTCCATGTGGTGTGAGATCCAACTTATTTTCTTAAAAAGGTGAAATTTTGGGGATTTCTTAATGCATCCTATATGTTTCTTAGGCACCACACAAAAATTCTAAAATGCCCCAAGTTTCCGGAGATGCATCTCCGGATGCACCCAATGCATATTCAACATAGACCATTCTGAGTGACGCCCTATAAGTTGTTGTTTTTTTAATTCTAGAGATGCATCTCAAGAAAATTTCTGGAGATGCATCTCCGTGACACCAAAAAAAATGTAATTTGACAAAATAAAATTAGCATTCATAACATAAAATAAGCATTACATAGATGATTTTAACATAAAATGCAACATTACACTTCAATATCCAAGTGGACGCTTCAACATCTTAAAAATATCTTCGACCGATCTTGGAATCGTCGCTTTCAACTCTAGTGGAGCTTTTGTTTCGAATCAAAAAAATATATTCCATGTAGCTCTTACATCGGCATCCGTCTTGAGCTCAAAGTTGCTGAACTAAATCTTTCATCCGTTGTCAATTGACGGTGAATGACACTCGAGCCTCACAATTCTTCGATTGTATCCGTAAGTAGAAGATAATGGATTACGTCTTTAATATATTCAAGAGATGTGTACTCGGTAAGCTTAAAGTTTTTCCTGGGAGTTTCGTTGAAGAATGAGACATTTGCGACATACCAGTTGATGTTTATTTGTGGCATTTGAGACATTTTCAGTTTGTGCAAAATAAGAAACAATGACACCTTAATTTATAGAAGCTATAGACAATTGTAGACCATTCAAAACCTAGTATGCGTATTCTGAAGATATATCTCCGGTTTTGCACCTTATTATCTTGTTCCAGATATGCATCTCCAGAAACTCTCCTGAACAGGTTTGAAAGCAAAACTTCTTTTTTTATAAATGAACAAATGTTGTTATGGTAAAGATAAAAAAAATGTATTAAGACATAATATGACAAATTGAATAAATTAATCTTCATTAATATTGAGACACAATTACATACACTTATTTTTCCAGCTAAATACAAAATTAAAACGAATCAAAATATTTGTCTCCGGATAAATCTATGGGCGGTGTCACCTTTGACTTTTGTGCATTTGATTCTATTTTAATGTTGCTCAATCTCTGGAACTCTTGCATCCTTTCCATAAAATGGTCAGGCCAAGTCTCGACTTTTGTTGTTAAATGAGTTGTCCACTCTGGTGATGTAAGTGGTATAGGATATCTCGATTTCAAATAAACATGAACAAATGTCGTGATTTTGAAAGTTACCCGATATACATAATATGATCATTTGGATTTTAAGGTGGGGAGGTACGCAATGGGAAAAAGGTTTCCGAAAAATCGTATCGTGTAAGATCAACACACACCTTATCATACGTACATGTATGAGTCCAAAATATATCTCTAACAATAACTCTATCATCGCACGTTCAGTAACTAGACACGTAACTGTTATCATCCAACAGTTTTAAGAGTTGTTGCATTTCACTTCTATCCCCCCTAAACGTCTTGTTAGTTTGGTACCGAATATTATACACTTGCTTGATATTTGATATATTTTCGGGTCTTTTCCACTTAAATGTTGCAAGTATATTTTTCGGTTGAACCAAATTCAATGTCATATCAGCAACACATTCCTTCTCTTCCGGCATGAGCCGACACACAATTAGATGACCGATTGACCTATCACACAAATCATGGTTATGCAAACCATATATGATACTAAATCTCCAGTTTTTGTTTACCAACATGTAACCATACACCTTAAAGGGACATTCACATTTTCTTGAACCAGTGTCGTCTCTTGTAAATTTTGGAGTAGAGGTCTATATTTCCCGCTTCTTTCGCATATTATTGTGACAAAAACACATCTTCTATTCGAACCATTATCGGACCTTCTGATAACCACACTGAATCCCTGTTTGGAGGACTCCATATGAATCTATTGAAGCATTTGATCACAAGATTCAAAGTATTGCTTATTTTTAAATTGGTTGCCTACATCTATCGCTTTCACAACAACACCTTGAACATTCAAAGACACAACTTATTAGGGAAACATATCAGGGTGTATCATATCTAATGAAAATAATTATCACAAAACAGTAAATTAACGCTAATGTTGAAAACAAAACTGAAAAATGAACACATACTAATACCATAAACTCATTTCCGGGATAGTTCATACACGTTCCAGAGATACATTTCTGGAAAGAAAATGCTCATTTTTTCAGACAAAAAACAAGTCTAATGTGAGCAATGCGGCTTGAAATAAATGATCTTTACTTGAAATTCTAACTTCTTTTACTCTCTTTGGTGTGATGAACCACAATATTGGAGATTTAGAGTGAAAAAATGGATTGAGAATGGAAGGATTTTTGGCGAGGGTTTCCAAAGAAAAACAACAATGGCTGTGTGATCATGCAGCTGTGTGTTTTATCAAATTATTTCGGAGATGCATCTCCAGAAATGTCTATGTAAAAGTCACATAACATTTCGAAATTCCGTCCAAACTTCCGAAGATGCATCTCTGAAATTTCTACTGAGATGATAAGTTATGAATATTTTCTTGAAATATCTCAGAGATGCATCTTCATAATTAAAAAACCCAACTTATAGTGTGTCACTCAGAATGAGCTACACTGAGTGTGTATTGGTTGCGTCCGAAGATTCATCTCCAAAAATTGAAAGACATTTTAGAATTTTCGCGTAGTATCTAAGAAATATATATGGTACATTAAAGAATCCCCAATTTTTTTATCGGTTGATGGGTCATATCATATGAGATCTAGCCTCTTTAGTTTAAAGGATCAAATTTTTAATTGCCTTAGTTTTCTCTTAGGCTATGTTTGGTTTATAAGAGAGAGATGTGAAAAATATAGTAGATTTGACTGATTGATTGATATAAGAGAAAGAGAGAAGAAATAGAGAAGATAGAAGTTTAATTTATTTTTAAAAGTACTATGATAACCTTATGTTAAAAACATTTTTATTCAAATTAATATAATTAATTTTTGTATAAAAATATTTTATTAATTCAAATATTTTTGTAAATGAACAGAAAATATATTTTTTACAAATGGATTAAGAAATGATATATATATATATATATATATATATATATATATATATATATATTGTTCTGGACTGGGCCATGACACTCGGCACGGCACGGCCCAATGCTCGCCAAGCCCACGTCCAAACGACCATGTCCAAACGACCACGAGGACACGTCAGGTGAACGACCGTCCGCCCGAAGAACGTCTCCCCGGCCCCTTAAATACGTGTCGGACAACGAGCGGGTCCTCCCCATACGATCTCCATCCACTCATCGTCAACCCACGCCGCGGACACCTAAGTTGTGTCGGGCAGAGCCATAACGGCATCCCACTCACCACGTCACCCAACTCCCCTATATTGTCTCCTTAGGGATAGGGGCAGTTGGACCAGGGGGCAGACCTTGGTCTAGGTCTTAACGCTTCTTACGCGTCCCCTGGCAGCTCCTCCTTGGGCCTTGCTAATCCAGCCCATTAGGAGCCTTGGCCCAGCGCTGGGGGCTCAATATAAATACCCCTTTCATGGCAAAGGGGCAGGTATTCTAACTCACACTCTGATAACCTCATTCTGTACCTTTTCTGACTTAAGCATTGGAGCACCTTGCAGGTACACCCCCCTCTCATTTCATTCTCCGGCCCATTCACCAAGACCTTGGAAGGCCCTCCTGATCAGGTAAGATCAGTGGCGCCGTCTGTGGGAAATAGCTATCCCCATCTTCATCAAACGAGGATCAAAAGCTCATTTATTTCTGTCCTTCCAACATGGCCGGAGAACAACATAGCGATCACAGCCGTCCCCTCGTCAACTACAATATGGACGACGGCCCGCCATCCCATGAAACGGACGCTCGGGACGGTCATCCATCCACCCCGTCTCCAGAGCCCCAAAACAACGGGGATGCCTCTCACGCCCACAATTTAGGGGCAGAGACATTTCATCCCATTCCCGTTCCCGTTGAAGGAGACGCCGTAATGATTGCCATGGTGAATGCCCTCAATCAGGCCGGTTCTATGCTCCACCAGCAGCACGAACGAATCATGGCCCTCGAAGCCGAACGACAAGAGGCCCGGCCCCAGCCGGTGAGTAGGATACAACAACGTTCGGAGCCAACGAAGAAGCGAGGACGTCGCTCTCCAGAACCCCACGTCAGCAGGGCACGCGCCCGTCGTGACGGTGGTCGAGCGGGAACATCACCAAGGCACGGACACAGCCCCGACAACAACGAACTGTCTCCCTTAAGGAGCGACGAGGAAGATTTGCATTGCCCCCTATCTCGGGCAATAATGGAAGCCCCGCTCCCCAAAGGCATGGAGAAACCACCAAATCTAGCTGTGTACGACGGGACTACAGATCCCGACGATCACGTCGACAACGTCAACGCGATGCTCGACTACCGCAATGATATAACCGGGCACCTCAAATGCCGACTGTTCTCAACGACCCTCAGGAAAGGGGCCATGGCTTGGTACAAAAGCTTGGCCCCTGAGTCCATTACGTCATGGAGAGTCATGAGGTCCATGTTCACCAGGCACTTTACAGCTTCCCGTCGTCACCCCAAGACTGAGGCGACCCTTGAAGCCATAGTGCAGAAGAAGAATGAAACACTGCGCTCATACATCGAGCGATTCAACCAGGAAGCTGTCGAGGTAGATACCACCGAGCACATGAAGAAGTATCTCCTCGAGAGAGGTCTCTTGCCCGGCAGTGAACTTAGCAGAGCCGTAGGGATCGAGCCTCCCCGCACCTTAAACGAGCTCCTGCATAAAGCCCAGGCCTACATCAGATACGAGGAAAAGCAGGTGGCACACAATGCCCGCAGCGGACGTAACGCCGGGGAGACCGAGCACTCAAAACGCGAGGACACGAGCATTTCCCGTCGCAACGGAGACAAACGAAGAGAAGAAAGACCTCGCGAGCTCCGGGAAGGAAGAGGCCCCGCGGGCAGATATAGCGAGTACACCTTACTGACAGCTCCTCGAGAGCGCATCCTCGCAGAATGTATCAACTCTGAATTTAAGCAGGGCAGGGTCAGGTTCCCAAAACCGTCTGCACCAAAGCCCCACACCGACAAATCAAAGTACTGCCGGTTCCACAGAAGTCACGGGCACGTGACCGAAGACTGCGTCCACCTGAAGGATGCGATAGAAATTTTAATCCAAGAGGGGCACCTGAAGCAGTATACGAGGAAGAACGAAGCTCCCAGACACGACGAGTCAGAGAAGAAGAGACCCCGGGAAGACACACCCCCTGACAACTCTCCCTATCAAGTGGCCCTCTGCGTGTCACGACCGGAAGATTTCTTCCTCCCCGAACCATTGCCCGAGGGCAAGATCACTGCACTCAGCCCCTGGGAAAACTTCCCTACCACACTGGTGATATCAGGAGGAGGAACTAACGGGGAATCCGCGGCCCTCTCCGTCAAACGTAAGTTCGACGAACTCCTACTGACTGCCCCCGAGCAGAAAGCGACATTGACAAAATACCGGGGAAAATCCAACCCAATATCCTTCTTCCTGGAGGAACTCCCGGGCGGATCCCCGAACTCGGGCATCCCACTATTGATAAGGGCAAAGATGGCCCAATTCGACGTACGACGCATCCTGGTCGACCAAGGCAGCTCAGTGGATATCATGGCCCAATTCGACGTACGACGCATCCTGGTCGACCAAGGCAGCTCAGTGGATATCATGTACGTCCACCTCTTCAAGACTCTGAAGCTAGACAAGACCAACTTAGCCCCCTACGTCGGATCAGATCTCCAAGGATTCAACGGAGCAACAACCAGACCGTGGGGATATGTTGAGCTCCTCGTCACCTTCGGCGAACAAGAAACGGCCAGGGAAGTCAAAATCCAATTCCTGGTCGTAGACTGTCCGTCTCTCTACAATTGCATCTTTGGACGCCCGACACTGGCCGAACTCACCGCGGTCCCATCCACCGTCCACCTGAAGATGAAATACTACACCAAATTGGGACGTGTGGTCACCGTCCATGGTGACATCGAAGCAGCCCGGCGATGCTACGACGCCGCAGTAAAAGGACAGGCCGTAGTCAGCACGAAGAGCAACTGCGACAACAAAAAACTCAAGACCGAGGATCCTGCCCGAGGAGTCAACGCCATCGACCTCGACTGTCGCATCGGGCTGGACGAAACCGAAGAGGGGAGGTTCCCCAAGGAACGCTCTCTCGAACACCCGGTCCGACCAATCCCCGACGGGGAGTTCGAACTCATTCCTCTTGGGGACGATCCGGAAAGGACGGTGAAGATAGGCAAGGGACTACCCGAAGAAACAAGAGAAGAGCTAGTAGCATGCCTCAAAGAGAACTCCGACCTCTTCGCGTGGAATGCCGCAGAAATGCCCGGGCTGGACCCCGAGATCGCGTGTCATAAGCTAGCTTTAGACCGGGCAGCCAAGCCCATAGCACAGCGTAGACGCAAGCAATCGCCCGAAAAGGCAGAGGCTGCCGAGCGAGCTGTAAAAGACCTCTTAGAGGCAAATTTTATTTCTGAAGCCCAGTACACAACCTGGCTCTCTAATGTAGTCCTCGTTAAGAAAAATAATGGAAAATGGCGTATGTGTGTTGATTATACTGATCTTAATAGGGCTTGCCCGAAAGATGCTTTCCCCCTCCCTAATATAGACTTGCTCGTTGACAACTCTGCAGGTTTTAAACTCTTGTCCTTCATGGACGCATATAGTGGATACAACCAGATCCCTATGTCGCCCGCAGACAAGAAACACACAGCCTTCATGACCCCAACGGGCAATTACTATTACAACGTGATGCCGTTCGGGCTCAAGAACGCTGGCGCTACATACCAACGCATGATGAACAAAGTCTTCAAGGACGAAATAGGGGACATGCTCGAAGTGTACATGGACGACATGATCGTCAAATCACACGAGGAGATAACCCATGCTCGACACCTTGCGAAGGTATTCGAGCAGGCGAGACAGTGTAAAATGAGGTTCAACCCCGAAAAATGCACGTTCGGAGTCCGGGCAGGCAAGTTCCTCGGTTTCTATCTCACCGAAAGAGGGATCGAGGCCAACCCCGACAAATGCCGGGCATTCTCGGAGTTTCCGACCCCGAAAACCAAAAAATCGATCCAGTCACTCAATGGAGTGCTCGCCTCACTCTCCCGTTTCATCGCCAAGTCCGCCCAGCACGCATTGCCATTCTTCAGACTCCTTCGCAAAGAGGCTACCTTCGACTGGACCGATGAATGCGAGCAAGCGCTACTCCATCTAAAGAAGGTTCTGTCCCAACCCCCGGTCTTATCACGGCCATCAGAAAAGGAAACCCTATACTTATACCTATCCGTGGCAACCGAGGCCGTCAGCGCCGTTCTAATAAGAGAAACCGACGAAGGACAAAAGCCCATCTATTTTACGAGTAAAGCACTCCAAGGTCCCGAGCTCCGATATCAGCAAATCGAAAAGGTCGCCCTGGCCCTCATCAACACAGCGAGGAGACTACGATATTACTTCCTCGCACACACGATAAAGGTGAGGACCGATCAGCCAATCAAACAGCTGCTCGGGCGCCCGGATATGGCCGGGAGGATGCTCAAGTGGTCACTAGAACTCTCCGAATTCGACATACAATACGAAAGTAGGAAAGCCTTGAAAGCTCAGGCACTGGCCGACTTCGTCGCGGAGATGACCCACTGCCCGACTCCAGCAGAAAGCGCCCACAAATGGACGATCTTCGTCGATGGCGCCTCTAGCACATCAGGCAGCGGGGCCGGGATCATCCTCGAAAATGAAGAAGGGATCCTGATAGAGGTATCATTAGCGCTAGCGTTCCCAACATCAAACAACCAAGCCGAATACGAAGCCTTCCTCGCAGGCCTGAGGTTAGCCGAGGACCTGGGAGCAAAAGAGGTAAAAATATCCACCGACTCCCAGCTCGTGGCCTCACAAGTGCGAGGAGAATACCAAACCAAGAACGACAACCTCCTCGAGTACTTGTCCCTCGTCAAAGAAAAACTTGATAGATTTGAAAAATGGGAAGTTCAACACATACCCCGCGAGCACAACACACGGGCAGACGTTCTCTCGAAACTAGCCAGCACGAGGAAAAAGGGTGGGAATAAATCAGTAATCCAAGAAATTCTCCCTCGGCCCAGCATCGACAAACTACCGCCTCCACTCGAGGTCAACGCTATTGGAGATGCCCACTGTTGGATGACACCCATCTACAATTACCTCACACGAGACGAACTCCCGGCTGACCCGAAAGAGGCGACCACTGTCAAACGACGCGCATGCTCGTACGTACTCCTCGAAGGCAAACTCTACCGGAGAGGATTCTCCATCCCACTACTCAAATGCGTCGAGGAAGAGAAAGTCCCCGACATACTTGGAGAGATACACCGGGGAATTAACGCTCAACACCTCGGCGGACGATCGCTCGCACGAAAAGCCCTTCGAGCAGGCTACTACTGGCCGACCATGCAAAACGATTCGAAAGAGCACGTCAAAAGATGTGACAAATGCCAACGACATGCCGACATGCACCTCGCACCCCCGAACGACCTCAAATCACTGTCTTCCCCATGGCCCTTCGCGTGGTGGGGCATGGACATCCTCGGACCCTTCGTCACCGGATCATATCAGAATAAATACCTCATCGTCGGGGTGGATTACTTCACCAAATGGATCGAGGCGGAGGCACTGGCTAAAATAACCGCGCAGAACATTCTCCGGTTCTTCAAACGCAACATCCTCGCTCGGTTCGGTATACCCCAGGCACTTGTCACAGACAACGGGACACAATTCACGGACGGAGGATTCCAGGACTTCATCGCCAGCCTGGGCACCACACAGCATTTCACGTCTGTCGAGCATCCGCAGACGAACGGGCAAGCAGAGGCGGCCAACAGGGTAATCTTACGTGGCCTCAAACGCAGACTCGGTGAGGCAAAGAGGGCATGGGTCGAGGAGCTACATAGCGTCCTATGGGCCTACCGCACGACACCACATTCTACCACCGGGGAAACCCCGTTCCGACTAACTTACGGCACCGAGGCAGTCATCCCGGTGGAGATACGGACGCCAACGAGGAGGACAGAGGAGCCCCTAGACGAGGAAATGAACGATGAAACCCTTAGAGCCGAGCTCGACCTAGTCGAGGAGATACGTTCCGAAGCAGCTCTCAGGGAAACAACCCTCAAACAAAAAATAGCACTACGCCATGACGCGAAAGTCATAAAAAGAGAGTTCCAGGTCGGCACCCTGGTCCTCAGAAGAAACCAGAAAAACCCGAGAGAGGGCAAACTGGCGGCCAACTGGGAAGGCCCTTACCGCGTCCGCGACAAAACGAGCAACGGGGCCTATTACCTAGAAAACCTACAAGGAGAACAACTCGCTCGACCATGGAACGCAGAAAAACTTAGACAATATTACAGCTAAATACACCACGGGGAGACGTGGCAGGTACGACCACGCTCTTCGTCCCCAAAACCCCAGGGAGGAACCACGAGACCCGGGAACGATCCGGGGTCACATAACAAACACAACCCTCCCCGACGGTTGGGATCTTGACCAAGACTCAACGTCGAAGTACCAGGACTGGCAGGGCACCCAGCTCGCGATGGGAGGACCCAAGCCTCGGGACCAGGGTTCGAACAACGGACCCGGGCTTCGATACCCACGGGCACAAAGCCCGACACTTCGTCGGTTCCCTAAACCGAGGAGATTAACAAAGTCGAGCAGAGTACGAACTCATACAAACAAGTATCAAACACAAACGAGCACAATGAATGATAACGTAAATATTCATACATTAAAAACGATAAGAGCGGCCGAAGCCAAGTACGCCCGAAGGCCATATTACAACGCCCGAAGGCCAAATACATAAGGCACGCAGGCCATGATAACTAAAATCAAAGAAAAACAAATAAACTAAGACTCCGCTCGGAGCACCTCTTCATCCTCTTCTTCTTCTTCTCCCCCCAGCTCCTCCTCCGCTTCAAACGGGCAGATAATCTCACCATCCCGGACGCAGCAGTTATAGGCCGACCCTACTGTCACCAACTCAGGGTTCAGAAGCCCGAGCTGCTCGACAGCATTGTCGAAACCCTCTTTGAAGCAGGCCACGAGATCTTGGTTGAGAGTCCGAATATGCCCTAGCAGCTCACCGCGCGAACCAAGGGCGCGTTCCTCCTCGGTCTCATCTGCCAGAGGACGGACCTTTCCCTCGAGAGACTCAACCTGAGCCCGTAGGCCAGCGTTGTCCTCGGTCAGCTTCTGATGGTCGACCACCTGCTCTTCCAAGCTCGCCTTAGCAGCCTTCAACTGGTCCATCTCCTTTTCCACCTCCTCCAGCTTCTGGCTCAGCCCTTCCTGCAGCTGATGCTCTTCTTTGTAGTCCGACAGATCTTTAGATAGTCTTTCCTTCTCCGTCCGAACCTGCAAAAGGGCATCCTCCAGCGAGGCGGTGGAGACCGAAGTGTCGGTCAAAACCATGGCCGTCTCCATCACCCGGATGACGGCAGCAATATCCCTGGCCAGATCTTTCCTCCGGGCAGCAACATCCTGGTCCAGAATAGCCTTGGCCTCAGGCGCAGGCACAGCAATCGACTCCTCGGCCTTGAAGAACGACCGTTCCACATAGCAGGGAGGTAGAAGATAGCTGCCCGGTCCATTCGAACTTCCTGGAGACGACCTGGTAAGGGCCCCAGCCGGACGCTTCCGTTTATGGAGGGGAGAAGCCGCTGGCGACGGACTGCTATCAGGAATGTTGATCGGGTTAGATCGAGGAGGAGAGGAAGGAATCACGCTCGCCGCCTGCGAGGGACTAGCCCCGGCATCGCCAGCAGTCTCCAAGGGACGGGCCACAGTTTTCTTCTTCTTCTTGGGCACCCGGTCAGGAGCGCCGACCTGATTCGCTAGCTTCAGCACCCGATCACGAGCATTGGGCATGGCACCTGCAAATAAATTACACACCAACATTAGCGAGCGAAGTCATAAACAGAAATAAAAAGCTAAACAAAGTCTGCCTACTCAATAACGCCAGAGCTTCCTCCTCGGTATCACACTCGAGCAGAGCCTTCGTATTGATATAACGCGCCTCGATGATTAGTTCCCCGGCCTCATCCAGGTAGGGCACGCCCTGTCGATTCGCCCAGAACCCCAAGCTGAAGCTCTGCACGTAATCGACCAGCTTCTTGTACGCGAGCCTATCCTCCTCGCCGAGCATCGCATACTTGACTCGGTAATGCGCCGTGGAGAGATCGAAATGATCACGCTGCCACCTCAGCGGTATCTTCGACATCAGCGTCTCCTCCCCATTGGGTTTCCGCTGATAGTAGTATAGAGAGTGAAGGGCAGCCCGGGTAATCGGCATCACCACGTACCACCGGTTTTTGAAATGGCGAACAGAATCCTCGTACGTCTTGAACAGACGCACGGGCTGCTTGAAAGAAACCCAACTGTGGCGACCACGGGAACCGGACCTCTGGAGATGGAAAACGTGGAAGAAGAGAGCCCGGGTGCAACCAATGCCGAGGAACTGGCAAACTAACTCGAATGCCCGCATAAATGCGAGAGCATTAGGATGTAGTTGGGACGGCGCCAGCCGGAGCCACTTGAAGACCGACATCTGGAAGGAGTTGAAGGGCAGTCTAATCCCCGCCTCACGGAAAGCAAATTCATACATGGTGAACTGCTTCCCCGGGAAATGATGGCAAATGCGGTCTTCTTCCTTGGGGGCGCAGCAATACCAGTTTGGTGGATCCTCCCGGCTTATGGTCTCGACCATAGCGTAAGCAATGATGGCCTCGTCACAGAAGTCTGATCCCTCCTCCAAGGGCTCGTCCGCAACCCATGAGAAGTCGACCTGCCCGGAAGAGGAGGCGTGTTCGGTACCATATCGGACACTCCCATCCCCGACGGGGAGACGAGCGATTGTCGCGTCTTCGGTGGAGGACCCAGAATCTTCCCTCCTCGGTCGTAAGCGCCCGGTAGCACCTGAAACGCAGACAGAAAGAGTGAATTCGACGTCATATCAAATCCACCCTTCCACCGCAGGTCAAGTGAAAGGGCGTAGCGGCGACGGACACTAACCGTGCTCAACTCGGTGACGCGCGCATTCTGTGGAGACCGGGCATAAACTTCATACAGCCTATGCAAGTATTGCCCGGCATATGAAATTTATGCCCGTTACAGCATGATCCCAACCCTATTTTCTACCATCTAATATACACCTACAGTCCACTACACTGTTCCTAAGTTAAACCTAACCACATTTCTACAAAAATAGCATGCGTTTGACAGGAAACAACAAGGAAAAACAGTGGGTCACAGTGGAAAATCATACCTGACATAGTTAAGTTGAAAGGGGTACGGTGGTGCCCGAGCAGAAGACGGTGGTTCAGATAGGAGGACGGGCGGAGACGGCGGTCCAGACGGTAGAGCGAGCAAACGAGGGAGAATGTGGAGAACTCCGGTGAACGTGTGAGCGAAAAAAGTGGAAATAAAGTTACTCAACCCCTTTTTTATAGGGCTTGGCACGTGGACCAACACGCTAGGTCATCATTGCCTAGCCTGCCTACGCCGTCTTTGCACACGAAACGAAGCGACCCCACTAATTCTGAGACACGTCTATCAAAGATAAGAAACTGAAACGACCCGAGCGCCTATCCGTCTCCTCGACTCACCAAGACGCCACCTCCCCGCGTCATACCCACGTTTACCACAAGGAAGGTGCAGACCAACCGATCACCTCCATCCCCGTCATTACCGGAGAAAGGGTCGGTCATGAACAGGTCTGTTGCGACCTCACCTGTCTAACGATCAAGCTTCCCCATCGTCTCGGGGAACCCTTAGTTGAAACATAAGTCATCTCTCTGGCTCAGAGACTCGACTTGGGGGGCTCCTGTTCTGGACTGGGCCATGACACTCGGCACGGCACGGCCCAATGCTCGCCAAGCCCACGTCCAAACGACCATGTCCAAACGACCACGAGGACACGTCAGGTGAACGACCGTCCGCCCGAAGAACGTCTCCCCGGCCCCTTAAATACGTGTCGGACAACGAGCGGGTCCTCCCCATACGATCTCCATCCACTCATCGTCAACCCACGCCGCGGACACCTAAGTTGTGTCGGGCAGAGCCATAACGGCATCCCACTCACCACGTCACCCAACTCCCCTATATTGTCTCCTTAGGGATAGGGGCAGTTGGACCAGGGGGCAGACCTTGGTCTAGGTCTTAACGCTTCTTACGCGTCCCCTGGCAGCTCCTCCTTGGGCCTTGCTAATCCAGCCCATTAGGAGCCTTGGCCCAGCGCTGGGGGCTCAATATAAATACCCCTTTCATGGCAAAGGGGCAGGTATTCTAACTCACACTCTGATAACCTCATTCTGTACCTTTTCTGACTTAAGCATTGGAGCACCTTGCAGGTACACCCCCCTCTCATTTCATTCTCCGGCCCATTCACCAAGACCTTGGAAGGCCCTCCTGATCAGGTAAGATCATATATATATATATATATATATATATATATAATTTTTTTAATGTATATTTTTATCATTTGCAAATTGTGTATAACATAAAATGTTACATTATGGTTATTAAAAATAAAGCTGTTAATTAAAAAAATATATTGCTTCATATTTATTAATAGATTACTTAAATACATTATGGTTTGTAGTTGAAAATAACATTTAATATATAAACAACTAACTAACTCGATGAGATAAAAAGTGAAAGATACAATTGAAATACACATAATCAATCCTTCTCTCATTCTATTTCTTCTCAATTTTGGAAAGAAAGAGTTGTGTCGGACCCACATATATTTAGTCTCTCTTCACTACCAATCAAGATAACTTCACTATGTTTCTTCAAAAAGAATAAAAAAAAAGAAGAGAATTTTTCAATTATTTTGTTAAAGTTATTTTCATATCCTTCCCAGATCTTATGATACAGATGAAAAATTAATGCATAATAATGAAAGAAGTTGAGTTGGAGAGCAAAACCAATAAAAATGTAGTTGGGAAGGTATGACCTATTTATTTTTGGGCATGGTGGTAAGTTAACCAGCAGCCAACTTCTACTAACATTACTTGTCTCCTCACCACCCATACCTCATCACATCATACTTAATTTAATCAATATTCTGTTTTTTTGTTATTGTCATATTCATTCTTTAATTAGTACAACCCTATTATTATAATCCTAGATAGTGAATATATTAAGTGATAACAAATTAAGATCTAAAAAGTCGTGATAATAATAAATTAAATTTTAATTGTTTAATAAAATTAACGGTTGAGTTAGTATAATATAAAATTATATAATACGATAAATTGAACAATCACATTCAATTTTTTTCAAATATGTACAATCATAATCAGAAAAAACAAAACGGCATGGGCAATACTAAAACGTTGGGTTCGCTTTCATTGTCACGCTGCTCATATCTTATAGGTTAAGCAAACCGTACACGTGGCAAAAATGTATGTACATGATAATTTATAACATGAATTATATTTATATAGCAGTACTCTTTTTCTTTATATATATATATATATATATATATATATATATATATATATATATATATATATATATATATATATATATATATATATATATATATATATATATATATATACTGACAGTGTAAAAGGATTTTACACCGTTAGTTAATTCTATCGGTTGGATATTGAAATAAGTTTGACTTTTATTTTAAAAATCTATAAAGTAATGCAAATGGGTGATAGTGATGAATCGACAGTGTAAATCTTTGTACACTGACAATGCATAGTAATTAATATATATATATATATATATATATATATATATATATATATCACGGGTAGAGATTAGGTGAGAAAGACTGTAACTTGTTGAAGTGTACGGAGAGTCTTTGAACTGATTCTATTTTAGTGGATTTCCTTCCTGGCTTGGTAGCCCCCAGACGTAGGTGAGTTGCACCGAACTGGGTTAACAATTGCTTGTGTCTTTTGCTTTACCTTTCTACATCTTTCTTCTGTTAGTGTAATTTAGATATTAGTGTCGTGACATTACATTTGACATCTCATATCTGATACCAGAATTTCAATTGGTATCAGAGCAGGCATCCAGCTCTGGTTCTGGGTGAGATCTAGAGACAATACTTTCTGGTACAATGGAGAGAGATGGAGGATCTGTTCATAGACCACCAATTTTGGATGGTTCTAATTATGACTATTGGAAACCTCGAATGGTAGCCTTTCTAAAATCTCTTGATAACAAGGCTTGGAAAGTTGTGTTAACAGGCTGAGTGCATCCTGTCATTACTAAAGAAGGAGAAGCCACTATTGAGAAGAAGCCTGAAGAACAATGGTCCAAGGAGGAAGATGATCTAGCTCTTGGAAATTCTAAAGCATTGAATGCAATATTCAATGGGGTAGACAAGAATATTTTCAGGTTGGTAAACAACTGTGAAGTGGCCAAAGATGCTTGGGACATTCTCAAGACCACCCATGAATGCACCTCTAGGGTAAAGATGTCTAGACTTCAGCTGCTCACCTCCAAGTTTGAAAACTTAAGGATGAAAGAAGATGAAAACATTCATGAATTTCACATGAGTATCCTTGAAATTGCTAACGCCTCGGGAGCCCTGGGAGAGAAGATGACAGATGAAAAACTGGTAAGGAAAATACTTAGGTCACTCCCTAAGAGATTTGCAATGAAGGTGACTACCATAGAAGAGTCTCAAGACATTTCCAACATGAGGTTTGATGAGCTAATTGGTTCCCTCCAAACCTTTGAGAAGGGATTAAATGATGATCTTGAAAAGAAAACCAAGAGCATGGCCTTTTTGTCAAACACAGAAGAAGAAAAGAGTCAGGAGGTTGACGAAGATTTGGTCAATGAAGTAGCAATGCTGGGAAGACAGTTCAATAAACTATTGAAAAAGATGGATGTAAGATCTAAGACAAATGTCAGGAACATCTCATCTGACATCAGTAAACCCAACAATGCTGGAAGAAAAGAAAGATCAGATGAGAAGCTCAAAGAAGGAAAAGAGGTACAGTGCTATGAATGTGATGGGTATGGACACGTCAGGACTGAATGTGGAACCTACCTCAAGAAGCAGAAGATGGGTCTTGCTGCCACTTGGTCTGATGAGAGTGAAACAGAGGAGACTGCAAATCTTGTGACTGCCTTGACATGAAGATGGGGATCTGATGAAGACTCAAGTGATGATGAAGTAACCTTTGAAGAATTGGCCTCTACCTACAGAAAGTTGTGTCACAAAAGTGTAGAGGTGTGCAAACAGGTTGAAAGCCATAAGAAGGAAATGACTCAACTTGAGAATGAGAAGGTAGAATACTTGGAAACCATCTCCAAATTACAGACAGAAGCAGTGGTTCTGAATGCCAAGCTAGTTGAAAATCCACAAGTTGAAAGTCAGAAGATAGCACGGCTGGAAAGTGAGAAGGCAGACCATGTGAAAACCATCTCTAAGCTGAAAACTGAAGCCATGTTCCTAAATTCTAAACTAGAAGTGATGACCAAGTATGTAAGGATGTTAAGCAATGGATCTGACTCTTTAGACAAGATTCTCCAAACTGGACAAATGACTGGAGACAAATCTGGCATTGGGTATAATGACTCAAAGCCTGAGAGCAGTTACATTGGTGCCAAACCTCAAGTCAAACCTAAGTGCATCCATAATAAAACTAAACATGTGATGTTACATCATATGTCACAACACCAGAGGAGAAAACAGCAGAAGGGGAAACACCAAAGATGGAGATGTCATCACTGTGGAAAATTTGGTCATCTGAAGCCTTTCTGCTATAAACTGTATGGTTATCCTAGGCCTGCTCAACATCAGAATCACTATCAACCCAGACCCAAACAGCACAGGCCTATCATCAAGAAGCAATGGGTTCCTAAGACTAATGTTACAAGTCTAATGGCTCACATTCCCCTCAGAGTCTCAGCCAAAGAAGAGTGGTATTTTGATAGTGGATGTTCCAGACACATGACTGGAAACCAAGACCTGTTAACTGACCTGCATCATCATACCATAAGCCATGTAACCTTTGGAGATGGAGCAGAAGGTGAAATCAAGGGAACAAGTAAGCTTGATTGTCTTGGAGTTCCTGAACTTGACAAGGTTCTACTTGTTAAGGGCTTGACTGCAAATCTAATAAGCATCAGTCAACTATGTGATCAAGCTCTGAATGTTAACTTCACCAAAACTGAATGTCTAATTTTTAACAAAGATAGTGAAGTGATTATGAAAGGAATCAGGACCAAAGACAACTGCTACATGTGGAGCTCTCAAAAAGAGTATTCCTTAAAGTGTTCCTATGTCAAAGAGGAAGGGATAAAGATGAGTATAGATGCTAGAAGAACCCTCAAGAGTGATGAAAGACAAGTCTGTGGAAAATGTCAGACAAGGATGTCACACCAGAAGCTCAGACTTAACCTCACTTTCATAGGAGAAAAGGTTATGATGGCTCAAACAACTGAGAGGTTAGATCAAATAGGTGGACATGTGACCAGTCATATGCAGTCTGGAACTGAAGAAAGCATTGTTAGAACTAGGCCACAAGGGACTATGGATTTATCTCAAAGGAAAAATGCCAAGAAAAATATGGAGAAAATTGGGATGACACCTGCTCCTACACATGTGAAAGGTAAAAATGGTGTTCATATAGAAGATGGAAGCAGTTGGGCTCAATTGGGTTGGATGAAACTACTGATGATTGCATACAATATCACACACGATGTCATGACATTGTATTATGACAACCTGAATGCTGAAACTAGGTCCAAAAATTAGATTCAGCACAGATGGACCAAGTACTATTTTTGCTATTATCACCCCATTAGAAAATTCGTGGAAGACAAATTCATAGGTCTATGGACTAGAACTAGCTGACAAGGTTGCAAGGAATTTGGGTGAAATTCAAATTGAATATGAGAGAGGGAAATTAGGGATTTGGACTCTTGTGAAATTATGGCAATTAAAGTGGAAAAGAAAAGGAAATAAAAATAGTGTCTGCCCTCTTAAAAGAAAGAGCCACATTAATGATAAATCATTCCCTAGCATTGAAAATAGTATCTATTCCATCAGCACACGCTACCTAAACACAGAAATTTCCATCTCCATTCAACTTCTCAGAGAAACTCAGCTAGGGCAAAGAAAATTCTCTCAAAAGTTCTACAACATGTCTCAACATCCATCATCATCTGGTTCAAAACCCTCTCACCATGCAAAGGCTCCCTCCATGGAGTTTCTAGATGAAGACGTGCTGGACGTTACTCCCCTTTGTGTGATACCAGGTGACACCCCAGGTCCCTCTTCTATGGTTGGAAACCAACAAGGTAATATCCCTGATAAATCTCCTCTTCCAAAAGACATGCATTATGCTGATCGTGCCATTAGGAACCTAGTTACTAGGATTCTAAGTGAAGGGCATGAAGTAAAGGGGGTTTCTACCCCTCTGTCCAGAAGGGACCCCTCTCTTGAGGAGGAACCCCAAGCTGAGAAAGATGATGACTCATCTAGATCAGAAAAGGAAGTGGCTGCTGAGGGGCTATGTTCTCTAGGTAAAACCCTACCTAGCAAGAAACCAACAAATATGTCTAAGGAGAATGTTATTGACCTAGAGGAAGAAAGCTCTGAAGAAGAGGATGATTATTTGGTCCATCTTGTAAAACCTAGTGTAGCTGAGAAACTGAGGACTAGAAAAGGGAAAAGTGTGGCTAAAATGAGAACAACAAGAAGAGTGAAAAAGACTGCTGGTATAGGACCCTCAAAATTCTGGAGTAAAGTTGAGGTAAGGAAAAGGAAAGAAAGAGACAGTTTTGACTTTGATGAGGATGTCGAAGACGATGTCCCAGACATCTCCCCTACAAAAAGGCAGGTTGTTCAGAAGTCTCCTGGAAAAGTTGCTGCAGTGCACCTAGACAATATCTCCTTTCATTTAGAAGATGGTGCTGCAAAATGGAAATTTGTTATTCAGAGGAGGATAGTTGTTGAAAGAGAGCTTGGAAAAGAGGCTGTAGAGGTAAAGGAAGTAATTGATTTGATCAAAAATGTTGGACTAATGAAGACTGTGGTAGCTCTACCCCAATGTTATGAGGGGTTGGTAAAAGAGTTTATTGTGAATATCCCTGAGGATATTTATAAAAAGAGCAGCAGGGAGTTCTGCAAGGTGTTTGTAAGGGGAAAATGTGTGAAATTCTCACCAAGCATTATCAACAAGTTTCTAGGAAGAGGAACTGATGGAGGAGTGGACCTAGAGACTACAGACAATGAGGTCTGTAGGATTATTACAGCTAGCCAAGTTAAGGAATGGCCTAGTAGGAATCACTTATCAGCTGGCAAGCTCACTGTCAAATATGCCATCTTACACAAGATTGGTTCAGCCAACTGGGTGCCTACTAATCATATCTCTACCATCTCCATTGGTCTTGGAAGAATCATTCATGCAATTGGAACCAAGATAAACTATGACTGTGGAAAGTTTATATTTGATCAAACCATCAGACATGCCTCCACAAATGCTGTGAAGTTGCCCATTGCCTTCCCATCCATTATTTGTGGTATTATCTTGAGTCAACAACCAGGCATTCTTAATACAAGTGACATGCCAAGCAGAAGAAAACCCCCTTTATCCATTCATTATAAGCTGTTTGAGGGAAGTCATGTCAATGATGTTGTCATGACATCTGCCAGGAGGGAGCCTGCATCTCAAGGGAGCTTAATTGACCAACTAAAAGATACCTGCAAGGAATTGGAGAATGGTATAAGGGTGACCAAGGCAAGAAAAGAAGCTTTGGAAGTTCTTATTTGTATCCTGGAAAAGGAAGAAATAGAGAAGGCTGGGAAGGATTCAGATGCAAAAGCCCAATCCAACTCTGAAAGCTCTGAAGGCTCTGAAGGTGAAGGTGATACCTCTTCCTCTGATTGATGGTCCCCCCCCCCTTTGTGTTGAAGACTGAAGTTGAAGACTGTGTGAGGTGTGCTGTGAAGACTATGTGGCTGTTGTGACTAATGTTTTGGAAGTTGTTCTGGTGCTGCTGTTTGGATGCTGAAGTTTTATTATTTTTTTGAAAATGTGTATTTTGTGGCAGTCCTCATTGATGCCTGTTTGTAATATTTTGGACTCTTAATGAGTTCCTTGGATTTGTTCATTATCCCAGCTATCAGCTGTGTATGATGATGGTTTGTACTGCCTAACTTTTATGTTTTAACATTTTTTAATGTTATAACATCTGATCTGACATTCTCTCCTAGGCTAATTGACATTTATTTTGTCTAATTGGTCACCTTTGGTCAATTTTGACTAAAAATGGGGAGAAGTATTAATGTGGAAGTAGTTGTGGAGTTGTGAGATGTATGTAGCTGAATTGAAGGACAACTATTATTGAAGGAAGTGCACAGGTGTTAAAACAGAATGTTGTTCTGTTTACAACAGATGTCAAAGAGGATGTCTGATATGGTGCACATGTGTTGATGTTGAAGCAGATGTCAGAATGACATTCTGGCTGGTATAGGTGTTGTGGTTACAGTAGCTGTTATGTTCATGGAAGATGTTTTCATGTGTGCACAGATTTAGGGGGAGAAGGAGTACCCTTGCGCATTTGTGTGTCTTACTAGTTGCATCCATAACTAGTAATTATGTTTTTGTTGCACAGATTTAGGTGGAGGAGAAGTACCCTTGTGCATGTGTGTATTACTAGTAACTATAGCTAGTAATTGTGTTGCTTCTGCTGTTGTTTAAACTGTTGCTTAACTGATGATAGTTTACCTTGTGAACAAAAATGACAGATATATGTTTTAGCCAAAATTTGCCAAAGGGGGAGTTTGTTGATTCTAAGTGTTGGCAGCAATTTTGGTAAAACAAAGAGTGTTCACAAGATGTTATGTGTGATGTCTTAACATGAGATATCCTATGTATCTGCTGGAGTTCAAGAACATAATCATGCAGGATTGTTTCAGAATGTCAAACACAAGGTCATGGCATCTGATATGTATGTACCTGCTGGAGCTTAAATGAAAGACATGTTCATGCAGGATTGTTTCAAGATGTCATACACAAGGTCATGTCATTTGATATGATTGTACCTGCTGGAAGTTATAAAAGGAATTATGGAATTATGCAGGATTTTTCCAGGATGTCAGACCCGATGTCATGACATCCTGTACACAGAACATTCAGTATGAATGTCTGGTGTTTTGTGTTTGCACAATTAATGGCAATCTATGTATGATTGAAGATCTGATTAGCTGGCGCATTCAATCATGGATTACAACCTGATTTACTTATTTTCCAAGGAGACCTATCCAGCTGTTATGAAAAGATTTAATTGGAAAATAGATTTAGGGTTTTCAAGATGTCCAAGCCCAGCTGAAAGCTTCTATAAAAAGGGACTTAGAAAACCTGTTTTAGAACACAATCAATACTGAGCAAAATATAGAGAGAGAGAGAGAGAGCTAGGGTTTGTGTTTGTTTAGTCATGAGACTTGTAAGCCATTCAAGTCATCTTTTGATGATTGAATTGGACTGATTTGTGGTTGTAATTTGTCACTCTAAAGCTATTAAGCAAGAGCGTGTGTCTACTTGATCAAAGTTGTGAAGCAAGATCAAGTGTGTGTCTTCTTTATCAAAGTTGTGAAGCAAGATCAAGAGTGTGTTTTCTTGATCAAAGTTGTGAAGCAAGATCAAGAGTGTGTCTTCTTGATTGAAACTGTGAAGTAAAATCAAGAGTGTGTTATTGAAAAGTGTTTTCTTTTCTCAAGGGATTGTTGTTTAAGATCACAGGTGTGATTGTAGGGAAGTGAGTGGGTTCTCATATCTAAGTGTGCTTAGGTAGAAATTGCACGGGTAGAGATTAGGTGAGAAAGACTGTAACTTGTTGAAGTGTACGGAGAGTCTTTGCACTGATTCTATTTTAGTGGATTTCCTTCCTGGCTTGGTAGCCCCCAAACGTAGGTGAGTTGCACCGAACTGGGTTAACAATTGCTTGTGTATTTTGCTTTACCTTTCTATATCTTTCTTCTGTTAGTGTAATTTAGATATTAGTGTCGTGACATTACATTCGTCATCTCATATCTGATACCAGAATTTCACTGAGAAAATGTGACACCCTTTTGAAATTTTATTTTTGCATTATGTTTTAAAATTGTATGTTGGAGTTTAGGGTGTTACATAGTAGGTATCCGAGCAGGTCGATTCATTTGACCTAGTTTGTGAACTTGTATGTACCTTGGTATACAACATGTGTGTTAAACACTGTCAGCACTCTTTTTCCTTTAAACGCTAGCCAGCAGGAGTGAGTTTGAAACAAGTACGGGAGTATCCACTGAGGTTAGCGTGACAAAGAGGTTAGAGAGCCAGAGGAGAGGGTATTATCAAAAGTTGTTACCTTTATGTAATTTTCGAGGGCGAAAATTCTTTTAAGTGTGGAAGAGTTGTAACACCCCAATAGTTTAATTTATTTATTTGAATTTAAATTATTTTCTGTTATTTATTAAGTGTTTTATGTAATTTATTGAATTATTTGAGGAGGGGTAAAAATTTAATTAGAATTATTATTAAATTTAATTAATTAATTTATTATTCAAAATTAAATAATTAATTTGAATATTAGGGGTGTTAGAGATATTTTTAGAGTTGGGAGAAAAATAAAATTTTTATTATAATTAGGGAGTAAGGGGTGAATTGAGTAAGATCTGAGGGAGTGGTAAGATTTAGTAAAGTAAAATAGAAAATTATAGAGAGTGAGGGGATGTGAAGAAAATTGAGGGTGAGAGAAGTAATTGGTGTTAGAATTAATTCATATTTTCATAAACTTGTTCGCAAAGTTTGCTTAAGGGTATTTTAGTATTTCTCCTAAAGTCTCACTTGTATTTAAGCAAGTGAGTGGTGTGAACAAATTGTACCTTTATTCCTTTTGCAATGTGTGTGTACATTTTGTGTGTAAACGTTTTAAGTAGATGAAGTTTGTTATTATTCTCTCTTCTCTCTCTTGTTCACTGTTCATCTTTATCACTTTGTGCACCAACAATTGATATCTAGAGCTTCGATTCAGACCTACAGGGAAACACCATGGGAAACACGAGTGAAACAGTGAGGCGTTGTGTGATTGATTTCTTTTGGGAAAATTCGTGTTGAATTTTTGTTCAGAATTGTAACAGAATTACATATGTTGATTCTGCAGGATTGGGAAACACTGTGTTTATGTGAGATTTTAGTGTATTTCACAAGGTTGGAGATGAACAGAAAGAATAATATGAGAACCAAGCTTCCAGTGTTCGATGGCAAGAACTGGAATCGTTGGATGATTCAGATGCATGTATTATTTGGAGCTTAATATATTTTTGATCTCATCAACGACGATTACGTTCAGGTTGCACTTCCAGAAAATGTAAAAGGTGCATAGAGAAATACTCAGTGTGATCTGAGGAAGAAGGATCAGAAGGCTCTATTCTACATCTATCAGTGTGTGGATGTGAACGTGTTTGAGAAAATTGTTAATTCAACAATGACGAAAGTTGTGTGGGACATACTGGTGTGGTGTTATTGCGGTGATGCATCAGTGAAGAAGGTGAAGCTTCAGTCTCTATGTAAGCAGTGTGAGAATCTCAGCATGAAGAATAATGAGAAGGTACCTGACTATATCTCCAAAGTGATTCTGATTAGAAATGAGATGAAGTCGTGTGGAGAAACTCTCTCTGAAGAAAGTATCATTGAGAAGGTACTTAGATCTCTTACTCCTAAATTTGATTACATTATTGTAGCAATTGAACATTTTAAGGATCTGAGCACCGTGTGAATAGAAGAGTTGCAAAGCAATCTAGAGGCGTAAGAGTTGCGTCTGACTGAAAAACCCTCTGAGAGAGAGGTAGAGCAAGCTCTAAAAGCTTCTTTTGTCAAGAAAGACCAAAAGCAGTCTTTGCCAGAAGCCAAGAAAATACATGGTAGGTCTCAGATGTCAGAAACCTAAACTTTTGGGAGTCATAAGGGAAAGGAGAAGTATGACAAGAGAAAAGTTCAATGTTACTGTTGTAAGAAGTTTGCCCACTTCGCTGGAGATTGTTGGTCAAATAAGGAGAGGAAATTAATAGAAGTGAATATATCTAAAAGTTCTAATGATGAACATGTGCTATTAATGGCTTCTAATTCTGATAGTGCGTCTCCAAAAGACTGGTGGTATACAGACACTGGTTGTTCAAACCATCTTACTGGAAATAAAAAATGGCTGGTTGATTTTGACTCTGGGAAGAAGACCAAGATCAGATGTGCTGATGATAAGTATCTGAATGCTGAAGGAATGGGGGAATGTTAGAGTGATTCTGAATAATGGAAAACTTGCGTTAATTCAGAACGTCTGGTATGTTCCTAGCATGGAGAGAAATCTGATAAGTGTAGGTCAATTAATTGAAAAATGATTCTCAGTTACCATGAAGGATAATGTTTTGAATTTATATGATTGTAATAAAAGTTGATTATGGAGTCAGAACAAGGAAGGAATAGAATATTCAAGGTGAATGTTAAAACTGCAAACTCTGAATGCCTTAACGCAACAAGTGTTGAGAAGGAGAGTGAGTCGTGGGACAAAAGATTTGGTCATTTGAACTTCAGAAGCTCAGGGCATCTAAATTCAAAGAAACGGTACGTGGAATTAGTGTAATTAAGAAACCATAAAAGCCATGTAAAGTGTGCATGAGAGGGAAGCAACCAAGACTGCCATTTGCATCAGAAGTAGCTCCAAGAGCAAAGCATGCTTTGAGAGTAGTTCATTATGATGTGTACGAACCATTTCCAGAACCTTCACTGGGATGGAATAAATACTTTGTGCCATTTGTGGATGAGTTCACAAGGATGACACGAGTATCCATTATAAATTTCAAACAATAGGTGTTTGCTGAATTTAAGAAATTCAGAATCAAGGTTGAGAATCAAAGTGGTCAGAAGGGGAAAATTATCAGAACTGATGGCGGAGGTGAGTATAACTCTATAGAGTTCAAGGAGTTATGTGAGGAGAATGGAATTCAGCATGAAGTGATTGCTCCATATACTCATCAACATAATGGTCTTGCTGAAAGGAGAAACCGAACATTGCTTGATATGGTAAGGAGCATGCTGAAGGAGAAGAAGCTTCCTAACACTTTGTAGGGAGAAGATTTTACCACTAAAGCATATGTGCTCAACAGGTGTCCAACCAAGAAGTTGAAGTAAATTGTTCCTTTTGAGAGGTGGATTGGAGATAAGCAAAGTATGAGTCATTTCAGAAAATTTGGTTCGGTCTAATATAAACACGTTCCAGATGCTACTAGAAAGAAGTTGGATGATAAAAGCAAGGTGATGTTACTGGTGAGATATCACAGTATAAGTGCTTATAAGCTTTATTGTCCATTCACTAATAAGGTTGAAGTCAGCAGAGATGTTGTTGTGAAAAAGTAAGAAGTATGGGATTGGAGCGAGTCTCAATCCAACTCCGGTGCAGAGTTAACTTCTAAAGATATTGAGTGTGATTCTGAAGATAGCTCAGAGCCTGAAAATGATTCTGAGGGTGAGCCAGAATTAGAAGGCGAGATTGATTTTGAGGAAGAATCTGATTCTAATGGTGATTCAGATTCTGGAAATATTCTAGATTCTAAACGTGGTCTTGCTTCTGAAGTCAGTACTTATGGAGTTCCACCATTTGATAATGTTCCAAAGTCTGAATTTTCTGAACAAGTTCAGAGGCCACAAAGAATCAGAAACATTCCGACAAAGTTTGCAGAGTTTGACATGCTGCAAGATACTAAAGTAGATTCTGAAGGGGAGTTATTTAGTATGCCAGGTTAGTAGACTCTGAACATGTGAGTACGGAATAATCTCTCAAGCAGAAAGTCTGGCTGAAGGCCATGAAAGAAGAACTTGTTGCCATAGAGAGAAACAAGACTTGGAAGTTGACATAACTTCTAAAGAACAAGAAAGCCGTCATCGTGAGATGAGTTTATAAGGTGGAGCTAAATCCATATGGATCAATTGGCAAACACAAAGCAAAGTTAGTTGTGAAAGGTTTTCTGCAGAAACCTGGGTTAGATTACTTTGAAGTGTTCGCGTCTATAGCAAGACATGAAATAATCAGGTTGGTGATTGTGATAGGTGCTAACAAGAATTGGACTCTGATGCATTTAGACGCGGAATTTTCATTTCTCAATGCTCCATTAGAATAAGAGGTTTATGTGTCACAACCTCCTGGAATTAAGAAAAAGAATCAGGAAGGAATGGTGTCAATATTACACAAAGATTTATATGGACTGAAGCAAGCCCCTAGAGCTTGGAATCTGAAAATTGATTCCTTTTTCAAGAAGCGGGGATTTCATAAATGTTAGATGGAGTATGGTGTTTATGTTCAACATACTTCTGAAGGAAATATGATTCTGGTGTGTCTATATGTTGATGACATATTACTAACAGGAAGTTATAAACATGAGATAGCTAAGTTCAAGAAGGAGCATAATATGACTGATCTAGGAAATATGGTTTATTTTCTAGGGATATATATTATGTCGTATGAGAAAGGCATAATTTTACATCAGTTGAAATATAAACTTGATCTTTTGAAGAGATTTGAGCTGCTGAATTGTAAAGTTGTTGCCACTCCTGCTGATACAAATCAGAAATTGAATTCTGATTATGATGGTGATGATGTAGATGCGACAACGTTAAAGCAGTCTGTAGGGTCTCTGAGGTATTTGTGTAACACCATACCTAATATTTTCTATGCAGTTGGAATGGTGAGTAGGCTTATGAGTAAATCAAAGTGGTCTCATTACTAAGCTGCTATCAGAATTCTAAGGTATATAAAGGGAACTCTGAAGTATGGAGATTTGTTCCCTTCTGGTGCTGACACTGGCTAAGAACTTCTGAGTTACTCATATTCTGATTAGTGTGGAGACAAAGTTGATATAATAAGTACTTCTGGATACTTGTTTAAGTTTTTGGGAAGTCCTATTTCTTGGTGTTCCAAGAAGCAACCAATTGTTGCTTTGTCAATCTGTGAAGCAGAATATATTGCAGGTGTTATGACTGCATGTCAAGTTGTGTGGCTTCTAAATTTACTACAGGATCTGAAGATCAAAGTAAACAAGCCTCTGAAGTTAATGATTGATAACAAGTATGCAATCAATCTTGCCAAGAACACATTGTTGCATGGGAGAAGCAAACATATTGAGACTAAGTATCACTTTCTGAGAAATCAGGTTCATAATAGAGTGCTAGAAGTTGTGGACTATAGTACCCAGAAGCAGTTGGCAGATGTTCTGATGAAGGCGATCAAGACTGATCAATTTCTCGACTTGAGGGATGGAATTGATGTTGTTAGTTATGATTAAGCTGAATATGAATTAAGGGATGGTGTTAGAATTAATTCCTATTTTCAGAGAGTTCCTCCTACTTTTGTTCAAACTCATAGCATAATTTAATAGAATTATTCTTAATTTTAATTAATTAATTTATTATTAGAATTTAAATAATTAATTTGAATATTAGGGGTATTAGAGATATTTTTAGAGTTAGGAGAAAAATAGAGTTTTTATTAAAATTAGGGAGTAAGGGGTGAATTGAGTAAGATATGAGGGTGTAGTGAGATTTAATAAAATAAAATAGAAAACTATAGAGAGTGAAGGGTATGAAGAGAATTGAGGGTGAGAGAAGCAATTGAGATAATTAGGGTAAATAAATAGTAAAATGAGAAATATTTTTGGGAGATCGGGAAATTAAGGAGCTGGGAAAAGAGGCGGAAAGGGAGAGAGACAAATCCAGGAGAATTTAGAGAGCGAGTAAAAATCACAAAAGCTGAGAAAAGTTCATCGATCTTCAAACCTTAAGGTAAGAGGGAGAATTATTCATATACGGATGGTTAAATAGAATGGTAGTGAGAAATCTTTACCCTCCTGTCTTATCCCTTTTTACTGTATTCTATAATTGATGTTTTGTCTGTGGCTAAAAGGGGTTTGTGCAAAATCCCTTTGAAGTGATTGATTGATAATATTTTTACTCTGAAATATGATATGTATTCTCATTGATATATCTTGATGTCTTGTTTATCCTTGTTGATAACCTTGCTGATGCCTTGTTGATATTATTGCACTTTTCATTTCCTGTATTGTTATTTATGTCGGTGGTGCATATACTTAGGTAGATCCTGTGGAGCATTAAATGTTGCTTATGTTGGAGAATGGCGTAATTGGCTTTCTTCGCTTATTGTTTTTGTGTTGTTTAGTTTCTACGAGTCACTCTGATAATGTAACACTTGGGTTAAGATTATTTGATGATATTTTATGCGAGTTGTTAAGTTTATTTGACTTAAGATTTTAATAAAGTTGAGTACTATTTCATGAGATAATTGAAGATGTTTTTAATTGTTTCATTTTGCTGCAATTATTTTTTGAGAAAGATGCTTGTGCTGAAAATATGTGAAACTTTATTTTAGTTTTTATTTCTGCATTATTTTTTAAAATTGTATGTTGGGGTTTAGGGTGTTACACAAAGAAGCGGACTTACGAATCACTAGTGAATGTCGGTGAAGCCCGGTGGTCCATAAATATTTCATTACAGGTATGTCGGATGAACCTGTACATTACTAACAAGCAAAGTTGCAACAAAGCAAAAACAATAAAATAAAGACAAGTGTCGTACCCCAAATTTTGACCATCATTTCTACTAACTTAGAATCTAGAGTCCAATGACTTAAAAAGTCAAAGGTAAACCATTTTGACTTTTTAATATTTCTGATCTATCTTGTTTAACGATTAATTTAGGACATTCCAGGGTTTGTTTGAAATAACATTTTTTTTATAATTAATTAGGTTAATATTGATTAAGTTGATTAGATGTTGATTAATTTATATTATTAATAAAACCAATTGAGATTTATTTGTTTATAATTAAGTTAATAGAATATTGACTAAGTTATATTATTAGTTAACATCATTATATTATTGATGAATTAGGCTATTGAGTTAATTAAGTTAATTTTTATTAAGTTAATTCTATTATTATTTCTAGTAGTCAGATTTAGTTTAAAATGTAGATAATATTATTATTTTGTTTAAAGGGCTGGTCAAGAGGCTGACCGAGCAAGCCCAAGCCCAATTCATTTTGGTCAAATGAAAGACCTAAGACCACAACTCAATTGGGTCAGGCAAGACCCAAATCCACCACCTAACCGGGTCAAGTCAATGACCCGAATTCTTCCTCAATCCTCAAATTTGTTCCCAAAAACCCAAGATTGGCACGCAATGGAAACAAAAGTGGATCAAAGCTTACAATTTCAATTCAATCAAAAATTTAATTAATAGAATTTGGATTCATTACATAGTACAATTACAAAGAAATCAGACCAGATACAACCAAATAAGTAACCCTAATTTCTAATTAGAATCAATCAGATAAACAATCAAATCCTAAACTTGCTGAAACAATCAATTAATCGAATTTCTAAACCTAATTCTAACCTATAAATAACTAAACCAAATTCAAAATAAAGGGGGGAAATAGAAAAAAGAAACCTAAGTGCTAAATTGTATCTACAATAACTCTGAAACCTTCACTGAAATCTCTATCCATGTAGTAATTATGGTTTCACAACCAAGGAAAAAACAAATAAATTAGAAGGAAGAGAAGGGACGCAACTTAAATTGGATGCAGGAGGGGAGGTAGGGATTTTATTTTGAACCATTAAATATGTGATGCTATCTGATTGTGTTTGATTGCTGTTTAGAATTTGATTTATGGTTTCGGAAATTTTTATTGTTTGATTTGGGGTTTGAATGTTTGATTAAGGTTAAGAGGGTTCCGATTTAGGGATAGAGGGTTGCTTTATGTAATTCTGGGTAAGGTTTAGAGGTTTCTAGGTAGGTAAGGCTTAGAGTTCAAAGGTTGAAGATGAACATTCATCATGTTCATGATGAACATGACGAAGGTCTGGGTTCTGGGTTGAGATAAGTTTGTAAGGTTCATCAAGTTTATGTTAGGGTTTGTTGGGTAAGGGTAAGGGTTCATAAGAACCCAGTTAGGGTTCATATGGATAGTGTGTTAGGGTTAGGGTTCCAAGGGTTTGAGGTTAGGGTTTCTAGGTTTGAGGGATTTCTGGGTTGATGTTCATCATTTGGATGAACACCGGTAGAAGGTTTGAAGGTTCCAATTGATTATCAACCAAAAACCTAAGAGGAGTGGTGGTTTAGACGGTGGATTTATGGGTTTGAGGATGGTCGGAGGAAGAGAGATAGAGAGGGTTTGAGAGAGAGAATGAGAAAAGCTTGAGTTAGAGAGATAGAGAAAGACAAGAGATAAATGAGAGAGTTCTAAAGAGAAATCACACATATACCCCCTCCACTCGTTGCTGGATCAAAGACGCGTGACCCCCTCATGGCCACACGATTAAAGGACTTTGACACATTCAGTTAGTATATGCTCATTGTGTTCCTTTGTTGACCTCGGATTTCAGCCTTCCGTTTAGTGTACTTTGACTAGTAACCAACATCTAAGACCCTAATTTCATTCCACACGAGCCTTCTGGTCAAGATCTTGAGGTCCCGAGAGAGTTAACCATTGACTATCTCCCTCCCTAGACTCCCTCCAGCGCATGGGCCTCAGTAGTACTGGGCTTAGATCCCTTGCTTTTCACACACCCAGTCCTGAGCCCATTACTATCCTAGCGTAATATACCTTGCATTTTAATTATTTATTTAATTTCTTGGTTTTACTTTCTTAATAAATTATTTTATTAGGTTAATTAAGCTAGGATTAATATTAGTAATTCCAATTAAATAGGTTAATAATAAATTTTTATTTACTAACGGTTTATTTTATTTTAATGAATAAATAAAAAATACAAAAACATATTTTATAATTAGGGGGTTTTTAGGATAGTTTTATGATTAATTTTAGGATTAACATTTATACATTATTAGGGTTTAATAAAAATAATATTAATCTCTTTTTTGTTAATTAATTATGTTTAATATTTTCCCAATGAAAAATTAATTATGTAAATATATAACATTTAATTTAATCTCTAATTAAATTAACTATAACATTTTGCAATCATCAAATCAACTAAAATCAACTCCACACATTCAAATCTTAAGTCCTTTGCCCTTGTCTATTAAGGCATTTCTAAATCAAACACTTTCTCCGTCTCCGGTGCTTTGAGAACCTTTTCAAGATCTAAAATCAAACATATAAACAAGCAGTTTTTAGAAGAACTACGGTGCTCTGATCCTTCAACAATCTTGAAGGTACGTAGGCATAGAGTCGTAACACTCTAGCGAGTACAATAAGAAAAAAACCTTTTGTTTATCCTTCTTCGTTAATCAAACTTTTTTTCTCTAAATGATAACATTTTATTCGTAAATAAATACCTTAAGCCAATAATAAATAACATAAGCAAACATTCCCTAAGAAACACACACTAACCCTAGATATCTTCATAGTAGGTCTAGCCCATAATATATTGATGATTTGGATGTGGTCCATGACTTTGAGAAAAATTATCTAGAACCTATTCCATTCATGGTGACCTTATAGTATCAACCCCAAGGGTTGTTACCAGGAATCTTAATCATCCGTTGTCAAGCACTCTAAGTATAATGGCATTCGGTAAAAGGAAAACCCTTTAGTTTAAGGTAAGGGAATCTAAAACAGATAACTTTAGAAATTATGCTATGAGTTTGAACAAAAGTAGGAGGAACTCTCTGAATTACAAATATGGAAAAGTTTTGGACCTCTTGAGTGTCCTTGTGCAAAAGGAAGCCTTGACTGCTCTAACACAATTCTTTGACCCTACACTAAGGTGTTTTCAATTTCAAGATTTCCAATTAGATCCAACACTTGAAGAGTTTAGCAAGATCCTATAGACTTCTAAACCCACAAAGGGTCCTTTCAAAATGATATGTTATCATCCTACAATATAAGAAATGGCTTATCACCTTAGCATCTATGACATTGACTTGTAAGCCAATCTAAGGGTTTGTGGGTACTTCAAGGGCTTCTCAAGAGTGTCTAGAGAAAAGGGCTAATGACTTTGCAACTTCCCTACAATGGGATGCCTTGGATAATATCATGATACTTCTTACCTTTGGATTAACACTTGTTCCCACTAAAAAAAAGACTTTGTTGATTATACAACCGTAAATATGTTTTTGGCTGTAAAAGCTGGCAATGAAGATCATGTACCTTCTCTCCTTGCTGATGTCTACCATACTCTCTATCAAAGCCATACAAAAGGGGAGGTATGTTGATATGTTATTCTCCCTTACTCTATAAATGACTTATTCCTCACCTATCTAAGGATATAACTGGCGTTGAAGGAATGAACGGACACAAGTGAGCCCAATACTTGGTCTCACTCATTCAAAAGGAAATTACATGCTTCCCTCAAATCCTTAACCGCAAGGACATGGTCTTGATTTATGGAAGATTTACTAATGTGCCTTTTATAGGATCAATGGATGCATAACTTACAATCCTATATTGGCTGCAAGGCAATTGGGGAATCCTTTGGCTTATAAACATGAAGATAGATTATTAGAAGGTTTCATCTTACAAGAAGCAACTAGGAACCATCCTATTATCCAGAGGATTATTCATGATTGGGGGAAACTCAAAAAAGGAATCCTAAAAAGACCCAGGGAGGAGTCTATTATATCCTATGCTCAGTGTATGAGAGAAAGGGTACGCATAATAAAGTTACCATTTGTTCAAGAGGGTCCAGTTACACCAAGAGTTCATGTGCCAATTATGATCTCCGTGGATGAGGGAAACAACCTCAACACCACCATCCTTCAACTAAAGAAAGAAAATGAGGAGTTGGAAGATATGTTTTACCAGACTATATGTGAGAAGAATCAATTAGACAAAGACCTTAATATAGCATTGGAATAACTCAAGAGGAGTGGGGAGATGACCAGAATGGAAGAGGATCAAAAGGAACAAACTTATGTTGACCTTAGGGTTATTAGTTCAAGCCTTAGTGCACATAAGGATAAATTGAACAGAGCTCGGCGCCAAAGGGGTGAGTGGAAAGATATATGGCTGAACTCAACAAGGACTCATAAGGAATCAAAACAAGAATATGAAGCCAATATCCAAGCTTTGGAAGCTGAAGTCCAAAATCTAGTCAATGCTCACCGTGAAGCCCGAAGCCAAGCTATGGATTCAATAATGAGAATAAAAGTGTTGAAGGACTCCTTGCCTTACATACTTCTAAATGGAGTGAAACCTATAAAGAAATAGTGGATCTCAAGAGACAGATGAATCTCCTAGAAGAAGTGTATGACGAGATGAGGAAATGGTGCACTTATATAGAGGTTCATAATCAAGAAATGGTTGACACCATCGAGGAAGACAAGGTTATTATGTTAAAACTTAAGGAGAAGGCTGAATATTATAGGGAAAAATACCTGAAGCTGGTCATATAATCTAATGACCTAATTGAGGAAATACCCTAAAGTCTGAAGGAAGCTCAGTTCATGGTAGACATCTTCAAGCCTCAAAAGGAGATCTATGACTTCCTCAAGATGTATCATCATATTGTGGATGAATTTAGGGATAGGATCAAGGAACGACATTCAAATTTTTTATTTGTAATGGGTTTTCAATTTTGTGTGTTTCCCTTTCTATAAGTTATGGACAATTGTTGGGTTTTTCTTGTTACCGTTTTTGAATTATGGGATAAATAAAGTACTTTGAATTTTTAATATCTTTACCTTGCTTGCAATCGATGAATGGTTAAGATTCTTCTAAAAATATTTTTGCAATCATACATACACATGCATAAAAAAAGGAAACAAAAAATTGTTTTTCTCCCCTATTTTCTAAGAATTATTACTAAAGACAATTTGACTCTCCGACCGCCTTACCAAACTCGAGCTCACCAAAAGAAGACCATGAAGCAAATCAAAGAAAATCAAGCTGCACTCGGGGAGGATATAGACTCGGTAAAGAGAAACGTCGAGGGGGTGAAAGATAAGATTGATCAACTAATTCGCGCCATCACTAACATGATGGCCAGAGAAGCCGAGGCTGACAAAAAGAAGGTTGCTTCCACATCTACCCCTCCACCTGTGGATGGTAACCTCCTACAAGGATTCATCTTTGATATCCAAGGAGCTAAAGCTAATATGACCTCACCAAAAATTAACACCCGTCATCCTGAAGGGAGTATCTCAATTTTTGTTCAGAGTAGGGCATCTCATCATGTACCAATATCGGTTCCACAAGACAACTACATGGACCTAACCAACAATATGAGGACGAAAACGATATGGGTATGGTTCAAGAAAGTAAACCATCTAATCACCTTGTCACCATTATTGGGGGAAATAAGGGTTGATGACAAATATAAGATCCTAAAAGAAAGGTTGAAAGTGGTTGAAGGGTTCAATGTCTTCGAAGTCGATGTTATGGGGATGTGCTTAGTACCATACATGGTTATACCTCCAAAGTTTAAAACTCCTGAGTTTGATAAGTACAAGTGCCTTAGTTTCCCTAACAACCATCTCAGAATATTCGTCAAAAAAATGGTTGCCTACGCAGCAAATGAGAAACTAATGATGCATAGTTTCTAAGACAGTCTAAGTGGGGCATCCTTAGATTGGTACATGCAGTTGGAGAGAACCCATATCAAGACTTGGTAAGACCTGGATAATACCTTCCTGAGGCAATAAAAGTATAACTTGGACATGGCTTTCAATCACATGCGGTTGTAGAATCTGTCACAAAAGGGCAACGAATCATTCAAGGAGTACACACAAAGATGGAGGGAATTGGCCTCCCGTGTACAACCTCTGTTGTTAGAGATTGAATTATTGGATATGTTGATGGGAAATTTACAAGTCCCTTACTACAAAAAGATGATAGGATTAATATCAATAGGTTTTGCTGATCTGGTGATAATTGGGGAAAGAATCGAGAATGGGTTGAAAAACGGTAAGATCGGAAAATAATCTTCTAGTCAACATAACAATAAAAGGTACTCTAACAACAATAATTTGAAGAAGGGTGATACTAATGTTGTTACTATTGATGGGTATTCCCAGATGCCTTACAATCCTTATGTGGCTATAGTAAATCCTAATTAGTACCCACAACAGGCATACTTTAAGCCTCAAGTTCAACAGCCTAAGGAACCACCTCCGTAGAATCAACAACATAATGGGTATCTTGAAGGGATCAACAAAGGCCTACGAAGGACTTTGACCCTATACCCATGACATATACTCAGATCCGGCCTTACTTTTTTGAGGTGTTTTTGGCTATGGAGATAGCAAGCTCACATGAGGCGAGAAGCTTTGTATCTTTTGGGGGGTATTTCATGTATGTAGTTGAGTTCTTCATCAATCCTAGAGTTGAGTTATTTATAGAGTCATATGGGCCTGGATTTTGGGGGACTCCTGGAAAGTAGTAATCGTTCCACTTTAATTGGAGAAGTTGTTGACTACCTAATTCCTAGGGATATGTGACCAGGACTTCCTACACACCTAGTTATAGGTTATGCACACGCAATCCCCCATGTTTCCCATCACGGCGGGTAGCCAGCGAAGCAGAGGTTATATATGGGCGTCGTACTCGAGGGTGGTCGCCTTATGAGGCTTGGGGCAATACTCTTTGGTCATGGACTTTCACAAATATATCACTACACAATCCTTACAATATTTTCTCTCATACGTGGAAAATCCAGTGGTGGCTATGAAAAATTATGTATTTGTTTATCAAAATTTTCTAACGGTTATGTATACCGAAAATTTTCCCAACCCCTTAAAAATACAATAGTGTTTTATTTAAGTGGTTGTGATTGTGCCACATTTTAGTATGATTGTGATTGCACAAACACTTTTGTATGGTCTATATATATAAAATAAAAACTTTGCATTGTCTCAATTTTATTATCTCACGTTTGTGTTCTTCAACTGTGTGAGTCTTTCTATTAATTTCAGGCTCATAAAGGACAGCCTCTTAATGTTTTTAAATCTAAATTTAGTCATTTATTATTTTATTTGGTAAAGAGTATTGTTATCTTTGGAGGTTTTAACTTACCACGCCCATGTATTATACCTATACCTGGCACCCCCCAAGATTTTAAAATTTCCAAAATACTTTTGCTAATATTTACTAATCAAATTTTACTTTTCTTCCAAAATTTTCATTTTATCTAACATACATAAACGAAATCTACGATAGTTATTTTAAAATTTCTGGTACGCAATTTTTCGCATTTTCCAAAATTCACGCTTTTATACCAGAATCTGGGAAAATCCGGGAAAAAATATCGAAAATTTCAAAAAATATGATATCCAATATAGGAAATTTTTAAAAATTTTGGGGAAAAAAAAACTTCCAGAAATTTTGAATATATTTGAAATTTTCAGTAATAGAGCAGAAATTTCAAAAAATGATTTATTTGTGTGGTCCGTAACCGGCATGGTCGTTTACAGATTCATATAGCGATTGTACGCAGTTCTTCACCATAGACAAAGTATGTTTTCTATTTAAGAATTTTAAATTAAATATTTTCTCGCTCTTATATGATATTGATAGTATATTTTTTATGTGATGTAAATGGAGGATATTTGAATCTTGATCTGAAGTATTAGTCTGAGCACAGAATATTGGCAAACAACATAGTATTATAGTTGTGATTGTTTGTTTTGATACTGCAAATGGCCAACGAGGTGGGAAAGATAAAGTGATTATGGATTATGAGAGAGGAGGAAATTATAAAAGGAAGAATACATCTAAAAGCAGTAAATCCTCATATGCCACTTATAGTATGAAAGTGAAATGCCCTTTTAGGCTGAGATCTGCACCGAGTGGTAACGGTTGGAAGGTGATGGTTAGGTGTGGAATTTCACAATCTTAAACTATCTGAGGATTTAGATGGCCATGATATATTGGATCGTCTAAAAGTTCATGAGAGACAGTTTGTGAATGATATGACAAGTACAACATGGCTCCACAGTACATAGTTTATGCCTTGAAAGACAAAGATCCAGAAAACCATACTGGTGTTACCCATGTGTATAAAGCTAGAGCTAAATACAATGTGAGAAAGAGAGGTTCATTGACGGAAATGCAAATGTTGTTGACTCTTATTCATAAAGAAAAATATATGTGTTGGATAAGAAATAGGGAAGACTCAAATTTTGTTGCTGATATCTTCTGGACACATCCTAATTCAGTGAAGTTATTGAATATATTTCACTTGGTGTTGATTTTTTATTGTACATACAAGACAAATAGGTAATGTGAATCGTGATCATACCTTGATATCATTTTGACATACTTTGATTTATCATATTTTTTATCATCTGCATCGTGATCATACAGGTATTGGCTACCACGGCTTGAGATTGTTGGTGTTACGTCAATAAAATTGTTGTTTTCAGTAGGCTTTGCCTATTTGGAGCATGAAAGGAAGGAGAACTTTAAATGGGAATTGGAGAAGCTCAAAGAGTTGTTCTCTTCCGAGAAATTGCTACTGAATGTTGTGGTGACAGACCGAGAACTTGCATTGATGAATGCAACTGAAGTTGTGTTTCCATATTCAACTCAATTGTTATGTTTGTTCGATATTTCAAAAAATGTTAGCATGAAATGTAAAGAGTATGTTAAATGATAAAGACATGAGCATGTCATGGATCTATGGAACAACATCATGTATGCTAATAGAGAAATTGAGTTTGTCGCACACTTGAAGCACTTTGAGACTGTTTGTGTTGATATTCCTTTGTTTGTTAACTATGTGATTGAAACATGGTTGAAACCTTATAAAGAAATATTTGTTGCTGCTTGGACTAACAGAGTCACTCATTTAGGGAACACAACAACGAATAGGGTGGAGTCTGCTCATTGGAGACTAAAAAACATATTGATTACAAGTCGGGAGATTTACGTCAAAGTTGGGATGCAATGAACACCATGTTGAAGTTGGAGCTAGGTTCAATCAGGGTCTCGTTCCAAAAAAGTATTGTCAACATTGAGCATCGGTATAACACTCCACTATATACCAGTTTGCACAATTTTGTTTCAAGGCAATGTATACAACATATATGGAAGGAATTAGAAAAAAAATTATTGGTACAAGCAAAGATGTTTGTGGTTGCTTCATTAGAACAACACATAGTTTACCTTGTGCGTGGCAACTTGTCGGTTTCCAAATAAAAGGCAATCATATTCCTTTAGATCCAATTCATTTTTTGGAAGAAATTACACATTGAAGAGCATGATGTCAATCATGAAGATAGTGGTACAATGTTGGATTTAGAAGCATAGTGTGAAGAGTTGAAGACATATTTAAATTCTTTGGATATTGTAGGCCATAGGGTGTTAAAGAAAAAGGTTTGGGAACTAACACATCCATCTACAACTTTGATGTGTCCACCCGTCGGTCAAGTACAAGCCAAAAAGGGGAGTTAAGAATAGTAGAAAGGTTGAAGAGAGTGACGTGCGTCGTGATCCTTCATAGTGGAAGTATGGTGAGGGCTCGCAAGGGAGTCAGACTACAAAGAGATCATGCACGAAACCAATAGGAAGTCAACCGTCAAGTCTGCTAGGTCAAATTCAATCGTCAACTGCATTTTTGAGGCATATTTACTTGTCTCAATTTCCTAGTTTCTTGCATCCATACATTGATGACATTGTTGATGTGGGTGACGATGGAAATTGTGGTTTTCGGGCTATTGCAGCTTTACTTGGATGAGGCGAAGAGTCATGGTCGTTGGTTCAGACGCAATTAGATACTCAAGTTCATCAACACCCTAAATTATTTTCCAATTTGTTCTGTGACACGGTCTCTGAAGTTAGAAATGTTGGTGTAAGCCCTAGAGGCCAATACCTTTGGTACTTGTATCGAATTATTTATTAATAAATAAATGGCTTTTTCTTTATTATGTTTGTTTAATAAAGTCCCTAGAATAGCTAGTCCGTTTAATGTATCAAGTATGACTTAATCATGAGATCACATTAAACATAAGGACACTATTCTTAAAGTATCCGTAGTCGAGCTTTATTGTGAAGTGGGACAACATTAAAGCATTAAGATTATTATGTATATAGACTGATGATCACATCTCATGGATCATGGATAAGGAGTTATCAAGTCTTAAACATAGGTATGAATATTAAGAGTAATATTTATACTGGATTGACCCGCTATGAGAATACTATATAGAATTTTATGCAAAGTGTCATAAGTTATTCTCATGGTGATAATGGTGTATACCACCCTTTGACCTGAAACCACTATGGACCCTAGATGTAGAGTCGAGTGCTTTATTATTGATCAAACATTATTCGTAACTAGATGACCATAAAGACAGTTGATGGGCACTCCACGAAGCATGCTAAGGGACATGAGTGACCTAGATGGAATTTGCCCATCCTACGTAACAGGATAAATGTCTATGGGCCCAATATTGAACTGGACAAGGATGACACGGTCTATGCCTTGTGTTCAATATAGACATAAGGGCAAAGGGGTAATTATACACATAAGTATTATCACAGAAGGATTTGTCAGATCACATGACATTTTCGTGTCTTGGGTAGCAGTGATGTGTTGCTAAATACCGCTCACTGTTTATTATGTTAAATACTGATTTAATATAATTGCCAATGTCGCGAAAACCTACAGGGTCACACACAAAGGACGGATTGATGAGAGATGGAGTAACTAAGGAACACCGTAAGGTACGGTGCACTTAAGTGAATTGTAGAACATCGTAAGGTACGGTGTACTTAAGTAGAATACGAAATATGGTAAGGTACCACGCGCTTAAGTGATTTTTGCATATTATAAGATATGGGTCAAATACACTTAAGTGGGCCTTTTAGCTTGAAGCCCACACAAGTGGTTCTATAAATAGAACCCTTATGCAGAAGCATTCATTACGGTTGCATTTTCGTTCTCTCTCTCTCTCTCTCTCTCTCTCTCTCTCTCTCTCTCTCTCTCTCTCTCTCTCTCTCTTCTCTCTCTCTCTCTCTCTCTCTCTCTCTCACTCACTCACTCACTCACTCTCTCTCAAAGCCTTCATTCGTAGCAGTTAGCACTGAGATTGAAGGAATCCGTTCGTGTGGATTGAGTAGAGGCGTTGTCGTCGTTCAACGTTCGTGATCGCTTCGTAGATATGCATCAAAGGTTTCAATCGTCACAAGAGGTAACCTTTCTATCACTGATCATGTCCATTCGTAAGGATCACTAAAGGAGAAAATTTTAATTCCCGCTGCGTTTTGGATCGCTCTTCTCCTTCAAGAAATGCCTTAAAAGTAGAACACTTGGGTGTGCAAGGTCGAGAAAAATGGATGACGATTCCTGATATGGGTTACCATATTGCTTTTAGGTATAGTGTCGTATTTGTCTCCTTGTCAAAAAGACTTAACATTACATTTTCCCCTCTTACCTTAGCTTCACCTATGTATAAGCAGGCATAAAATCATTGTTGTTGGTTTTGTCAACAACAATCATTGGGTTCAGGTAAAGTTGAAACCTGATAGTCCATTGTCTTCTATCACTGACCGTTAGAGACAAAATTGTACTGAAGATGCAAAAGCATGGGAATCAGAATATGTAGGGCGGATTAGGCACTGGGAATATGAAGTTATGAAGTCATCATAATTTGTTATGTAATCGTGTACATATAACAGTTTTGGTGGAAAATATGTATCTATTATATGTGATGAATTTTTTATCGAACCATTTATGCAGACCGTTATGTCAAAAATATTGAAATTTCATATTTCTGAAAATTCTGGGCTTATATCAGAAATTTTGCAATTTTGAAATTTCCAATATTCCGGAAATTAAATTTTTTTTGTTTTTTTGACATTATACGCAAAACTTATAACTTTGGTATATCTTAATCGGAAATTTTGAGTTCTCCGGTATTTTTTTATTGAAATTTTGAAATTTACGATACACGTCTCACGAGAGCGGTAAAAATCTATAAATTTATAAAATTTCCGGTATCCACTCAAAATTTCTGATACAAAATTGTAAATTTCAAAAAAATTGAAAATTTTACAAGAGTATGAAAGTAAATTTGCTCAAAATGAGAGAGTGTCAAATTCAAATGGGATGTGTCAAACAAATGCTCCTATCTTTGCCATGACAACACAACTATTTAGTGCCCATAAAAAAAATGAAGTGACAAAAAATAACTACGACTTTTAACATGTGATTACACATGATAAGTCATCGAAGTTGCTTTAACATGATAAGTCTATGACGACTATTGAGTTGCTTTCAATAAAGACATAATTCGTGGTTGAAATGTGATTAGTTGCTAATCATCGAGGCTGCTTCTTCTCCAAGAACAAATGATATAACTGTTTATTAAAAATATTTTGAAATAACAAACAATATATAGATCTAAATGATCTTAAATAAATTAGCTTTCTTTTGCTCGTCTACACCTAATTGCCCCCACATAAACCAAATAAAGGATTTTAATAATATATAAAATTAACATTTAGAAATTATTTTCAAAAAGTATATAAAAGGACAAATCACCTAAAACACTTTCTGATTTTAAATTTATAAATTTGAACAATTACTTCTAGATGAAAGCATTGCTGCAAAATAAATTAAATATTATAATCTTAAAAATTTTAAGTTTGAGAATATTGATTTAAATTATTAAAAAATGGCATATCCAACATATACATACATATCTATGTAAGTTATTTTAATATTAAAATATCATACACTTTTTTTAAATGAACTTGTTAAAAAGACCAACAACACAAACAAAACAAAAAAACAAAATGTAACATAAAAAACCAATTCTTAAAATTTTAAACGTAATTTGGAAAATATGTCAAACTTAAAAATCACAAATGCAATTTTACCAAAATATAGAAACAAATAAGCACAATCTTAATAGACAGGGGCAATAATAAAATATCGCTTTTATTTTCTTGTTATTTCCTTATAGGTTAAGCAAAATGTATGAGAATTTATGACATGAATGGTACCTTTTCTTTGTTTATATTTACACCTTGTAGAAAACTCTCATAACTCTTTCATTTTTCCTTTTAATTTGGTAGGGAGAGAAAGAATGCAGGTGAATAATGAAATAAGAAAAAATAAATAAACAAGACACTGAGAAAATATTATATAAGGAGTGCAAAATATTTCTACACTTAAAGTATATTAAAAATTAAACTTATTTCATCCTGGTAAAGCCTCTGTAAGAGATTATTACAATTTCCAACTTATGTGAAAATTCTATACTGAGCTGGCCATTTTATAAAATCATTAATCATTTACAACAACAAAACCAGACAGAAAATATACTCTATCAGTCCACACAAAAAAGTAAGGAAACCCTGCCCCCACCTTCTCTCTTATTCTCTTGTCACCCCTCCCCACCAAGATTTGCTGAGTTAAAAGTGAATATGGAGGGGGCAAAAAATTAGGGATGGAAATAATTTACCTGCAGTTTTAACAGTAATGCATATTGCACATATTCACTGTCCCAGTTCTTGAATGCACATGGACAACATTAGTTGAATGTAGCTCTCAAGTTATTTTGGCTATGGCTGAAGTTGTTCAGCAAGGACTCAATTTGCTTCACTTCTTTAGGAATTGATGCTGTTAAAACCTGTGTTGTGTAATGTTAGTTCATAACTTTAAGAGTGCCCCACATGTGTGTCATAAAACTTAGGTTAGGTACTGTAGGTGATTGTGGGATTGCTTTGAATCAAAGTATATTAATATAGGTATAACTTTTTTAGCCACTTCATCCTCTTTTCTGAAATTATCATCACTTCAGGAACCTAAGAAACTTCACCCAAATTTTGTCCACACTAAGAAAAAAGTCACTGTAATATTTTTACTTCTACTGTTACTATTTTAAAGGTGTTGAAGCAATGGAGTAGAAAAAAAGTTGGATAAACTATACCCAATTTGATATCAAGTATTTATTGGTTTCAGATTAGATAACAATAGCCACACAGCTTAAATGGAAGATGGAACACATTGAATGTACAGTAACAATTAATGGGAGATGGAGTATTTTAGCAACTTTCACCCTTACCAGAACCAACAACCGATGAAAATAGTAATGATTTGTTAACATGTGACTAAGAGGATTAAAGTTCTGCTATACTATGTTTGAAACTACAATCATGCAGTTATTTATGCAAACAAATGCGCCTAATGCATAATGGTTAACAGAAGAATAATACGTAATGGCACTTTCCATTTGAATTGGTGACTTAAAAAGCTGCTGTTTTTAATGAATAATTTCTAATTTTGAAATGAAGGACTCAAGCTTACTAGGTTTAAAGCTAAAATCTAGATGAAACCATAAAGTGTAGCTGATGCTGAGTGAAGAGCTGTTCTCTTCTTTTACAGCGAGGAAAAGTTTCATGAGCAAGTTCATTGGATATTTGAATAACCCACTCTACATTAACATTAAAATTTTGAATGTAACAGTTCATTGGACATTTTTGTCTATGTCTTCTTTATTACTATTAAATAGATGGGACCCTACAAAAATTACGAATGTTTGAATGTAACAGTTCATTGTTCATTGTTTCAAGCTTTAAAAGAAGTGTAAAGAGCACATCTCTATCTGTCACAAAAAAACTATACTAGTAGTTTCAATTGCAATACTTCTAGAGAAAGAAATTACTACCTCGTAACCTGTTTCTGTAATGAGAATCTCATCCTCAATCCTTATCCCAATGCCTCGGTACCTGCATTGGACATCACATACAAAACTGAAACATTTAATGCCAACATTGAAGATCAACTTAAATGCTCACATGGTGGTTACCAAATGATATGAGAAAGAATGGGATCAATCAAATGATGTAACGGAAGTTGAAGAGAGTGAATGACTAAAAAGGCAAAACAAGTAGTAGAATACAGATGAGAAAAAATAAACTTCATATTATATTAAGCTCAAGTATACAACTTGTTCGGCATCTGAAACCAATTAACTTTAAAAAAACATTATTAACTCCCAAATAAATTAAAATTCAAGATCCAAAACTGCATACACGTCTCTTGATGGATTAATTAACTTATGAGAAATACTGCTGTAGAACTTCAGGTCCCAGGTCCCAGGTCCCAGCAGGTTTAAATCAATGGAATGATTTTAATAAGAATTAGAATGAGATGGAATAGAAAAGCCATTTCCATAAGCATGTTTAATATGATTAAATGACTATTCCATTATACTCCTTTATGTGGTCATCAAAGAAAACAGGAGTAGAATAATATAATTTTTATAACAAACCAACTTCTGGGAATGGAGCTGGTTTAGTGGAAATGGTATTTTCACCATTTTTAGGAAATGACAAAAGTGGTAGGGCACTGGTAGGAGTGGGACATGACATTTTTACCATTTTTAGAAAATATGCATAGTAAAAATGTAATGGATGGAAAAAGAATACTACCTCCCCTTAAATATAAGGCCTATTTGAAAAGAAAAGAAACGAAAATCCCTAATAATAAGCTCATTTCCAAATTTTAGATGCATTAAATATTATTTTACAAAATACCTCTAATTAACTTACTACTACCTTTTGGTGTCATTATTCAACTAAACTTGACTAAAGGGCAATTTTAGAACATCAATTTACAAAAATGGACAAAGTTAATACACTATCTAATTTAATAGGTTGATAAAATTATAAATGACAATATTAGAGAGAGTGTTGGGGTAGCACCTATAGTAGAAAAGATGGTGGAAAATAGACTTAGATGGTTTGGGCATGTAGGGAGAAGATCTGTATATTTTGTGGTAAGGAGAGTAGATCATATGGAGATGGGTCAAACAGCTGGAGATAGAGGAAGACTTAGAAAAACTATAAGAGAAGTTATTAAAAAAGATCTCAAGATTAATGATCTGGATAGAAGTATGGTCCTGGATAAAATATTATGGCAGAATTTGATTCATGTAGCCAACCCCACTTAAAGGATAAGGCTTGGTTGTTGTTGTCATCGACTGAAATTACCCAAAGGTACTTATAAGTTATAACAAAGGACAGATAATACAATTCCATCTAGTTTTAGAGGGACTGATTGTTCCCTCTTCTTATGATAGAATAAAAACTCCACCTTTGAATATTATTGTGAAAAACCCAAGTCTCATATAGGGTGACACACTTCACCTTGTTGAATATGGCTCTGATACATCCTTCCAAAATTCCTACCAAACAAACTTGTTGAATATGGCTCTAATCCATTCTAGAGTTTGGGTTGAAAATAGAAAATAAGGGAACTATATCAATGCTAGTAAATAGAGAATATTCAGCTAATAAATAGAAAATCTTCAACAAAACTCTTAACTCATTTTCATTCCTTTCAACCCCGTATAATTTGAACCAAACAAGAACTTACAGAACTGAGAAAATAAGGAATAAGCTGGGAAATTAGTTCTAAATATTCTTGAAAATAAGACGCAATCAGGTTTAACCAACTCAGGTTTTAACATACTGGTGAACACAATCAGATTCTGGGGAAAATGAAATGTAAAATTCTGAAGCTGGTTAATGAAAGGAAACTCATGAAGTTGAATGTATTGTAGAAATAGTTGGTAACCCAGGAAAATGTACAGTAGGAACAAGCAAATGAAATTATCAATTTGTAATAATATAAATTTGGTAAAACAAGTTCTTCAACCAACTTCATTAAGTACCTCTCTGGGCAATTAAAAGAAGATGGGATGTACACCCCCGGTTCAATAGTTATTACCTGCTCACAAATTAAATATACCGTTAGTTAATATGGGTATACGTTATGTCCATATAAAGTAGAAAAGCATAGGAATGGCAAGTGGGGGTAAAAAAGTTCAAATTACTTGTCTTATTGAAAGAGAAGTAAAATTGGTGGCAGTGCTCATCCACAACAATCCACCACTTGAGTAGACATAAATTTCAAGTACCCTTGGTGAATCCAGTGTTTAGAAACACCAAAAAATGTGTTGTTTAATTTAAAATGACACTGATGTCACACATTTGATCAAAACCATTATAATAAAACCTATCATTGCCATATAATGATTTTATGGGAACAAAAATCCTCACCCCCACATCATTAAACTGTTGCTCAGTAAAAGAAAACACTTACAACACCTGGCTTCAGAGGACGGTCAAAGTTGATCATTGAACAATCGTGAATGTCCATTCCGAGATAGTGACCTGGATCAATAATACATGACTGAATAGATATATTTGTTCTCTATTAGCTATCATCATATTTTTATTTCAAGTGACAAACTAGTTTATGAATATCTATAACCAAAAAAATATATGAAAGAAATCTGCAAGCCTTGCCAGCTAAAACATGGATAAACGAGCTACCTATAGAAGTTGGGTTCAGCGTATGGTAGGAACTGCTTCCAAAACCTTTCAAAATTCCAAACTCCTTTAGTCCTTTCTGCAGCATTTCAACCTATGCAACCAGAAAACTTCACATGTTTCACTGTGTTATAGCAAAATAAGCTTCAAGCTGCTAGTAAGACGACACTAAAACGGAAGGGTATATCAAGAATATACTAGGGCCATTGGCACACTCTACTGGTTGTGACTGATTATGAGATAGTGTTCATCATGCAGACAAAGCAAATATTGAAAGTTTTCTTTTTTGGGAAATGAGGATTTGATGCAAAACACAGAAAAGGAACTGCACATCAAAAAAGTTAATCGTAAAATCTAGGAATAATATTGACTTGATTCACTACTACTAAAAATTTTGACAGGCACTGACTCTGACACAGATACTGGAACGTGACACGAACACTCCGACACCGATAATCTAAAAAATATAGGACTTAAAGAGGTAAAAATATCTAATCAAAATTAGTGTCTTTAGTTCTTTATTGATAACATTGCTTCAATACATATTTAACCCTTTTAGATGTGTGTGAGATTTGTTCAAGAAAAGTATAAGGTGTGTTGAAGTAACGAAAAAAAATTATTTTATGAAACACTTGTCTAAATGATCCGACACGTGTTGTATGAGTGTCATATACGAGTGTTTGACACCGATTCAAAGAGTGTCGAATCAAAGAAAAAAAACATTTTTTCATGGGACACTTGTCTAACTTTTCAGATACTTGTCGTACAAGTGTCTTACAGGTGTCGGACACCGACGCATGTCGGACACAGACACACCTACTCCTAGAGATATTTGTTTTGTGCTTCATAGTCTCTAACACAACCCCTCATGTTGAAAAATGGGAATGGCAAGCATACCCTACCTTACATTAAAATTCAATTTTTATTTATGTGTTAGAAATTCCGTCTTCATTACAGTCCACCTATAATTGCCTAATTGCAAAATGTGGCTTGCCTGCAGCCTTCAACACCTACATTGTGTTGGATTTTGTTAAGAATGTGTGATTGAGCCTAACTCAACCCTACAAAACCGGTTGGTAGAGTGAGAACTACCCCCACTTATAAACACATATTCAGGCCATATATTATCCGATGTGGGACTCTTAACACACCCCCTCATGCCCAGGACTGGACATCTAGAGCGTGGAAATAAATGGCGGGTGGCCCGATAGCGGAAACCATAGTAGGTGGCCCACCGGATCTTAAATGAGGCTCTGATACCATGTTAAGAATGTGTGATTGGGCCTAACTCAACCCTACAAAACCGGTTGGTAGAGTGAGGATTGCCCCCACTGGTAAACACATGTTCAGGCCATATATTATCCGATATGAGACTCTTAACAGATTTGAAAGGTGGATTTTGTCTCACATTGCTTAGAAATATGGCATGTATAGTGTTTATAAAGCTTGGGAAACCCTCATCTTAAAAGTCGATTTTGTAGTGATGAGTTAGGCTTAAACCACAATTCTAAGATGGAATTGTCCCCACATATAAACACAACACATGAGTTAAGAGTCTCACATTGGACAATATGTGCCCTCGACATGTGTTAATAAGTATAGGCAATCATCGCCTTACAAGCCGATTTTGTAGGGATGAGTTAGATCCAACCTAAATTTTAAGATGGTATTAGAGTAAAGTTTAAAATCCATTTTGCCACCTGCTATCAGGTTTTCGTTATCGGGCCACTCATATCCAAGCATCAAGCTCAATAGTGTTGGGTGTGAGGGGTGTGTTAAGAGTCTCACAACGGATAATATATGACCCGAACATGTGTTAAGTGGGACAATCCTCACCTTACAAACCGGTTTTGTAGGAATGAGTTAGACTCAAACTATAATTTTAAGAATATGAATGAGGACAACAAGGATTAACTCCTAACAACTTATAGCATGTTTGGATTGAAGTTTGAAAGTTGGATTTTAGAAAAACTAAATTTAGCAAAATTGATTTTGGTTAAAAGCGAATTCAAGTAAATTTATTAATAGATGTGAATATTTATTCGCAATTTGACACAATAGATGTTTGAATAATAGTATATAAACTTATTTTAGATGCTAATTTTTAATTATTGTTTAATTTTATTAAAATAGTCATACAACATTGAGTTCAAAGATATTTTTGTCAATACACACAGATTTTATCAACCGCAAAAGCATTACGTGTAAGGGTTTAAATCCAGTTTTGAATTGATAGTTGAACTAGACTTGAAATTGCCCCACATATTAGGCATAACATTCAAGACAGATTTTGGTCATTAATATTGAGTTTGGGTTTTCCAAATGCAGAAGAAAACACACGCTTAATCAAAGAAACTCCAATACCATGTTAATCACCAACTCCTAAAAGTTTAAGCTATTAGACCAAGTCTCATGAAGGACAATGACTTCATTATAAAATTTAAAAAAATGATAAGAAAAAGGAGATACCGAACGGTTGTGTATTTGTCGAATACTTGCACCAGGCTTACAAAGTTCCACACAATGCTTGTTTGTTTCCAGTATAAGCTCATAAAGCTCCTCCTGAAATATAGAGAAACTGTGAAATTAATATGAAAAGTGATGAGACTAAAAGGACAACGCAACAAGTGGAATGAGCAGTTTTATTTTATACCAGATTCCATTGGCATGAATATGGAGCAGAAACCAAGTTTCAAACATTTATATGCCATGCGTAGCAGAAGCAAAGAAAGATTATACCGACATGAGATAATAGCACGCCCTATGTTGGGCATGTGCAAGCCTTAGGCCCATCAGATCCCCTAAAAAAAGGGGCATGTGCAAGCCTTAGGCCCATCAGATCCCCTAAAGAAAGGGGCATGTGCAAGCCTTAGGCCCATCAGATCCCCTAAAGAAAGGGGCCATGAGAAGGCGGATAATTTATCACAAATTGAACATCCATGCATGAACAATTTATTTAGAGTATATTTCATCCATTCAAACAATTGGTAAGTCCCAAAATACTCATTTGGGCTATAATGACATTTGTTAGCATGTCACCACTGCCTGTTGTCGGGAACTCTACATAAATTGGCAAGCCTTCAGGTTATAACGACAAGAAACAACTAGGATGTTTAAGAAATCATATTACTAGAATCAAAAGTGAAATTAAACTAAAAATGGGTCAACATCACCGAAACCTAATCCAGAAGAAGTGCATTATATACGAGAGTGGATGCATATCCATAAATGAAAATCCATGTAATTAACCTCATCATGGAAGAGGTCTGCAATGGAAAAGTATGACTAGGCAGTCTGCTTGTCTTGGATTGCTATTAAATGATCGGGAAATTGGATACCAAGGAAACAGAAAATAAAAACAGATGGTTTTTAGTGGTTTCTGTATAAATTGTTTAAAACATTGAATATAATGAAAAACAAGGTATCAACTTTGAAATAAAAGTGAAAACAAACATTTTCTTAAAATAAAATGAACCAAACCATGCTAACCTGTGCAGAAGAGAAGGTACCACAAGGTGGCCAGGTACGTGTGAGATCACTGTCATAGCCATGTAACTCACATCCAACATCCATCAAAACAAGATCTCCATCTTTAATCTGAAAAACATGGCAAAGATAAAATACATAAAATTACACATACTATGAGATGGCACTAAGTAAATGAAATTTACCTTTTGATCGTTCCTAGAGTAATGTATAACACTTCCATTAGGCCCGCCACCAACCACGGGATTGAAACTGAGACAGAGAAAGAGCAAAAATATTCTCATTAAATGGGAACACAAGTGATGCTTAAGCTTACATTTAGTTTTGGGCAAACCACCATTTTGGTCCCTAAAAGTGTAACACTTTGTCAATGCAGTCCCTAGCTCAAAGGAAAAACACAAACTAATCTCACACTCTGCAGTCCATTAGTCATTTTTTGTTCGTGATATTAAACTGAAACATTAGTCATTGAAAATTGTTGATGTGGCAAGTCTGAAGGACAACTGGCTTGCCAGTGTGTCTGCAAGGATCAAAATGAAAGGAAATACTTCTTCAACTCTCTCAACATCATTTCCTATTATGTTCCTTCCTAAACTTTCTCATTCCACTCTTTTTTGTATATATCATCATCAAAATTTGATATGGTCCTTCCATGTGATGTTAATCAGAAACATGTGGGCTTGAATCTTTATGGTTCAGGTATATCAGGTTCCATTTGAGTTGAGTCATCTAATTTCTCTTCAAACACTTTTTTTTCTTCAAATTCACGAAATGGTTCCATACCTTCAGAGATGGAAAGCTTCATAATCTAAGAACACTCCAGCTATACTCAAATTATCTCTTTTGTATCACTCCTAGAGAGATTAGTAATTTGAAGAAGTTGCAAGTTATTAGAATAGGAGACAACATGCTGACAGGTGGCATTCCACCTAGCATCATCAACTTGAGTGAGTTGACAGTGTTAGGTTTAGGTTACTTCCACTTAAATGGAAGCAAATAAATTGGAGTTGGTAAATTGAAGAATCTAATTTCCCTTGATTTATAAATGATGGCCTAAAAGCTTTATACCTGAAGAGATACAAGGATGTGAAAAGCTTCAAAATTTTGCAGCATCAAACAACAATATTGAGGGACAATTCCCTCATCTATAGGGTCCCTTAAAGCATTGAAAATTCTAATCTTGCAAATAACACTATCTGGACTGATTCCTACATCGTAGAGTTATCTTTCTAACTTGACATACCTGAATTTGCTTGGAAACAAACTAAATGGTGAAATTCTGTGTGAGCTCAACAGTTTGATCCAATTGCAGAAACTATACTTGTCTGGAAACAAGTTTTATGGATCAAACTGAAGAGCCTTGAAACTCTAGTTCTTTCTAATAATGCTTTACCAGGTGGAATTCCAATAAGTTTATGTTTTAAAGGTTCAATGCTTAAACAACTTTTCATGGCTAGAAATATTCTCTCTAGAAAACTTCCCTTGGAGCAACTTAATTGTTCCTCGATACAACATTTGGATCTTTCTGGCAATAGCTTTGAAGGTCAAATTCCATCAAGCATAGACAAACTGCAGAACCTCGCTGATCTTGCACTCAACAACAACTGTTGGATCAGTACTTCGTGAAATTGGAAATGCCATTCTCTTTTTGATATAATAGAGATAAATTTGATGATGTGTTAAAAAAAAGTGGAATATGATGATGTTGTTCTCGTGAAATTGGAAATGTTGTTCTAACAGTTATTAATAGCGGCCGCTCCAGGCGCTATCCTGGGATTCTCTCCCGGTGCGGCAACCCTCCGCTACGGGGGAGCAGCGCACATCCCAGTTTTGGATAGAGGCCGGGAAAGCTAGGATAGCAGGTTGCGGGACCGGAGCGCTTTCCGGCCTGGAGCGGTTTTCTGCTTTCAGGACTTTTTTGGAGTGCGAAAAGACCATTTAACACTTAAAAAGTTTTAAAATTAGAAAAACTATTGTAGTCGTCCGTGTTTTCTCCTATCATTCGTGTTTTTTCACCTTTCTCCATCGTGTTTCTTCTGTTTTCTCCTTTTCTATTTTGTTCTTTATCGTGTTCTTCTCTATTCATTGTTTTTCTATTCATTTTCAAGTTGTTTTTTCTTTCATATCATTGTTTTTTTTCCCTTTCTTTTAAAACATATTGATTCTGGGATGAATAATAATATATGTAGATTATTCATATAATTAGTCCAAAAAGTTATCCCGCTATCCGCTATCCCATTTTTGGGGTCGGCCGATCCGCTCCGCTATCCGGGATTAATAACTCTTCTATTTTTTATATGAACATGTTGGGAAAATGATGTTGAGAGAGTTGAACAAAAAGAAGGATTTTCTTTCATTTTGGTCCCTGCATACACATCATCAAGCCAGTTGTCCTTCACACTTGCCACTTCAGCAATTTACATTGACTTAACATCCCAATTTAATGTTAGGGATGAAAACGACCAACGGAATGCAGAGTGGAGGATTAATTTATGTTTTCGTTTGAGTCAAAGAATGGATTGACAGCGTGGTACACTTCCAGGGACTTAAATGGTGGTTTTCCCTTTAGTTTTCTACATTAATGGGCTTCTCTGTTACTCTTGTAGAAGCTTTTGAAGTTATCAATAAAAATACACAAAGTAATCAGACGTGAACAAATCGTATAAGACGGATAGTCACTCAATATCAAGAAATGCTCACCCCATTCGCTGGGCACCTCTCACTTTGCATTCATATTCAACCTTTGCAGCTAGCATACCTTCATCGGGGTATGTCTTTGAATGCAGCATTGTCAACAAAAGTGCCTATTCAAAACCAGAAAATGTTTGAATCGTCAAGATCTTACCATTTGCATTTATGACCTCCTATAAATTTGCATATAACAGCCTCCAAGGAGTTCTAGATTTTAAGTCATCATTAGCCATCTAATAGAGTTGAAAGTACCTGGCAAGCAATTGATGCAGATTCCTTCATCAGCTTGAGCTCTGAAGGAGATTTTATCCATCGTAACTGATGAGTATAAGCAGACAGATCGTTTACATTGTTACAGTAAGCAAGCTTCTTGAAAGCCTCCAGTTCCGTATATGCTGCTGTAGCAGTCTGAACATTGTGATACAATTTTGAGGATCTCCTTATCATATCTGGAAGGATCTGAATCAGTAATTAAAAATGTTAAAATTAAAATATTTTAAACAGAAGTAGCCGTTTGACCGAGTAGACTTAAATGCACATTTTAGACAGAAAACCCAAGAACCTTGGCTGCAAGCCACCACCAGGCTTATAGGTGAAAATAGTTCAAGTGCAGACGACAAAATATATGACTAGATAACTACTACAGAAGTAAAAGTTGTTAATGCTTGATCATCGTGATTCACCTCGCGCAATTTTCTCATTGGATACGCCTTGTCAGCCTTGAATGTATCCAATGCTGCATCAACTCCTGCTATTTGCCCTTGCCAAATCACATCCTACACAAATGTATGATTTCAAAGTTTTTGTTAAGAAATGTGGTTGGGTCTAACTCAACCCTACAAAACCGGTTGGTAGAGTGAGGGTTATCCCCACTTATAAAGTCATGTTCAGGCCATATATTGTCCGATGTGGGACTCTTAACACACCCCTTCACGCCCAGGACTGGACATCTGGAGCGTGGAAATAAATGGTGGGTGGCCCGATAATGGAAACCATAGTAGGTGGTCCACCGGATCTTAAACGAGGCTCTGATACCATGTTAAGAATGTCTGGATCGGAGGAGACGCTTCTGCTGGTATGTTACCGGAGAATTTTGAAGAGTGAGAAGCAAACCGGAGTGATGACACGGTTTGTAAAAAAAAATCTCACCGGAAGACAGTGGGTCAACCGGGTAAAGTACGGCAAAGAAAGAATTGTCTCTTAACAGGCTCTAGATACCATGTTAAGAAATGTGGTTGGGTCTAACTCAACCCTACAAAACCGGTTGGTAGAGTGAGGGTTGTCCCCACTTATAAAGTCATGTTCAGGCCATATATTGTCCGATGTGGGACTCTTAACAGTTTTATTACTTCATATCTTATAACTCTATAAGAGATGGAAAGAAAAATCACCCAATGACCAAATTCATGGATGATTGACTCAGTGACTCTAACGGAAACAACAATTGAAATACTAAATAGATTTCAAAAGAAAAGATATTAATCGATAATCAGGTAAATATTCAAATAGTTATGGCTTAAATAGCTTTTGATCCTGGAATATAAGTATACTTTTGGAATTAATCTTTTCATATGAGACTCACATAAGGTTTGGGTTCTGGCATGAACATGCATAAACCAATGTCATGCCCTAAAACAGCCACACCACCAGGTTGTTGGCAGCCTGTAATATACAAGTAATCAGCATCTTGCCGAAACGTATACGGCACAACATCAGTCATCATCTTTACTGGGGCAGCAGCAATGATAGCCAAACTCTTCTCCGGCAGAAGTTCCAACATTTTCTTTCTTCTTAGCAAGTATTCCTCACTAGATATGCCCGGTGTGATCTCCCCATCGTTTAGAAGCTACAACGCCGCATAAAGAGCATGATTTAATTTTACCAACTAATGCTAAGTTCTAAAACGTAATTATCTCTTTCAATTAAAGAGTTTAATTTAATTTTGAAATAGTACCTGTGGATGAGATGCAGGGGTTGGTTGTCCAACATCAACAGCAACACTTTCATTGCAATAAGAACGAAAACCTAGAACCTGCAATTGAAAATTGTTAATGCAAACTAATCAAAGTAACTCAAATGAATGAGATGATTATACACACAGTTGAATTAACGAAACAAATAAGAAGAAAAAATGATTATTCGGTTGAAGAAAGCGATGAATACCTGTCTGTGTGAAAATGTCTTGGTTAGTTTTCTTACAACGCGCTGCATCTATCTGGTGTTTCTTTTGTGTTCAACTCAACTAGAGGTTTGAAGTGTTAGAGGGGTTTCACTTCACTGGCTTTTGCACTTTGAAGTCGCTTGATTTGTCTTGTGCCTTCGGTGATTTTTTGGTTTTGTTGTATGTTTTCGAAGCCTAACTTTATTTCAATTTAAAAAGTAAGAGAAATAGTGATTTTTTTTTTTAAATAACCATCTTTTTCAAATTAAATACGAAAATAATCAAGTTTTTAGAAAAAAATTCAAAATAACCATGTTTGTGAGAGGATGCGCTGGGGGAGTTGGTGCATCCCTTAAAAATTTTTAAAATTTTAGGGCAGGCGCCAGACGTATTGACGCCAATGCATTGGACTCCTAAAGGAGGAGCCAATGCAATTGGCGCCTGCTTGGGCCTCCTAAAGGAGGCGCCAAGGGGAGTGGCGCCCTAGTATCCCTCCTAAGGGAGGCGCCCATAGGGATGGCGCCTTAGCCTCCTCCTAAGGGAGGCGCCAATAGGCATGGCGCCTTAGTCTCCCTCCTAAGGGAGGCGCCAATAGGCATGGCGCCTTAGTGTGTGTGTGTGAAAGGTGCCACTTTTTGTGGCGCCTATGTGTATTGTCGGATTTATCTTTCGTCTCTATAAATACCATCACCTTGCATACATTTATTTTCACTCAAATTCATCTCCTAGTCTAGTCCAACCATCAATTTTAATTTTCTTTGTTTTAACAATGTCTACATACATTCAGAAACGAAATGTTGATGTAATATTTTCTGTCGTTGCGGCTCCGATACAGGTTCGACTTTGGAACACAGATACGTTTGAACGTCTTAATCGGACGTTGTATAGTTGGTTAGAGGGAGAAATTGGAGAGGGTGAACGGATTAGAAGAATACAATGATTTGTGTCCACGTTCAACCAAAACGGAGAAGTGCGTGAATGGGTGGATATTAAGACCGACCAAGACGCTCGTAGGATGATGCAGTACATGTTCAAAATTGTTTTGATGGTTGTAATCGCATAGTTTTTGTATTCTAGTTGTTTTAATTGTTTGTGTTATTTTTTATGAACAACTGTCTTTTCGTCACAGTCGTCTACTATGAAGTAAAATTAATTTTCCATATATTGCAACAGAGGTACTTTGAAATAAATTTAAGTTTCCATATATAGCAACAGAGGTACATCTGAATTTATCTGGTTGTGCTCGTTCCAACACTAGGACAGTTATTACGATTGTGACCTGGTTGACGGCATGAACTACATAGTCTAACCATTTTGTTCGTCGTATCCATTTCGGTTCGAATTCGGGTGCTGTTAGGGCGACCCTTTTTCTTCCTTCGCATAACTTCGTTGTGCCAGACGATGTCCCCTTGATATTCTGGCCAATAATCCTCTTTTGCCACTACTGAAAAACTAATTTTATAAACATTTGAAAGGCTGGCGACTTTGTAAAGTTCAGATAGCAAGTAGGATGGATCTCTTCGAACCTTTGAGCACGCCGCTATGACATGGGAGCAGGGGGTACGGAAGGCTTGGAACCTTCCGCAGTCGCACCAACCTCTATCTAATTCAACTCTGTACTGTCCCATTGGCATGCCCTCATTGTGATCCATGGACTCGGCAACACTAAACCAACCTTTTGTTCGGTCAAATACCGTAACCACGTGTGTGTTTGCTTTGGCAGCTTCATGTCTGATGAATTTCATTGAAGCATCACTGAACAACTGTCCAGATTGCAACACGGAACTCCATTTTGAGCGTCTGGTTTCAAACAACGCCCCTAGCCTGAAATATGTAGCTTGCACCAAAGCGGTTATTCGTAGGTTACGAATTCCTTTGAAGACAGAGTTCATTGATTCCACAAGATTTGTTGTCATGTGGCCCCAACGTTGTCCGCCGTCGTATGCCCTAGTCCACTTCTCCAACGGAATACTATCGATCCATCGAACCGCATCTTCGTTCGACAATCTTATTTCCTCGCGGTAGTGTTTGAAAGAAGGTTCTGTCAATGCGTAACCTGCATTGACGACCTTCTTACGCAACGTCTTATCTTTGATTTCTCGCATGAAATTCTGAGCAATATGTCTAATACAAAACACATGCGTCGAATGAGGATTTTGCCAGCCATTGTCAATGTTATTATATGCACTGATGATTGAGGGGTGTCTATCAGAGATCAAACACAAGTTAGGTTGAGGTGCTACGTGCAATCGGAGATTTCTTAGGAAAAAACTCCATCCCTCAGCAGTCTCCCCTTCAACTAAGGCAAAGGCGATCGGAAAAATATTTTTGTTCCCATCTTGTGCCACTGCCATCAGTAACGTTCCTTTGTATTTTCCATACAACCATGTACCATCAATTTGTATAATTGGTTTACAGAAAGAAAAACCTGTGATACACGGTTGATACGCCCAAAATAGACGGTGAAATATTCTATTTCCAACAGCACACGTACCATCTGGTGTATATGCGGGCAATGTTTCCATCTTGAAAATTGTATCGGGAGCATAGTGTTTTAGAGCGAACATGTATTTTGGAAGTTGTTTGTAAGATTCCTCCCAATTGCCAAACACTTTTTCAACAGCTTTTGATCTAGCTATCCATGCTTTCCTATATGATGTGTGTAGTTGTACTCTGCCCTAATATGCGAGATTATTGTACTCACCTTTAAAGACGGATTATCGCCAATGACAGACAATATTTCATCGCATATTAGTTGGGAGCTTAATTTACGATGATCCTGCATTGGGTTGGTCAGGATGCATGTGTGATCTGGACCCATTGATCCAATCTCCCAAGACTCCTTCCTCTTCCTGTACGAAGCTGACAACTTAAAAAGGCAGTGCTCATTCGGACAATAAACTTTATACCTCAATGCGTCAGTTCTGTCAACTCTGAAATCTGCTGATAGTTCCATGTGGAATTTTTTGATGGCTTTTACACATTCCTCTTTTGTGCGAAATGTGTCTCCTTGTTTCAGAGATCCTTGCATTTGCACGTACGGATTGTACCATACATCTCCCGAAGGTTCATCTGAACCCAAATTTAACCTTGTCATGTGTTGGGGTGGGCAATATACATGACCTGCTGGTATTGGCTCCTCTTCCTCTTCAGCGTTCACCATCGAATCAACGATGATCTCAGGTTCCTCTTCTTCATCGTCTGGAACATTCACCTCAGCTTGTTCGTCATCAGTCTCACAAAACACTTGTGACTGATCAATGTATTGGGACTCTTGTTGTTGATGTGGTAATATATACAACTCTATATCGTTGTAACCGGATTGTTCGTGACTGCCAAACATATGTTGAACATCATCATCATCTTGAATCTTCTTCTGATAAAATTTTACCTGGTTTTCTGCAAAACAAACTGGATTTTTATAGATGATCTGACCGGCATTATTGCACTGCAACTTCTTTTCTATTCTTTGTTTTAGGTGTGAAAAATTTGATCGCCGATTTATTGTAAAACGAGTCACCTGTGTGTCTCGAAAACAAAAACCGAACAACTGATGATCAAATATTTCACCGTCAACATGTGCACTGATCATATATTGTTGTGTGGAAGACATTGTGTTGAATGGAATTGAAACTGAATGATTTGTAAATCTTGTTCAACCGCACAACATAAATAGTTGGCCAATGCATTACTAAATTCATAATAGTCTGTACAGACTTGACTATACTTGCACGCAGAGAAAAGTGTGAAAAGAATACACAGAGGGAAGAGTGAAAAGAATACACAGAGGGAAGAGTGAAAAGAATACTCAATACCCAGGGAATCAAAGAATCTCTGATTTCTCTGTGCCCTGATGTGCCATAAGATTAAACATAAAGTAAACATAGGCGCCCATTCCCTTGGCACCATAAAGTAACATATGCGCCAAAGGGTTGGGCGCCTATTCACAAAATTTAACATAGGCGCCACTAGGGATGGCGCCCCTTCCTAATGCCTTACACTAAGGTGCCAAGAGGAAGGGCGCCTCTTTCTTGCATGTGAAAAGTCACATGTAGGCGCCAAAGGTAATGGCTCATCTTCCTCTTGCATGTGATTTCTTCACATGCGCCTGCTAGATTCCTTCCATGCTACTTTTGTCATTCACTTTTTTGTCATTCATTTGTCTTTGTCTTTTTGTCATTCACTTGTCTCTTCTTTTGTCTCTTCTTGCCTTTGCATGCAACCAGTCACATTCTTTATGGTTTCTAAACCTACTCACTTATTCATCTATAAATACTCTCCCATATCAACATTATCAAACCATCTTCATCACACTCTTTCCTTTTACCACATTTCTTTCATCTAACAAACTTAAGCTTTGCAAAATCGAATCATGTCTTTGTTAACTATGGGCGATGAACACAGAGGCACAATCGAGAATATCTCGGCATTTGTATGTTATCTCTCTCTTTTAGTTACTATTTCTAGATTACTTGTAAAAAAAACTCTTTGTGTTATACCTTTGAAATCTCTTTCTTTTTAGTTTCTATTTCTGGATTACATCTAATACATATTTCTTGAGAATGTATTTCTTCTTCTAATTGTATTTTCGTATTTTTTTGTTATTAGGATCCAAAGCGGTTTAGATGCCGCGTACATGAATATGTACCCCACGATCCTTTAATAGAACCATATATTAGAGGATGTGGATTTGGAAATCTCCTAAACATTGTTTCGTACTCGGTGGACTACAAGGTCATTCTGGCTTTGTTGGAGAGGTGAAGACCCGAGACCCACACATTTCACCTTCCGATTGGTGAGTGTACTGTCACACTTGAGGACGTGTACATGCTGTTGGGTCTTCGTATAGATGGAAAGGCAGTGAATGGGAAAGTTAACCAAGACAACAATATATGCAATGAATTACTGGGTGCCCCTTTGTTAGACGACGAAACTGAGGGAGACACATCCAGTCAAGCAAGGGGGCAAGGTATAAATTTAAAATACCTTAAACAATATTATGCCAGTATAATACTGTCCGAAGATTCAACCGAGTATGAGAAAATAATAAAAGCTCGGTGTTATATTATGATTTTATTTGGTAACTTTTTGTTTCCAGAAAGTACAGGTAATTCTGTGAATATAATGTATTTATCTTTATTACGCAACATCAATAAGGTAAACACTTATAGTTGGGGTTCAGTTGTGTTGGCCCATCTATATAGTGCATTGTGTAGAACTGCAAAAAAGGATACCTGTACTTTTTTTTCATGTGCTTATTTGCTTCAAGCTTGGGGGTGGTCTAGGATGCCGTCGCTTGCCCCAGAAAATGAGCGTCCATTCGTGTTCCCCTTTGCAACCAAGTAAGTCTAGCACTTTACCATTCACCATTTAGTTAATTATATCTATTATTTAAATTAACAGTCAATAATATTTTTCACTTCTTTTTATTATCTTAGGTGGTCAGTAAGGGGAATGAACTACAATAGGTGTTCGAAACATGCTATTGTAGTCTATCGAAATCTATTGGATCACATTGGACATGATGATGTAATACTCCTACCAAACTATAGTTAATCTAAAAATACTTCTCAAATTTTTTTCCATCTAACGATTTGGTATTTTTTTCCAGTTTGTTTGGAGGCCATATCTGGGTCTGGATCATGATGTGAACCATGACGATGCTGCAGTTTGGACAGCGAAGACACCAATTATCCGATTCACTACAGTTGAAATGCACCAAAGTGACCGGGTCAAACTGCAGTTCAGAATGCTACAACATATTCCAGAATCTCCCATGTGTTTGGGGAATTGGCATCAAAAAAGGGTCGATGCACAGTGGGATTATTCTGACTGGAGAGACTTTGCAAAAGACATGTGTCGTCAATGGAGGAATCGACGACAACACATCCTGAACGATCCGGTCATCCAAGGTGCAAGACCGACTCAATAATATATGGCATGGTTTAGGTCTGTAACAACTCAGCAATTCGTATCTGAGCCGCGGTATTTGATGGATCCGCGCCAACTTGCTTCGTCATCGTATATCCCACATCAATTCACCACCCAACACCAATGTGAACCCACCCTAACCCAACAACCAACCACACAACATCAACCGACCACATACACAAAACAACCACACACCCAACATCGCAACCCGTTCATGCCAACCACCCAACAACGAACCATCCAACGTCGCAATCCATTCATACCACCCACCCAAACACAAAGCCAAGAACCAAACCCCGCAACCACAACCGTCTATAGCACAGATGATTCATATGGATCACGTCATCGTAGCCCCCCCACCATTTAACACTCAACCACTGTTTAACTATAGTACGCCCAAGAACCATTGCTTCGTTTTCAAAACGACTAAATGACCCAATTTGGGCAACTATACCGTCCCCAATTCACCCAACCCCAACGCCCTAACTACGATGACATGGGCACCGAACTCCATTACGGAAGCGCCGTTGGCCACAACCCCTCCGGATATTGGGAGCAAATGATGACACATCTGTCAAATACCACTGGAACCTCTGTCGGACCTTCCAACCAACCATCGCTCGATCAGGTCAGTACCCAAAGACCACAAACACCTCAAGAAAATCGTGGGAGACCTCGGAGACAACCTAACGCACCGGGATGTGGAACCGGGGGACGTTATAATCGGGCGGGTCATTAGGGTTTTGGTCTTTCTAATGTAATCAATTATTATATATTTAATGAAGTCATTTTATTTTTATTTATATTTATTATGTATTAAATAATAAATTTTAAATATTAAAAACAAAAATATTATAAAAAATTATAATTAAAAAAAATTAAAATTAAAAAAAATATAGAAAAAATAACAAGGGCCTAAGGCCCCATGCCTATTGGCGCCTCCCTTAGGAGGGAGACTAAGGCGCCATGCCTATTGGCGTCTCCCTTAGGAGGAGGCTATGTCGCCATCCTTATGGGCGCCTCCCTTAGGAGGGATACTAGGGCGCCTCCCTTAGGAGGGATACTAGGGCGCCACTCCCCTTGGCGCCTCCTTTAGGAGGCCCAAGCAGGCGCCAATTGCATTGACTCCTCCTTTAGGAGCCCAATGCATTGGCGCCAATACGTCTGGCGTCTGCCCTAAAATTTTAAAAAAATTTAAGGGATGCGCCAACTCCCCCGGCGCATCCTCTCACAAACATGGTTATTTTGGAAATTTTTCTGAAAACTTGGTTATTTTCGTATTTAATTTGAAAAAGATGGTTATTTTAAAAAAAAATCAGAAATAGTTCTTCTTGAATTCTCATATTTTATTAAAAATATTTGGAGGTTTGTGATGGTTAGAAATAAAATATATATTTTTATTTAAAATTTTGATAAAATTAAGGAAACTTGTGAGATGGAATATTAAGGTTTGAGAAGGGAGAAACTTTGAAATTTCTTTATTTCAATTGTAATTTGTATTTGATTGGTGAAATTACATGTAAAAGATAAAGGGCCAGTTTGTTTTAGCTTTAAAAAAATGGATTTTTTCTTTGTATTTTTGAAAATGGATTCTACAAAAATGTTTTTAAAAATATTATAAAATTTTCAAAATTTGATTTTTATAAATTAAAAGATTGAATTGTTCATTCTATAACATAAATATACATTATTGAAGATCAAAACATAGTAAAAATCACAATTTTTTCAAAAAGTTGTATCTTAAAAATGATTTTTATGAAAAGTTATTTGTAATAGCTTCAAAATTAAGTGATTTTTTGAAAATTTGATATTCAAAAAAAGTTTCGATAAAATGATGAAATACCTAAAATAACTATTCAAATCAAATTTTCATTTGAAGCTTTTATGAAAAGTTTCTTTGTAAATTTTTTTTACACCAAAAAGTTTAACACTATAAAAATCATTTTTAAAAAAAGGCAAAACAAACAGGCCCAAAAACAGTTTAATTTGTAAAAACTTTGAGTTTAAGAGTTCTAAATAAATGAATTAGGAGATGGAGAAAATCATAACTTAAAATTTAGCATAGACAATCCAATTGGTCTTAAATTTATTATTAAAAAAATTGAAACAGACAAAATAGTTTAAAAATAGATAAATAAATCAATAATGTTTACTCAGAATATGAAAGTGGTCAATTTTATATTCATTTTTTGTGTTTTTTTTCAAGCTTATTTATCTACGTAAGACATTTGATTCATGATAAGCAAATCCCTACCATTCAAAACTTAGTTTGCTTAGGACAAAATTTACATGCAGTGCCTTAAATACTGTTTTTGCTGTTTCCTTATGAATATATGACATGTGTATTTTAACTTCCATGTTAACAGAAAAACAAAATAATTTGATAATTGCAACATTAGTTACATGAGAATATGATCCACTTGGTTTTTTATAATTGGATAACAGTAAAAAACATGACCTATAGATCTGTTTGTAAGTTCTGTCCTTCATTTTAATGTTTTATCTTTTTATAAATTGACGGAACAAAACATAAAATATTCACATTCTATTCTATTACATATACTAATTAAGTGAATCAAAATTAAAGGATTTGAAGGATTTGATGTAATAGAATGGAATAGATTATTCCGTCCAAACATATCCTTAGTTAGCAAGGAGACATCTAACTTATGACGTTAAATTTACGTTCCATAGTGTACAAAGGCATCAAATCTTCCAAATAAGAACCATTTTTAGAGTAAACTTGATAAAACTACCAACCCTGCCCCTTGAGGAAATTATAAATGGATGTGTGTGCGTGCCTCCTCTGCCACTCTACAAATCATACAACATTCCTAACAATTGAATACAGTACAACCTAGTAATTTGTTTGATCGCAGTGCTCAGTGCTTACTTGTGAAATATATTCAAGATTCGTGTCCTTAACTAGAATTAAATTAGGCGATTGCATTAACATAGGACATTGTACAGATTTTTGGGCATAGTACATACGAGACAAAACTTATCAACTAACATTGTAAATTTTGGATAGTATCAAAAACTTCAAAAATTTTGCTAGACATCTTGCAGAAACCGCCCAAGGAAAGCCTTGATCTCGTCAATATATGGGGACCGAGTTGGAATTATGTGACCACAGTCATGTTCAACGATCACAGAACAACTACCGTCGTATAGAGAAGCAAGTTCCTTGCTTGCTTGGTTGGCTATCTGTCTGTCTTGACCATGTTCATTGCCAAAAATATGAAGAGAAGGGCACTTGATAGGGCTACACTCCATCTCCTTCAAATTGAGAGCAAAGCCTGAACACAAGACTACAAATTTAAAGTCCATTTTACCTTTTAGCTTTTCTTGTTGTGCAGAGATTACGGCAGTCATTGCTGCTCCCTGTGAAAATCCCAAGATTCCATCGAATGGCCCTTCTTGGGAGAACACATTCTCTAAGTGTGATATTGAAATATCATATCCATCAGTTTGCTGCTGGTATTGAAGTGGATCAAATGGACCATCTGCTACTTTCCAATCAACACCACTACTTCCATCAAAATTGGGTGCCACAAACCATGCAAACTTCTTCTTACAATTCTCGAAAGGTGGAGGAGGACTTGCTTGCAAAGAGGAAGATGCCCCATTCACATGGGGCACTGGAACAGGTGATTGATAAATGAAGGGCACGTCGTGAGGTGCGTCTATAAAAACAAATTCAGCAATTTTCTTGAGCTTTTTGGCTAAGGATGCTGTTCTTCCCTTAAAACTGGAAGCATTCTGCCGAAACCCATGCAAGCATAAGATTCTTAGTTTGCTTGAGGTTCTTACGTCTGAAACATTTTTCATGGGGATGTTAGGAATTGAAAACTTCTGGTAATATATAAATGGGTTTTCATTTTCCAACATTTCAGATTTTAGGAGACTTGAAAATTTTCAGAACACTGCGATAATTGTAAAGTAACAATCAGTAACTTGAAATTTGATTTTAAAAAATAAAGGCATGTGAAGACCGGATTTGATAAAGAAATATAGACACATACCTTACCATCTCCCCTAAGCTCCTGAGGCAAGAGCATAGTATCTGAAGAAAAATCCTGGAACTCGACACCTTGTAATGATTTTTTTGAATCATCGCTCTCATTTAACTGCTTTGACCCAACAGCCTTGCCTTGTTTTTGGCATAGCTCACAAATGTACAGTGGAGATTCGTTCTGGTAGACCACAATAACATCGGAAGCAAGAAATCAAAAACAAAGCTCCAGAAACAGAATAGCAAAAGATCTAAGCGAAAATATTAAAGAGAAGAAGGGATGTATTTTATAGATTAGTACTTCAGGACCAGGAATGTAGTTTAAGAAGGTTTTAGGGGCCAACACTTCGGCAAAAAGGCTGTTCAAATGCAAGCATGATTGATGCTCAACTTTGATGAGGCCTAATGTCGAATGAGTAATGACCACAGTAAAAGCTTGCCGCTTATGCAATCATCTTGTTGAGAAAAATTCAACTTTTTCTTAAAAACACAAACTAAATGCATGAGTACTATTATCTAGAACCACGAGCAAACCAGCTCAAAAGCAACACTTGAGTTAGGCCAGTTAGCGTCGAACAAAATTAGAGCCAAGGTCTTATCTAGAATTTCTTTTCTCTTTTTTTGTATAAACCAGGTATCCTCTACGCGCAACTGCAGAGACTAACCCTCGAACCAGGTAGGACCATAATAGGTGGCAAAGCTCTTCCTCAAGAGATTTAACACTGTTACGCCCAGAACTGGGTTTGAACCAAGGTCTTATCTAGAATTTCATGAGAACAATTCTTAGCTTAGTTTTCTAAAACAGCAGTATGTTTGAGACCACTATATGTCTAGATTCAGTGTATAACTTCATAATATCTAACAGTTTGCTTCTATTTCCTTTTACATTTCCCCCCCAACCTTCAGAATGGTGTGAATTTTAGATGTATGCAAACAAAGTGGTGGCACAGAAAATATATCAGATCATACCTGGCAACTCTCACAAACCAAGACAAGCATTCGGCAATAAGTACATCGACAACGTGAAGAGTAATCGTCAAAGGAACATTGACAAATAAGACAGGCACCAATTGTACTACTAGCCTCTGAACCTCCAACTGATATCCTACAGCCACAACAGAAATAAATAAGAAATCACTCTGTCCAATTGTTGCAAAACTACCCTTATAATCTTGACCAGTTCAAGATTATTCACTACAGGGTAATCTTAGTAGTGTAGCCTGTGTAGGCAGATAAATAATCCATCATTGCATTGAAAGCCTTCATGTTATGTTATATTACCAAAATACAAGAGCAACTGAGGCATGCAAGGGCCATAGAAATGATTTATAGTTGAGCACCTAATACAATATTTATTTCAACATTTCAGTTATTTTGAACAGTGTTTACTATATAGGACCATGTTGAATAATCAGTTCACAAATTCAATTTAGTCAAATAAGGTTAACCATACCATCGTCAAAACATAATTTCTATGGTTAATTGGTCATGGCGTCTCATCGGTCCATAGCTTAAATGATTTCATCTGCAGACCTTTACCTTATGTAATATATCAATATTTCAATCCTTGGCAGAATTACAAATTATACACACTGATTCGTGCCTAGAAGAAATTTGAAAATTAAAGGCATACCGATGATCAAAAACAAAATTCTTTCCTTTGAAAAAACCACCATCTGGGAATTGCTCCAAATACCGTTGTATACCGCCAAATAACTGCAATTAATTATAAATTTTAAAAAAATAAAACAAGAAATACTGCCTATTAGCATGAATACATTCTTGACCATGTTTAATAACAATAATTTTATATAAAAAAGGATACACTACCACAAGATTTCAACACACGTTGTATTGAATTGCAAACTGATATCAAGGTCATTACGACCGACAGTATGTATTGTTTTGTCATTCTTTTGTTCCCAAATGTGGTTTTTCATTATAAAGTATGAATACAATACAAATGCAAATCTATGACATTAATCAAAACTTCTTCTTGCTTCCAAACAAGGAGTTTTACCTGAAACACGTTCTCAAACCCAGCACCTTTTGACTTAATATATGCTGATGCCATTTCACACCTGATTCCACCAGTACAATACCTGTAACCAACGAGTGAAAGTACACACCATAGGTTATATTATACGTAACTCAAGTATAAAAATGATAGCGTCGCAAAAAACACTACCCCCCTACACACACAATCAAATAAGAAGACTGATTTTGAACCAAAAGTTACAACCAGAGAGTTTTAAAGGAAGAACTAACATGAGGATATTTTTGCCTTTCAATTGCTCGCTTCTATCATCTATCCACGAGGAGAAATCACTGTATTGCCTAACCTGTGGATCCAAAGTTTCAACATTTGGTGCATGAAATTTCCCTATCCTTGTTTCATATAGATTCCTTGCATCAAGTAAAACAAGGCCGTTTTCTGGACTCTCCTTATCTATACAAAAAAAGAACAGAATCGTACAAAATAACATTCAGATTTCAAAACTAACTCCCCAAACAATATAACCAAAATTCTGTAGTGTTTAGACGTATGTAGCACCGACACTTCATATTGAAGATGTATAGTGCCCAGCAAAACATGTGGGCTACATTTAACCACTTATATTTTCTTAAATTATTATCAATGACTACATGTAAGTGTTAGGACCGTGTCTGTGACAAGTGAAATTAAAACAATATGGCAAATAAAAAACACATGAATCAAGCGTATCTCAAGTTATAGCAACTTACTAGCATTGTGAAGTGTAGAATGGAACTCAAGTGCTGATAAATGTCTTCCAGCATTTGAGATTTCTGGTGACTTTAACAGTGGATGAGAACTGAGAGTAACCAGTTCCTGCAAATTCCACATCAGGAGTAATAATAAGTATATAACAATATACAATGAAGCAATTAAGTAATAACAACAGTGATACTAACTAACCTTGACAATACGAATTGAGAGTGAAGTGAAACCACACTCCTTAGCAACGTCGTCGTTTAACGGATGATGACAAGTTGCAAGCTTGAAATCGGTGCCGTGAAATAGAGTACAGTTGGCTTTGAGTGCTTCGATGTGTTGTTCCAAAGAGGGTAAATTGCCGCCAACCTGCATTGAAATGAAAGGGGGTGAGAATGAGTTTGGAATGAAAGGGATGATTAAGGGAGAGGAAGGAGTGGGGATTTGATTTTACGGTGACATTGACGCCGTGGGGAGAGAGGCGAACGCGGCCGAGGAGGGAGAGGGAGGAGCAGTTGGAGCGGTAGAATGTGAGGAGGTCGTCGAGGTTTGGAATATCGACGTACTTGTAATAGAGGAGGACGCCGTATTGGTCTGTGGTTTTCTTGTCGGACATGGTTTCAGGGAGGTTTTGGAGTTGAGGGTTTATGGATCGCGGTGTTCTACGGCTGAGGGAAGATATGCGATGTCGTCGTGTAGACGGAGCATACATAAAAGTTCCATTTCATTTTAATTTTTGCTATTTACACGCTCCCTTTTGATAGTTTTTTATCATTATTTAAAAAAATAACCGCTTAAAATTTCTTTTTATCAGATTTTTTTTTCTTTTTATTCTCCTTCACATGGTGGCTAATATGTAGATGAGATATTGAAAGTTATAACTTAGCAAATTTTTAATATTGTTATGTCATTAAAATTCAAAAAAAAAATATGATATCAAATTATTTATTTTTTTATTATAAAATAAATATTTATTAATAGAATGTGAAAGTGAAACGGTTCATCTTTTTTATCAAATGAGTTATTCTTCACTTCTTTTCTTTAAACTTAAAAAAATTTATTCGATTTCGCTCAAAAGGTTAACGTTTTCTGTCGATTTGAACTACACGATCGTTAGTCATCATGTCCAAATGCTCCAAATCTATTTACCAAAAGTTTTCGCGTTCATTTTAGGACGAGTGCAAATGTGGTACGGAATCTCCATTGATGACATCTTGGACTGATTTGAAGTCATGTCTTCATTTTATGGTTGTGGGATGTGTAAGATACTGCTTTGGTTTTTTTTCATATGTGTTTCCATGTTTCTTCAAATCTCTCATATTGATATGTAATTCCAGTTGTAAGGTTATTAAAGGTGTAATCTTTTTTCTGGTATGATGAAGAAATGTCTCCAAGAGTCAAGGATGTAATATCTTGTCTGCACCGAAAATTAATTGAAGAAGAAGTGAAATTGAATGATGTCAAGAAGAAAGAGGACGAAATGAAGATTAAGACAAAGTCTATGAAGAGGATGATGAAATTTAGTATCCATCACTTTTGTATTGTTAATTAGATTACTTTTGTGTAAAGTAATGAAGTAGTTAATTGGAATTGGATTAGGTGTTTGTCCACTACTGCAAAATTATGACATCTTGTTCTTTGTTATATGACAATTTGCTGTAAAGTTATGATGTTAATGTGATTGGCTTTTGTTTAATTTCCATAACAGTAAATTTCCATCAAAAAGTTAGTATAAACACGCCATTATAATGATTTAACAGTTAATAATCAAATATCCGTTTGTATTCATATATCAATTTGTAATCATAGTGTGCAAGTAACATTATGTTGTACCAGTTTGACAATACTCAATTTATTTTCAATGTGAGTTTGACAGTTTGTAACAACTTGTATTAAATATTAGTTTGTGTCCCAAAATTTTAACCAACTGATAGTAACATACAAAAGTAATTAAGTATCAAATTAGCATTGCATCAACATAAGAAGCATGACATGACTTATTCATTACAAACTGCACTGCATGATAGAAACAAACATTACAAAAACACGCATTACAACCTTGTTCATAGACATATCAAAATAAAATGTGGCATGACATAAATTATTTCATGACATACATTACAAACATTGAAGGTGAAAAAAACACAAGGGGGTTGAATTGTGTTGACTTTTTATTTCATTTTAAATTTTTAAACCATATTCTAAACACAAGGTTGTAGAATTTGATTCAACTAGAGATAGCAGCTGATAGAATATAAAGGAAAGAAGAAGAATACACATACTTATCATGGTTCCTCTTACAACTTGAGATTAATCCAATCCTCATGTACTTACAAGAGATTTTCACTATAATCACACAAGATTACAATTTACTCAAGCACACAAACAAGAGACTTTCTTTGCTCAAGCGCGCAAACAAGAGACTTCATTTGCTCAAACACACAAGTAAGAGACTTCAGTGCTCAAGCACATGAGCAAGAGACTTCTTTTTCTCAAACACACAAGTAAGAGACTTCTTTTCTCAAGCACACAAGCAAAATACTTCCAATGCTCAAACACTTAGTAAGAGACTTCTAATAATCTACCTAGTAGATAAATGATTGTTAGAAAAATACACTTGATATACAATCAGAGGTGTATAGAAAATAGACTTTTTTAAGACTTATGAATTTCTAAGATATACAAGGATAAGAAATCCTAATTTTCAACTTCTGCTTTTGTGTTGATAGAGTAACTTCTCTTTTGATGTCAATTGATATATGTTGGTTTATTTTTCTTCAAGACTTTTACCTCCTTAAATAGAGAAGAAATGAGTTGTTGAAGATACAACATAATATAATCCTTTGAGAAGCTTTAAAAGAGATGTTGAGATGTTTCACCAAATTGTCACGTTAGGTGAAGGCTAGTTTTAAAATCCTTTGCTACAAAAGGAATTAGCAGTTGTATTCCATCAAACTCTATGAAGAAAATAGAGCTTAGATCTTCACATGACAAAGTATGTTCAAAGATGAACAATGAACTATCAGGGTCATATTTGTCCTTGCACTTTGACTGACTCAAGTTATGATCATCAGAAGTAGGCTTCTTCAAAGTATAATCTTCAAAGGATGACTTCTTCAGACTCTGACCTACAGACGTTGAACTATTTAGAGTTTAGTCTTCAGTTTCTGATCCATCAAATTTTGGTATTTAAGCTTCTCATTGAATGTTCATATTCAGAACCAATACTTGGATTCTATATAAAATTTTAGTACATGGCCATGCACATTTGAACAAACATTAGTATACCCAATCGTTCTTTAAATACTTTGTTATCATCAAAACTAAGAGATATGAGACAAACCAATTTTGTTTCAACAATCTCCCCCTTTTAGATGATGTTAAACATAAGTATTTAAGAACAATGGTTGACAATTTAATTAATTGATTGACTTCAGAGTCTGAGGTTTGTAATCTCCTCCCGAGTCTAATAGTCCATAGCCCCCCCCCCCCCCCTAATTTCTATCCAGGTTAATCAAATTTGAACATTTAAAGCACATATACAATCCTTCAAAATTTAAGCAAGATAATAATTGTCATGTTTCAGGTGCTTAAATACATCTATATATACTCCCATTTTTGTTATCAACAAAAAGAATTAAAGGAAATTGAAAAGATACTCGAAAAAAATCATGTAACCAAAGAAAATTTAGAGGCATACAAAAAAATTGAGCAAATGCTTCTTAGAAAAACAATTTTTGGGATTTTAACAAATATGGATAAAAATAATTTAAAATCATATTTGATTTCCCCTTTAAAAATATTTTGAGACGAAATAGAAAACTAGCTAAAATGATTAGGAACCAACTCTTCAATTCTCGAGATGTTCAAAGCAGGTTCTGACGGTTGAGCATTTGATAGAAATAAGGTAGTCAAGGCTAAGGAGATGTGCTAGAGGACCAAAAATCTCTCTCTCTCTCTCTCTCTCTCTCTCTCTCTCTCTCTCTCTCTCTCTCACACACACACACACACACACACACACACACTAAAGTCCATTTGGGAATGTAACACCCTACTTCCTTACTCGACAAATAATAAATAAAATATGTAAAATACATAAACCCTTCAAGTAGGATGCCACTCAAACATCAACGACATATATGAAACACAAAACTGAAAATTAAATCCTTTGATATGCAGTTAAAATTATAAAATAGTCGGCATAAAAATCCTAAACAACATTATTAGTTTGAAAAGTGGTTCAATATCCAAATAATGAAAAAAAAATATGCAACATAAGAAAATAAATAAAAGAACAACTCGTTCTCCCCGTGTTACATATCAGAGTGACTCCAATTATAAGACTCGATCGACAAGCAACTAAAGAGGCACAACGTCATCCTCAACATCAAGCTCCTACGGAGGTACATGGTTGTCTGTAATCCATAGGATCACAAACGCAACATCATATAGAAAGGGTAAGAATGCATTCAAATAATAATCGGTGCACAAGACAATCAGGGTAGATTCATACATCACAAATCATATGCATATCAAACATGCACCATAATATCATGTATTCGCATTTCACCCACATCACAATCAAACTCACGCAATTCATACAAGAGTATTCAACAACACACAAAGATATTATTTGCACAACCTTTATGTAATGCAATGCAACATCGACTTAACTCATGGTCACCACGGTCCCCTCTCTAAACCGTACTCGCAACTCAACTTTATATGCATGCGGTACAGACTCAAAATTTGTTTCATATGAACCAGGTCCCCGCTCTGAACCCTGAGCCCCCACTCTGAGCTTGATACAAGTCACTAGTCCCCTCTCTGAACTTATGACTCGCGTTTTCATAATACAACAACATATGATGCATGGCACAACAATGGATACAACCCTCATTATGACTATAAATACCCATACAACAACATCAATATAGTAACAGATGCATCCCCACTATGACTATAAACAACCATGTATTCAATGCATTACTAGTAGTTCCCACTCCGAACTACTCATCTTATTAATTCAATAATAAGCGTGTACAATAATTCACATAATATCATACTTTTATATCACCCCCATATATTCACACATTAAACATACATTTACACATCACTCAAACACATAAGTTTATTTTATTGAACACAACCAAATAGCAACCAACAATGGTTGTAATCGGAAAACAGACCGACAAATCGACACAAAATAGAACCCATGCACTTTTATCCTTGGCAGGCGAGCACAACAGCTCGCTGGGTGAGATCGTCCATGTAACACCCCGAATATTGTTAAATTAGTTTAAATATTATTTTAATATGATTATTTGAAGGTAAAATGAATTATCAAATAATATTGGGAATTATTATTATTATTATAGATGTTATTTATTTTAATAATAATTAAATAAATAAAATAAATGGAATATGAAGAGTGGAAGGGTAAAAGTGGAATTTGATAAAAGAGGCCAAAGTGAGAACTCAGAGTGTTTTCACGTATTTTTGCCTCAGAGTCAGAGAAAGGGAGAAACGCTGAAGAGAAAGAGAAGGAAGAGGAAAAGGCCATAGATTGCTCAGAACTTCCTTCAATCCAAAGAGGTAAGGGGTCTGAACCTTATTAAACGATAATATGCGAGCCAATTCATGATATATGTTGGATTGTTGATGGATCTTGGGGATTTTAGGGAGATTGGGAAAGTTGGGGTTTTGATGGAAATTCTCCGATCTGTGAGTTTTGTTGAGTTATATGCATTATAATCGAAGTATGTTGTGTATATATGACTGTTAAAGGTTGATATTGGGTTGTTAGCTGTGGGGTATGAGTTATGGCGAGTAGAGAAGCAAAGCTGCGCTGGTTTCCGTAGCAGATGGCTTCTGTTCGCGCGCGATTCGCGGCGCGAAGCCCAGTTCGCGGCGCGAACTGGGCAGGATTCAGAGGAGTTTTGTAACGCATCGTTCGCGGCGCGAACCCTGCTGCGCGGCGCGTACTGAAGCGAATTAATTGTTCGCGACGCGATCCTTCGTTCGCGGCGCGTCCTGGAGTAATGGAGGAGTTCGCGGCGCGTCCCTATGTTGGCGGCGCGAACTGTGCTGTGAAGCTAATGTTGGTGAGTTTTTGAGTACGTTGAGTTGCGAGACTCTTAGTAAGTCGCTGTAATTGTATTATAAACAATTAACAGTGATTATATGATTGTGTATGAGGTGTTTATGATGATGAGATGTTGAATTTACGTGTTTAGTTATAAATGTGTTATGTAACGATGTGATATCGTTGTAATGTTGTTGTTGTTTTGTTGAGTTGTATGTCATGCTATTAATGATGATGATAACATGACTATATGATGCTGTTGTTGCTATGTTGATTATGATGCATGTTTGGTGTGCATGCATTCATGAAAGGCCGATGCCTAGTGATGAACGGACTGAGTTCCAATGATGTTGTTGACTCCGGGCTTGTTGAGAGGCTTGGTTCCTTGCGGGGAACTCAGATTCTATGGTGATGAATCTGGGAGTGGTGATCCTGTAGTTGGTCACAAAATGGGTATACCGAGTCGTGTTGAGTCATGCATGGGTGTGTGCATTGCATTTGATATGTTGTTTTGTTGATGTTCATGAGTATGTTGATTATGACGATTATGATGAGCTGTGTTGGCATATGTGAAATATATTTATGTTTATATTTCTGTCGTTATATTATTATTTAATAATGTAATTCTGACCCCTTCTGCATGTGTTTATGTTCATCTATGATGAGCAATGTGCAGATAAAGAGGAGTAGCTATTGTTGAGGTTTGAAGAATAAGTGTAGAGTTATTCTACAGAGTCGAGTCAAATGCTCTGGTCATGTGACACCGGGGTTATGGGATTCGATAGATAATTGGTTATTATTTACGTTGTTTATGATGACTAATATGTTGAGATGCTTTGTTGAGATAATGTTGAAACATTATTATGAATTGTTATATGATGAATGATAATATTTGTGTTGTTGTCCGCTGCGAAGTTTTAATAAAATAAATAATATGTTTTATGTTGTGATGCGATAAGTGTTATGTTGTAAGAAATGTAAACTCTTCTACATGTTGTACTCTGATAATCTATTTAAATATGTCGTTTGGGTAGAATGGTGTTACATTAGTGGTATCAGAGCATAGTCAGTCCAGTCGAGTCATAATGTGATGTTTTCCCTGTTGGTCGATTAGTGTAAATGACACTGTCGATATTTAACGGTTGTGGTTGTGTTGTGCAGAGTATGGCTGGAGAAAATGACCGTGCGATTGCTGAGGCTTTGGCTGCTATGGCGCAGGCTATGCAGGCGCAGCAGAATCCGCCGGTCGACGAGTTTAAGAATTTGGGAAGGTTTCTGAAGAATAACCCTCCCACATTCAAAGGGCGCTATGATCCAGATGGTGCTCAGATTTGGCTGAGGGAAATTGAGAAGATTTTCCGGGTGATGACGTGTACTGAAGCACAGAAGGTGCAGTTTGGTACGCATATGTTATCTGAAGAGGCTGAAAACTGGTGGGATAACACTCGCCAGAGAATTGAAGTACCAGGTGCTGAGATGACTTGGGAAAGGTTCAAGACGGTCTTTCTGGAGAAATATTTTCCTGCTGATGTGCGATGTAAGAAGGAGATGGAATTTCTAGAACTGAAGCAGGGTAACATGTCTGTTGCTGATTACGCTTCGAAGTTTGAGGAGCTGGTGCAGTATTGTCCTCATTATAATGATGCTGATGCTGAGGAATCCAAGTGTGTCAAGTTTGAGAATGGGTTGCGTCCCGAGATCAAACAAGGCATTGGTTACCAGGAGATTTGTAGGTTTCCTACACTGGTTAATAAGTGCAGGATATTTGATGAAGATAGCAAGGCTAGGACTGCTCATTACAAGAGTCTTAGTGAGAAGAAGAATAAGGATCGTGGTAGTCCTTATGCATCTCCGAATGGTAAAGGTAAGCAGAAAGTGGTAGATGAGAAGAAGCCAAGTGGGGGAGGATCTCCCATAGCTGGTAAATGTTTTAAGTGTGGCGAGCCAGGCCACCGTGCTGATAGCTGTACCAAGAAAGTGCTGAGATGTTTCCGATGCGGTCAGGCTGGTCATAGAGTTACTGAATGTAAGGATGCTGGTCCGACATGTTTTAATTGTGGCGAGAAAGGCCATATCAGTTCGCAGTGCTCGAAACCGAAGAAGGCGGCTACTGCAGCTCATACTACTGGTAGGGTGTTTGCTCTGAGTGGGGCTGAAGCTCCTAAAGAAGATAATCTGATTAAAGGTACTTGCTTGATTAATAATGTTGAATTGCTTGCTATTGTTGACACTGGTGCTACTCATTCGTTTATTTCGTATGAGTGTGCGACCAGGATTGGTGTGATTATGTCGTCCCTAGGCGGAAGTATGGTGATAGATACTCCTGCTAATGGTTCTGTGAAGACTTCTGTTGTCTGTCGAGGTTGTCATTTGACGATCTTTGAGAGAGAGTTCGTGGTTGATTTGGTGTGCTTACCCTTGCACCAAATTGATATTATTATGGGAATGAATTGGCTAGAATTCTATGGCGTGTTTATCAACTGCTATAGGAAGACGGTGCGGTTTTCTGAAGTTGGTGAGAATGATGAGGCAAGATTTCTATCTGCTAGGCAGGTGGGGGATTTTGTGAAAGATGAAGCTCAGATATTCGCTTTATTTGCGTCTCTGCAAGCGGATAAGAAAGTGGTGAGTGTAGATTTGCCTGTTGTCTGTGAATTTCAGGATGTGTTTCCGGAGGATGTAAGTGATTTACCTCCAGAACGTGAAGTCGAATTTGCCATTGACTTAGTACCAGGTACGAGTCCAGTGTCGATGTCTCCTTATAGAATGTCGGCAACTGAATTAGTTGAATTGAAGAAGCAACTTGAAGAATTGCTTGAGAAGAAGTTTGTGCGTCCAAGTGTTTCTCCTTGGGGTGCACCAGTATTGTTAGTGAAGAAGAAAGAAGGTACGATGAGGTTGTGTGTCGATTATCGGCAGTTGAATAAGGTGACTATCAAGAATCGGTATCCATTGCCGAGGATTGATGATTTGATGGACCAGTTGGTTGGGGCTCATGTTTTCAGTAAGATTGATTTGCGGTCGGGTTATCATCAGATCCGAGTGAAGTCAGATGATATTGCGAAGACTGCTTTCCGTACGAGGTATGGTCATTATGAATACACTGTGATGCCGTTCGGTGTGTCTAATGCTCCAGGTGTGTTTATGGAATGTATGAATCGTATATTTCATCCGTACCTTGATAATTTTGTTGTGGTGTTCATAGATGATATATTGATATATTCTAAGACGGAAGAAGAGCATGCAGGACATCTGAGAATTGTTTTGCAGGTGTTAAGAGAAAAGAAATTATATGCAAAGTTATCTAAATGTGAGTTCTGGTTGAAGGAAGTGAGTTTCCTTGGCCATGTGATTTCGAGTGGTGGGATTTCTGTTGATCCTGCTAAAGTTGATGCTGTATTACAGTGGGAGACTCCGAAGTCTGCTACTGAGATACGCAGTTTTCTGGGGTTAGCTGGTTATTATCGCAGATTTATTGAGGGCTTCTCTAAGTTGGCATTGCCGTTGACGCAGTTGACTAAGAAGGGTCAAGTGTATGTGTGGGATGCAGCTTGTGAAGCGAGTTTTGTTGAGTTGAAGAGGCGGTTGACCAGTGCTCCAGTGTTGATCTTGCCTAATCCTGGTGAGTCCTTCGTTGTTTATTGTGATGCTTCTTTGATGGGTCTTGGTGGTGTTTTGATGCAGAATGGTAAAGTTGTAGCTTATGCTTCTAGACAGTTGAAAGTTCATGAGAGGAATTATCCTACGCATGATCTAGAACTTGCAGCTGTTGTATTTGTGTTGAAAATGTGGAGGCATTATCTGTATGGTTCCAGATTCGAAGTGTTCAGTGATCACAAGAGTCTGAAGTATCTGTTTGATCAGAAAGAGTTAAATATGAGGCAGAGAAGGTGGTTAGAATTACTGAAGGATTTTGACTTTGAATTGAGTTATCATCCCGGTAAGGCTAATGTAGTTGCAGATGCGCTGAGTAGAAAGTCTCTACATATGTCTATGATGATGGTTCGGGAGCTTGAGTTAATTGAACAGTTCCGTGATATGAGTTTGGGTTGTGAAGTTTCCGCTGATAGTGTAAAGTTGGGTATGCTGAAGTTGACTAGTGGAATTCTGGAAGATATTCGGAATGGTCAGCAAGTTGATGTCGCTCTAGTTGATCATATTACTATGGTTAACCAGGGTAATGGTGGTAATTTTGAGATTGATGAGAATGGCATCCTGCGATTTAAAGGTAGAGTTTGTGTTCCTGAGGTGTCTGAATTGAAAAAGAGTATTCTTGAAGAGGGCCATAGGAGTGGATTGAGTATCCATCCAGGTGCAACTAAAATGTATCAAGATTTGAAGAAGTTGTTTTGGTGGGCTGGTATGAAAAGAGATGTTGCTAAGTTTGTGTATGCCTGTTTGACTTGTCAGAAGTCAAAGATTGAACATCAGAAACCGGCAGGTATGATGCAACCTTTGAAGATTCCTGAATGGAAGTGGGATAGCATTTCCATGGATTTTGTGACGGGATTGCCGAGAACGGTGAAAGGTAATGATTCTATTTGGGTGATTGTGGATCGATTGACTAAGTCGGCGCATTTCTTGCCGATGAAGATTAATCACTCTTTAGAGAAGTTGGCAGAGTTGTATATTGAGGAGATAGTGAGGCTGCATGGTATTCCATCCAGTATTGTGTCTGATAGAGATCCCAGATTTACTTCTAGATTTTGGGAAAGTTTGCAGAAAGCGTTGGGGACTAAGTTGAGGTTGAGTTCAGCTTATCATCCTCAGACTGATGGTCAGACTGAAAGAACTATCCAATCCTTGGAGGATTTGTTGAGAGCTTGTGTGTTGGAGCAGAGTGGTTCTTGGGATAGTTATTTGCCGTTGGTGGAGTTTACTTATAATAATAGTTTTCATGCTAGTATCGGTATGGCTCCATATGAAGCATTGTATGGTAGGAGGTGTAGAACTCCATTGTGTTGGTATGAATCAGGTGAGAGTGTTGTACTCGGACCTGAGATTGTGCAGCAGACGACTGAAAGGGTTAAGATGATTCAGGAGAAAATGAAGATTTCTCAGAGTCGTCAGAAGAGTTATCATGATAAGAGGAGAAAGGCACTTGAGTTCCAAGAGGGAGATCATGTGTTCTTGAGAGTTACTCCGACGACAGGTGTGGGTAGAGCTTTAAAGTCTAAAAAGCTTACTCCGAGGTTTGTGGGTCCGTATCAGATTTTGAAGAGGGTTGGGGAAGTGGCGTATCAGATAGCTTTACCGCCGTCGCTTTCTAATCTGCATGATGTGTTTCATGTATCTCAGTTGAGAAAATATATTGCGGATCCTTCGCATGTTGTTCAGTTGGATGATATCCAGGTGAGGGATAATTTGACCGTTGAGGTGTTGCCAATTCAGATAGATGACCGAGAAGAGAAGACCCTGAGAGGTAAGAAGATTGCTCTAGTGAAAGTTGTTTGGGGAGGTCCAGCTGGTGAGAGCTTGACTTGGGAGCGTGAAGATCAGATGAAGGAGTCGTATCCGGCTCTATTTGCTTGAGGTATGTTTTCGAGGACGAAAACTTCTAAAGTGGGGGAGAGTTGTAACACCCCGAATATTGTTAGATTAGTTTAAATATTATTTTAATATGATTATTTGAAGGTAAAATGAATTATCAAATAATATTGGGAATTATTATTATTATTATAGATGTTATTTATTTTAATAATAATTAAATAAATAAAATAAATGGAATATGAAGAGTGGAAGGGTAAAAGTGGAATTTGATAAAAGAGGCCAAAGTGAGAACTCAGAGTGTTTTCACGTATTTTTGCCTCAGAGTCAGAGAAAGGGAGAAACGCTGAAGAGAAAGAGAAGGAAGAGGAAAAGGCCATAGATTGCTCAGAACTTCCTTCAATCCAAAGAGGTAAGGGGTCTGAACCTTATTAAACGATAATATGCGAGCCAATTCATGATATATGTTGGATTGTTGATGGATCTTGGGGATTTTAGGGAGATTGGGAAAGTTGGGGTTTTGATGGAAATTCTCCGATCTGTGAGTTTTGTTGAGTTATATGCATTATAATCGAAGTATGTTGTGTATATATGACTGTTAAAGGTTGATATTGGGTTGTTAGCTGTGGGGTATGAGTTATGGCGAGTAGAGAAGCAAAGCTGCGCTGGTTTCCGTAGCAGATGGCTTCTGTTCGCGCGCGATTCGCGGCGCGAAGCCCAGTTCGCGGCGCGAACTGGGCAGGATTCAGAGGAGTTTTGTAACGCATCGTTCGCGGCGCGAACCCTGCTGCGCGGCGCGTACTGAAGCGAATTAATTGTTCGCGACGCGATCCTTCGTTCGCGGCGCGTCCTGGAGTAATGGAGGAGTTCGCGGCGCGTCCCTATGTTGGCGGCGCGAACTGTGCTGTGAAGCTAATGTTGGTGAGTTTTTGAGTACGTTGAGTTGCGAGACTCTTAGTAAGTCGCTGTAATTGTATTATAAACAATTAACAGTGATTATATGATTGTGTATGAGGTGTTTATGATGATGAGATGTTGAATTTACGTGTTTAGTTATAAATGTGTTATGTAACGATGTGATATCGTTGTAATGTTGTTGTTGTTTTGTTGAGTTGTATGTCATGCTATTAATGATGATGATAACATGACTATATGATGCTGTTGTTGCTATGTTGATTATGATGCATGTTTGGTGTGCATGCATTCATGAAAGGCCGATGCCTAGTGATGAACGGACTGAGTTCCAATGATGTTGTTGACTCCGGGCTTGTTGAGAGGCTTGGTTCCTTGCGGGGAACTCAGATTCTATGGTGATGAATCTGGGAGTGGTGATCCTGTAGTTGGTCACAAAATGGGTATACCGAGTCGTGTTGAGTCATGCATGGGTGTGTGCATTGCATTTGATATGTTGTTTTGTTGATGTTCATGAGTATGTTGATTATGACGATTATGATGAGCTGTGTTGGCATATGTGAAATATATTTATGTTTATATTTCTGTCGTTATATTATTATTTAATAATGTAATTCTGACCCCTTCTGCATGTGTTTATGTTCATCTATGATGAGCAATGTGCAGATAAAGAGGAGTAGCTATTGTTGAGGTTTGAAGAATAAGTGTAGAGTTATTCTACAGAGTCGAGTCAAATGCTCTGGTCATGTGACACCGGGGTTATGGGATTCGATAGATAATTGGTTATTATTTACGTTGTTTATGATGACTAATATGTTGAGATGCTTTGTTGAGATAATGTTGAAACATTATTATGAATTGTTATATGATGAATGATAATATTTGTGTTGTTGTCCGCTGCGAAGTTTTAATAAAATAAATAATATGTTTTATGTTGTGATGCGATAAGTGTTATGTTGTAAGAAATGTAAACTCTTCTACATGTTGTACTCTGATAATCTATTTAAATATGTCGTTTGGGTAGAAGGGTGTTACAGTCCAGACCTGCAAAAACCATAATGCAATTTCGCCACTATAGCAACTCTATAACTCCCAATTTCACTCTGAAAACATCTAAATAGACCAGAATTGATACATACATATTCACCACATATTATCATGTTGATTATCATTGATTTAACATGTTATTCCATCATTTAATTGCGAAAAATTAAATTCATGATAATACACACAAACTCCTCAATTTTAACACAAATATTTCATTCATGAGCAATTTAATATGAACAACAAACCATACAACATCAAGCACGAATTTTACATTAATTCATGGCATATAGACGAAATCATATTCATTGAACTCATCAAATAATCAATCAAAAGAGAAGGAAGAAAACCCTATTGGAGGTTAAGGGAAACCTCTTTACCCTTTCACAATTAAGGCATTCTTAGATGAATACCCCCCCCCCCCTCCTTTACCTTGTAAGTCCAGCAAAAGCACAAGCATTCAAGCTCCTATTATCTTCTCTCCCCAAACCCTGACTCTCATCTTCTTCTCTTTTTCACGTTCTAAAAAAATGCTCTCAAAAATCCCTTATTTCTTCTAATTTCCTAAATATATATGATAACCTAATTAACTTCTCTTAATTCAATTTTTGACCTAACAAGAACATGATCAGTTCTCTCCAATAACTATTCAATTTCTATTACTTACACTTTTTACCAAACTCTTAATATTCTCTCAACTTTCTACTAATTTCTTATTAATGAATTAATTAAATCCTACAAAAACCAATTAATTAAGCACAGTTCACCATAAATGCCGACACCGGCCAAACACATCATAAATCACATAAAATAATTATTTTAATAAATTAATCAACTATATCAAATAAATACATAAAAGACTAATTAAGTCGGGTGTTATAACTCTCTTTCACTTAAATAACTTTCGCCATCGAAAATTACTTGACGGAAAGAGCTCTGGATAAGACCCTCTCATCCTGTTCTCAAGCTCTACGTCACACTTCCCCTAGCAAACACTCCACAAACAATTTTCACTGAAGCGATCTCTTTGCCTCACAAGTGCTTTACTTCACGATCCTTAATCCTCAACGGTAAGGTCTCAATTGTCTAGTTCTTTTTAACTTGCACATCATCCAACTGGATTACATGAGACAGATCATGAATGTACTTCTGAATCTGAGACACATGAAACACATCATGAAGATTCAAAAGATACGGCGGTAACATAACTCGGTAGGCCGCCTCTCATACTCTATGAAGAATTTGAAATGGACCAATGAAATATGACATAAGCTTTTTAGACTTTAACGCACGACCAATGCCAGTTACTAGAGTAACTCTCAAGAACACGTGATACGTGATCTCCCTCCTGGAACTCAAGTGTTTTCCCCCTCTTATCATGATAGCTCTTTTGACGACTTTGTGAAGCTTTCATCTTTTCTAGGATCATCTTGATCTTCTCGGTAGTCTGTTGAGAAATCTCAGGTCCAAGCACAATACTTTCACCAGAATCATACCAAAAAGGTTTATTACACCCCTTCCATACAAAGCTCCAAATGGTGTCATTCCAATACTAGAATGGAAATTATTGTTTTAAGTGAACTCAACCAACGATAAGTAGTTGTCCTAGTTACCTCCCTGCTCTAAAACACAAGCTCTCAGCAAATCCTCCAAAGATTGATTAGTCCTCTATGTTTGACCATTTGTCTGCAAATGATATGTAATACTTAATTTTAGATTAGTACCCTTCCTGCAAAATCTGTCAAAGCTAGAGGTGTACATGAGTTGGGTCAACCCACTAAACCCGATCAAACCCACCAAAAAATCCATAAAAGTGGATTGGATCGAGTAATTGAGTGGATATGGACTTAAAAACTAAAAAACCCATTAAAAATTGGATTTTGGGTAAAATCGGACCCAAATCCAAAAAACCCACTGACCCACTAATCAAATATTTATTATTACAATTTTAATGATTTTGATGAATATTAAAATAGTTATTGCAATTTTAGTCTCTTGAACATTTACTATTTTAGTGAACCATGACGTTAACTAATTTTGAATATTTCACTCTTTGGTTATTTTGATGCTAACATGATTTTATGTCATGCAACTTTATTTTGTTGTTAGTATTTTATGATAATTTTTATTAGTTGGTGTATCATTTATTATTTTATGATACTAAACATTAGTAAAATATATGTTATTTAATATTTTTTAAGAAGATAAAAATGTTGAATAATTTGTATGAACTCATCATTTTATCATTTAATATTAATAAAATAGAAAAAATTATTTGAGCAAACCACAACCCAACCCAACTCAGCCGAAAATTAGTGGGTTTGCCTAAACTGACTCATTTGTGTAGCAAATGATTATTTTATCTTACCAAACTAGAGTGTCCTATATGGATTGGGTATTTGGTTTGGCTAAACCCAATCCAAACCAGTCCATGTACACCCCTAGCCAAAACCTCGATGTGAATCTCAGATCCCCATCTGACACAATACTCGAAGGAATACTATGCAACCTAGCAACCTTCTTAATATACAACTTGGTTAACTTCTGCAAAGTATAACTGATTTTAATCGAAATGAAATAAGCCGATTTAGTCAATCTATCCACCATAACCCAAACTGAATCATTCCATTTAGAAGTCTTAGGCAAACTTGTCACAAAATCCATCGAAATGATATCCCACTTCCGCTCATGAATACTCGACAGATGCATCAGACCTAACAACTTCTGATGTTTAATCTTCGACTTCTGACAAGTCAAACACGCATAAACAAACTCGTATATGTCTTTCTTCATTCCTGGACACCAAAATATTTTCTTCAAATCTTGATATATTTTAGTAACACCGGAATGAATACTCAGATCACTCATATGACCTTCCTCAAGAATGCTTATCTTAAGCCATGGCACATCATGTACGTAAACTCTGTCTCTGAATCTCATCACGCAATTCTCGTCTATCTTGAAATCACATCATTTACCTTGATTGATTAATACTAGTCGGCTAACCAATCCCAAATAGACTTTCTGACCTTCTTTGATTTCTTCAAGGATACCACTAGTCGGTTTCAACATACCCAACTTCACACTGTTAGAAGTCCTTTCACACAATAGTCTCAAATCTATGAATTGCTCGATTAACTCCAATTCTCGAACCATAAGCATTGGCACATGCAACGAGTTTCTGCTTAAAGCATCAACTGTGACTTCTTTCAATTGTTATGGTTTAACAATCGATTAACATGGCCCAACAATTGATTGTTATGGTCAAAATTTTGATTTCAACTGATTAATCCACTTCTTTCAATCATTTAATGGCTTGGATAATGTCTTTTTCAATTTGGCAGTGGCTAACGATTTTTTTCACTCAATCAATTATATCCATTTTTTTATTTAACTAGTAAGAAACCCGTGCTTACGCATGGGGTACGTTTTTGGGTGGGATATGATTTTGGACGCGCATTTGTTTGCAAACTGTCAAAAAAATTGAAAGTTTAAAAATAGATTTTTTTAAAGAATAATAGTAAATTTAAGTTGAAACAATAATACATGTAGAATATGAAAGGTAAACAACAATATCAATAATAATATAATTATAAGAAAAAGTATTGAAACTTGTATTAGATAAATTAATCGTTTAATTTTTTTAATAAATAAGACAATTATGTTATAAGAGAGAATACAATGGTCGATAAATTTCTATTATTCAATATTTGAATCAGTAGTAAAGTTGATCTCATTTATAACAATAGTAATTATTTTCGTATATAAATATATTTTAATCAACAATATATTTTTTTCCCATATATAAATATTATTTTTATTTTAACATTATTTATAAATATATTTTAATCAATATTAAAGTTGTTTCCGTTTATAAAAATATTTAAATCAAAATATTATTTTTATTTTGACAATATTTATAAAAATATTTGAATCAATAATAAAGTTATTCTCATTTATAACAATAGTATTTTCTCCCCTATATAAAAATATTTTAATTAACAATGTATTATTTCCCGTATATGAATATTAATTTTGTTTCCTAGAAATATATAGAAAACCAGATATATAAGTTATAAAGTCTGCTATGGTCATTCTAGAAAGTTCAATGTGACATATGCACAAAGTAGTCAACCTATTGAATACTTGAAAGAGATAAAAGATATTTATTCTCGATATAAAACAGAAAGTCCGCTTATCTGCAATATATTGATGTGATCATGAATAATATTTGCATTAAATAACGTGATTATATATATGGAAAGCATGGTAAAAAGTACTCCTACATGATTTAGGCAGCAAAATTGTTTCCACAAAATCTTGCATATATTTGACGCGTATTTGTTTGCAGACGGTAATAAAAATAAAAATTTGAAAGATAAAAATTAAGAATGATAGTAAATTTAAATTGAAATAATAATACATGTAGAAGATAAAATATAAACAACTATGATTAAAAATAAGAACTATTAAAACTTGTATTTGACAAATAAGTTATTTTAATCTTTTTATAAATAAGTCAATCATTTTATAAGAGACAATTTAAAAATATTTACTCGATCTTATTTAATAAGTTCCTTCAATCTTTTTTACATATTTAAAAAAAATATTTGATAAATTTCTATTATTTAATATTTGAATCAATAATAAAGTCGTTCCCGTTTATAACAATAATATTTTTTTTTCGTATATAAAAATATTTTAATCAACAATATATTTTTTCTTGTATATAAATATAATTTTTTTTACATTATTTATAAAAATATTTAAATATATACTAAAGTTATTTCCGTATATAAAAATATTTGAATCAACAACATATACTTTTGTAATATATAAATACTATTTTTATTTTAACAATATTTATAATATTATTTGAATAAAAAATAAAGTTATTCCCGTTTATAAGAATAATATTATTTAGTAAAAATATTTTAAATACAAATAGAAAATAAGTAATTGAAACAAAATCAAATTTAACACAAATAAGAATATTTTTTTCACAAATAAAACAATTTAAAAAATATTAATATTTTAAACTAAAATTGAATTAAAAAGTTGCTTAAAAAAATAATTTTGCCTTATGATTATTTTTAAGATACAATTAATTTATTGTAATGATAATAATCATAAAAACAAACATAATAATAAAAATGGTAGTAATAATAATTAAAAGCTGTTGAATAAGTTTTTTAACAACAAAAATTATTGAATATAATAAATGAAAGACAAAAAATTGAGTCCCGGGTTTGGGTATAATAGTAATAAAAGTATTAGAAATAATAATTGTGTTGTTTTTCAATCTTTATTTAATATTAGACTGAATTAATTATCGATTGTCCTCCTATAAACTATTCTGACATGGTTAAAATTTTTTGTTAAATTGAACATTTCCAAGTGCGTTAAATTCTTTTGATTTTTCAAAAAATTCTATCAGTTATTCAACATTTTTATTTCTAAAATATTATATTTTTTTATTATTTTAAATTCAACTACACGTAGAATTTATTATCACTTTAATTCTCATATTTTTAAATTATATTTTCTTTAATTCAAATATCACTTTTTTGTATGAAGCTTTTTTTTTCCATTAAAAAGGTCCCAGTTGAGTATATAAAAATATAATTAATTTTACAAGCTTTTATACTCAATATAATAGTGGATTGTTCAAAATAAAAAAGAAATTAAAAATTAAAAATAAACAATTTATTCTTATAAAATCTTAACTAAAAAAAGTGGTTAAAATTTTACGCTCTTTTTTATTCTATTTGTATATAATATTTATAATTAGTCTGTGTGAATTATTTAAAATAATTAAAATTGATAATTTTACACTCTTTTTTATTCTTATTTAATTCATATTTATTTCTCATTATTTTATATCAATACCAATATTTGAAATAATTTGTTAATAAACTCTTTTTTTTTAAATACCCTTTATTTTCATTTTTTTAATCCTTAATTCTTTTATTTTCTTTTGAAGCCTACCTATTCTCCACCAACCATCTTTGTGATTAGACAAATATATCTAGCAAATTTGCTAGCAAACTGCAATCTTACATTGAACAACAATAAATCTTTTACTTTTTTTTACAAAACATTTAATCTTACTTTAAACAACAATAAATTCTACACTCTTCCAAATTTCAATCCTACAGTCTTCCAACCTTACTGCCTAATGAATTGAAAATTATTTTCATTGATGATTATACGGAATGGTATTCCCTAAATTGTTTAAAAGAAAACAATGAACTAACAAATATATAAATGATAGGGTGATATATTTAGCAAAGTAAAATACGTATTGTTGTTTGTCAAGATAGTTTTTTAATAACAAATGAGAATACATATGTTTCTCGGCACGTCCTAGAATAATTTAAAAAAGAAAAAAAAAAAAAGCAATTGTGAAATGAGATTAATTACTATGCACTGTCAGTGTAAAAAGTTTTACACAATCGATGTATCACCATCACCCGTTTGTATTACTTTATAGATTTTTAAAATAAAAGTCAAACTTGTTTCAATATTCAACGGTTATAATTAACTGACAGTGTAAAATCCTTTTACACTGTCAGTGTATTTCAATTAATCTCTTGTGAAATAAGCAAAGGAAACCCAACAAATTTGAATAATGCTAATCAAGAAAAATCACAAGAGAACTATGTTATTTAAAAGAGGGTATAATTGGGTTGTAAATCATAGATAAAGGCAGTGCAACGTCAAGAGTTAAAAATTCAAAATTAGGTCAAAGTATAAATCAGAATAGGGCATACAATCATCCATTACTTCCCAAAATTACTCATTAAACAAAAATGCCGTATTATTACCAATTTCTAACTGTTCTTACCTAACAAAATTACTCATTAAATAAAAATATCGTATTATTACCAATTTCTAACGGTTCTTACCAAACCCTCACCACTATATTGATATATTGGAACTCATAATCAAATTCTAAATATTATAGAAGCCACAATCAAATTTGGAATTGAAATTGCCTTTCCTGAAGAACAAAACAACATTATTCTTTAATTTTTATATAATCTAAAGCAAAGTAATAAACAAAAGAAAAATATGAGCATACAAATTTAGTCGGGAAAATAAGATAGGTTGGACCTATTTTCATTTATTTTCTCCCCTTCTTTGTAGAGCATTTTAAAAATCTTTTTCTCTTTGGAGTGATACTCTTTGGAATCTTGTCTCCCTTTTTGGACCATTGCCACCGTTTAGAACCTTGTCACCCTTTGCATTGTAACCTCTTTTTCCTGTCTTACCCATTCCATTTTTTCTCATATCCTGCTCCATAAAAAGTATTGAGTATATGATATGTTTGAATGTCATAAAGGGCAGAAAATAAAGGAAACTAGAGTTAAGGGAACGAGAATATGTAAAGAACGTAGTTTAAGATATGTTCATAAAAGCAACATTTTTTCAAGAATCAGAGTATAATTTCAATTCCCTTTATATTTATAACTCCCAAACCAGAAGTTGTAATTACATCTACAATCACAAACCAGAAGTTTAAGATATGTTTGGACCATATTGTGTGATATATCTTGTTTGTGTGGTCTTTGACCATTAATGTACTTAGAATTTAGAATTTAGGCAAATGGACTTAGACTTTAGGCAACATTCTTATGCTAAAGGACTTGGCCAATGCCAACTTTCTGTGAAACCAAGTGCTTGCAATTTGAAACTTCATCTGATACATCATTCAAGATCCCTCTGAGCTCATCTGCAACATAATCATTGTGAAGTTGTTATTTTGAACCTGTAACTTATGGAATTCATCTGTTACAAGGGCTAATTTGAAGAAGATCATGAAGTGGCTAAAGCTTGGATGTGGCTATCTTTATTTGATGCATTGCTCTTTAAGATTAATATAATTATGCATTTGTGTGTTGCTTAATTCTCAATGTCCAAGGGAATCTGGGTTTCTATTGACATTCTTGTCTATTGGATTGCTACCCATCGGTCAGATCTTTTCAACTCTTAACTTTTAATTTTGTGCATAGGATCAGTCTCTTCATCTTCTCCCCATTTCTTTAATTTCAAAATCTCTCCCTCCTTTTAAAACTTTCTTTGTTTGAACTTATTTTGTTCTAAACTTTGACCACTTTGCAAAAAGATAGAAACTTTAGCCTTATGCCATTGCATTTTCAAACTTCTTTTCTTAAATCAAATTTGTAAATAAACTTAACTATACTTGACCTAAACTTTCAAAAAGCCAAAAAGAACTAACTCATTCAAACCATTTTTTGGGCCTTTCTGCCTTTCAAACTTATTTTTTGTTAAAAGCAATGCATCCACTTTGAAATTTGTATCACGAACTACGAGGTTTTGATCCCTCATTTTTATGTTGGTATGTAGGCACAAGTCCGAAGGTCTTGTCAAACATAAAAATATAATTAATGAATTATTTTCTCATCCCCCCATTCTATTTGTTTTTAAACATCATTTTTGTACCAAATACATATGCACACAAAAAGGGCTCCCTAGGAGTACCTTGGACACTTTGTGTGCTAACACCTTCCCTCTGTGTAACCAACGCCCTTACCTGTAATCTCTGACATTTTATTAGTTTTAATTTGAAAACTTCTTATTTTGGGTTTTGTTCGTACTTTTTCCCTTTTCCCTTGGAAACAATAAAAGCGCGGTGACGACTCTTGTTATTTGATCTCTAGCTTATCTATAGCTTGATGATCATGAATTTACCGCTACATATATCTCCTTTGTCAAAATATGTTTGACAGTCAAAGTTACCCAAGGGTTGGAAAGTCCCAAAGTTTACCAAGTTTGCTAGAGACACTAACGAGTCAATAGTAGAACACATCGTCCAGTATCAAATTGAGGCCGAAGACATAGCAAACAATGAGAACTTGAAAATGAAGTACTTCCCAAATTCTCTAACAAATAATTCCTTCACTTGGTTCACAACCCTCCCTCCCCACTTGGTTCAATCCTGGAGCCAATTAGAAAGGCTATTACATGAGTAGTTTTATATCGGACAGTCGAAAATTAGTTTGAAAGAGTTGGCGAGTGTGAGGTGAAAAGTCCATGAGTCGATAGATGACTATTTGAATAGGTTCAGACTTCTAAAGGCAAAGTGTTTCACCCAGGTGCCTGAGCATGAGTTGGTCAAAATGGTTGTTGGCGGCTTAGACTATTCAATTAGAAAGAAGTTAGATACTCAATACCTTAGGAATATGACACAACTCGTAGATAGGGTTCGTCAAGTCGAACACCTAAAAGCTGATAAAGCCACAACAAATAAATATCACAAAAAAGAGAAAGTTGCTTACATAAACGCACACAACTATGTCTCTGATGTGGGTAATGATTGTTCTGAGGAAGGCGAGGTCAACGTGGTTGAATTAAAGCCATCCCCCCACCCCCTTACGTTTGTAAATTATTAAAACCATCGAACGAAAAAAATTCCGCCGAGACCAATAAAAACGAAAAGTTCGCCACTAGAACTTACACTTTTGACATTACAAAATGCGATGAAATATTTGATTTGCTAGTTAAAGATGGTTAGATTATAGTACCTTCTGGTCTGAAATCTCCTCATTTAGAACAAAGGAAGAAAATTAGATTATAGTACCTTTTGGTTTGAAATCTCCTCATTTATAACAGAGGAAGAAGAGAGGTTTTTGTAAGTACCATAACTTTTTGGGTCATAAAACTTCTCAATGTGTGCTTTTCAGGGATTTGGTCCAAAAGACTCTGAACGATGGAAGATTGCAATTTGGCGAGAAGTCTAAATCATCAATGAAAGTAGACTCAGAACCCATGCATATGGAGGAGGCCAACTATGCGGAACCTATAGAGATATTAATGGTGGAAGTTGTTGATGGCTCCAATATGGATGTCAACAAGGGAGAACATATCTTTGTTATTGATGATTCTGACTTCCAAGAGGTCTATCCTAGTCTGAAGAGGGATTAATTGATTTCCTTGAGCATCGCAAGCTCAATGACTCTAAGACCATGTTGTGTCCATGTTGCAGTGTCGTGTTTGAAGAATAAGCAGAAAAGAAATTGGAAAGCTCTCGGAGGGTTAACCCCGGACATGAACGGGGTGGAGGTCGAACATCTAGGTTCGTTCCAAATAATGGGGGGAAACCTCGTCAGAACAAAGAGTATAGGAGGAAGCTTCAGCAGCCTCGACAAAAAAATTCCAGGCTGCCTGCAAGCGCACCCAAAGATAAGTGGGTGAAACCCCTAAACAAAAAGGGGGTGAGTCGTCCTAAGTGGAAGGAGGTCAACCCCAAAGTGGGAATACCAAATGACAAAGCCCAAAAGAAGGCGAAGGGAAAATCACATGTCCCTCCAACCTACGAGGGTGAGAATCCTATGATGCATACCTAATGGAGGCGTCATTAGAGGAAGAAAAAGGCTAAAATGGAAGCCTTGACCAGTGAGCGTGAGGCCTCAAGGGCGAAGCGTAATGCAGTTGCATCGAATCCTAGTGAGAGACCCTACTCTAAAAGGGTCAACAAGGAGGGATGATTTCATCTTGTTCCAAAAACGGATCTGAAGACTCCTTCATTGAAAGGGAGACTTTAAGGTAGAGAGACAACTCCTGAATACTCTCCTCATTTAGAGGATGAAGCGGAAGGTTACACACCTCATCCTAAAGACGAGGATCCTGAATATTCCCATCACTTCAAGGATGCTTATGTGCCTTATTATTCTCCCTGACCTAGGCAGAAAGAACCAAAATATACTCATGGGTCAGATGATGAGATGATAGAGTATAACTTCAGCTGAGAGTCGGAAGGCGACCTTTAGATTAGTTGCATAATAGTGTCAGTGCTTCCAGTCGAGTACGACCAAGTGTCATAAGTTTCCGAGGTCGAGGAAGATTTTCTTCAAGATGAAGATTCTCTTTCCTGTTGAATAACAAGAGAAAACACCTTGTCAATATCAGGTAAAGGACTTATCATCATGATTTGTGACTTCGAATGAGTGAATTTCACATTCAATCCTTCAAGAAAACGAATCACATAATCATGCTCTATATATCGCTTAACTAATGTGATAGCATCACAATAACAAGGAATCGCACAAGAAAAAGTAGGGATTGGACGATAGTTCTCGAGCTCATCCCACAAAACCTTCAATTGAGTGAAGTAGTTGGAAACATCGAGGGTACCTTGGCGAAACTTGTATAGATCTTCTTGAATTTCAGAGATGCGAAAGATGTCGTTGTGCGAAAAATGCGTCTTTAAGTTCTTCAAAACTCCAGTTGCAGTGTCAATCCAAAGCACTGATTTGGCAATCGATTATGAGATTGAACGTTGTATCCAAGCTAGGACAATGGTGTTACATCAAATCTAAGGCAGATACAAAGGATCAGTAGTGAGGGGTTTTGTTAGGGTTCCATCAATGAATTGTTATTTGTTCTTGGAAATCAATGCAATATGCATAGACCGGGCCCATGTATGATAATTTTTGTCACCCAGAGATGGTGAAACAAAAACAAGGGCAAATTTTCATTAGGATGAAGATAATAAGGATTTGCGGAATTGGTGGAGAAATCTATGAAGTTCTGGGTAGCCATTGCTGAAAGAAAGGGAAAAGGTCAAGTAAAAGTGATTTACCAAAGAGGAAACAATGCAACAAATAAGAACACTCAAAAGAAAATTGAATAAATAATATTGCAGATAAGAGGTGAATCATAGAAGGAAGGTGACAATGACTACCAGAGCTTATGAAGCTCTTATACCATGTTAATAATGGCATCACTACTTGCCATGGTAGCTTGAAACAGAAATTATGCAGAAGAAAAGAAGAGAAAATATAAAAAGCTTTAATTGTTTCATTAGTTGCATCAGATAACAAATCCAATGCTTATATACATGTACGAAGTTTGTTAGATAAAGTTGTTAGATCTAACTAACTAATTGAAAAGAAACTAACCTAAGTATGTATACACAAGATAAATACACTAATACATATTATCTTGAATACACTTAAGCTAATAACACTTGATCCTAAGTCTATTTTGTTTGCACTTTAGTGACGGGATGGATCAACTGACCTTGTTTTCTTTCTTTCTTGAATACACTTAAGCTAAAGAATTCTTGGATTCACCTATGGAGGAATAACTGACATATATATATATATATATATATATATATATATATATATATATATATATATATATATATATATATATATATATATATATATATATATATATATATATATATATATATATATATATATAAAGAGTAAATAATGGAGATCAACTTATTTAAGAGTAAATTTTTTTAACTTACTTCAAATTATAACCTTTAAATTTAAATTATATCTTTTAAATTTAGTTTAATTTTATAATTAATTAAATAAAAATATTAATTAATTATTACATTATATTTAATTTAAAAACTATGATTTGAAGTAAGTTAGAAAACTAACTCTTGATATAAATTGATTCCCACTTTTATATATATATATATATATATATATATATATATATATATATATATATATATATATATATATATATATATATATATATATATATATATATATGTGATTAACTTATTTCAAGAGTTAGTTTTTTTAAATTTATTCTAAATCATAATTTTTGAATTGAATTGAATTTAATGATTACATTAATTTTTTTATTTTATTAATTATTGTATTAAATATAATTTAAAGACTATAACTTATTCTTAAATTATATATATATATATATTTTGCAGGAAACTCTTACCACAAGATTTACATTACATTCTCATTAACTAAACCAATCTACATTTGATTAATATTTAGAAATTTCTATTATACTAAACATCAAAAATAATAAAATTATATAAAAACCGCTTATGTCATAAGTTAAAAACTTATGGATATTTTTATTTTCAAAAGACTAGCGCTTTTTTTTTCCTTTTTCTTTTTGTTTTAATAGCCAAATAAATATTGATAAAAAGGTGAAATCCAGAATAAAATATAAAAAGAAGGAGTGACAAGCCAACAAAAATCAAGCAACTCAAGATAAAACAAAGATAATAAAGTAGCAAGAGCAAAGAGCTACATGCAACCACCGATAGAAAGAAGAAAAAAAGAGAGAATAAAAAGACCTTGCAACTTTGATTTAAGAAATTAAGACACAATAATATATCATTATGTAATGGATATAAAATTCTTTACACTTGTAAGAATATTGAGGATCAACATTAAATATATGACGGTAAATCGAATAAATAAAGACACAAAAGAACATCGATATTTTTAATGTGAAAAACTTTTAAATATGAGAGTAAAAATCACGAGTCATCGAGACCAAAAAAATAATTCTACTACAGTCAATTAAGGGTACATGAGAGTCTTAAAGTGATTCACAAACTAATGCTAACAACCGAAAATCACAAAGCAAACTAGCATACAAATAAGAATAAAAAAGTTGAAAAATTTCTCAAATCTCCAGCTTCAATACGAAAAAAAATATCTCTCACCTCATACCTTTTTTAAAGTTATGAACAGTCAAAAGTTAGATACATGTGTTACGAACATGCCCTCCAAATTTGAGCTCGATCCAATGGTTAACGAATCTTTGGTCGTCGATTTAGTGAGACTAATTGTAGAAAAATGGGAATGAGTTTCTCTCTCCTTTTCTCTCTTTTTGAATCCTTATTTTCTCTCTATCTCTCTTAATCATAAATTGATCATCCCCATTTAAATAAGTGAGACATACAGGCAAATCATATTTGAGTCTTTCTCCACATAGGAAGAGAGCCCAAACTCAATCAATCTCCCCCTCACAACTATATGAAGGAAATCGTCAAACTAGCGATATCGCAACAAGCTTAAAATTCCCCTATTGATAATGCTTTAGTCATCATATCAGAACCATTATCATCTGTATGAACTTTAGCTAACTCCAACAACTTGACATCCAAAATATCATATATCCAATGATATCTCACATCAACGTGTTTTGACCTATTATGAAAATTCGGATTCTTACCAAGATGAATAACATTTTGACTATCAGCAAATAACACATATTTGTCTTGAACAAAACCAAGCTCTTTAAAAAATTTCTTCAACCATAATAACTCTTTGTATGCTTTGGTAATGACAATGATCTCAACTTTTGTAGTAGACAATGCTACACACTTTTACAATCTGGACTGCCAAGCCACGCCCCCTGCAAATTTAATCATGTAGTCTGACATGGACTTTCTGGAAACAATTCTCCAGTCATATCAGCGTCAGAGTATCCCACTAGAGTAGGCTTATCTCCTCCAAAATAAAACGTCACAGAAGCAGTACTACGAAGATACCTAAAAATCCATTTTACAGCATTCCAATGCTCTCCACCAGGATTTGACAAAAATATACTTACTGTACCAACAACATATGTTATATCTGGTCTTGTACATACCATTGCATACACTACACTATCCACAACAGACACATAAGGAACATGTTTCATATAAAACGTTTCATCTTCACTTGAAGGACTTTGATTAGAATTCAACTTGAAATGAGTAGCAAGAAGAGTGCTTACCGCCTTAGAACTTTCCATTTTAAATCTTTGTAGCAATATTTCGATATAATGTTCTTGTGATATCCAAAGTTTCTTCTCTTTTCTGTCACACATGATTCTAATGCCAAGAATCTGTTTAGGTGCTCTCATGTCTTTCATGGCAAATGACTCTTCCAAATTCTTCTTTAACCTGTTAATGTTAGAACTATGTTTCCCCCACAATAAAAATATCAACAACATATAACAATAGGATAATGAAGTCATCGTTAGAAAATTTTCTAACAAAGACGCAACAATCTGAAGTAGTCTTTTGGTATCCTTGATAACACATAACTGACTCAAACTTCTTGTACCACTGCCTTGGAGCTTACTTCAACCCATATAAACTCTTTCTCAATCTATACACACGATCTTCTTTGCCTTTAAATTAAAAACCATCAGTTTGTTTCATGTAGATATCTTCCTCCAAATCACCATGAAGGAAAGTCGTTTTCACATCCATTTGCTCAACCTCTAAATCAAGATTAGCAGTCAAACTCAACATGGTTTTAATTGATGACATCTTTACAACAGGTGAGAAAATATCATTAAAATCAAAACCCTTTCTTTGACTAAAACCTTTCACTACTAATTTGCCTTTATATCTTGGAGACTTAGAGTTACTCTCATATTTAACTCTATAAAGCCATATGTTTTCCAATGCCCTTTTGCCTTTAGGCAACTTCACTAAGTAATAAGTGTGATTATCATGTAATGATTTCATCTCATTACGCATTGCATCCAACCACTTTTGATTTTCATCACTTTCCATGGTCTCTTGAAAACACTAAGGTTCGCCCTCATTAGTCAAGGTCACATAATCATCATAATTGTACCTTATAAAAAGTTGTCTCTTCTTGTTAGACCTTCTAAGTTGAATTTGAGATGATTCTGGAGCTTCACCAAGATTATCATCCCATGTCATATCGCTCTTCCCTTTACCATCATTAGTTGGAATATTTACCTCATCTCTAATTTGTTGATCATCAACATAATCATATGGCTCACCATTCTGATCACCACCACCAATAGCATACAAATTATGACTAGGTAATCAAACTGGATCAACATTAGATAAACTGATATCTTTCTTGGGTGTAGTCTTATCTACCTTATCAATGTCTTCAATAGTTTTGTCTTCCATGAACACCACATCATAGATTCAGATAAGCTTCTTCCCTACACGATCATACAACTTGTAATCAAACTCATCTTGCCCATAGCCGATGAAGATACATTATTTTGACTTTGCGTCCAACTTGGATCTTTCATTCTTTGGGATATGCACAAAAACCTTACAACCAAAGACTCTCAAATATCATACTTGACATTCTTTCTAAACCAAAATTTGTCTGTAACTTCATTGTTCAAAGCAACAGTAGGAGTGAGATTAAGAACATGCACTACCGTATAAAGTGCCGCGCCCTAATAATGATTACACAACTTAGCTTTAGAGAGCATACACCTTACTCTCTCAATTAGTGTTTAATTCATCCTCTCTACTAAACCATTTAATTGAGGAGTTTTAGAAGGAGTATTTTCATGTGCAATACCATGCTTCTTGCAATAGGAATCAGATAGTCTATAATACTCCCCACCATTGTCTGAATGAATACATTTAAGCTTCTTTCACGTCTGCCTCTCAACCAAAGCATACAATTCTTTGAAATTTTCCAACATTTAGTCTTTTCTCTTCAAGGAATAAGCCCATAGTTTCATAGAGCAATCATCAATAAAGGTAACAAAAAAATGCACCACTAAAGGATTTTATCTTTAATGGACCACAAACATCAGAACATACAAATTGAAGTAATTTTGACTTCCTTGAGGGAGGATGTCTCTTGAAAGATATTATAGTTTGTTTACCAGCCATGCAATGAGAACACTTCTCCAAATTTGTATTCTTTAATCTAAAAAGAACATCCTTTTTGGAAAAAACATCTAACCCCTTTTCACTAATATGACTAAGTCTTCGGTGCCACAAAGATGTTTCCATATCGATAACATTCACACCGTCCCTAGCAACCAAAGATTTTGTCCAATACAATTTAGAATTTTTTTCCCTATAGCCACAACCAAGTTACCTTTGTTAAGTTTCCACTTTCCAGAACCAAAGTGATTGTCATAACCACAATCATTAAGCACATGCAAAGAGATCAAACTAAAGCAAACATCTGGAGCATGTTTGACACTTCTAAGCAATAATTTCATTCCCATGTTGGTTTGAAAGCAAACACCCCAACACTAATTACCTTAGATACACCATCATTACCGATCTGCAACACTCCAAAATCATCGGAAGTATAAGATGTGAAGAAATCATTCCTTGGTGTAACATAAAATGTATCACCACTGTCAATTATCCACATGCTCCCGTCTGATACAAGATTAACATAATCATGATCATGGAGAGTAACAAGATCATTACTAGTAGCAGTAGTAACACGATCATCATTATAATCTTCATGGTTTCTTTTTTAGACTTACCCTTCTTGCCTTTTTTAATCTCTTTTCAAATGATAGCAATACTTATGTACATGTCCTATTCTGTGACAATAATGACACTCAAGATTCATTTATCACGACTTGGACTTGCATATGCTATTCTCTCTACCATCCTTTGGTTCCTTTTTATGACTTATCCCCTGTTTTTAGTGACAAGTGCCTCAGATTGAGATGAAGAACCCTGTGCCTTCCTTCTCATCTCCTTATTAAGAATATCACCCTTAGCCATTTCCAAAGAAACAACACCCCTAGGAGCAGGATTTGTGATAGAAATCTGAAATGTCTCACAAGACTCTGGTAAAGATAGCAATATAAATAGTCCCAAAAATTCATCATCAAATTTGATACTCATTCCTAACATTTGATCAATGAGCCTTTGAAATTTACTCAAGTGATCTGAAATAGAAGTCATTTCCTTATACTTCAAACTCATGAAGCTATTCAACAAGAACAATTTATTATTCCCTGATTTAAAGGCATACAAGGACTTTATCTTCTCCCATAAAGCTTTTGCATGTGTCTCATTAGCAATATGATTATAAACATTATCTTCTACATATTGTCAAATAAAATCACATACTTGTTGATGTTCAAACTCCCATTTTTCATCCGACACAAAATACAACTTTGCAGAACTAAAAACAATTAAATATAATTTCATAAAAAATAGTAAGTCTTTCATCTCGCCCTTCCATAAATGATAATTAGAACCATTCAACAATATCATATTCATCTTTGTATTTAACTTCATCATTCAAACAAGTAAAATAGTCATTAACCAAGAGCTCTGATGCCACTCTGATGGCACTACGCCAAATAAGGGAAAAGAGGGCGCTTTTTTTGGCCTATAACAGCGCTTTAAAGCGCCATCTAATCTGGCGCTGGCATAGGTAAAGACAGCGCTTTTTTTCCTGGTGAAAGCGCTCTCTAAAGTGGCTCTTTAAGCCCTTTAAGGGCCACTTTAGAGGGCGCTTTTTAAAGAAAGCTCCCTCTAAAGTGGAAACTTTTAAGGGTTTAGAGGGCGCTTTTACTGGAAAGCGCCCTCTAAAGTGGAAACTTTTAAGGGTTTAGAGGGCGCTTTTACTGGAAAGCGCCCTCTAAAGTGGAAATTTAAAGGGTTTAGAGGGCGCTTATTTTGGAAAGCGCCCTCTAAAGTGGGTGGTTATTTAATTTTTTTTTTAAAAAGCGCTATATTTTTTTATTTATTTTAGACAACCTGTATATTGAAGCAGTACACCTAAAACTGTATAATTTGAAGCCCTTTTTCACACATTGCATTCAACAAGCCTTATATACAACAATCCATACATATACAACAATCCACTGATATATAATCGTTTAACTTCTAAAGATTCTAAATATGCAACCAATTCATAACTTAAAAAGAAATAAAACTAAGTAGCAAAAGCATCTCTGAGATGTATGTTTTTTTGCTAGCCGCAGTCTTCTTAGCAACAATCTCTTTTTGTTCAATATCAATAGCATGAACCTAAAATATCATAAAATTAGTTAGGTGAAGTATAAGATCAAGAATTAACATTTTCTATGCATAAATATCATATAATTGTGTTTATACCTTTTTTTTTTATGCAACTGACTCGATTTGCTGTAATAAAATCCATTTTACCTGTAATAAAGAAAACAATTAAAATCATTTGACCTGTATCTTTTTCACTAAGTTCTCTTTCTTTTCTTGGTTGGAATATGTTCTACATGTCTCTTAACAACACGGACGGTTGGATTGATCCAAATACCCTCATTATGATCATTTCTAATATATGAATCATTTGATATAATATTCTCATCTTGATCATTTCTGGTAAACGATTCAATCTCAACATCAATATCACCTTGATCTCCAGTGTTTTCATCAATTACTTTGTTGGAAAAAAGAACTATATACCATTTCGTACTTTTCGGATCATTGACATAGAACACTTGTCTAGCTTGAGAGGCTAGAATAAAAGACTCATCTTTGTATCCCACCCTATTAAGATCCACTTGCAAAAATCCTAACTTATCCATTCAAATGCCATTATTATTTTCAACCCACTTGCAACCAAATATAGGAATCTGAAACTTCTCATAATCAAACACCCAAATACGCTCGATAACACCAAAATACGACAGATTTGCAAATTTGGGGTTTAAGTCCTTCACACTTGATATGTGCATTGCTTCAGCTACCACGGTAACACCACTATTCTGCATAGTACTTTTATCATCTTGTTCTTTGGTATAAAATGTGTATCCATTAATCGCGTATGCGCTATAAGAAAAAACATGGAAACTTGGACCATATGCTAAGCATCTCAACCTTTCTGTTATTGAAGCGGGATCTGAATAATACTTTGAATAAATATGATCCTTAAACCAAGGTATAAAACATCGATTGTGCTCTCGTACTATCCAATTTTCATTTCTATTGGGATTTAAACCTCGGAGAACATCCTTGTGAATTTCAACATACGGCTCAACCTCATTGAAATTCTAGTTATCAGACTTTAGATGTCACACAGGTTGTTATGACATCCAATTCTGCACAGACAAGAATTATGCAGAACTTAAAAGTAAGTGCAGTAAATAACACAAGTAATTGTTTACCCAGTTCAGTCCAACATGACCTACATCTGGGGGCTACCAAGCCAGGGAGGAAATCCACTATCAGTAGTATTAATTCAAAGCTAAACTCACCCGTTTACAACTCTTCACTTAATCCCTACCCAATGCAATTTCAATCTTACTCTAAGATCAGAGTTCCTACTCACTCCCCCTCAATCACCTCAGTGATTACTACCTTTAATCAATATTAAAGACAATTTTGAAGTCACACTTCAAACAACTCTTGATTGTGCTTAACAACTTTAATCAAGATACACAGCACTCACGCTTAAAAGCTTTGAGCGACACAACACTTACAACTCAATGAACACCCTATGCCAAAGCAATCATCTACGTGATAATGGCTTGGCTTACAAGATATGTCTAATACAAGACTCCCAAAAATACAGCAGTGAAGTATGATGGACACACTAAATCTTCACGCCTCAAAATCCCTAGTTCTGAATGAAGGAACGACTTCCTTTTATATTACAGTACTTGGGCCTTTGCACTTGTATTCTCCTGAATTTAAGGTCACGCGAGTTCCCCTAAATTCCACATCTAGGTTACTAACAAATAGGCTATTTGTTAGGTTCATTAAATGTAGCTTGGTTGTTGATTTCCTGGATTTTCTCTCAGCTGTTGAATTCCTGAAGAATAGCCTGAGAAAACGCTGAAACAGAAAACTGAACAACCTACAATATAGCATATGCTGTCAGGAATGAATGTCACGACATTCAGCTTGACATCAAGGATCATATGCTAAGTCTGTTTTTCCAGAAAACAGACTGTACAATTTTGCTGACCTGTATATGACCAAAATGACCATACTACAGTAACAGCTTACATTAATAAATGTCAAAGTATCCAATTTGACATTTACACATTTGGTCTTAAGTCAGTTCTGTTATCCTCTTGAAGAACAGACTAAGAAACATGCTGAAGTATAGCAGAACACCACTCTGTCTATTGTTCAGTATATGCTGTCAATGATGAATGTCATAACATCCAGTTTGACATTCAGTCAGTAGGCCTTATGCCAGGTCTGGTATTTCCTTGATAACCAGACTGGAAATAAATACTAAGTTCTAACAGAACACCAGCTGTTCTATTCCTTAGTATCTGCTGACAGGGATGAATGTCACAACATCCAGTTTGACATTCAATAAATCCTATATTAGCTAATCCTGCAGTAACTACTCAAGTGTGTCATGACATCAGTCAAGACATCAGAGCACAGTTAGATATTCTAACCTACAGTGCAGTCACACATACACACCATGTCATGACATCAGTCAAGACATTAGAATCCAGCTAGTGTTTTACCATATAATGCAGCCAATTAAGCACCTACACTCATTCTCATTGTGCAGAACATACAAATGCACTTGATCCCGTTCGACCCTTGATACTGCCACGATTTTATTTCCAATTAGATTTTTTCCTTCTTTCTTTTCGACGAGCTGAGACTTGGGGAGTCCGATTGACTGAACATTAGACAAATATTCAGTACAAAACTCAATCGCTTCTTCAACAATGTATCTTTCAACCATACAACCTTCTGGTCGACTTCGGTTCTTCACGTACCCTTTTAATATTTTCATATAACGTTCAACAGGGTACATCCATCTTGTAACACCTCAAAATTTGCCCTCATCTCTTGGGACTAGCATTAACATATTGCATATAATTTTAGGTCATTAGGCATTGCATATTGCATATCATGTGGTTACATTGTGCAAGTCATCCTCTCAAGTCTTGTTCAGAAGATGGAGAAGTCTAAGTGCAAGCCTAGGGTTTATTGACTGATCATGGGCCATCTGAGGATTGGGCTGTGAATTAGGGTTTTGTGATTCTCAATGGATGTTGGTCTTCATCTTGATTGCAATGATACATCATCATCATTATGGTTGGGTTTCATCAGGAGATGGAGGCAGATTCCTTGAGATTAGGGTTTTGACCACTGGTCAACCCTAATCAGTTGCATTGGGCTAGTCAGGGCATAATCAGGAGATGGGGTCTATGATGGTTATGGGGTTCATAATATGATTATATGGTGCTTATTGAGGCTAGGGTTTCACCCTTGAGCTATTTCAGTTGAAGATTGGGGCTCAGATTGATCTATGCATTGCCTGATTCATCTGTCAGTTGAAAAGTCGACTGTGGTCGACTGTACATGATCTGATGGATTTGGAGGTGGAAATGAGTTGGATACACTTCATTCATGTTGGAACAAGTGTTAAATGACATTGCAAAGCTTAAGAATGAAGAAAATCAAGTCAGAACAAAAACTGCCAAAAATAGAAAGTGACTTGTAACTGAAGTTTCCAAAAATGGAAAGTTTTTGACCTCAAGACCACGTGTCCAAGGAAGCTTCAAATGAAAATTTGTTCAACATGAAAGTTGTAGATCTTGTTCTCACCTTTCCAAAAAGTCCAAGAACTTGAAAATCCCATGTATGGTTGGAAAGTTATGGCTCAGTGAATTTCAAAAATGACCCATAATTAGGAGGCCATAATTTCCACATGGTTTGTCCAAATTGCAAGTTCTTTATATGCACAAACTCCATTTGACATGTACTTTCATGGTGCATAATTGGATTTTTCCAAAAGTGGTCAATGCAAAAAGTCAATTTTCAACTGGACAGTTAAAATGGACCAAGGGCAAAATTGTCCAACTTGTGAAATAATTGGAATTTTTGAGTGGGGATTTTTGCTACACCTCCCAAATGGTATTTGAAATTTGTTGGAATCATCATTTCATGGCAAAGGCTTGTGGTTTGGAATTTGGCTTGAAAAATGAAAGTGCAAAATTGGACATTAAGCTACCACATGGTGAATTTCAAAAATACTCATCCAATGAGAGTGCACCAAGTTGCAACAGCTCACACATGGCATTTGGAAGTTGTGTGAGCTGTCAAAGAGGTGGCAATGAGTTGGCTTGTGAAATTCCATTTTTGCCCTCACTTGAAAATTAACATTTTCACTAATCATCTCCAAATGGTTAATTAACATGATTAAGTGGTGATTAAGCCCACATATATATTCCTAATCACATGATAATCATAACAGAATTTCACAATCCCAAAAATCAGATCCAAATTCTCTCCAATTTCTGAAAATCTCTCAAGAACACCATAAACACAAAACTTCATCAAACTTCATCAAATTTCATCCAATTCTCGAAATTCTTTTTGCATTGAACTCCTCTCATCCTCTTCTCAAACTGTTTGTGGAGTTTGGATTGGAAAAAGCTTGGAATCGTGACTGTCATAGCGAGCATCATCCATGGCTTTTGGAATTTTCGAGTGCTAGAGGCTACCTGGAGTTGAAGCAATCATCCTATTCACCTTCCACAAGTTCCTACTGCTGCTGTTTCAAGGAATCGAGCTTCAAAAACAACAAGAATCACACTGCCATTCCAGGTTTTGAGTTTTTTCGAATTGCAAGATTTTGTGAATTGTTAGATGCGTTCTGTAGAGCATTAATTGTAGATTACGGTGATGGTTTTAGATTTGCAAATGATGAACTATAGGCTAGTAAATCTGGAATTGAAGTTTCAATGTCAAACCTTAGATCGATCGATTCGCGTGTTTTAGGAACTGTTAGGTTAAATTGAATTCATATTTGAGATCTACGCGTTCATACGGTTCTAACGAGTATTCGTTTGCTCGTTTTGGTGATGGTTTGAGATTTCCATGTTCTTGAGTGTTCATGTGAGTTCTGGACTGAGAACGATGAAGAGAGGGCGTTTGATCCAGTTTTCCATTTGAAAATTCAAATACCGTGTTTCCCGCTCCCGCCATAATTATTTACAAATCTGCCATTGTATATTTCAATTAATTTTAATTAATTCACAAAATTCATTAACACCTTAAAAATTCATAGAAAATTGTAGAAAATTCAGAAAAATGTGGAAATTTTTGTGTTGACTTTGTTGTTGAGTGTAGAATTTGTTTGACCTATTGGTCAAAGTTGTGCATGGTAGAAATTAGGTTTGACTTAGGTTTGTTTCACATGTGTTCAAATTTGATACATTCTACCATTTTGTTCATAAAATGCACATAATGTAAAATAAATTCTTGACAATTTTTGTGATGATTGTTGACTGGCTGATGTTCATTTATATGTAAATTTCATGAATTTTTGATACCTGGCCATTGAGATATGAATTTTGGAACTTAGGTGTGACAATTTGTGTCACACCTCATTGTGTCAATTTGCTGGATTTATTTGAGTGACCTATACTTGTTGGATTAATGTGAAATTTTGCATGATGGTTGATTAACATGTTAAGAGGTTATGTGAATTTTTGTGGAATTTTATGTAGCATTTTCAATTTGATTGCTATTTTTCATTTCTGTTGGTCAAATATGCAAGTCCATGTGGTACATGTTTGTAATTTTGATGTGAAATGCTCATATGGTATTGGATAATCATGAAATTTGGCATGCTTGTAATAGACACATGATGTGACATCCCTGTTTTGGTCTCACTCATTTCTTTACTGTTTTCATTGAGTTATGAATTTTTGAAGTGGAAGCATGTGTTGATGTTGTGATTTGGAGCATATAATTGTGTCTGTTTTTGTTGATTTTTATTGACATGGTTCCCTTTGCCCAATTAAGCTGAAATTTGGTGTGCCATACTTGGAATAGACCCTGTTTAGGTGAAAATTATTTGAGAATTTTTGAAGTTGTTTTGATGTGGATTTGAATGCAATAGTTCTGTTTGCATGTTTGGTGCTTCATTTGAACTAATTTGCCTTGTTTTGTGCATAACATGAACATGATGAATGATATAAACATGAGACTAATTGTGTTGGCTCTTGTTTGACATTAATTTGACTTTGGTTGGTGAATACCTTGCTGTTTAGGAATTTTTCTTGCCTTTGGACCCTAGGCTTAGCCTAGTGGTCTTGTTGCTAATATTTGCTTGATTTTTCAGGATCAAAAGCATAATGCACATGGAGAATGAATCAAGTTAAATGCAATTGATGTTGTTTGATGTTTGTACAATAACATAACATTGTTTTGTAGGTTGTGAAGTTTGGGCTTGAGCTTTGAACTTGCTTTGTTGTGCATTGATCTGTATAGATTAACTGATTAAACTTTTGCTGTTTAGTTTTGTCTGTCTGAGTACTAACTGTGTTTGACTGTTTCCAGGTACTTTTAGTTGCTCAGTTCCTTGTGAACTTTTGCTTTGCTTTGCTTAAGCAACTTGCATTGAGGTAGGTTCTCTTGACTTCATGTAGTCTGGAGACCCGGCTGTTACCGGGCCGGGCAAATAAATGTCTGAAGTCCTCCTTAAGAGGCGATGATTGTGATTGTTTAATTTTGTGCCTAAGCAGGTGAAAGTCCTCTAAAGAGGCAATTGGTGGAAGTTAGGGATAAGCAATCTATCCCCCACTATTCTGTGAGTCTTCTCCTTGCTCCCATTACATGGTTGTAGCATTGAGATTACAAGCCCAAGATCCGTGCAATGCACATTGTGTCAGAGTCTCTGAGTATAGAAGGGTTCCCCTATTCTGGACCCATGCTCATTTGTCAGAAGCTCTCCCTGGTTAGGGATAAGAGCTGTGAGGTCTGATCCTCACTTCACCTCTCATCTGCTTCACCTTAGCCTCGTAATGGCAAGGTTAAGAGCAAACCCAGCCCGTACAGACGACTCGCTTCGGCAGTCAAACCTATTGTGTGAGCCTCTTGTTTGGTTATAGTGCGTGCTGTGTGGATATCTGTTTGAGATGCTTGTTCTCATTTGATGTATGCTTGAATTATGCTGTATGCTTGTGTGCTTACTTCTTTCCTGGATAGGAGTAGTTTGCTTATGCAAGTAGGATAGAAAACCGAACTTAGGGTAAACGATGCATGACAACACTAGGCTCGAGTCCAGCTCCCTAGTAGTGTGTCTTTCCCCGGTTTCTGGTTAGCAATTCAGTCCCTTTCAGGGGAACTACATCGCCCTGATCCTCGTTCCAGACGAGGTATGTAGGCAGGGGGTCGTGCGAGACCTCTCCGGGCAACCTTTTTTCTTTTGCGTGTGTTTACTTGTTATCTAACTGTGTGTTTGGGTTCGGATGCCGACGTAAGCCCAGTGATTGGCTGTCGGGCTCCACGTTTGCCCTTTTGAGTGTGTTCTGGTTCGGATGCCGACGTAATTCCATCCAGTGGTTGTTGGGCTCCATGTTTGCCACCCTTGCTGGTTTGTATGTTTTGTGTTGTTTGGCGTGCGTAAGCCGAACTACAGTGGCTCTGATTCTTGTTCCAGACAAGATATGTAGGCATAGGGTGCGATACCTTATCGAGCTCGTTCCTCTTAACCCCACCTGCGTTCCCTCGTGTGTGTGTGTGTGTTGTTTAGCAACCTTTTCTTTATTTTAGAACGTGGATCCCGTCGAGTACGACGGACGTGAGGGGTGCTAATACCTTCCCCTCGCGTAACCGACTCCCTTACCCTTTCTCTTTGGTCGCAAGACCATTTCCTTTCCAGGTTTCTCTGAGCGTTTCCTTTCCCTATCTTGGGATAAATAACGCGCAGTGGCGGCTCTGTGTGTGTTTTGTTTTCGAGCTTCGCCGGTTGATTTTTCGCAGGATGCGACAGCTGGCGACTCTGCTGGGGACTATGCGGTGTAGACCTATGCTGGTCCATCGTCCCTAAGCGAGTCCTTCCTAGCGTTTTAGGATTAGTTTAGGTTGCTTGTTTTGTTATTTATTGCATTTATTATTCTAACCAGTGTATATATTTGCATTAATGTCTGCATGCATCATACTATCATGTTGTTGCCGTCCTCTATGCAGGTGGTTCCTCTGTGTGGGGTGGGTGTTCTGAGTGGGGCTAAAACCCAGGCCCGAGTATACACCTAGGATTAGTGTGGTCTCACGTTCCTCATTTGCTATTTTAGTATAATGTTGCAACGTGACATACCACAAGCCGGACGAGGTTCAGTCGATAGTGCTTTCCATTGTGGAATATTTCACTTTGGCTTAGTTACTTCTTCTGAGCTATTGACTCTGGTGACCGATCATTTCCCGGATTTTTGGTTTAGACGATCTTAAGGGAGCTACAATGGCACACCCGAAAGGGCAAACCCATTGAGTATCTCCGCCCGATTGTCGAGACTATTATCCGCCTTAGGATGACCTGTTTAGAATTTACCTGTGAGGGGAGGGTGATTCTTTCAGATGCATGTTCAGTTGGTGACTCAGATGGTGGCTATTTGTTCCGTGGGTCCTATTCATAAGTCGGATTTATGGTCATTTATTGCCGTGACGCCAGAGTGCTGTCCGTGATTTATCAGTGGGGATCCGTTTATTTCAGGATTCCCCGGGCCGAGATATTTATCAGTGGGGATCCGTTTATTTCAGGATTCCCCGGGCCGATTCAGATGATGATGGGTATCTGCTCAGAGATTGCTGATGGTGATGATGATGATGTATCTGTCTTCCGTTTATTTCGGAACCCTCGAGATGGATTGGTGGTTACTTATTTCCTCAGATGGTTGTGATCGGTTCAGAGATCCGAGCTGTGATTCAGAGCAATAGAGGATCAGATGACTTGGAGGATGGCACAATGCATTGCATTCATTCATCAGCATCATCCTCATTTTGCATTCATCTGCATCGAACCTGCGTCTAGCCATATGGGGAGCATTATTGATTGAGAATCTGGTTGAGAGACATCTTGAATTTCAGAATATGGATGTCAAAATGTTATCTGTCTCGATGAAACCGGAATCAAAGGACAGAAGCTCCCTCATATGGATAGACGTCGCATTCATGCATATTAACCTGTTTGCTGTTTTGCAGGAATCATTGCTCGTGCTCGCAGAACTGTACTTTTGCACTCAACTCGTCCTCACAGATACTTCACCAGGCGCAACACTCCTCGACTGATGGATCTCCCAAGTACTGATATCCTCGAGCTGAAGGACAAGATGACTGAGCTGATCAACATCATGCAGGGTTTTGCAGTTGATCAGAAAGCTTTGGCTGACAAAGTTGAAAAGCTCGAGCGGGCTTCAGCTGTTAACAGTGTTGTTAATCTGGATGGTGTCTCCATTCAGGGGCTGGGTGGATCCAGAGACGGTGAAAAAAGAGCAACCGTGGGTATGGTGAACAACAATGCTGCTGGTTTTGGTGCTGGTGGTCAACCTGGGCTCGGTCTGGGGCAGAATTTGAAGGACAATTTTGTGCCTCCTTTCTATGGGTTCGATGAAGATAGGGAGGAAGACAGAGAGGCTGATCAGTTCTTGATGCACAACGAGCCTTTGGGTCAGTACAATGTTCAGCCTCAAAGCAAAGAGATTCAGTTACTGGCAGAGAAGGTAAGGGCTCTGGAAAGCCATGCTACTCCGGGGTTTGTCAACATGTCCAACATGGGGCTGGTCGAGGGGATTGTGATTCCACAAAAATTCAAGGCGCCCGCATTTGACAAGTACAATGGGAGTTCTTGCCCTGAGACTCACCTCCAAGCTTTCGTCCGCAAGATCTCTGCGTATACGACTGATCAGAAGCTATGGATGTACTTCTTCCAGGACAGTCTGTCTGGAGGATCCTTGGAGTGGTATACCAAGCTGAAATCTTCTGATATCAAGAGCTGGCAGGATCTGGGAGATGCATTCTTTAAGCAGTACCAGTTCAACGCTGACATGGCTCCGAGCCGTACCCAGCTGCAGGGTATGTCTCAGAAAAACAATGAGGGATTTAAAGAATATGCCCAAAGATGGAGGGAGTTGGCTGCCAGAGTTCAACCTCCATTGGTTGACAGAGAGATGTCTGATCTCTTCATGGGTACCCTGCAAGGGGTTTTTGCTGAAAGAATGGTGGGTTGTCCGGTAACCAACTTTGCTGACATTGTGGTGGCAGGTGAACGAATCGAAAGTTGGCTGAAAATGGGGAAGATACAAGGTAATGCTCCGTCATCAGGATCGAAAAAGCCATTCGGGAACGGTCAGCGCAAGAATGAGGGTGAGTTAAGTGTTGTGTATGCCCAAAGGGGACACGGTAGGGATCGTTACTACCAGCACACTGCTGCTGTAACTATCCCTGCTGGTAATCAGTCAGTACGACAGCAACGTCATCCACCTCAACAGAGAGCTGGGTACCAAGCAAGGGGTAAAGGGATTGATCGCCATTTTGACAAGCCGCCTGTGACATATGCTGTTTTGTTCAAGAAGCTGATGGATCTTGGGTTGGTTCAGCCGAGGGCGATGGTTCCGATGAGAACAGATCAGAGGCCTCCTAATTATGATGAGAATGCCCAGTGCGAATTTCATTCTGGAACACCGGGGCATAACATTGAGGGCTGTAGAGCATTCAAGAATGTTGTCCAGGACCTGGTGGACTCCAAGGCTATTAATTTTGCACCGTCTCCAAATGTTAATGCCAATCCCATGCCGGCACATGGTCAGGCGATGGTGAGTGCAATTGCTGAAGATTCAGATCACGCCTATACAGTGGGTGAAGAGAATGACAGTAACTGCAAGTTCAATAGTTGGATAAAGCCGTGTGCACCAGGAAGCTGGAAGGCCTAAACAAGATCATCACTGACACTCGTCCGGAAGAGTAATATTTCTTGTTTTCAGTTTATATGCATGGAAGCCATATGTGTTGCCCGACACGTAATGGTTCATTGTAAGGGCCACCTCATGTTCATAATTTGCATTTTCTGCATCATTAATAAATGGATGTTTTTCAGTCAAAAAGCGGTGTTCCCTGTTTTTCATTTATTTTTACAGTTTAAAAACAAATAAAAATGGCAATGTTTATTTTCATTTTTCCTTTTTGATTTGTCTCGTTCCGAATTCAAAAATAATTCTCCGGATCTCGCCGATAACAATTTGGTTACCCCTCATATGACTTCGACAAACCGAGCAATCATGCCGAAGAAGAATACGAAGAAGATTGTGATCTGCTGGAATTAGCCAGGTTGTTGAAACAAGAGGAGAAGGTGATTCAGCCGCACGAGGAGCGGGTTGAGGTTGTTATTCCGAGCACCGCCGAGGTCAGGAAGTGAAAATTGGAGCCGCTTCAGAGGCGAGTCAAGAGCAAAATGGTAGTCCTGTTGAAGGAAGCACGTGGATGCCTTCACCTGGTTATGTCAGGATATGCCAGGGTCGGATACCGATGTCGTTGTACACAAGCTACCATGGAAAGGAGACAGTCCTCCAGAGAAGCAGAACGCGCTGGTGCTACTTATCAGAGAGCCATGGTGACTTTGTTTCATGATGTGATTCATCGTGGAACCAATTGCTATGCTATGACATGATAGCAAAGTCCCAAACAGGAGAGGGGCATCTGGCAGACCGGGGCAGGTCGTTTGACCGGTTGAGACAATTCAAACTGAGGTTGAATTCGAATGAGTGCACTATCAGAGTGCGGTCCGGTAAGCTGTTGGGGTTCAGTATGAGGGAGGAATCGAGGTTCATCCTGTAAAAAAAAAAAAAACAATAAGAGAAACGCCTGAACCGAGAAAAAAGTAAAGAAAGAGGTTCGTGGTTTCTTAGAAAGATTGAACTACCTGTCATGGTTCACATCTCATCTAACAGCCACGTATGAACCCACATTCGAGATGTTGAAAAAAAAAAGATCAAACGGTTAGGTGAAATAATGATTGCCAAGGGGCATTGAAAAATAAAAGAAAGTTGCAGGAACCTCTGATTCCGATGCCTTCTGTGGAAGGAGCAATTGTTAATCTGTACTTGACGGCCCTCGAGGGGTCTACGAGGTGTATTGGGTCAGCATGACGAGTCTTGTCGAAAAGAGCATGCAATTTACCTTAGCAAAAAGTTTATCGACTGTGAAACAATACATTCACTGTTCGAGAAAACTTGATGTACTTTGGCATAGGCTGCTCGCCGACTGAGACAGTTTATGCTGGTTCATACCACTTTGTGGATTTCCAAGATGGATCCGATCAAGTATGGGTTTGAGAATCTAGCAGTGACCGGACGGGTTGCGAAAGGGCCAATGATTCTGATTGAATACGATATTCGATATACCTCTCAGAAAGCAATCAAGGGGTGTATTGTATGATTACATCGCTCCGCGACCCATGGTGGATTATCAACCGAGGAGGTTTGAGTTCCCTGATGAGGACATCTCGAGGTGCTCTGATCGAAAGATTGAGAGTAGCCGATCCCGGAGGAGGGGCCTGACCCTGAATCCGAACGGATTCTGATGTCTGATGGGGAGGTTAAGGTGAATAGGCTTTTGTTGCCAGGATAGCATTTGAATGCGCCAACAGGGTGGCTAAGTACGAAGCTTGTATCCTGGGTACCGTACCGCAGTACGTACCTCTACTGGGGCAACTCCTTTCTCATTGGTATATGGGATGGAGGCGGTATTACCCATTGAGGTTCAGATTCCCTCTTTGAGAGTCCTGATGGACGTGAAATTGCAAGAGGCTGAATGGGTAAGGACCCGGTATGAAGAGTTGAGCCTGATTGAGGAAAAGAGGCTAGCGGCCATCTGTCATGGGCAGTTGTACCAGCCGAGGATGAAGCGTGCTTTTGACAAGAAGGTGCGACCTCGGGTGTATCACGTGGGTGATATGGTGCTGAAAAGGATCCTTCCTCCTCAAAACGATCGAAGGGGCAAATGGACACCGAATTATGAAGGTCCATTCGTGGTCAAGAAGGTTTTCTCTGGCGGAGCCTTGTTGCTAACGACCATGGATGGCGAAGATTTTCCATCCCCTGTGAATGCGGACGCAGTTAAAAAATACTTCGTATAAAAGACCCGCTGGACGAAAAGAACAAAATAGTCCAGGCAAAAATGGGCATCCCGGCGAACCAAAAAACAGAAAGAAAGGTTCGGGCAAAAATTAGGGATAAAATGAAAAAACTGTACACCCGGCAAGTCGAAAACCTGAAAAGGCGACTTGGGCAAGAAAGGGTATCCCGGTGGACTGAAAACCCGAAAGGGCGGTCCAGGCAAAAGAGGGGTTGAAACGAACAACTGCGTCTAGCATGATCGTTTGCGCTTGGGTTAAAGCAACATGGATAATCCCCGGTAGGGATCAATCAGAAGCGTCTTGTTCAGAAGGCAGAATGCAAGGAGAGTCTGAGGACATATGGGGTGTAACCGAGTTGGAACTCGATGAGATCGCGGTTTCACATTGCCATTAGGATAGATTTTTCCTTTTGCGCAATTACCTCTTTTCAGGAATTGCTTCCTTTTGTATTGCTTTTTTGAGCCACACTTTTCCAATCAATAAAATGCACATTCAGTCAAATAATTTTTGTTTTTTGTTTTCATTACCGCTTTGATTGCAAAAACATCCAGATATTTTTGATAAAGAATCTTGCATTTTAAGACATACAGGTCCCTTCCGATGCATGTTTATAAGATTGAGAGCTTGAAATCTTATTTGGAAGGTTGAGTGACCCAAGTGTGGAAATCTTGACACGCCTGGGGCACGGTTTTATCTGACGGTTTATTTTGCAGGAACTGTTAGATATTCTTCACTCACTTGCAGGTTGTGATGTGGAAGCTTTGTAACAGATCCCCAGAGAGTTCGCTCAGGAACGAAAATGGCGAAAACGTTGAGACGTACGACGATCCTTGATAATAATCAAGAAGACTCTTCAAAGTCGAAAATCGAATTTCTGTATTAATCCCAGGAGTACGTCTCTCGTCGAGCGCGGAGCGACTTGGAATATAAGATGATGGAGCAGAAAAGGGTCCGGACGAGTCTGGAGTTCTCAAAAGTGGAAAGCTGATACGAGATTGGGAGGTGGATACCATGGTTCAAAGAGTCGACGGGTGTTCTGTACCAATTTTTCTCATTTCCTCAGCTAGGTCCCCAAGCAGAAGTAGAGGACCAACTCCCTAGCAGATCCAAGGTCTGTGGACTTCCCTAGCCGAGTCAGGGTGGTTGTCCCCGGCAGAGGTAAAACGGTGTTTCCTCAGCAGTCAGGCCAGAAGGTTGCTATTCCTCGAGTGGAGCGGGTTTCAATGAAATATATCTCCAGCAGTGTTCATCCTACCAGTGGATTGGACAAGTTCCCGTAGCGGACGGATATTTGCATCCCCAGCTGAGTTGATTCTACCTATAGATTGCATGGGTGGTCCCCGGCGGAGTGGCATTCGTTTCCCTAGCAGGGTCCGGATGGGTTATCCCAGCAGGTGTCAGATCGAGGCTTCCCCAGTCGCCAGGCTTGGAGATTGCTATTTCCCCAGCGGAGTATCTGTGAGCATTTCCCAGTGAAGTCGTCGGGTATCTGTGAGGGTTTCCCGGAGCAGAGTCAGGATTGATATCCCCAGCAAGTCAAAGATTGTTGTATCCCCACAGAGCGTTGGTGGTGTTTATCCCCAGCGGTTTCTCGAGTAGGATTGGGTGCAAAGGAGGTTTCCCCAGCAAGGGTTGCCTATTTCCCAGCAGCAGTGCTTATTCCCCAGCAGGGTGGAGATCGGAGTATTGACGAGTTCCTCAGCAGAGTGCCTCGTATTCCCCAGAAGAGTCCCTTGAGGGGGATGCTTTTTATACATTCATCATGAAAAATAGCATAGCATCTTGCATAGAAAAATAATAAATCGCGTAGCATTTCCATAATTATGGAGCATTACGCAGAAAAAGATCATGCATCATATTGCAAGCATGAGCTAGTCTCAAGCCGTGGTTATCGTTTGAGAGGTGGTTGTGCCAGAAGCGAAGATGTTACTCCGAGGAGTTTAGCATCATGACGTCAGATCAACATTGTTCCCCAGTAGTGCGATATTGGAGGAAATGTTTCCATCGGACAGAGATGGAAATAAAATCAGAGGACGTTACGCGATCAGCGCAATTCAAGCCGTGGTTACCGCTTGAGGATTGGTTTTATCAGACAGTGAAGGTGTTACTCCGAGGAGTCTAGCATCATGGTTTTAATCAAGGATATTCCCCAGTAGTACGATACTGGAGGGTAAGTTTCTGTCGAGCAGAGATGGGAACGTTAATTAAGAAAGTTTCGGGGTCCAAAAAGAAAAACAAGAAAGAAGATAATCCCCAGCTAAACGCGAAGTGTTTGTCTGCCAGGGTTGAATAGAGAGCAGTCGGCTCAGGGCTTGTCATTCTCAGCATGGGTCGTTGTGGCACTCCGGCCAGTTTTCGATTTCCAGATCGAAGAAGTTTCCGATTTCCAGATCGAAGAAGTTTCCGATTTCCAGATCGAAGAAGTTTCCGATTTCCAGATCGAAGAGGTTCTCAACAGTCAGGACGAAGAACTTGCGGCAATCCGGCCAGTTTCCGATTTCCAGATCGAAGAAGTTTCCGATTTCCAGATCGAAGAAGTTTCCGATTTCCAGATCGAAGAAGTTTCCGATTTCCAGATCGAAGAGGTTCTCAACAGTCAGGACGGAGAACTTGTGGCACTCCGGCCAGTTTCCGATTTCCAGATCGAAGAAGTTTCCGATTTCCAGATCGAAGAGGTTCTCAACAGTCAGGACGAAGAACTTGCGGCAATCCGGCCAGTTTCCGATTTCCAGATCGAAGAAGTTTCCGATTTCCAGATCGAAGAAGTTTCCGATTTCCAGATCGAAGAAGTTTCCGATTTCCAGATCGAAGAGGTTCTCAACCGTCAGGACGAAGAACTTGTGGCACTCCGGCCAGTTCCGATTTCCAGATCGAAGAAGCTCATGATGATTAGATCGATGCAGCTTGCGGCAATCCGGCCAGTTTCCCGGTATCCAGACCGAAGTGGTATCCGGACCGAAGTGGTATCCAGACCGAAGAGGTGTTCAGACCAAAGTGGTGTTCAGGCCAAGAAAATGGAAAAATAGAGAAAATTTAGGGGTTCAAGAAAATGAAAAAGAAAGGAATAATAATCCCGAGCGGATGAGTGGTGTTCAGACCATGGTTATCCCTGTGTTACCATTTATTTTGGTATCCAGGTCGACGTCTTTTCGTTTTTGAGATTGTTTCTTCGCCGATGCTGACGGGCGTTGTTAATTATATCCCGATCAGAGTGCAAATTGTTCGTCTGTTCTTGGTATTCAATCACTCTTCATCCTGATCATCTGAAAGCCGAGGCTATTCATATCGACAGGTTCACAGTGGATTGAATAGGGGCAGCTGTAACACCTCAAAATTTGCCCTCATCTCTTGGGACTAGCATTAACATATTGCATATAATTTTAGGTCATTAGGCATTGCATATTGCATATCATGTGGTTACATTGTGCAAGTCATCCTCTCAAGTCTTGTTCAGAAGATGGAGAAGTCTAAGTGCAAGCCTAGGGTTTATTGACTGATCATGGGCCATCTGAGGATTGGGCTGTGAATTAGGGTTTTGTGATTCTCAATGGATGTTGGTCTTCATATTGATTGCAATGATACATCATCATCATTATGGTTGGGTTTCATCAGGAGATGGAGGCAGATTCCTTGAGATTAGGGTTTTGACCACTGGTCAACCCTAATCAGTTGCATTGGGCTAGTCAGGGCATAATCAGGAGATGGGGTCTATGATGGTTATGGGGTTCATAATATGATTATATGGTGCTTATTGAGGCTAGGGTTTCACCCTTGAGCTATTTCAGTTGAAGATTGGGGCTCAGATTGATCTATGCATTGCCTGATTCATCTGTCAGTTGAAAAGTCGACTGTGGTCGACTGTACATGATCTGATGGATTTGGAGGTGGAAATGAGTTGGATACACTTCATTCATGTTGGAACAAGTGTTAAATGACATTGCAAAGCTTAAGAATGAAGAAAATCAAGTCAGAACAAAAACTGCCAAAAATAGAAAGTGACTTGTAACTGAAGTTTCCAAAAATGGAAAGTTTTTGACCTCAAGACCACGTGTCCAAGGAAGCTTCAAATGAAAATTTGTTCAACATGAAAGTTGTAGATCTTGTTCTCACCTTTCCAAAAAGTCCAAGAACTTGAAAATCCCATGTATGGTTGGAAAGTTATGGCTCAGTGAATTTCAAAAATGACCCATAATTAGGAGGCCATAATTTCCACATGGTTTGTCCAAATTGCAAGTTCTTTATATGCACAAACTCCATTTGACATGTACTTTCATGGTGCATAATTGGATTTTTCCAAAAGTGGTCAATGCAAAAAGTCAATTTTCAACTGGACAATTAAAATGGACCAAGGGCAAAATTGTCCAACTTGTGAAATAATTGGAATTTTTGAGTGGGGATTTTTGCTACACCTCCCAAATGGTATTTGAAATTTGTTGGAATCATCATTTCATGGCAAAGGCTTGTGGTTTGGAATTTGGCTTGAAAAATGAAAGTGCAAAATTGGACATTAAGCTACCACATGGTGAATTTCAAAAATACTCATCCAATGAGAGTGCACCAAGTTGCAACAGCTCACACATGGCATTTGGAAGTTGTGTGAGCTGTCAAAGAGGTGGCAATGAGTTGGCTTGTGAAATTCCATTTTTGCCCTCACTTGAAAATTAACATTTTCACTAATCATCTCCAAATGGTTAATTAACATGATTAAGTGGTGATTAAGCCCACATATATATTCCTAATCACATGATAATCATAACAGAATTTCACAATCCCAAAAATCAGATCCAAATTCTCTCCAATTTCTGAAAATCTCTCAAGAACACCATAAACACAAAACTTCATCAAACTTCATCAAATTTCATCCAATTCTCGAAATTCTTTTTGCATTGAACTCCTCTCATCCTCTTCTCAAACTGTTTGTGGAGTTTGGATTGGAAAAAGCTTGGAATCGTGACTGTCATAGCGAGCATCATCCATGGCTTTTGGAATTTTCGAGTGCTAGAGGCTACCTGGAGTTGAAGCAATCATCCTATTCACCTTCCACAAGTTCCTACTGCTGCTGTTTCAAGGAATCGAGCTTCAAAAACAACAAGAATCACACTGCCATTCCAGGTTTTGAGTTTTTTCGAATTGCAAGATTTTGTGAATTGTTAGATGCGTTCTGTAGAGCATTAATTGTAGATTACGGTGATGGTTTTAGATTTGCAAATGATGAACTATAGGCTAGTAAATCTGGAATTGAAGTTTCAATGTCAAACCTTAGATCGATCGATTCGCGTGTTTTAGGAACTGTTAGGTTAAATTGAATTCATATTTGAGATCTACGCGTTCATACGGTTCTAACGAGTATTCGTTTGCTCGTTTTGGTGATGGTTTGAGATTTCCATGTTCTTGAGTGTTCATGTGAGTTCTGGACTGAGAACGATGAAGAGAGGGCGTTTGATCCAGTTTTCCATTTGAAAATTCAAATACCGTGTTTCCCGCTCCCGCCATAATTATTTACAAATCTGCCATTGTATATTTCAATTAATTTTAATTAATTCACAAAATTCATTAACACCTTAAAAATTCATAGAAAATTGTAGAAAATTCAGAAAAATGTGGAAATTTTTGTGTTGACTTTGTTGTTGAGTGTAGAATTTGTTTGACCTATTGGTCAAAGTTGTGCATGGTAGAAATTAGGTTTGACTTAGGTTTGTTTCACATGTGTTCAAATTTGATACATTCTACCATTTTGTTCATAAAATGCACATAATGTAAAATAAATTCTTGACAATTTTTGTGATGATTGTTGACTGGCTGATGTTCATTTATATGTAAATTTCATGAATTTTTGATACCTGGCCATTGAGATATGAATTTTGGAACTTAGGTGTGACAATTTGTGTCACACCTCATTGTGTCAATTTGCTGGATTTATTTGAGTGACCTATACTTGTTGGATTAATGTGAAATTTTGCATGATGGTTGATTAACATGTTAAGAGGTTATGTGAATTTTTGTGGAATTTTATGTAGCATTTTCAATTTGATTGCTATTTTTCATTTCTGTTGGTCAAATATGCAAGTCCATGTGGTACATGTTTGTAATTTTGATGTGAAATGCTCATATGGTATTGGATAATCATGAAATTTGGCATGCTTGTAATAGACACATGATGTGACATCCCTGTTTTGGTCTCACTCATTTCTTTACTGTTTTCATTGAGTTATGAATTTTTGAAGTGGAAGCATGTGTTGATGTTGTGATTTGGAGCATATAATTGTGTCTGTTTTTGTTGATTTTTATTGACATGGTTCCCTTTGCCCAATTAAGCTGAAATTTGGTGTGCCATACTTGGAATAGACCCTGTTTAGGTGAAAATTATTTGAGAATTTTTGAAGTTGTTTTGATGTGGATTTGAATGCAATAGTTCTGTTTGCATGTTTGGTGCTTCATTTGAACTAATTTGCCTTGTTTTGTGCATAACATGAACATGATGAATGATATAAACATGAGACTAATTGTGTTGGCTCTTGTTTGACATTAATTTGACTTTGGTTGGTGAATACCTTGCTGTTTAGGAATTTTTCTTGCCTTTGGACCCTAGGCTTAGCCTAGTGGTCTTGTTGCTAATATTTGCTTGATTTTTCAGGATCAAAAGCATAATGCACATGGAGAATGAATCAAGTTAAATGCAATTGATGTTGTTTGATGTTTGTACAATAACATAACATTGTTTTGTAGGTTGTGAAGTTTGGGCTTGAGCTTTGAACTTGCTTTGTTGTGCATTGATCTGTATAGATTAACTGATTAAACTTTTGCTGTTTAGTTTTGTCTGTCTGAGTACTAACTGTGTTTGACTGTTTCCAGGTACTTTTAGTTGCTCAGTTCCTTGTGAACTTTTGCTTTGCTTTGCTTAAGCAACTTGCATTGAGGTAGGTTCTCTTGACTTCATGTAGTCTGGAGACCCGGCTGTTACCGGGCCGGGCAAATAAATGTCTGAAGTCCTCCTTAAGAGGCGATGATTGTGATTGTTTAATTTTGTGCCTAAGCAGGTGAAAGTCCTCTAAAGAGGCAATTGGTGGAAGTTAGGGATAAGCAATCTATCCCCCACTATTCTGTGAGTCTTCTCCTTGCTCCCATTACATGGTTGTAGCATTGAGATTACAAGCCCAAGATCCGTGCAATGCACATTGTGTCAGAGTCTCTGAGTATAGAAGGGTTCCCCTATTCTGGACCCATGCTCATTTGTCAGAAGCTCTCCCTGGTTAGGGATAAGAGCTGTGAGGTCTGATCCTCACTTCACCTCTCATCTGCTTCACCTTAGCCTCGTAATGGCAAGGTTAAGAGCAAACCCAGCCCGTACAGACGACTCGCTTCGGCAGTCAAACCTATTGTGTGAGCCTCTTGTTTGGTTATAGTGCGTGCTGTGTGGATATCTGTTTGAGATGCTTGTTCTCATTTGATGTATGCTTGAATTATGCTGTATGCTTGTGTGCTTACTTCTTTCCTGGATAGGAGTAGTTTGCTTATGCAAGTAGGATAGAAAACCGAACTTAGGGTAAACGATGCATGACAACACTAGGCTCGAGTCCAGCTCCCTAGTAGTGTGTCTTTCCCCGGTTTCTGGTTAGCAATTCAGTCCCTTTCAGGGGAACTACATCGCCCTGATCCTCGTTCCAGACGAGGTATGTAGGCAGGGGGTCGTGCGAGACCTCTCCGGGCAACCTTTTTTCTTTTGCGTGTGTTTACTTGTTATCTAACTGTGTGTTTGGGTTCGGATGCCGACGTAAGCCCAGTGATTGGCTGTCGGGCTCCACGTTTGCCCTTTTGAGTGTGTTCTGGTTCGGATGCCGACGTAATTCCATCCAGTGGTTGTTGGGCTCCATGTTTGCCACCCTTGCTGGTTTGTATGTTTTGTGTTGTTTGGCGTGCGTAAGCCGAACTACAGTGGCTCTGATTCTTGTTCCAGACAAGATATGTAGGCATAGGGTGCGATACCTTATCGAGCTCGTTCCTCTTAACCCCACCTGCGTTCCCTCGTGTGTGTGTGTGTGTTGTTTAGCAACCTTTTCTTTATTTTAGAACGTGGATCCCGTCGAGTACGACGGACGTGAGGGGTGCTAATACCTTCCCCTCGCGTAACCGACTCCCTTACCCTTTCTCTTTGGTCGCAAGACCATTTCCTTTCCAGGTTTCTCTGAGCGTTTCCTTTCCCTATCTTGGGATAAATAACGCGCAGTGGCGGCTCTGTGTGTGTTTTGTTTTCGAGCTTCGCCGGTTGATTTTTCGCAGGATGCGACACATCTCATATAAGCTGGTCCACACAATTGTGTCTCTTTCACAAGATGAACAACTAGATGTACCATTATGTCGAAAAATGATGGAGGAAAAAACATTTCAAGCTCACACAAAGTAATAACGATTTCTTTTTGCAACATTGGTAAGATCGCAGGATCGATCACCTTACTGCAAATTGACTTGAAGAAATAACACAACTTAGTTATAGAGCTTCTTACTTTTTCTGGAAGAATAAAACGTATACCTATTGGGAGAAAATGTTCCATTATAACATGGCAATCATGGGTCTTTAAACTCTTTAACTTGAGGTCTTTCATAGACACAAGTCTTTAATATCTGAAGAGTACCCTTCTGGAACTTTAACTTTTCACTTAGAACAATTCTCGTTACTTTTCTCACCATGCAAATTCCAACATGTATAACTTCGATCAATTCCATGCCTCATTAGATGCGATGTCAACTGAACTGCGTCAACCCGTTTCCCATAACAACAACCCAAGCAAGGACATATCATTCTACTGGGGTCTTCGGCGTGCGCAACAGCAAACTTAATGAATTCTAATACCCCATTCTCGTACTCTCTCGACAATCGAATGGAAAACATCCATGTATTATCCATTACTAATTAGAATAAACAAAAAACAGTTTCAGAAGAGAAACCAAAAATGGGATGAGACAAAACAATTTCGCTTTATTGAGTTAGTCTCTGTGTAGGGCATTCATGTCTCCAACAACAACCCAAAACCAAAACAATTTTGGTTTATTGAGTTAGTTTCTCAACATTTTCAGATATCTCTGACTTCAATAGCATGAGAATGTATGAACCATGCATTAAGCATTAGTGGTATGCACTAATTTGTAGCATAGTTATATATCATCATATAGTTTTTACAAAAGATAAACATTGACTAGAAAATATATATGTAGAATTGTATAATGGTCTAACTGAAAGCTAACAGAAGAATAGTCGACTCTAATTTACTCTATCAAATAACATCCATACCTAAACTTCTTAAGTTACTAGCTACGCTATGTATGCTAGAATAAATACACTCATAAGCTGCATAGTGTACCTTTGATTGGTAGAAGGTGTTTTAGATATTGCTGCCTCCTTTTTCTACATCGAGAAACAAATGGAACAGTTGGTGAAATTTAACCCATAATGCCTAGTCTCCATTGCTAGCATTGCAACACAATAATTATTGTTGAGAATACTCAATAAATGTATGAACCAAGAAAAATGAAACCAAAAATGAACAATAGCGAACGTCAGAAGAGAAACCAAGTAATATGAAGATTAGAAAAATACATATGGTGTCAAAATCGAACAGCTAACAACGAATTAATAGAAGGAGGAAACGTCGTAGATCTAACAGAGGTGGAAGGAGAACGCCTTAGAAGTAGCGAAAATCGTAGCAGTGAGAACCCTAACGTGAAAAAGAACGAAAATAACAGAGAGTGAAATAACAAAACGCGCAGTATGTTATAATTTTAATGTTTACTAAAGGGGACCTTAGAGGGCGCTTGTGGAAAAAAAGCGCCCTCTAAAGGGGGCCTAAGAGGGCGCTTATGAAAGCGCTTTATAAACTGGAAATGCACATGGACTTATAGAGCGCTTTTTTAAAAGCGCCCTCTAAGGGTAACCTTAGAGGGAGCTTTCTAAAAAGCGCCCTGTATTGTTGTCCCTCTATCTCCTCCTTATTTTTTCGCTTCACCTTAGAGGGCGCTTTATTACAAAAGCGCCCTCTAAAGTGCGCTGTCTATTCCAGTTATTCGCTTCTTATTTTTTCGCTTCACTTTAGAGTGCGCTTTTGTAATAAAGCGCCCTCTAAGGTGCGCTGTCTATTCCAGTTTTTGGCGTAGTGTGGGAAATTAAGACACATTAATATACCAATAAGCAGCGTATATAAAATTTCCTACACTTGTAGAAACCTTGAGGACCAGCAACAAATATAAGACGATAAATCGAACAAATAAAGACACAAAAGAACACCAATATTTTTAACGTGGAAAACCCATAAATATGAGGGTAAAAATCACAAGTCACCCAGACCAAAGAAATAACTCCACTATAATCAATTAAGGGTACAAGAGAGTCTTAAAGTGATTCACAAACTATGGTTAATAACCGCAAATCATAAAGCAAACTAGCTTACAAATAAGAATGAAAAAGCTGAAAAAAATATCTCAAATATATGCAGCTTCAATGCGAAGCAAATATCTCTCACCTCAGACCTTGTTTTATAATTTTGAACATTCAAAAGTTAGATACATGTGTTATGAACCTGTCCTCCAAATTTTAGCTCGATCCAAAGGTTAACGAATCGGGGATTGTCGATTTAGTGAGACTGATTGCAGAAAAACAAGAATTAGTTTCTATACTATTTTTTCTCTCTTTTGAGTTCTTATTTTCTCTCTATCTCTCTTAACCTTAAATTAATTATATCCACTTAAATAAGTGAGACAAATAGACTAATCATATTTGAGTCTTTCTCCATATAGGAAGGGAGTCAAAACCCAACAAACACCACCTACGATAAGAAACCAACCAACGAAGAACAAGATAGAACTCAGACGCCAAAACAACCATCAATAGACCTAAATCCGGAGGTAACATTCACAAAAATCACTAAAATATTATGGAGATAAATCAAAAATCTCGATCTACAATTGATTAAGTTACATGATAAAGTTCTGAAATCAATAAATAAAATAGAAAGAAATTTAAGAAGATTTGCTAAACAACCATTATATGTTTTGAGCTTTGCTGGCTATAAACGTTAGTATTGCACTTTAATATTAAAATAGAAAATATGTCACCCACTATCAACTCTCTGTCTTTCTTATTTTGGGACAAACGATGATGCTATGTTCATTGAATGAATAAATGTGTAAAGAAGTTAGTTTGTTTAGCATGCATTTTGTCGCATATAGGGTTTGGGCCCAACCCAATGTCACATCTCCTTGCTTAAGGGTTTTGTCCTTGGACCCTCATGACAACTCAAAAGCTAGCTTGAAACTCTTATATTGTCGTTTTATAGAAGCATTATTCTCTCATTACTCTTCCACCATCTAAATTTTAATCAATTAAATTTTCAAAACATGTCTTAACTAACACTTATCTCTATACAAACCAAACAAGTCTTACGTGGTTGTTGTTGCACGTATAGTCCCTATTAATATTTGACTCTCGTGGTATCATGCATGCATTTGGTGTTTAAGTTTCGCTGTTTTTTCAGTGACTACAACATTCGAATGGAGATTTAATTGGTTGATCAACATTTAGGTACGACGACATTGATAGTTTATCTTCAACTCCTCTTAATTGAAAATATTTAATCTATTTTATAATAAATATAATAATCTAAAGGTATCTAAATGGAACTATAGCAAGACACGTAGAAGTTCAATAATTAGGTTTTGAATTGAAAAGGTGAATGTTGATAAGACCAAAGAAGTTGGAGAATAAAACAAAAGAATAGAAACAATAGTTAGAATATTGCATATTTCTTTTAGGGTTGGCTCCATATTGAAGAATATGCGAACACATGCATCAAGATATATCATCTCAATAGAAAACGACACCCCAGAAAATAGGGCTTTTATGCAGTGTATACACCACGCTTGTAAAAAAGAAATCTAATCTAATTGTATCCAAAATTTTGGAAATAAAATTATTTGTTATAAATATAAGATTGTGTTGAGTAAAATTAACGTTGGTTGATAAGTTAGTTGATAAATTATAGTTTATTATTTATGTCAGATGATGACTCATAGCTTATAGTTTGTAGTTAATGGCTAATGATTTATAGTTAATAAGTTAATTGAAGTGTTTGGTAAATTTAATAGTTTAATTACTTGAAAAATTAAAATGACATATATTTAATATTTAATTATTTTATTTTAAATTAAAATTAATTATAAAAGATAATAGTGGATTTTTATTAAAATAATAAGGAATTGGAAAAAAAAATGAGAAGTTATAAGTTATAAATTAAAATGCTAATTAAAATAGCATACGTAAAATAAGTTATAAACTAGTAAAATAAATTATAAATTTTTGATAAAGAAATTATTATCAAACAGATTTTTTATTATCATATGAGCTTATAAATTATAACTCAAAAAATATCTAGCCAAATATAATTAAATATAATAATATGTTTTAGACATACGGTCGAGATCTCAAAGTATATTTTTTATTGAAAGGAGAGTATAAAGGATATTCAAATCCAGAAAAAAAAACAACAAAATCTCAAATAACAAAAATAAGAAACACAAAACAATAACAACATGATCAACCCCTCTTAAAACAATTTAAAGAGGCTACATAGAACTTGTAGAAGTTATAAATATAATTAGATTTGAAACCTATGATGCTCCACATTCAAGCCAACAATTTGATTGAATAAACCATGTCTTCTATTATTGAAAGACTCTCTTTAAAAAATAATTTTATTTTATTTTCAACCAAATGATCCAACAAATAGGCATCAAATAGTGTACTCCTTATTCTTACTAACTTTCCACTTCATCTTCTTTTAGCCAACTAATCCCTACTTAAGAATAAAACACGCACAATTAAGGCATCTGAATTTTGCAAAATTCTTCTTTTTGCCAACTAATCTCTACTTAAGAATATATCTTGCATTATCCTCCATTAAATAAACTTAATTTTCTGAGGAACTTAGACTTCTAAAGGCCTTCTATATCATTTCTTTCTTCATCAACCATTATGTTACTCTGACCAAAATTGCTTAGAATTTATGCAGCTCTGTAGCAAGATTGGAAAGAGAAGATTTTGTCATTTTAGATTTACATTCAAATTTATCACAAACAACATTTCTTCCAATTGCATCTGCAACTCTAAACTGAACTCTATGACTTTCACTCTAAATGTCAAGACCAAGCTTTCTCATTCCAATTTATCATCTATGTTACAATTTCTTCTTGCTTGGTTGATTCAGAAAACAACTCCGAGAAAGATTCCTCGGACTCTTGGCACTATTATAAATAATATATTTTATGACAACGATTTTATCCCGCCTAACAAAAAAATCGAGATGTAAATCATGGACACGCCATACTTTTTATTTCTATAAATACAATCTATTATGTCGGTTTCCGTATATAACCGAGGGGTACAATAATTCAGGATACATGCTTTAAATTCCAACAACTACATATTATATTTTTATTTTATTAAAAGTGGTGTCTTCCTTCTTATTTTATTTTTATTCCAAAAATAATACACATTTCACATCAATTATGTTTTCCAACTGATGGAAAATAGTTTACTCTTATTATATATAACTTAGTTTATAGCTTTTAGTTTAATTTTTCAAAAACAACACACTAAAACAACATACACAGAACCCTAACGAAGAGTCTTAAATAACGAGAGCCCTAAACACATATCATCCTCTATGAAGATGATATGTGTTTCCGGTTCTCGTTTGATACTTGCTAGAATGAAAGACATAATCTTTTATTTCACTTCTTCACATATCTGGTATGTTACATTGTTGTTGTTGTTGTTGTCGTCGTCGTCATCATTGTCGTTGTTGTTGTTGAGACTCTAAATCCTAAAGGTTTAATATTTTTGTTGTTTAAACTGAGATTCAAGGTTATATATTGTTTTTGTTGAAAGAAGTACGTTGTAGGTTTATTTTTTATGTTTATTTAATCCTTTTTAGAGACTGTTTTTTTAGTTGTTGCTTAATGTTGTTGTTGTTGCTTTTATTTATTGTGGTTTTTGAGTTGTTTATGTTGTTATTGTTCTTCTTATTTACTTTTTCTACCTCCTAGCAATATTTTGAAAGCTATATGTTGTTGTTTAGTTGTTATTATTGAGTTTGAGATTGAAATTATGTTTATGTGATTCTTTGTGCAACTCTCATCTTCTTTTGTCGAACATGTCAAGAGGACATCAGAGTGACAGAAAATACAATTGAGTTTATTATATCTAATTTCGATTGTTTATTTCACTAACCTTTCTTTGAATATAAAACCTATTAAATTGATTTTGAAAAAGATAATATGAAAAATTATATTGTATTTGAAAAACATCTTACACTAATTAATGTTTTTCGAGCATCTTGCAACTCATCATTCATATCACATTATTTAATGGTTACAATCTCTCTCAATGCTTCTAGTTATCATTCAATGAAGAACTTGAAACTTTGAATGAGATTTGAATCATTAAAGAACGAGAGATGAATGATGAGTTACAAGATGCTCTAAAATCATTAAGTAGTGTAAGTTATCCTTCAAATATAACATAATTGTTCATATAATTATTTTGTAAACCAATTTGAAAAGTCATATCTTTAGTTAGAGTTTGATGAAATAAGCAATCCACGTTAGATATAGTAAACTCAATTTTGTTTTGCCTTTCAGTTAAATGTAAAAAAACAAGGGGAAATGTGGTTTCACCATTATATAATTCCAAGAAGGTCATCGTTGGGGATTGAACCCATGACCATTACACATTTCCCGTCGGTTTTATTAAAAACTGAGAGGTAATATGGCACACTTTTTATGACTCCCTTTGTTACATCGCTTATGAAACCAAGGTAACACCTCGTTTCCAATCGGGGTTAAATGTATTATTCATAATAGTGTGTTTTCCAACCCATCTAGCTTTCCAGAAAGAAATATTCCTCCTTAAACCCACCCCGCAGTTTAAATTCATACTAAAGCAGTCTTCATGCCTACCTCCTTCCCCATTTATGGTTTTTAAGTCCTTCTACCAAATCGATGCCTTCCTCTTCTACGTACTTTCTTCACTTGTCAATATCTGCAAATACCAAATGCCATACATGTGCATTATTAGACCTAACCAGATTGGATCATTCTCAACCAACACTCACCACTTACATTTGCAAATCAAAGCCTTATTGAATCACTCTACACTCTTCACCCTCAGACCACCATATTCCTTTTGACTACAAAACTTTTTCCAATTGACTACAAAAATAATGCAACCACACGCATAAATTGATTTCTCGCATTAATTCTATACAAGTTACTCTTATAGAAGTTTACTCTTATAGAAGTTTACTCCTAAACCTTAATACCAAATGCCATACATGTGCATTATTAGACCTAACCAGATTGGATCATTCTCAACCAACACTCACCACTTACATTTGCAAATCAAAGCCTTATTGAATCACTCTACACTCTTCACCCTCAGACCACCATATTCCTTTTGACTACAAAACTTTTTCCAATTGACTACAAAAATAATGCAGCCACACGCATAAATTGACTTCTCGCATTAATTCTATATAAGTTACTCTTATAGAAGTTTACTCTTATAAAAGTTTACTCCTAAACCTTAATACCAAATGCCATACATGTGCATTATTAGACCTAACCAGATTGGATCATTCTCAACCAACACTCACCACTTACATTTGCAAATCAAAGCCTTATTGAATCACTCTACACTCTTCACCCTCAGACCACCATATTCCTTTTGACTACAAAACTTTTTCCAATTGACTACAAAAATAATGCAGCCACACGCATAAATTGATTTCTCGCATTAATTCTATACAAGTTACTCTTATAGAAGTTTACTCCTAAACCTTACACCATTTCAAACCCGATCAACAGAGCTTTTATTCACGATAAATCATACAAAGTCCCCTCACAAACCAACATTGTATCATATGCAAATTGCAGAATAACAAAGCTAATTTCGTTGTTAATCTTGAATCCTTGAAAATCCTCTTGCTCCACAGCTTTCTTAATCAATCTTATTAGCCCTTCCACCACTATCATAAATAAGAAAGGTGATAGTGGGTCACCCTATCTCATACCATATTCCACATTGAATTCCTTAGTGGGGCTTCCATTAACTAACACTAATATCCTACTTGTGAACACACAAGCCTCCATCCAAGCCATCCATTTGGAACCGAAACCTAACCTTGTAAGCATATCTTTCAAGAACTTTCAACCCACCCTATCATAAACCTTTTAAAAATATAGCTTTAGAATTAAGTACTCTCTCTTGTCCCTTATAGCCAAGTCTATAGTAGGGATAACCAGAGGCTTAGTACTTTTATAATGGTTAAGGCTTACCCGCGACGCCAAGAGGCCCCGTTTGGTGGTGTTTATGGTGGTTAGAGAAGGCTAGCTCACGTGAGGTGAGAGGTTCTGTGTTTATGCATATTAATTTATAGTATGTCCTCTCTCCCGCTAAGAAGAGGTATTTATAGAGGTGTCTTAGACATAGGGTTAAAGAAACCCTCAAGAAGTGGTAACCACTCCCCATAAATTGGGGGAAACCGTTGACCACTTATTTCTTTGGGAGTCATGGCATGGGTATGTATATTCATATTGGGACTATAAAATTGGTACTATCCATGTCATCTCTCAGGGAAAACCATGTATCACATAAATGTCATGCCTCAGGGTGATGCCTCATAGGTGGGTGCTCTATCGAGGGGCATGTGTCTCCATAATCGGGGGCCTTCACAAATATATCACTACACAATCCCTCAAGCACAATGACTTTTAAAGGGAGAATTTGTTTAAAGCTTCCCTTGGGCTGACCTTTATGGTCATGGAGAGTTCCTCAGTTGTAGGCGGATCTTTTAGTTGGAGGGTGTGTCCCTCAATTATGGACGCCTCCTTTAATTGGAGGGAGAGTCCCTCAGTTAAGAGAGAAAGTCCCTCAGTTATAGACGCTTCCTTTAATTGGATGGTAAGTCCCTCAGTTGAGAGAGCGAGTCTCTTAGTTGAGGATGAGTCATCATCTCCTTTCCAGGTGTCTCCTTAGTATCTAGGGTGTCGAAGGATACGTTAAACGTAACTAGAGTGACTCTAGGGATATTAAATATTAGTCAGCTACGAAGCTTGAACATTTAGAGGGAAATAAGTGTGGGTGGCATTTAATGAAACTCATGATTATTTTCCTAGGGAAAACCAGTATACCCATTTTTTGACACGCGCCCTCAACTCGTGGAATCCCTGTCACTCCTTCAACAATCACTTAATCAAATTGGTAGGTTGTTCGTGCTATGGGTTTTCTATTAAAGATCCTGATATAACTTCCAAATAATCTTTTCCCTATTCCTTCCTTTTGGAACATCGATTTTGTTCCCTCAAGAAAAACAGAAGTATTATTGTTCTCTCCGATCATTCCCTCACGTTGGAAGCCAATACGTACAAGACATTGTGTCTCTATACTCTAGTATTTACATGATTAAGAGGTTTCATCAGGGTATTGGATTTTACAACACATGGTGTGAAGATAACAAGGTCTTGGAACCTTATTCAAAGATGGATATAACCAATATGGCCACTGTAGGAGGACCTCATTCTCCTTACTTTCACTCATATCTCCATGTTATTCACGAATTAGGAGTTTTGATCCTATTCACACCTTTTGAGGTGGACTTATTGGAGTTTATTGATGTCGCCCCTTGCTAGATCGTGCCCAACATATGGAGTATTCTTAGCATTTTTTAGATAATTTACAATAATTTGGGTGTCCCTTCTACTGTTTGGGTGTTCCTTTCGTTCTTTGTCATAGAGGTCCTCCCCAATAACGGTTGGATAACTTTGCAGGCTATTCTAGGTAGGCATTTATTAGAACCTTATGCCGATCCATATTAGAATTGGAAATATAAGTTTGTGCGAATCATAGGGCATGATAGTGCCTTTATGGTGACCATATGGGTGATATGAGATCCTTGCTTTTCTTTGTCATGGACGCCAGATCCTCATCTTATCAAAGGGATAGACTCTAGCACGATTTCTCCCATTAAACAAGAGGTGGTCCATATTTTGAGTTGCTCTCGTCTTTTGAACTTTCGTGCTCTAATTACCCAGAACCAAGACGATGAAGGGGTAGAGAAGTAATTGGGTAAGATTTATGGTATGAAAAGAGACTTCTGACTTGATCCCCTTTTTTCTATTATTTTATGCATATTAACGACGCTTTTTTTTTTGCAAGGGATATGGAAGGAAACTCATTTGGGAAAAGGAGGGAGAGATTGGTCCATATGCAAGCCACACAATGACATGCAGTCTAATTCCCACCCTTTCTAAGGGATTCAACTGTGGCTAGGGATAATAGACAGAGCCATACATCTTGCGATGTCGAGACTCGTCCTCCCAAAATTCAGCATCCAGGGGATGGTCCTTTTGGACCTTAAAAAAGTTTCTAGGGGATAGATGAAGGATAAAAGACAGGAGAACCACTTGTTCTTACAATTGGATTTCCGAGACCCTCATTATGGAATGAAGCTTCCTACGGAACCATTGAGTTCATCGAGCACCATATTTTCCTCCTAGAGTTTTTTTGTTGACGACTATCGGTTACTTCTCAATAAGTCTTCTTCTTACTAAAGGGACCTCCTAGAGGTCCTAATATTTAGGTGTTTCTTGGTGGAAAGAGCCATTAGGAAAGGAATATCGATACAATCTAAGAACTACAGTCTAGGGTGGAACTTATCGTAGGGCATGTCTAAGAGCACCAGAGGGTGGTAGTGTTGACGATGAAGGAGCAGGGTGACATAAGGGCCCGCTCACGTTGAGGGGTAACCACCAAGGCCTTGACTCATGTTGAGGAAGGAAAACGCCTAGAGAACTCACTCGACGAGGTTCTCAAGAATGTAAATTATTTGGAGGAGGAGGTGTCATCACTCAAGGACGATATTTTGGCTGCCATTGACCAGTATTTTAAGAGGTTGAGGGAACATGTGGCCTTCTTCTATCCGAACCTAGACTTGAGTCAGATGTACTTCTTTTAAGTGGTTCGAGATGGCCGTATGGTGTGAAGGAGAATAGCAATCCAAAACACAGTGTAATTTAAAATTTCTCCTTTAATGATCCTTATGAATGAACATGATCAGTGATAGAATCGTTACCTCTTGTGGCGATTGAAACCTTTGATACAGATCTAAGGACTGATCACGAACATTGAATGGTGACAAAGCCTCTACTCAGTCCACACAAACGAATTCCTTCAATCTCAGTGCTAGCTGCCACGAATGAAGGCTTTGAGTGAGAGTGAGAGAGACGAAATTTCATATGAACAAATGTTTCTGCACAAGGGTTCTATTTATAGAACCACTTGCGTGGCTGTAAGCTAAAAAACCCACTTAAGTGTATGTGGCTCATATCTTATGATATACCAAAATCACTTAAGCATGTGGTACCTTACCATATTTCGCATTCTACTTAAGTGCACCGTACCTTACGATGTTTTAGAATTCACTTAAGTGCACAGTACCTTACGGTGTTCCTTATTTACTATATCTCTCATTAATCTGTCCTTTTATGTGTGACCCTGTAGGTTCTCGCGACATTGGTAATTATATTAAATCACGTATTTAATATAATAAACAGTGAGCGGTATCTAGGAACACATCACTTCTACCCAAGACACGAAAATGTCATGTGATCTGACAAATCCTTGTGACAATACTTATGTGTACAACTACCCTTTTTCCCTTATGTCTATATTGAACACAAGACATAGACCGTGTCATCCTTGTCCAGTTCAATATTGGGCCCTTAGACATTTATCCTGTTACACGGGATGGGCAAATTCCATCTAGGTCACTCATGTCCCTCAGCATGCTTCGTGGAGTACCCATCAATTGTCTTTATGGTCATCCAGTTATGGACAATGTTTGATCAACAATAAGGCACTCGACTCTACATCTAGGGTCCATAGTGGTTTCAAGTCGAAGGATGGTATACACCACTATCACCATGAGAATAACTTATGACACTTTGCATAACATTCTATATAGTATTCTCATATCGGTCAATCCAGTATAAATATTACTCTTAATATTCATACCTATGTTTAAGACTTGATAACTCCTTATCCATGATTCATGAGATGTGATCATCAGTCTATATACATAATAGTCTTAATGCTTGAAGTTATCCCGCTTTACAACAAAGCTCGACTACAGATACTTTAAGAATAATGTCCTTATGTTTAATGGGATCTCATGATTAAGTCACATTTGATACATTAAACGGACTAGCTATTTTAGGGACTTTATTAAACAAACATAATACAGAAAAAGCCTTTTATTATTAATAAATAATTCGATACAAGTACCAAAAGTATTGGCCTCTAGGGCTTACACCAACATGGTGGACAACGCGTAGTTCCTTGTAATTTTGCTTATTTTTGTAGTATGCCCCATTCTATGATATCTCAGTTTGTTTTGAATGTTATTCCTCCTTTTTACTTGTAATATGCTATTGGTTCATACTTAAGTGGGGATGACTTATTAAGCGGGGACCCATAAGCCCTTTAGCACAAAGAAGGAGGAGGTCCTTATTCTTTATGAAGGACTATTAAATTGATTGTCTAAAAATGGGTGGCAAAGATGCCTCTCGAGGATCCAACACTTTGATCGCTTCCAAGGGAGCAAAATATCCCTCTTGAGGATCCAACATTTTGGTTGCCTATGAGGGCGACAAGGATCTCCTTTTGAGGATCTAGAGTTTTGACCGTCTCTGGTGGAGGCAAGGATCTCTCTTGAGGATCCAATGTTTTGATCGCCTCCAAGGGCATCAAGGATCCCTCTTGAGGCTTTAGCATTTTGGTCCCCTCTAAGGGAGAAAAGGATCCCCTTTTTGAGGATCCATTATTTTGATCGCCTCTTAGCGAGGTAAGGATCCCTCTTGAGGATCTACCATTTTAGTCGCCTCTGATGACGACAAGGATCCCTATAGGAGATCCAACATTTTGAACCCTTATGAGGGCGACAAGGATCCCTATTGAGGATATAATGTTTTTATCGCCTATAAGGGTGACAAGGATTTTCCTTAAGGATCCCATGTTTTTATTTTCTTTTAGTTAGGTAAGGATCCCTCTTGAGGTTCATGCATTTTGATCGCCTTTGAGGGCGGAAAGGATTCCTCTTGAGGATCCAGTGTTTTGGTCTCCTACGAGGGTGACAAGGATCCCCATTAAGGATCTTGCGTTTTGATCGCCTCTGAGTAAGAAAAGGATCTCCCTTGAGGATCCAACGTATTGATCTCCTTTGAGGACGAAAAGGACCCCCCTTGAGGATCTAACATTTTGATCTCCTCTGAGAGTGGCAACGATCCCCCTTTACGATCCACCATTTTGATTGCCTTTAAGGGAAATAAGGATATCTCTTTAGGATCCAGTGTTTTGATCACCTCTGAGGGAGGAAAGGATCCCTTTTGAGCATCCAACATTTTGATCACCTTTGATAGAACTCTTCTTTAGTACTCATAAGCTACATGTAAAGAGAGAAAAGAGATCAATGCAAATACTCGAGGAATAATAACAAAAAAATGGGAGAACCTCATTAAAAATCCTCGCCCTCAAAAGGCAAGCAGAGAAAATAGTGCATCCCTAGAAACTAATATGTCCTTACACGCTGCATAAATATAATACTCGCCTAATCAAAATGGAAATGAAGCAAATAAAATAAGGGTAATACAAATAAACAAATAACGGTAAAAACATATGACCACTAAGGGAATTCGTGCTAAGGCTTCGGTCTATTATCTTCTACCCTCCTGAGGCGGAGCCTCTTCATCTCGACGAGCTTCCTCTGACGGCTTGATCCTCAAACAAACTTCCATAGTATTCACGCCTAGAGTATGAACCTTTTTCAGCTTCAAACTTTCTACATAATATTTCCTAGTGATTTTCTGGTTTCCTTGGATGACTCTCATCGCTTGTTAGAGATCAAGTATTTCATGCACAAATATAAGGTAGACAATATGGTTCCCAATAGATTAAAAGTTGGTCACTCTATAATCATGTTATAAGAAGAGGGGTCGTCTATAATAAGATACCAGACCTTGATCACTTTAGCTTGTTCTCCCACCCCGAAGGTAGTCTTTAACATGAATGACCTTTCACTTGTACTTTGTCTATGAAGAGTCCAATGATTGATCCCTTAAAAGCATTTAAGACTTCTAGGTCGAGGTGAAGCCTCTCAAACGCATCCTAATACATGATATCCGTGGAGCTTCCTTGATCCACGAGAACATTCTTGATCTCCCAATCGTGGCATCTAGCATGACCATAAGGTTGTCGTTATGAGGGTAGATGCCTATTGCATATTTCTTGAAAAAGGAAATCTCAACCTCTAATGTTTTGGTCTCGCCTTCATCTGACTTCATGGGGGAGATCCTCTATATTTGGATGACCCTTATGGTAGCCTCATTAAAAAGGGCGACATATTCCCTCAATGACTTCGAGGGCCCCTATAATATGTTGAAAAATCTTGTGGTGGATATCTTCATGTGTCTATTGGAAGTGAACTAATGGGTAAGTTTCCTCACTAGCTCCTAGTAGTTGTTAATGGAAGATCAGGGCAGACCCATATACCATCACAAGGTTGCGTCCTTGAAAGTTTTATCCAATAGGTTTCACTTTAGTGATTTAGGAGCTCTGATGATGGCCATCTATGTATTGATGGAGGCGATATGCTCATAAGAATCACTACATTCATCAAACATTGCTAAGTGGGGAGGTTTGAAGCCTTCAAGGACAGGTGCCTCCAAAATTTCGTCTGAAAGTAAATGGGGAACCAGTAACTCCATTTTCCCTAGAGTATTATTCTCCTGTTCACATTGATGGATGTTATGGACAATGTCTCCATAGTTTGATTCTGACGGTGCAATGTGTCCATGGAAGAGCGCATCTCCATCAAAGCATTGACGTCACTGATACCTCTAGTGTCTTCCAACATGGGAAATGGTGGTCTCCTAGCAACCATAATTGAGAAAAATTAGGTTTTGGGGTAGAGGTTGCAATGAATTCTAGAGTGATGATAACAATGAAAGGTGTGACCTAAGTTAATTTTACCAGTGGCCCATGGTGGGCGTCATTGTACTTGTCAAAAAGTAAATGAGTATATGATACCCCTACACTAGTAAGGATGACTATAGATATTAGTAGTTTTATAACTGTTAGGGTTTGTCCGTGGAAGCGAGAGACCATGTTTAATGGAGTTTATGGTGGTGAAAAAGGGCTAGCTTATGTGAGATGAGAGGCTTTGTGTTTATGCCTTTATGTGGGTTAAGTTATGATTTGTCCTCTCTTCTGATAGGGAAGAAGTATTTATAGAGGTGAATTATTCTCATGATTGTGTATGTTTTCTAATATTCTATTAACAATTTAAGGACATAACAATTAAATAACTAAACAAATAGAAAAAGATCTCTTATTTGACTTAACCTAATGAATCAACCAAATATCATGCATTTAAAAACTAATGTCAATTAAACAATTGGTCAATAATTAATGTTTAATAACAGTTGATCATTATTTATATAAATAATATTTTATTAATAATTTATTATATCAATTCTTAAGTGATTATATTAAGTCTTAATTGTCTTTTAAAAAAGAAATATTAACTTATGGGTCAATAGAGTCCATAATATTTGAATTGAAGGTCATATTTGAAGCATAAAGCAATTATGTTGAATTAAAATAACTCATTTATACACATTAGACTATTGGGTCGAGGTGGCCGAAGCCAACCAATTTAACAATTTAATAAACACCTAAGTCAAAATTAAAATCCTTTAAATAAATAGAAATTAGTAGGAATCCTCCAAATTTTAAATGACCCTTCTTTTAGAAGGATCTTTTCATATTCACTTTTATTTTAGAAGGATTCTTTGAGATTTTATCCGGTCACTCTCCAACTTTGACCTGACACTCCACACTCCCTATATTTTTACCATACCAGTCCTGTAAAAAATTATAATTCATTTAAAAAGAAGTATTGGAACAATCCAAATATTTTAAAAGCTAAGTAAGTTACTAGATTTTTCAAAGCTTCTACCAGTTTTTTCAAATTTTATGACAAGTAGCAATTTTAGTACAAAACCATGAATTTTTAACGCATTTTTAAAAAATTCTGACAAAATGTATGCATCTTTATCGGAATTTTCAAAAAAATTGGTAAAAATGCATACATTTTTACCAGATTTGTTGAAAATTCTGGTAAAAATGCATACATATTATAGGTTATTTTAAAAAATACGGAAATAAGTATGAAGTTTTATCGAATTTTTTTTTTCAATTTTTTTGAAAAATCCAGTATGTTAACTATTTTTAAATTTTTTTCCAGTGAGTACTTGAGGAACAAATGACACGATTGCTTCTCGGCAGCATGATAGAGTTAAAATTGTTGCAGCAACAACTCAAGCGGGGCGAGGTGACGTTGAGGATTTGCATCTCCATGTGGGAAGAGTAACCCCGATCGGTTCTCACAGGAAGCGGTTAGCCGACCAATTTCATGCACCCTACACTACTCGTCGTAGAGGATCTAGAGCTTCTGTTGGATGGACCAAAGATGTTGATGATGAGCTTGCTGCTGAGGATATTCAAGCAATAGTTAAGGACACCATGCAAATGTGCCCTATCCTTCTGAGATGACAGAGGTGCCACATCCTTCTGAGACAGAGGCTCCAACAACTACAGAGGTTACTCCACATATTGCTACTAAGGCACCTGCTACAAATGATATGGATGTCACTCCTCTAGTTAAGCATAGGTCACTGCTTCGATTGAGACATATGTCACTGCTCCGGCTTTGACAAAGCCATTTGTACACACATATGAAAGTTTCATATAGGGCCTAGTGATCCTTCTGTTCTCACTGCATATGTCAATCATGTGGCATTCATATTTTGGCAATGAGAGGTATGTATATGATATGTCGATGATATGACTTTATTTATTATCCATACATTGAAAATAACCGATGCATTTGATTTTGTTTGTTATAAAACCAACCGACGTTAAAGGTCCATGTTAGACGAGGGCAATGATATAATCCCATCCCGTATTGTTGTGGGATGTATAATATATATTGATTATCGCATCGCTACACGTAAGGATCATTTTCCATTTCCGTTCATAGATCAAATGCTTGAAAGACTAGAAGAACAAACCTATTATTGTTTTTTAGATGGATACTCAGGGTACAATCAAATTGACGTAGATCCAACTG